>NW_026087499.1:6761351-7464343 GCF_022539395.1 Myiozetetes cayanensis | reverse complement strand
AAGTTCCTAAAGGTGCTCCACAGGGTCCCCACGCACCCCCTGTCCCTGCAGAAGTTCACAGAGTTGCCTCCCGTGTCCCCTGTGTCCCTGTGGAGGATCCCGAGGTGTCCCCCGTGTCCCCACGGAGGATCCCGGGGTGTCCCCCGTGTCCCGGCCAAAGTTCCCAGCAGTTCCCGAGTTGCCCCCCGTGTGCCCCCTGTGTCCCCCGTGTCCCCCCGTCCCCAGGGGTGTCCCCGTGGTGTTCCCCCGTGCCCCCGTGGGCGCGCGCTCTCCATGGCCTCCGCCCCGCGGTTCAGGGGTTTTGGGGGCAGGGGGTGGTGGTTTTGGGGGCAGGGCGGCCCCAGGGCGGCGGCGGCGCGACCGGAGCGATCGGAGCGATCGCGGCGGGGCCGCAGCGGGGCCGGAGCGCGATGGGGCGGCGGGGCCCGGCGGCGCTGGGGACCCTCCTGCTCCTGGGGACCCTCGTGGGGGTGAGTGGGGCCGGGGAGGGAGCCGCGGGGAGAGGGTTTGGGGTCCCCCCGCCGAGCCGGGAGGTCCCGTAAAGGAGTTGGGGGCCGCGGAGTTGGGGTCCCGTAAAGGAGTTGGGGTCCCGTAAAGGAGCTGGGGGGCTCGCAAAGGAGCTGGGGGGGACCCCAAAGGATTTGCGGGCTCCGAAAGGGGTTGGGACCCCGCCCTCGTTGTGGAGTTGGGGTCTCTTAAACGAGCTGGGGTCCCCCTGCCGAGTTGGGGTCCCGCGAAGGAGTTGGGGAGCCCTAAAGGAGTTGGAGTTCCCTAAAGGGGTTGGAGTCTCCCCACTGAGGACTTGAGGGGTCTTAAGAGAGTTGGAGTTCCTTGTAGGAGTTGGGGTCACCCCGGAGCTGGAATCCCCGAAAGGAATTGGGGTCCCTGGAGTTGGGATTCTTTGTGGAGTTGGGGTCCCTTACAGGAGTTGGGGTCCCCGGAGTGGGGATTGCAAGAAGGAGTTGGGGTCCCCCTGTGGATTTGGGATCCGTCAAGGGACTTGGGACCCCTCGAGGAGTTGGGATCCCCACAGGATTTTGGGATCCCTTAAAGAAGTTGAGTACCACGGAGTTGGGGTTCCCTAAAGGAGTCGGGGTCCCCTGGAGTAGTTGGGACCCCCCCCCCTCCGAAGTTGGGTTTCCTTGTAGGAGATGAGGAGTTTGTGTCCCTTGAAGGATTTGGGGTCCCTTGTCGGAGTTGGGGTCCCCTGAAGGGGTTGTGGGAGTTGTGCTGTGCCTGAGGGGAATTGGGGTCCCCCCCAGCCTCGGGGGTCCCCAGAGTTGTGCTCTGGCCGCTGAGGGGATTGGGGTGTCCCTCCACGTGTGAAGGGGGGGGAGGATCCCAGGGTTATCAGGGAATTGGGGTCCCCCTGGACACCAAGGAGATGTGGGGGCCCCCATTCCTTAAGGGATTGGGGTGTCCCCCTGGACCGGGGGGTCCCTGGTGCCCTATCCTGCTCCCTGAGGGGTTGGGGATCCCCCCCTGTACCGGGGTCATGTGGGGACCCCGGGACCGGCCCTGTCCCGTCTGGGAATCGGGGTGTCCCCCTCAAAGGAAGGGTGGGGTCCCCCTCCCCATGCTCTGTCCCGTCTGGGAATTGGGGTCCCCAATGACCCCGGGGTGTGCGGGGTCCCCCTGCCTGTCCCCTGCAGGCCTTGGAGACCCCCAGGGACCGCAGGCACGGGGGGGTTCACCCCTCCCTGTGTCCCCCCCCCATGACCCCGCTGGGGGGGTCCCCAGTGTGGGGGATCCCCATCACTCCACCCTGTCCCCTCGGGGAATTGGGGTCCCCCATGATCCAGGGGTGGGGGTGGTTCCCATCACCCCCAGAGCCACCCGGGGGGGTCCAGCCCTCCCTTACCACCCCCCTGGGTGGAAGTCACCTAAGGGGGCTCATCCTGCTTTTGGGGTGCTGCCCCACTCCCCAGGCATCCCTCCCCATCCCCGCCCCAGCTAAATTTACAGGGCGATGGTGGCGCCGGTCACCCTAAAAATAACCGTCCCAAAATACCCCCGGCGAGTGCTGCTGCGTCTGGGGGCGCCCTGGGGGGTCCTCCACCCTGCTGTGGGGTGTGGGGGGGTGGGGGGTGACACCTCAGGGTGCCCCCGTGGGGAGGGCAGGGTGAGTTTGCGCCGTGGGGCTGCGCTCCCCTGTGTGAGGGGTCTCTCGTGGGGTGCGGGGGTGACGGCGATGTGGGGGCCCCGGGGTTGGGGGGGCAGGGGGGTGGTTTGGGGTTGAGGCAGGTGCCCGGGGTGGAGAACAGAGGGGGCCTTGTGCTCCGGGGCCATGCTGGCAGCGCGGCTCCCCGCCCCGTGGGGCTCCCACCCACGTCCGGGGGCTGCTGGGGACAGGCAGAGGGGGTCCTCACTTTGCACCCCCCACTTCATCCATTCCGCTGTGGAACAGGGCGGGATTCGCATCCCGAGCACCCTAAAGCCCCCCTCGCCGGGATGCTTGGGGGTGCACCCCTAAACAATCTGGGGTCCCACGCACCCACGGTGGGGGTTGGCGTGGGGTGGGGATGGGGTGCCCACCCCCAGGGCTGTGAAGGGTTAATTTGGGGTGAGGGGGAGGGGCGAAGCAGGAATGTGCGATAAGATCACCCTGCCCGGGGAAGGGATGGGAAAAGGGGGTGTGGGGTACCCCACGCACACCTGTGTGTGAGCACAGCCTCTCGTACCACCCCCGTGCACACCCGCTCTTGCACACCTCGTGTGCCCGGGGCCTGCAGGGGCACACGCGGGTGGGTGGGCTCTGGGGGTCCCGCGCTACTGGGGAGAGGGCTCTGAAGCCCCTGGGGGCACTTGGGGGCATTTGGGGACAGCTAGGGCACTCGGGGGCACTCTGGGACCCCAGGGCACCCGGCGCACGTGGCCTCTGCCTTCGGCTCTTTCCCATCGCCAAAGATGGCCTGGCCGGGAGGAGGAGGAGAAGGGGGGAGGAAGGCCAGCCTGTCCGCCTGGGTCCTGGCCAGGACGCCTGGGTCCTCCTCCCGCCCCAAAACCCTCTAACCCCCAAAAATCTGTTAACCTCCAAAAACCCCCTGTTAACCCCCCAAAAAGTCCATCCCCAAAGAAACATCTCCCCATTAAAATCCGCTTACTGCCCCAAAGAAACCTCCATGACCCCCAAACCTACCTCTCCCCAAAAACCCATCTCACTCCACCCCAAAATCCATTCTCCCTCCCAAAATCCGTTTCCTCCCCCAAAATCCATCATGGACCCCCAACCACCCATTCCCAACCAAAATCCATTTCCACCCCCAAAAACCCATCAACCCCCAAACCCATCCCCTGACCAAAAAACCATCTCCTCCCCAAAGCCACTTCCCCCGAAAACCCAACCATCTATCCCCCTAAAACGCATTAATCCCCCAAAAACCAGCCCCCCCAAGTCCTTTCAGGGTAAATTAGGCAATGCCAGCAGGCAGGAATGCAGCGAGGGGGGGGCACATATTTGGGGGCCCCCCTTGTCCCCCCCAGGAGTGACTTTGACCCCGCAGCTGTTTCACCCCCAAATCCCGGGGGTGGCAGTGGGGGGGGAAAGCAGCTGCTTGGACCCCCGGACCATCAACCGGCCAGCTGTGCTGGCAGCCCCCCCAAAACCTGGGGTGACCCCCCCGAAACCCCAAAACCGGGGGTGGCTCAGACCTGGGGGGAGGAGGTTTATTTTTTTTTTTGGGGGGGGGAAACACCTTTTAACGCGACCTTGGGGGAACAATAAGCCGGGGGGGCTGGCTATTAATAACCCCCCCGGTTATTATTCCTGTGGTGCGTCACCTCCTCTTCCTCGCCCGGATGAAGTAAAGGGGGGAGGCACATCCAGATTTGGGGGGCACTTCAAGACTGGAGAGGCCACATCCCGTTTTTTGTTTTTTTGGCATCCCAGTTGGAGCGCGAGGGAACACCCAAATTAGGGGGGGTTTTGAGGTGCCCCCCGGCTTGAGGGGCAGTTCTGGAGCAGGAGCCGGGCCAGGGTGGTGCTTCCTCACCCTCCTCTTCCTCAGTCTCCTTCTTTCCCCGCCCCCCGTCCCCGAGTTTTCCCCAGGGTGCGGGGCAGGATTTGGGCTGGAGAGTGGAAAATGTGAGCGGCGGCGGGGCCGTGGCGTCCGGCCGGGCGCGGTGCCCCGGCGGGGGGGACACGGGGGGACACGGAGGGGGACCCGGCGGGGCCACAGCGCGGGGAGGCTTCCGGTAACCGGAGAGGGGGATTGTCCCCTGTCCCTGCCCGGACACCGCCGGACACCGCCGGACACCGCCGGACACGTGGCTGTGCTGCCACGGCTGGGAGGGGCTGAGCACCCACGGGGGCTCGGGGACAGTGACAGAGCACCCACGGGGGCTCGGGGAGTGGGGGACAATGACAAAGCACCCACGGGAACTCGGGGGACAACGGCAGAGCACCCACGGGGTGGGGAGCAGGAGCTGAGTACCCACGGCGGCTCAGGGAGTGGGGGACAATGACAGAGCACCCATGGGGGCTTGGGGAGGGGGGGGATAAGGCTGAGCACTCACAGGGTGGGGAGTGGGCGCTGAGCATGAGGGGGCAATGACAGAGCACCCACAGGGTGGGGAGGGGGACAATGAGAAAGCACCCATGGGGGCTTGGGGTAGGGGAGGGACAGGGACTGAGCACCCACAGACTTGGGGTGGGGTGGGGACAATGACAGAGCACCCACAGTGTGGTGTGGGGTGCGGGGGCTGAGCACCCACGGGGTCAGTGCGTGGGTGGGGGTGATGGCAGAGCACCCACACACTCAGTCCATGCATAAGGAGGGGGCTGAGCCCCCACAGGCTCAGTGCACATTGTGGGGTCGTGGGGGAAGAGCACCCACACGCTCAGGACATTTGTGTGGATGTGGGGGCTGAGCACCCACGTGTGTGGGGAGCTGGGGTTGAGCACCCACAGGGTCAGTGCACGGGAGTGGGGAGGGGGCTGAGCCCCCACACGCTCAGTGCATGAGTGGGGTGACAATGGCAGAGCACCCACAGGCTCAGTGTGGTGGTGGGGACGTGGGGGGCTGAGTCCCCACCCACTCAGTGCACATGTGGGGGAGCAGCAGAACCCCCCCAACCCCCCCAGGGCCCCCTCGTGCCCCAGTTCCCCCCACACAGGGGCTGGACTGGCACCCACGGGGTGCCCCCACAGCCAGACCCCGGTGGGTGTCGGGTCCCCCATCTGTGGGGGTGTGTCTCTGCGTCCCCCGTGTCCCCCCTTGTGTCCCCCCCCGTGTCCTCTCTGTGTCCCCCCCGTTTTCCCCCCCGTGTCCCGTCCCCCCCAGCGCCGCCTAATCCCCCTTGTGCTTGTTTGCACAGCAAAGTGCTGCCCCGACAGATTCCTGGCCGGGGCCGGGCCGGGGGCACCCGGGCACTGCACACGCGTGGCACGGACCTGTGGGCATAGGGGAACACGCGTGGCACAGACCTGTGGGCACACCAGGGCACACCCATTTGGGGCACACCCGTGTGCACAGATGCGCCCTGGGGCACACGCGTGTGCACACAGGGTGTGAGTGTGGTGGTGCAAAGGCGTGTGCACAGGGGAGGGTGTAAATGTGTGCACGGCCATGTGCCACTGTGCACACACAGTCACTGCACACACGTGTCCTGGTGCACACATGTGACTGCACACACATGTGACTGCACACACATGTCACTGCACACACGTGCCAGTGCACACACAGTGCACAGCCCAGCTCCTTGGCCCTCATCCCCCATGCCCCCACACGCGTGTCCCGGTGCCGGAGTGGGTGCGGGTGGGAATGCAGTGGGAATGCGTTGGGAATGCGGTGGGTGTGCAATGACCTCACCCCCCCCCTCGCGGTGACATCACCGCACAACCACGCACCCCCCCCTGGACATGACCCAGGGCTGGCTCTGTCCCTTGGTGCCCCTGTTCCTTGGTGTCCCTGTCCTATGGTGTCCCCATCATTCCTGTCCCATGGTGTCCCTGTCCCATGGTGTCCCTGCCATCCCTGTCCCATGGTGTCCCTGTCCCATGGTGTCCCTGTCCCATGGTGTCCCCATCCCTGTCCCCAGGTGTCCCGCAGTGCCCGGGGCTGGGCCGACGCCTTCCCCGAGGACACGGTGGCCGATGACGTTGGGGACACGCGGGGACGGCGCTTCTACCGACACCTCTCTGATGACGAGGACCTGGTGGCCTCTGGAGGTGAGGGGACAGCGGGCTGGGGGTGCCAGGGTCGGTGTCACTCTGTGGGGGTGCCACCAGCAAGGGGTGCCACCCTGGGTGCCACTTGCACCTGGTGGCACTGGGTGGTGTGAATGCGAGTGCCACCTGGGATTGATGTCCCCATGCAGGGGTGACACTGCCCCCATTGCAGGTGGCACCGGGACCTGGTGGCATCTGGTGGTGAGGTGGCACTGAGTGCTGTGAGGGGCTGGGTGCCACCAGGGTCAGGTGTCCCCCTGGGTGGGTGCCACCACGTCTGGGTGTCACTGTGACTGGAGTTCACCCTGGGGAAGTGTCACCGTGGGTGGGTGCCACCAGCTCGGGATGCCACCCTGAGTGCCACTTGCACGGTCCCCATCACAGATGGCACCAGGACCTGGTGGCGTTGTGTGGTGTGAATGCGAGTGCCACCAGAGACTGGTGTCCCCATGGATGGGTGGCACTCCTGGTGCCACTTACACTGTCCCCATTGCAGGTGGCACCAGGATGTGGTGGCATCAGGTGGTACGGTGGCACTGGGTGGGTGGGTGCCACTCGTGCTGTCCCCATTGCAGATGCCACCAGGATGTGGTGTCAGGGTGGCACTGCGAGTGTGATTGTCACTCCAGGTGGATGTCACCGTGGGTGGGTGCCACCCTGGGTGCCACCATGCTGTCCCCATGGCAGATGGCACCATGGTGGCATTGGGCAGTAAGATGTCACCAGGTGGGTGGGTGCAACCGTGGGTGTGTGTCCCACATGGGTGGCCCTGGTGCCACCACACTGTCCCCATCGAGGATGGCACCGGGACCTGGTGGCATCTGGTGGTAAATGAGGCCACCGTGGCTGTGTGGGCGTCCCACAGGCGGGTGTCATTGTTTGTGGGTGTCCCCATTCAAGGGTGTCCCGTGGGTGGGTGTCACTGCTCATGGGTGTCCCAATGGATTGGTGTCACTGTACATGCTTGTCCCTGGCTGGGTGTCCCCATGGGTGGGTGTCACCGTTCCTGGGTGTCCCCATGGGGTGGTGTCACTGTTCCTGGGGGGGTGTCCCCGTTCCTTGGTGTCCCCTGGGTGAGTGCCCCCTGCCCGTGTCCCCTCAGATGGCAGCGGGGAGGACGGCAGCGGTGCCCTCTGGCCCCCGGCAGTGGCGACCCCGGCGCCCGGCAGCGGGCTGGCACCCACCGGTAAGGGGACTCTGCGGGGTGGCACCTGTGCCCGGGCTGTCACCTGCTGTCACTGCGCTCAACCTCTGTCTGCTCTTCATCCTCCTCTTCCTCCTCCTCCTCCTCCTCCTCCCCGGGGGCAGCGCCCGGGCCCCCCCCCGCGCCCGCGGGCATGGTGGTGGCCGAGCCCGAGGACGACCCCCCGATCAGTAAGTGACACTTTTTGGGGACTCCCCCTCTCTTGCTGCACCCCCACTCTCTTCCTCCTGTGCCTTTTACTGGGGGGAGGGACCCCAAATATCGGTGGGGGGCATATTTGAGTGGGGGGTCACAACTGGGTGAGGGGTCACAGCGAGGTGGGGGGGCACACTGGGGTGGGGGTTGCAGGGGGGCATTTTTAGGGGGTGCAGGTACCACCCCCTAATTTTGACCCCTTCACCCCCTATTTTTGATCCCACACCCCCATTTTTGATGCCCCCCCTCAGTTTATTTCCGGGCCCTGGTGAACTTCACCCGCAGCATCGACTTCAGCTCACGGCTGGAGGACCCGGATTCCGAGGAATTCCGGGAGATTTCGGAGGCTGTGGTGGACACGGTGAGGATGGGGGGGGCTGAGGAGGGGGATGGGGGTGAGTGGCACCCAAGGGACCACCCTGACTCCCCCATTTCTGCCCCTCAACAGCTGGAGTCAGAGTATTACAAGGTGCCCGGGGAGCAGGTGGTCAACGTGGTCTTCATCAAGTGAGTGCGGGGGCTTGGGGGGCTCAGATAGTTTTGGGGGCTCAGGGGATTGGAGGGGCTGGGGGGGGATTGGGGGAGCAAACGGGGGCTGGGGGATTTGGGGGTGCAGGGGGAACTGGGAGGATGGGGAGCAATGGAGGGTTTGGGGTTTTGGAGGGGGAAGGGATTTTGGAGATCAAGGGGGTGTGGGGAAGTTCAGGGGTTGTGGGGAGGTTTAGGGTGATGGGGATGTTTTGGGGGTGCAGGGGAGTGTGGGGATGAGGGGATTTGGGGAACAAGGGGGCTCGAAGTGGATGGGAAGGTTTGGGGATGAAGGGGAGGTTTGGAGTGATGGAGAAGGTTTGGGGTGTGGGGAAGGTTTGGAGGTCAAGGAGCTGGGAGGTTTGGGGTGTTGGGAATGTTTTGGGGTGCAATGAGAAGCTTTTGGGCTGAGATGAGGAGGTTTTGGGGCACTAGTGAGGAGGGTTTGGGGTGCAATGAGGAGCTTTTAGGAGTGTGAGGAGGTTTTGGCGTGAGGGAGAGGCTTGGAGGAGACGGAGTGGATCAGAGGTGATGGGGATGTTTTGGGGTGCAGTGAGGACACTTTGGGGGTTCAGGGCTGGTTTTGGGGTGCAGTGGGGCTGTTTTGGGGTGCTGACCCCGCTCTCCCCCCCAGGCAGCTGGATGGGGACGTGTTTGTGGAGCTGGACGTGGGCTCGGAGGGCAACGGGGACGAGGCCCAGCTGGGGGGGGTCCTGCGGGACCTGCTGGCCGGGGGCTCCATCGCCTCCTACCTCACCTCCCCCCACGGCTTCCAGTTCCGCCGCCTGGGCACTGGTGAGACTGGGAAAGGGGCTGGGGGGCAGCCCTGGGGGGGTTGGAGTACCCCAGAGGGGTTTTGGGGGATCTGTGGGGCAGAGGGGCTCAGAACTCCCCGTCCCACCCCATATCACACCACAGGGTCCCACGTACTGGGGTCTGGACACCCATCCCCACTTGGTTTTGGAGTGTCCCAGAGGAGTTTGAGGGGCTATGGGGCAGGAGGGTTCAGAGCACCCTGTCCCATTCCCATATCATATCCTGGGGTCCCACGTGCTGGGGCACCCATCCCAGTTTGGTTTTAGGGTGCCCCAGGGGGGTTTGGGGGATCTATGGAACAAAGGGGTTCAGAGCTCCCCATCCCACCCCATATTTACACCAGTGAGTCCCACGTACTGGGGTGTCTGGACACCCATCCCCAGTTTGCTTTGGGGCCTTTTAGGGTTCTCCAGAGGGGTCTGGGGGAGATTTGGGGCAGGAAGGCTCAGAGCTCCCCGTCCCACCCCATACCACACCAGCGAGTCCCACATACCGGGGTCTGAACTCCCAGCCCACTCTGGGGTGCTGGGTGGGTGTTTTGGGGTGTCCCCTGAGGGTGTGACCCCCCCCTGGCTGCAGTGACCCCCCAGCCCCGGGCGTGCACCCCGCTGGAGTTCCGCTGTGGCAGCGGGGAGTGCGTGGACAGCGAGTACCGCTGCGACCGCCGGCCCGACTGCCGCGACGCCTCCGACGAGGAGGGCTGCGGTGAGACCCCTGGCACCCCCCGCCCCCACGGTGCCCTACAGCCCCCTGCACCCCCATTCCTCACTCCATCCCACATATCCCATTTCCTTCCCATAACCCCCCCTCAAAAACTCCCCCTTGAAGCTCCAATTCTCTCCTACACCCCCATAAACCCCCATTGTGCCCCCATAAACCCCCATAAACCTCCTCTATTCTCCTACTGCCCCCCCACTACACCCTATACCCCCTGCACCCCATTTCCTACCCATAGCCCCCCATAAACCCCCCAGCATCCCCAGAGTACCCTATTTGGGACCTGTATCCTCCATAAACCTCCCACTACACTCCCTTTCCTCCCCATATCCCTTGTGCCCATTTTGTCCCTATACCCCCAGTAAACCCCTCCTTGTACACTGTTCCCCCTAAACCCACTCTCCACCCCCACTTCCCCCTATAAGACCCAACCCCCCCATTTTTCCCCTATAATCTCTCCCCACACCCCCATTTCCCCTACACCCCTTGAACTCCATTTTAGCCTCTATACCCCCAATAAACTCCTCCTGTCACTCCATTCCCGCAAAACCTCCCCCTACACTCCCATTTCCACCCTATATCCTCTCTACACCCTATTCTCCTTGTTTCCCCCTACACCCATTTCCCCCAAACCCCTCCCTACACTCCCATTCCCCCATACCCCTTGTGCCCCATTTTGGCCCTATACCCCCATTAAACACTTCCTTGCACCCCATTCCTCCCTAAATCCCCACACACACCTCCATTTCCCCATAACCCCCCTCCATTCCTCCTATTTCCTCCCCATTTCCCCTATAACCCTCCCTACACCCTCATTTCCCCCTACACCCCTTGTACCCCGTTTTGTCCCTACACCCCCAACAAACCCCTCCTGTCACCCCTTTCCCCATTTCCCCCGTGACTCCCCTTTTTCCCCAGACTCTCCCCGGCCGTCCCCAGCACGTTCCGCCCTGGCACCACCCGCGCCCCAGCACGGCCCTCGTGGGCATCCACCCCGGCCCGCCGCGCCCCTCACTCAACGGCCCCCCGGCCCCTGCCCGGGGCTGCCAGGGCGGAGAGACCCCCTGTGCCGATGGGCACTGCATCCCTCGGGAATATCTGTGTGACGGGGAGACCGACTGCGCCGACGGATCCGACGAGCACGGCTGCGGTGAGGGACGGGATGGGATGGGATGGGATGGGATGGGATGGGATGGGATGGGATGGGATGGGATGGGATGGGATGGGATGGGATGGGATGGGATGGGATGAGGTGGGATGGGATAGGGATGGGATGGGATGGGATGGGATGGGATGGGATGGGATGGGATGGGGTGGGATGGGATGGGATGGGGTGGGATGGGATGAGGATGGGATGGGATGGGATGGGATGGGGTGGGATGGGATGGGATGGGATGGGATGAGGTGGGTGGGATGGGATGGGGTGGGATGGGCACAGAGACAGGGACATGGTGATGGTGACAGTGATGGTGGCAGTGACAGTGACGGTGGCAGTGACAAAGACAGTGACAATGACCAGGACAGGGACTGTGATGGTAACAGTGACAGTGACAGTGATGATGGCAGAGACAGTGACAGTGCCAGGGACAGTTGGACAGTGACGGTGATGGTGACAGGGACAGTGATGGTGACAGTGGCAGTGACTGAGAGCTCAGGGGCACCCCTGAGTGCGGTTTGAGGCTCAGACCAAGTTATCTGAGAAGCTCCTGTCGAGTCCTGGGGTGCAGGAAACCCCTTGGCTTCCAAACCCCTCCCCAAGAGGACCCCTAGTGTGGCTGATCCCACCTCGGGCTCGGATTATGTCAAAGGGTTGAGTTACAGAGGGCAGATTAACTCACTCTCTCCTGTGGGTTTGAATGGTGGCAAATCAGAGGTGTTTGTATAAAATTGATTTATATCAAATGATTTGTCATGACAAATGAGCAAACAAACGAGCCCCAGGTGAGCTCAGCCGGGCAGAGCCCGGTGCTGGTGACACCGAGGGTGGGAGTGTCACAGTCTGGGATTCTGCCAGAGGTTTAAATTTAGGGAACTGCAGAGGGGGGGATTAAACCACTTTGTCCTGATATGTTTGTGTAAAGGGAATGATTTATTATGGCAAACGAACAGGCAAATGAACAAGGCTAAAGATCTTAATCAGAATTATTTGCTAAGCGGTGTAAAAGCTACGAACTCCTGGTAGAGCAAAATATAACCTGAGATACAATAGTGCTCTGCAGCAGAGCAGTTGTGTTAATTAACTGGGAGCAAAGCTGGCCAAAGGAACGGTCACTGAGTGGAGATTGATGTAACTGCCCACCCAAGGGCCATCTCCTCATGCCTGGGGGGGATCATCCCAAAGCTCCTGGAGCTCCGGCAGCCTCGAAGAGGCTGCCGGAGCTCCAGGAGCTTTGGGATGATCCTGACCTGTGTATTCCTGGGAGCAACTTGTCTGCCAGCTCCTGCTTCCCAGAGCAGGGCTGTGTGTTTGCAGGGATGAACCAGGCTGGGTTTGGCACAGGTCGAGCCCGAAGCAGCCCCCTGGCACCAGCAGTGGCTCTGCCCCCCAGAGCTGGCATTATTTGCGTTCTCTGACCAGATCTGGGCTTTTTTGTCAGGGCAGACCACCCTACCCCAGCACCTCTGGGTGCTGACCCCTTTACCCCACCACAGGCACCCCGTCCCCCTGCGAGCCCAACGAGTTCAAATGCGCCAACGGGCACTGCGCCCTCAAGCTCTGGCGCTGCGACGGAGAGAACGACTGCGGGGACGGCTCCGATGAGAGCGACTGCCGTGAGTGCGGGGGGATTGGGGATACATGGAGAGGACAGGGCCACTGGTGACACTGTGCCCCCCACCCTGCAGCCACCAAGGCGCCCGGGGCGGTGTGTGGGCCGGCGGAATTCCGGTGCGTGTCCAGCGGGAGCTGCATCCGGGCGAGTTACCAGTGCGACAGGGAGCCCGACTGCCCCGACCGCAGCGACGAGGTCGGCTGTGGTGAGTGACACCCCGGGGGGACTGGGGACACTGTGCCAGGCGTGCCCTGCCCTGTGGCACTGGGATGAGGAGGACAGTGCCGTGGCAGCAGGATGGGGACATTGTCCCTAAGGCCCCTGTGTTATGGCACTGGGATGGGATGGGATGGGATGGGGTCATTGTGCCCATGGACGCTGTGCTGTTGCACCAGGCTGGGGACACTGTGCCCAAGAGCCCTGTGTCATGGCACTGGGATGGGGACATTGTGCCCAGGGACCCTATGCTGTGGCACTGGCTGGGGAAACTGTGCTCAAGAGCCCTGTGTCATAGCACTGGGATGGGGACATTGCCATGGCAGCAGGATGGGAACATTGTCCCTAAGGACCCTGTGTCATGGCAGTGGTCTGGGGATATTGTGCCTGGGGACACAGCCGTGGCAGCAGGATGGGGACATTGTGCCCACGGACCATGTCGTGGCATCAGACTGGGGACACTGCCATGGCACTGGGCTGGGGACACTGCACCCAGAGACCCAATGCCACAGCGTTGTGTTGGGGACATCGTGCCCAGGCACTCTGTGCCATGACACTGGGCTGGGGACACCGAGCCACGCCAGGGACCTTGTGCCACAGGACCAAACTGGTGACCCTGTCCCTAGGCTGGGCTGGGGGACACCCATGCTGGAGACACTGTCCCCAAGCAGTGCCATTCTGGGGACCCTGTGCCATAGCACCGTGCAGGGTGTCACACTGGCAGCTCTGTCCCCAGACTGCTCTGGAAACCCTGTGACAGTGACCCTGTCCCCAGGGGGGTCAGGGGTGGCGGTGGCGATGTCCCTGTCCCCCAGGGGTGCTGTGCAGAGTGGGTGGTGCCAGTGGTGGTGACAATCTTCAACCCTCTGGGTGGCACATGGGGCAGGTGGTGCCAGTGGCTGTGGCGGTGACAATGATGGGGGTGGCAGTGGCAGTGTCCCCCGGGGGGGCTGTGTGGGGCAGTGGCAGTGACAGGGTGCTGGTGGCAGTGACAGTGACAGGGTGGGGTCAGCAGTGACAGTGACAGGGTGCTGGTGGCAGTGACAGTGACAGGGTGGGGTTGGCAGTGCCCCCACAGGTGGTGACACTGCCACGGGAGTCGGTGGTGGCGGTGCCAGGCCAGACCGTCACCTTCACCTGTGTGGCCATCGGTGTCCCCACCCCCATCGTCACCTGGCGCCTCAACTGGGGACACACCCCCAGCAGCCACAGGTGGGTGGGGCTTTGGTGGGTGTGGCCTGCTGGGCGGGGCCTGGGGAGAGGCACAGGGGAGCTGGTGGGGGGTTGGAGAAGGGATGGGGCTTATAATTGGGGAGGGGTCTGCTTTGAATGTGGTCTGTGGTGGGAGAGGCTTCCATTTGGGGTGGGGCTGTGGAGGGCGGGGCTTGTGATTTGGGGCTGAGGGGGTTGGAGGAGGGTTGGGCTTGGGGAGGGGTCTGTGATGGTGGGAGGGGCTTGTGCTGGGTGCAGAGCATAGGAGGGGCACACAACAGGTCTGGGCCCCCTCCCCTGGGGCTGGGCACCACTGGGTGTGCGGGGCTGGGGGTGTGTGGCACAGTGTGTGTGTGGCACAGTGTGTGTGTGGCACAGTGTGTTTGGGACATGTTCTGTGCCATGCCTGTGGTGCCAAACATGCCACTCAGGGTGTCGATCGTGAGCGAGGCCGGGCAGGGCACTCTGACCATCCGGGACGTGAAGGAGACCGACCAAGGCGCCTACACCTGCGAGGCCATCAACACCCTGGGCATGGTGTTCGGCATCCCCGACAGCATCCTCACCGTCACGCGCCCCGGTGAGCGCCCGCGCTGCCCCTCTGCTTCCCACCCACCCCGGCGTGGCACTGCCCCCTCACCCCCTGCCTCGCCCCTGCAGGGCCGTGTCCCGAGGGGCACTTCCAGGTGACGGGGACGTCCCGCTGCCTGCCCTGCTTCTGCTTCGGCGTCACCACCTCGTGCCGCGGCACCGCCCGGCACCGGCACCAGCTCCACCTGCGCTTCGACCGCCCCGACGACACCAAGGGTGAGTCGTGGGGACGAGGGACAGGGGACGAGGGACACGCCAGGGAATGAGGGACAGGGGACAAGGGCTGAGTGTCCCCTTGCAGGTGTCAATGTGACCGTGCCGGCGGCGCCATCTGCGCCGGTGCTCTCGGCCACCCAGCTCCACGTGGATGCGGCCGTGGAGGAATTCCAGCTGCTGGATCTGTCCCGGCGCTTCCTGGCGCTCGACGTCTTCTGGGCGCTGCCGGAGCCCTTCCTTGGGGACAAGGTGACGCCGGGGTGGGGACAGGGCTGGGGACACCGGCGGCACGGCCGCTGACAGCCCGCTGTGCTGGCAGGTGGATGCCTACGGGGGAGCGCTGAGCTATGGGGTGCGGTACCGGCTGGGCCGGGGGCCCCCCGAGCCCACCACCCACCCCGACCTGCTGCTGCGGGGCCACGGGCGGCAGCTGCGGGCACGGGCTGGTGCCACCCAGCCCAACATCCTCAACCGGCGGCACGTGCCCCTCACTGAGGTGGGTGGGAGGAGGGCGGGGGTGGGTGGGTGATGGTGGTGGTGGTGGGTGGGCGGTGCCAGTGGTGGTGGATGAGTGGTGCTGGTGGTGGTGGGTGATGCCGATGGGAGTGGGTGATGGTGGTGATGGAGGAGAGGTGATGCTGGTGGTGGTGGGTGGATGATACTGGTGGTGGGTGGGTGATGGTGGGTGATGGTGGTGGGTGGGTGATGTCGGTAGTGACGAGCGAGTGATGCTGATGATGGGTAAGTGATGCCAGTGATGCCAGGCGGGCGATGCCAGCGATGCCAGGCTGGTGATGCCAGCAGTGCCAGTGGGTGATGCCAGCACTGCCACCAGCCCGCTGTGACGCCGCTGTCACCACCCCATGACAGGAGCACTGGGAGGACGAGCAGGGTGCCCCGGTGAGCCGGGAGCTGCTGCTGCTGGTGCTGCAGGGGCTGGAGGGCATCTTCATCCGGGCGGTGTACGACGGGCGCATGGCCAGCGTGGGGCTCAGCGACGTGGCCATGGATGTCACCAGCGCCGGGGACACCGACCTGGGGCCGGCTGGCGACGTCGAGGAGTGCAGGTGAGCGCTGGTGGCGAGGGCTCGGTGCCACCACTGCTGTGATGCCACGATGCCACCGTGCCACCGCTGTGTCCCCAGGTGCCCCGTGGGCTACACGGGGCTGTCGTGCCAGCGCTGTGCCCCCCGCTTCGAGCGCGTGACCAGGGGACCCTACCTGGGGACCTGCTCCGGTTGCGGCTGCCACGGCCACTCCAGCACCTGCGACCCCGTTTTTGGGCACTGCCTGGTAAGGGACTAGGGGGTGACAAGGTGACAGAGCGATGGGGACATGGTAGAGTGGCACAGTGTCACCAACCCCCTGTGACACGTGTGCCCCTCCCCTCCCCCCAGAACTGCCAGCACAACACGGAGGGGCCCCAGTGCGAGAAGTGCAAACCCGGCTTCTTCGGCGATGCCACCAAGGGCACGGCCACCGCCTGCCACCCCTGTCCCTGTCCCTACACGGAGCCCTCGCGCAGGTGGGTGACACCCCCAGTGACACTACTGGGACCCCCCAGTGCCACCACCCCAGTGATACCCCTCCTAATGGAGGAAAACTGGAGGAGGCTCTGGGCCATACTGGGAGCACTGGGAGAACTGGGAGGAAGCAGCAGGTGCTCTCTAAAGACATCACCAAGCCCCATCCTGGTCCATACTGGTCCATACTGGCTTTTACTGGTCTATACTGGTCCTAGACCAGTAAGGGAGTACTGGATGAGGCACTGAGCCATACTGGGAGCACTAAAGGCACCCCCAAAGCCCATACTGGTTCGTACTGGTCCACATTTATCCATACTTGTCCACATTCATCCATACTGGTCCATAATGATTCATACTGGTCAGTATTGGACCATACTGGTCCATACTGGTCCATGCTGTCCCTCACAGGTTCTCAGAGTCATGCTTTCTGGACACGGACGGCCAGGCCACCTGTGACGCCTGCGCCCCTGGATACGCCGGCCGGCGCTGCGAGAGGTGGGTGGGGGGTCACTGTAACCCCTCCACTCCTCACCCACCCCTCACCCCACAGTCACTCCCCAATCATCCCCCAATCACCCCCTGTCCCCACAGGTGTGCCCCAGGCTACGAGGGAGATCCCATCCAGCCGGGCGGCAAGTGCACCCCTATCGGTGAGTGGGGGGGAATGGTTGGGGGGGTGCCCCCCCCCACCCTGTGGGTGCCCCCCACCCTCACCCTGCTGCCCACAGGTCAGGAGCTCGTCAAGTGTGATGCCCGTGGGGGCCAGGATGAGGCTGGTGGCACCTGTCGCTGCAAGGTGAGGGCAGGGGCTGGGGGGCAACAGGGGAGTGGGGGCTGCCATCCCCCCCCTAACACCCAGTCTGGTCCCTGGGGTACCCAGTCCCATCACCCCACAGCACCCATCGCACCCCCACCCCACCCCACCCCACCCAGTCCAACCTCCCAGTGGCACCCAGTCTGACCCCCATAGCACCCAGTCCAACCTCCCAGCCCGACCCCCACTGCACCCAGTCTGCTCCCTTGGGCACCCAGTCTGACCCCCACCAGCACCCATCCCACCCCCACCCCATGGCACCCAGCCCAGCTCCCCATGGGACCCACTCCAGTGCCCCCATAACACCCAGTCTGATCCCTGGGGCACCCAGTCCCACCATCCCACCCCCAGCACCCATGACAAACCCCCTCATAGCACCCAGTCTGACCTCCAGCTCCCACTCCAACCCCCAGCACCCATCCCACCCCCTCCCCACGGCACCCAACCCACCCCTGGCCCCCAGTCCTGCGCCCCTGATCCCTGGCTGTGCCCCCCAGCCCAACGTGCGGGGCCGGCTCTGCGACTCGTGCGCCGCGGGCACCTTCCACCTGAGCGCTGCCAACCCCGCGGGCTGCCTGCCCTGCTTCTGCATGGGGCTGTCCCGCTCCTGCGCCAGCTCCGCCTGGCACCGCCACCAGGTACGGCCCCGGGGGGGCACGGGGAGGGGCGGCACAGCGTGCCACACTGGGCCGTGTAGCGCTGTGCCGTGTGGTGTTGTGCCATGCCAGGCAGTGCCATGCCATGCCATGCAGTGCCACGGCACGCCGTGCCCACCGCGCTCCCTCCCCAGGTTCTGCTGAGCTCGGAGGACTCTGCCCCGCTGCCCTTGGCCAACGTGTCAGGCACCCCCCTGGCAGGGGCCGTGCCCCGCTTCGTGTCCCCACGGGAGCTGCTCCTCGACACCTTCCGGGACCTGCCACGGGGTGTCCTGTACTGGGTGCTGCCACTGCCCTTCGCCGGGGACAAGGTGACACTGCCGGGCCACCCTGAGCTCATTGTGTGCCCAGTGCCAGCTCGAGGACAGGGTGACACCCTCGAGCTGTGCAGAGCTTCATGTCACCTGCTGCCAGCTCTGGGGGGACAGGGTGACACCCCTGAGCTGACCTGAGCCCCACAGTGTCACCTGCTGCCACTCTGGGGGGACAGGGTGACACCCTCAAATCACACTGAGCTCACCTTGTCCCCTACCACTGCAGTAGGGGGGGGTGGGGTGACACCCCTGGGCCACCCTGAGCCTCACAACGTCCCCCGCTGCCAGCGCAGGGGGGACAAGGTGACACCCCAGAGCTACACTGAGCCTCACTGTGTCCCTCCCGTCACTTCAGGGTGACAGGGTGACACCCCTGGGCCACCACCAGCTCCCAGGGCGGGAACAGGGTGACACTCCTGAGCTGACCTGAGCCCCACGGTGTCACCTGCTGTCACCCTGTGGGGACAGGGTGACCCCCAGCCAAGCTGAGTGTCCCCCGCAGGTGACGTCGTACGGGGGGGAGCTGCGGTACACGGTGACACACCGCGCCCCCCCGGGGGGCCCCCCGCCCCGGCACCCCGATGTCCTGCTCCAGGGCAACGGGATCCTCCTGGAGCACTTCTCCAGTGCCACCCCCCCCATCGGGGTCCCCACCACGGTCACCGTGCCCATCCGAGAGGTGAGGGGGGTGCCACGTCAGCGGGGACACCGGCAAGGGGCACACGGGGGGACACTGGGTGTCTTGGGGGTGGCACTGGGTGCTGTGGGGTTGGACTGGGTGCTATGGGGTAGGGGTGAAATGGGTGCCATGGACAGGTGGGTTTGGGTGCCCGAGTTGGACTGGGTGTCACAGGGGACAGGGGCGGGTCCCATGGGGGGCTGGACTGGGTGCCATGGAAGGGTGGGATTGGGTGCCCCATGGATTGGATTGGGTGTCATGGTGGGGGTCAGACAGGATGCTGGGGGCGGGTTGGACTGGGTGCTATGGGGGGGTCAGACTGGGTGCCCCATGGATTGGGTTGGGTCCTGTGGGGGTGTGGAGTGGGTGCTGTGGGGCAGGACGTGGGAGGAGAGGGAATGGGTGCCCCAGGGGTCGGTCTGGGTGCCATGGGGGTCACCCCGGGTGCCTGGGGGTCGGGCTGTGTGCAGTGGGGGGCGGCAGCACCCCTGTCACCCCGGTGTGCCACAGGGCGCCTGGCGCCGCGCGGACGGGCACGATGCCACCCGCGAGCACCTCCTGATGGCCCTGGCCGACGTGGACCTGCTCATGATCCGGGCGTCCTACTCGGAGCAGCCGGAGCAGAGCAGGTGGGTGCCTCGGGGTGGGGGGCACAGGAGGGGGCGTGGAGGGTGGCAGGGCGGTGGTGACATGCCCTGTGTTGTCCCCGCAGCCTGGCCGACGTCAGCCTGGATGTGGCAGTGCCCCACGCCACCGGCCGCCCGCCCGCGCTGGAGGTGGAGGATTGCGCCTGCCCTCCCGGGTACCGCGGGGCCTCCTGCCAGGTGAGACCCCCGGGGTCCCCTCAGCACCCTCAGGGTCCCCTCACCGCCCCACCCAGCCGTGTCCCACCCCGCTGTCACCGTGTCCCCCCTAGGACTGTGACACCGGCTACACCCGCAGCAGCGCCGGGCTCTACCTGGGCACCTGCGAGCCATGCCAGTGCCACAGCCACGCCAGCGAGTGCCACCCCGACACCGGCGTCTGCCAGGTGAGCTGGGCATGGCCATGGGACACCCCGGGCACCCCCACGGTGGGGACACCGGTGCCATCACCCCGGTGCTTTGCAGGGCTGCCGGGATCACACGGAGGGACCGCACTGTGACAAGTGCCAGCCCGGCTACTACGGCGATGCCACCCGCGGCACCCCGGGCGACTGCCAGCCCTGTCCCTGCCACGGGCCCCATGGGGACTCCCAGTAGGTGACACCCCCTGCTCCCCCACAGCCCTGGGGACACCGGCAGGGTGTCACCTGTCCCTTTGTCCCCTCTGTAGGGTGACCAAGATCTGCTTCGAGGACACGGACGGGCAGCCCACCTGCAGCGCCTGCGCCCCGGGGCACAGTGGGCGCCTCTGTGAGAGGTGACAGGGACACCAGGGAGGTCTGGGGGGTGGCTTTGGGGTGATCCCCCTCCTCACTGCCTTTTTTGGGGTGTCCCCTCATAGGTGCTTGCCTGGGTACGTGGGAGACCCTCTGCGGGGACAGCCATGCCAAGGTGAGGGTCACGGGGAGGAGGGGAGCGGTGCCCCCATGAGGGCCCTGAGGGGGGTTGTGTCTGACTCTGTGTGTGTGTCCCCCCTCTCCAGTGCCCGGTGTCCCCGGGGGGCAGTGCCAATGTGACCCCCGCGGCAGCACCGGCGAAGGCTGCGACGCCAGCGGGCAGTGCCACTGCAAGGTGAGCCTCGTGTGCCCCACCCCGACCCGAGGAGGGGCCACAGGGAGATGTCACCACCCCATATCTCCCCCTAGGCCAACGTGGAGGGTCCCCACTGTGCCACCTGCCGTGCCCACCACTTCCACCTGAGCGCGGCCGAGCCGGCCGGGTGCCTGCCCTGCTTCTGCATGGGCATCGTGCAGCACTGCACCAGCACCGGCCTGGCCCGCGGCACCGTGAGTGTCCCCCGTGCCCCAGGGTGCCCTCAGGGTGCCCTCAGGGCCCACCCAGGGTGCCCCCCTGTCTCTGACCCCGCTGACCACCCCCAATCCCGCAGGTCCAGACGCCCTTTGCTCCAGGGGATGCCCAGGGGTTCGCCCTGGTGAACCGGCAGCGCAGCACCCGCGTGGGCAGCGGCTTCGGGGTCCAACCGGGCACCCCCCACCCCATCCTGACCTACGAGCGCTTCGGAGAGCTGCCCCCCGACTCCTACTACTGGCAGCTGCCACCCCCCTACCAGGGGGACAAGGTAAGGGGGTGACCCCCCAGGGGGATGGGGTGCCCGTGGGAGCACCCAGCCAGCCAGGGCTGCACCCCTACCCCCATGGGCACCCCTGGGTGCTGCTGGAGGGGAGGTGGGCACAGCCTCTTCATCTCTGACCTTTTCTTCTTCCCTTTTGCTTCTTCCTTCTCCCATTTCTTCTTTCTTTCTGCTTCTTCTTTATTGCTTTTTCTTTTTTCCTTTCCCCTTCTCCCCTTGCCCTTCCCTGTTTCCTCTTTTCCCCTCTCCTCTTCCACCTTGTCTTTTTCCCCTTTGCCCCTTTCCCTTTTCCCATACTTTCCCCTTTCTCATCCCTGTCTTGTCCCACCCCATCCCCATCATCATCCCCATTCTTTTCCTCTTCCCTTTCCTCCTCCCTTCCTCTCCCCTCCTCTCCCATCCCATGTCCTCCCCTCCCCATTTTCTTGCCATCCCTATCCTGTTCCCATTCCCCTTTTCCCGTCCCTTTCCTCTTCCTCATCCCTATTTCATCTCATCACCTTTGCCATCCCCACCCCATCCCCATCATCCCCATCCTCTTCCTCTTCCCTTTGCCCTTCCCTTCCCATTCCCTTTCCCTTCCCCATATTTCTCCCACCCTTCCCGCTCCCATCCCGCTCCCGTGTCCCTGTCCAGGTGGGCTCCTACGGTGGGCGGCTGCGCTACACCCTCACCTACACCCCGGGGGGCCCGGGAGCCCCCCAGCCCGACGCCGACATCCAGATCACGGTACGGGGCAGCTCTTTGGGTGGCACAGGGACAGGGGGGTGGCACAGGGACAGGGGGTGGCACCAGGACCCCCCTGACCCCCCCATCCACAGGGCAACGACATCACGCTGGTGGCCCATCAACCTGACCTGCCCCCGCGGACGCCCCAGGCCTTCGAGATCATTTTCCGGGAGGTAGGAGGGGGTGGGTGGCTTCTGTCCCTGGTGTCCCCTTTCCCTGGGGCGTGTGCCCCCTGTGACCCCCCTGTCCCTTCAGCAATACTGGCAGCGGCCAGATGGGCAGCCGGCACGCGGGAGCACCTGCTGAT
Organism: Myiozetetes cayanensis; assembly: GCF_022539395.1. NCBI lineage: Eukaryota > Metazoa > Chordata > Aves > Passeriformes > Tyrannidae > Myiozetetes > Myiozetetes cayanensis. The sequence goes on along the minus strand of NW_026087499.1, from coordinate 7,442,448 downwards.
GGCCCTGGCGGACCTGGACGAGATCCTGATCCGGGCCACCTACTCCACGAGCACGGCCTCAGCTGGCATTGCCAACGTGGCCATGGACACGGCCGTGCCCCCCCAGCCCGGCCTGCCCCCCGCCCCCGAGGTGGAAGAGTGTCGCTGCCCACCCGGCTACCATGGGCTGTCCTGCCAGGTGGGCCCAGTGTCACCCTGTCACCCCTTCTGTGTCACCCCAGCACCCCAGTTGTGTCCCCATCCTCCATCCCTGTATCACCCCCATCTCCCCTGTCATTACATCCCCCCCAGCGTCTCCCCATCACCCTCCAGCATCCCCAGCCTCACCTCCATCATCCCTCCATCCTCCCCCCAGTAACACCCCCATCACCCCTTCAGCATCTCCCCTTCACCCTCATTATCCCCTATTATCCTCCATCATCCCCTATCACCCCAATCATTCCCCCCATCACCCCCATTATCCCCCATCACCCCAATCATCCCCCATCACCCTCATAGTCCCTCCACCATCATCCCCCAGCGTCCCCATCACTGCCCATCACCCCCAGCATCCCCCGCATTGTCCCCAGGACCCCTCAACATCTCCAGCATCCCCATCACCCCTCCATCACCTCCCTGGCAGCTCCCCCCATCACACCCCATCATCTCCCCCATTATCCCCCTCATCCTCCCATCCTCCCCATTACCCCTCATTCACCCCATCACTCCCCCATCACCCCATCACCCTCCCATCCTCCCCATCACCCCCAATCACCCCATCACTCCCCCATCACCCTCCCATCGTCCCCATCCTCCCCCACTCCCTCCCACCCCACGCCCCTCTCCCTGTGTGTGTGGGGGGGTCCCTGACTGTCCTCTCCCGCAGGACTGTGCCCCCGGGTACACCCGCACCGGGGGGGGGCTGTACCTGGGGCACTGCGAGCTGTGCGAGTGCAACGGGCACTCCGAGAGCTGCCACCCCGAGAGCGGCGCCTGCTCCGTAAGGGCCTGCGTTGGGCGCGTTTGGGGGCCGTGGTGCCATCCCGGCCCTGACCCCCCCGATCTGTGCCGCCCACGCCCAGGGGTGTTTGCACAACACGGCAGGGGACTTCTGTGACCAGTGTGCCCCCGGCTTCTACGGGGACGCCACGGCCGGGACCCCCGAGGACTGCCAGCCCTGCGCCTGCCCCCTCCCGTACCCCGAGAACCAGTGGGTGCCAGCGTGGGAATGGGGGGAGAGGGGCTGGGGGTGCTGGCAGGGGCTGTGCCCCCACCCTACCGTGTCCCTGCAGGTTTTCCAGGACGTGTGAGAGTTTGGGAGGTGGCGGGTACCGCTGCACCGCCTGCGAGCCGGGCTACACCGGGCAGTACTGCGAGCGGTGAGGCTGCACCCCGAAACACACCCCGGTGTACCCCCATATACCCCCCATATACCCACCCCCATGGGCTCACCCCAACATTTCCACCCCCAAAACCCACCCCCATGGGCTCAACCCCATATACACACCCCCATATACCCACCCCCATGGGCTCAACCCCATATACCCACCCCCAAAACCCACCCCATGGGCTCACCCCCATATACACACCCCCATATACACACCCCCATATACCCACCCCCATAGCTCAACCCCATATACACACCCCCATATACACACCCCCATGGGCTCACCCCCATATACCCAACCCCATGAGCTCAACCCCCATATACCCACCCCAAAAACCCACCCCCATGGGTTCAACCCCATATACCCACCCCCAAAAACCCACCCCCATGGACTCAACTCCCTATACACACCCCCATATACACTCTCCCAAAACCCACCCCTATGGGCTCAACTCCATGGGCTCACCCCCAAATACCCACCCCACGGGCTCACCCTGACATTTCCACCCCAAAACCCACCCCTATGGGCTCACCCCCATATACCCACCTCCAAAACCCCACACCCACATATCCACCCCCATGGGCTCACCCCTCTTACATCCACCCCCAAAACCCCACCTCAGTAGGTTCACCCCCATATATCCACCCTGATGTACCCACCCCCAGAACCACCCCCACATACCCACCCCTATGGGCTCACCCCAATATACCCCCCCCAAAACCCCACCCCCATAAATGCACCCTCATGGGCTCACCTCATATACCCCACCCCATATACACACCCCCAAATATCCACCCTCATGGACTCACTCCAACATATCCACCCCAAAAACCCATCCCCCATGGACTCACCCCTAAACCCCTCCGCCATGGGCTCACCCCCATATACACGCCCCTACATACCCACCCCCATGGGTTCACCCCTATATACCCACCCCAAATCCACCCCATGGGTTTACACCCATATACCCACCCCCAAACCCACCCTCATGAGCTCACCCCTATTCCCACCCCCAAAAACCCACCCTGATGTGCTCACCCCAGCACACCCACCCCACGGTGCTCACCCCAATGAGCTCACCCCAATACACCCCCCTCAAAGTGCTCACCCCAATACACCCACCCCAAAGTGTTCACCCTGACATACCCACCCCGATGCACTCACCCCGATGGATTTCTCCTAACAGACCCACCCCAAAATGCTCCCCCTTCTTATACCCACCCCAAGAGACCCACCCCAAATGCTCACCCCTATACCCACCTTGACCCAGTCACCCCGATACATCACCCCATTATACCCACCCCGATATACCCACCCTGACGTGCTCACCCCATGAGCTCACCCCAGTCTATGCATCCTGATGGGCTCACCCTGATCATCTGGACCCCAGTACACCCACCCCAGTACACCTACCCCAGTGGCCTCACCCCAATATACTCACCCCAAAATGCTCAGCCTCATACCCGCCTTGATACAGTCACCATAATATACCCGCCCCATTACACCCACCCCAGTATCCCCACCCTGATGTGCTCACCCAAATAGCTGCACCCCAATATCCTCACCCTAGTTTACCCACCCCAATATATGCCCCCCAATGTGCTCACTGCCGTGTAGGTACCCCAATATGCTCACCCTATAAACCCAGCCCTGATAGGCTTACCCCAATATACCCACCTTATGTACCCTAAGGTGCTGTCCCCCCTATGCACCCCAATGCTCCCACCCCAATACGCCCACCCCAATATACCCACCTTAGGTAACTCCAAGATACTCACCCTGTATCCACCCCGATGCACCCACCCCATGTACCCCAACATATTACCCCCAAATATACCCCAATATACCCACCCCATGTCCCCCAACATATCACCCCCAAATATACCCCAATATACCCACCCAATGTCCCCCAACATATCACCCCCAAATATACCCCAATATACCCACCCCATGTGCCCCAACATATCACCCCCAAATACACCCCAATATACCCCAGCACACCCCCCCCCGTGTACCCCAATACACCCTCCCCAATGTACCCACCCCTGTACCCCAGTATTCTCACCCCCACACACACCCCAATACCCCCACCCCATGTACCCTCATACTCTCACCCCCACATACCCCCCCTCACCCCAAACACGCCCCGAGGCACCCCCATAACGGCGTCTCTGCCCCCACAGCTGTGCCCCCGGGTACCAGGGTGACCCCACGGTGCGCGGGCAGGGCTGTGTCCCCGCGGGCCCCCCGCCCGCGCTGGCCGTGCGGGTGCACCCCCCGCGCACGGCAGTGCCGCGGGGCAGCGCCGTCACCCTGCGGTGCCAGGCCACGGGGGAACCCCCCCTCTACTACCACTGGGTGCGGGAGGACGGCAGAGCCCTCCCCGAGGGCGCCCAGAGCCGCCGGCAAGGTACGGGGAGGGGGGGACATCGGGGTGTCCCCAAGGGGGGTGTGTGGGGTGTCAGCACCAGCAAGGTGTGAGGTGGCTCGAGGCAGCTCGGGGTGACATCAGAGGGTCCCCGAGGGGGGTGTGGGGTGTGCGGGGGTGTCACCTGCGTGTCCCCCAGGCGAGGAGCTGCACTTCCCCAGCATCCAGCCCTCGGAGGCCGGAGTCTACGTGTGCTCCTGCCGCAATCTCCGGCACAGCAACGCCAGCCGCGCCGAGGTCATCGTCACTGGTAGGGCGCTGGCACGGGGTGGGGAGGGTGTGGAGGGGGGACAGGGTGGGCTCAGCTGTCCCTGTGTGTGGGTGCAGAGACCCCCGACAAGCCCATCACCGTCACCGTGGAGGAGAAGCGGGTGCAGCGGGTGCAGCCGGGCGCCGACGTCACCTTCGTCTGCACTGCCAAGAGCAAGGTGAGGGCAGGGGCATGGCATGGCAGGGGCTGCAGGGCACCCTCGGGGGCACAGGGACACCCTTGGGTGATTGTAGGGACATGCAGGGCACGAGAACCTCTCTGGATGCCCATGGGGACATTCAGGGTGCACAGGGACACCGTTGGGGGCCCACCTGGCCACACAGGGCATGTGAGCACCCTGGGGTGCTCCTGGGGACGTGCAGGGCACGGAGAGCTATGGGTGGCCACAGGGACACCCCTGCATGCCCTTAGGGACATCCAGGGCACAGGGTCACCTTTGGATGCCCATGGGGACATCTCTGGGTGCCCACAGGGTCGTTCAGGTTAAGGTGACACTCCTGGGGGCCCATGGGGGGCACAGAGACACCTATCATTACCTATGGGGACATCCAGGGCATAGGGACACCTCTAGACTTGCATGGGGCTGTGCAGGGCATGGGGACACCCTTGAGTGCCCAGGGGGACAGCCGGGGCACAAGGACACCCCTGCGTGCCCCTACAGACCCCCCAAACACCCTTTGGTTCCCATATAGCTCTGTGAGCCACCTCTGGGTACCCACCTCTCCCCGGTGCATACTCAGCCAGGCATGTGCCCCCCTGGCACGCCCGCCCCCATGGCCTCAGGCCTACCCACGTGTCTCCCCACCAGTCCCCCGCCTACACCCTGGTGTGGACGCGGCAGAACCACGGGACGCTGCCCGCGGGTGCCGTGGACTTCAACGGGATCCTGACGCTGCGCGGGGTGCGGCCCCAGGACGCCGGGGTCTACGTGTGCACCGGCTCCAACATGCTGGACATGGACCAGGGCACTGCCACGCTCTACGTCCAGGGTCAGTCCCACCCACGGCCATGGGCACAGGGGGCCCTGAGACCACAGGGAGGGGCACCGGGGGGGCCTGAGGTCATAGGGATGGGGGCATGTGGGTCCTGGCACCAGGTGGATGGGCACCTGTGTGTCCTGATACCACGGGGATGTTCTCCAGGGGGTTCTGGTACCATGGGAATGGGGACCCATGAGCTCTGGTGATGGGGGATGGGCACCTGTGGGTCCTAATGCCATGGGAATGAGCACCTGTGGGTCCTGAGACCACAGGGGTGGGTACCTGTGGGTCCTGCAACAGGGTACCCACAGGGATGGGTACCAGGGGGTTCTGATACCATCGGGATGGGGACCTGTGAGTCCTGAGACCGTGGGGATGGAGAGCTCTGGTGATGGGGGGTGGGCACCTGTGGGCCCTGACCCTGGGTGGTGGCAGGTTCAGTGCCCAGACCCCAGGGCGATGGGCACACTCCCCTGACACCCCCCACCCTCTTGCAGCTGCCTCCAAGACTCAGATGTTTTACGGCCCCGTGGAGTTTATGGAGGGGCACAGACCGGGTAAGTCACCACGGGGGTCTCCCGGGGGGGTCCACACGCTGCCCCACCCGCTGCATGCCGGGGCTCCACCGCTCACCCCGCTGCCAGCCGTGCCACGCCGCCCCCGCTTCCCACCGCCCCACCAGCACCGGGGGGGGGGGCCTGGCGAGCCCTGAGCCCCCCCTTCCCTCCCCCCGTGTCACCGCAGCCGGCACCGCTGCCGCCCCCACCGCCAGCGTGGAGCCGGCGCAGCTGAGCGTGGCACCGGGGCAGCCGGCAGAGTTCCGCTGCGTGGGCACCGGCAGCCCCGCACCCACCCTCGAGTGGCTCGGTAGGTGCCCGCAGGGGGCGGGGGGACACTGTCACTGGGTGTGGGGAGGCGCTGGCGGGGGGGTGACACCGGCTGTGCCCCCGCAGGAGCGCTGCCGCCGCAGGCCGTGGTGCAGGGCGGGACGCTGCGGTTCGGCGCCGTGGAACCCGCCGACGAGGGGCACTACGAGTGCCGGGCACGCAGCAGCGCCGGGCAGCACACGGCGCGGGGGTACCTGCACGTGCAAGGTGAGCCGTGTCACCGTCATCCCCACCGCCCCTGCTGTCCCTGTCATCCCCATTGCCCATCCCAGCATCCCCAGCATCTCCATCATCCCTGTCACCCCATCATCCCCATCATCTTCATCACCCCTATTGTCCCCATCGTCCCTGCCACCTCTCTTGCTCCCATCATCCCCCATCGTCCCTGTTGCTCCCCATTGTCACCACTGTCCATCTCCCTTGTCCCCATGGTCTGCATAATCCCTGTCATCCCCGTCATCCCCATCACCCTCATCATCCATGTCACCATTATCCCATGTCATCTCCCATTTTCCATCCCACTCATTCCCATCATGCCTGTGACCATCATCTCTGCCATCCCCCGTTATCCTCATCATCCCCTCTATCCCCCATCATCCCATTGTCTCATAATTCCCACTGACCCCATCATCCTCATCATCTCCATCATCCCACTGACCCCATCATCCTCATCATTCTTATCATCTCCATCATCCCACTGACCCCATCATCCTCATCATCCTCATCATCTCTGTCACCTCCATTGCCTTTATTGTTCCCCATTGTCCCATCACCCCCAACATTCTTGTCTGCATCACTTGTCAACCCCACTGTCCCTCCTGCTCCCATTGTCCCCATCATCTCCATCATCCCATTGTCTCCATCATCCTCATCATCTCCATCACCTCTGTCACTGTCATTGTCCCCCATCGCCCCCATCACCCTCATCATCCCACTTCCCACTTCATCCTCTTCATCAGCAGCACTCATGTCATTGCCCCATTGTCCCCATTGTCCCCATTGTCCCCATCACCCCCATCGTCCCATTGTCCCCATCATCCTCATTGTCCCATTGTCCAGGGACACCCCCATTATCCCCATGATCCTCATCACCTGCATCATTCATGTCACCCCGATTGTGCCCATTATCCTCATTGTCCCCACCACCCCCATTGTCCCATTGTCCCCATCATCCCCACTGTCCCCATCACCCACATTGCCCCCATTGTCCCCATCATCCCCATTGTCCCATTGTCCCCATCACCCCCTTGTTCCCATCATCCAGACCATCCCTTTGTCCCCCCATCATCCTCATCATCTACATCACACGTCACCCCCATCATCCCCATCATCCCCACAATCCCATTGTCCCCATCACCCCCACCGTCCCATTGTCCCCATCATCCTCATTGTCTGCCTTGCTCATGTCACCCCCGTTGTCCCCACCCCCCACCCCGCCTCTCCCCACCCCCAGCAGCCCCCTGACCCCCCCGTTCCCGCAGCTGCCGGCACGCCTCAGGTGCAGGTGAGCCCGGAGCGGACGGAGGTGCAGGAGGGCTCCACGGTGCGGCTCTACTGCCGGGTCTCGGGGTCCCCCACCGCCACCATCACCTGGGAGAAGCAGGGGGGCACCCTGCCGCCTCAGGTGAGCAGGGCACGGCACCCCTGGGTGCTGGGGGGGGTGTGGGTGCACTGCGGGTGCCGCTCACACCCATCCTGGTGCCACAGTCGCGCTCCGAGCACGGTGACATCGCCACACTGGTCATCCCCGCCGTGACGGCGGCCGACGGCGGCATCTACCTCTGCGTGGGCACCAGCGCCGCCGGCACGGCCCGCGCCGCCATCGAGGTGGCTGTGGTGCCAGGTGAGGAGGGTGGGGGACGCCGGAGGGGTTTGGGGGTGGTTTTGGGGGCCATAACCCACCCGTGTGCCCCGGTTTGCTCCCCACAGGGACGGCGCCGCCCGTCCGCATCGAGTCCTCGTCCCCATCCATCGCCGAGGGGCAGACCCTGGACCTGGACTGTGTGGTGGCAGGGCCCGGCTCTGCCACCGTGGTGTGGTACAAGCGCGGGGGCTCCCTGCCCGCCGGGCACCAGGTGGGGCTCAGTGGGGTGGGCAGCACCCCCAATCCTGCCCTGTGCCCTGCTGTGTGACACCAGCGCCTGTCCCCAACCGCAGGTCTCGGGGTCCCAGCTGCGGGTGCCCCACGTGACAGCAGCTGACTCAGGGGAGTACGTGTGCCGGGCGAGCCTGGGGACCACCGTGCGCGAGGCCTCTGTCACCGTCACCGTCGTGGCCGCGGCCGGCTCGTCCTATGGTGAGACCAGGTGTGGTGGCACCGCGGGGGACGTGCTGGTCCCCAGCAGGTGGTCACAGCTCTGCCCTCCCCCACAGGACCACCAGCTTCTGGTGTCCCCGTGCGGATCGAGGCGTCCTCATCCACTGTGGCCGAGGGACAGACCCTGGACCTCAACTGCGTGGTGGCCGGGCAAGGACAGGCCACTGTCACCTGGTACAAGCGCGGGGGGTCCCTCCCGGCCAAGCACCAGGTAGGGGACATGGAGGGGGCGTCACCAAGGGGGGACTACGTGGTGGCAGGACCCAGCCCTGCCCCTCCAAGGGATGGTGGCTGGGGTTGTGCAAGCCCAGGTGGCCCTGGTGACCCCCATGTCCCCTCCCCACAGGTGTCTGGCTCCCGGCTGCGGCTGCTGCAGGTGACGGCGGCCGACTCGGGCGAGTACGTGTGCCGGGTGACCAGCGGGGCCACCACCAGGGAGAGCGCGGTCATGGTGACCATCCAGCCCAGCGGGGCCGGCGCCTACCGTGAGTGGGGACGACAGGGGGGTGGCAGTGCCAGCAGGGGGGCCCCACGTGCCTCAGCACTGAGTCGTGGCTCCCGTGCCCTGCCATGGTCACTGGTGTCACCAGTGTCCCCTCCTGTGTCTGTCCCCAGCCCCAGGCAACACCACCCCCCTGCGCATCGACTCCCCGTCCTCCGCCGTGGTCGAGGGACAGACCCTGGACCTCAACTGTGTCATTGCCAGTGGCCCTGCCCAGGCCACTGTCACCTGGTACAAGCGCGGGGGGACCCTCCCGGCCAAGCACCAGGTAGGGGACACGGAGGGGACGTCACCGAGGGGGTGAATAAGGTTGACTCCCAGCTCTGTGTAAGGCCAGGTGACTCTGGGCAAATCCAAGTGACCCCACACAGGATCAGGAAGCTCCACCCAAGCCCTGGTGGCCCATGCAAGGTCAGGTGACCCTGGGCAAGCCCAAGTGACCCCACACAAGCCCTGGTGGCACATCCAAGGTTGTGTTGCCTGTCGAAACCCATGCAAGTCCAAGTAGCCCATGCATGGTCAGGTGGCCCCATTCGAACCCAGGTGGCCCAAGTGAGTCCTGCTGACCCCATTTAAGCCCAAGTGGCCCATGCAAGCTCTGGTTGCCCATTCAAGCCCACATGGCCTCATGGAAGCCTAAATGGCCCCATACAAGTCCCAGCAGCCCCATGGAAGCCCCAGTGGCCCTGGTGACCCCCGTGTCCCCTCCCCACAGGTGTCTGGCTCCCGGCTGCGGCTGCTGCAGGTGACAGCGGCCGACTCGGGCGAGTACGTGTGCCGAGTGACCAGCGGGGCCACCACCAAGGAAACCTCCATCATGGTGACCATCCAGCCCAGCGGGGCCGGCACCTACCGTGAGTGGGGCCAGGGGACATGGGAGGTTACCCGTGGGTGGGTGTCACTGACCCAGCAGTGTCCTGGGATCTGGGATGAATTGCTCCCTGGAGAACGCACCCCTGTGCGTGCCCATCCCAGATCCCCGGGCTCCCAGTGTCCCTTGGAGGGTCACGTGTGGTGGTGGCCGTGACCTCTAACCCCTCCCATCCCCAGCCCCGGGCAACACGACCCCCCTGCGCATCGAGTCGTCATCCCTGTCATCCCCTGTGACCGAGGGACAGACCCTGGACCTCAACTGTGTCATCGCCAGCCCTGCCCAGGCCACTGTCACCTGGTACAAGCGCGGGGGTACCCTCCCAGCCAAGCACCAGGTAGGGGACACGGAGGGGATGTCACCAAGGGGAGGAGGATGACCCACAGCTCTGTGCAAACTCAGCTGGCCCCACACAAGCCCAGGTGACCCCAGATCAGTTGGCCCTGGGCAGGCCCAGGTGGCCCCATGACTGTGGGAGCCCAAGTGATCCCATGCAAGCCCAGGTGACACTGTGGGAGCCCAAATGACCCCGTATAAGCCCAGGTGGCCCAGGGAAGCCCGAGTGTCCCTGTGCAGACTCGAGTGGCCTTGTGCCATCCCAGATGGCCCCGTGCCAGTGCTGATGGCCCTGGTGACCCCCGTGTCCCCTCCCCACAGGTGTCTGGCTCCCGGCTGCGGCTGCTGCAGGTGACGGCGGCCGACTCGGGCGAGTACGTGTGCCGAGTGACCAGCGGGGCCACCACCAAGGAGATCTCCATCGTGGTGACCATCCAGCCCAGCGGGGCCGGCGCCTACCGTGAGTGGGGACAGGAGGTGACAGGGGGACAGGGGACAGTGCTACAGGGCGAGAGGTGACCTTCCTATCTCTGTCCCCAGCTGCTGGCGTCACCCCCCCTGTGCGCATCGAGTCCTCGTCCTCCTCCGTGGCCGAGGGACAGACCCTGGACCTCAACTGCATCGTAGCTGGGCAGGGACAGGCCACTGTCACCTGGTACAAGCGCGGGGGTTCCCTCCCGGCCAAGCACCAGGTAGGGGACACTGAGGAGCATTTTGGGGTGGGAAAGGGATTTCTGGGGGTCTTGAGGGGTTTGTGTCCCCATTCTCACCTGTGTCACCCCCCACAGGTGTCGGGCACCCGCCTGCGCATCCCGCAGGTGACGGCGGCCGACTCGGGCGAGTACGTGTGCCGGGTGACATCGGGCAGTGCCACACATGAGACGTCCCTCATCGTCACCATCCAGAGCGGTGCTGGCTCCTCTTACGGTACCAGGGGTGGGCAGTGACACAGGGACACAGTGGGGACACGGTGGTGCCCCCCCTGACCCCACTGCCACCCCCAGCCGTCGGTGTCACGCCGCCGGTGAGGATCGAGACCTCGTCTGCTGCCGTCACCGAGGGACAGACTCTGGACCTCAACTGCATGGTGGCAGGACAGGGTCACCCCCATGTCACCTGGTACCGGCGCGGGGGGGCTCTGCCCCCCAACAGCCAGGTGGGACACGGGGCAGGTGGCATCACCCCGCAGGGCACAGCCCCGCGACAGGCACTGATGCGTCCCCAACGTGTCACCTCCCCAGGTGTCGGGGACCCGCCTGCGCCTCGCCCAGGTGGCAGTGGCCGATTCTGGGGAGTACGTGTGCCGGGTGACCCTGGGCAGCGTCACGCAGGAGGCGTCTGTCATTGTCACTGTGCCCAGCAGCGCCGGCACCTACTACCGTGAGTGCGAGCGAGAGGGCAGCACCTGGGGACAGTCGGGTGTCACCTCGGTGATAAACGTCCCCTTTCCCTGTCCCCTCCAGCCTCTGGTGCCTCCCAACCCCTCCGCATCGAGTCCTCGTCCTCGGCCATCGCCGAGGGACAGACCCTGGACCTCAACTGCGTGGTGGCCGGGTCTGGCCCCACCACCGTGACGTGGTACAAGCGCGGGGGGTCCCTGCCTGTCGGCCACCAGGTAGGGCGCAGCGGGGGGTCACCTTGAGTTTGTCCCATCGCTGCTCTACGGTGCTGACTTGTCCCCAAATTGTCCCCTCCGAGGTGTCGGGCAGCCGCCTGCGCATCCCCCAGGTGACGGCGGCCGACTCGGGCGAGTACGTGTGCCGGGTGACATCGGGGGGCGTCACCCAGGAGACGTCCCTCATCGTCACCATCGATGATGGAGCCAACCCACCCCACTGTGAGTGCCACCCTCTGGGGGACAGATCCCCTGCGGTGTGGGGGATGGCTGGGGACAGTCACCCCAACCCTTCCCCTGCAGCCTCTGCCATCACACCGCCCATCCGCATCGAGTCCTCGGCGTCCTCCGTCACCGAGGGGCAGACCCTGGACCTGGACTGCCTGGTGGCCGGGGAGGGACAGGCCACCATCACCTGGTACAAGCGCGGGGGGTCCCTCCCGGCCAAGCACCAGGTAGAAGGAGACACCTGTGGGGTGGGGGACAGTGGCTGTGGGTAGCTGGTTGGTGCCACCACCCGGTGTTGTGATGTCCCCAGATGTCGGGGTCCCGCCTGCGGCTGTCGCAGCTCTCGGTGGCCGACTCGGGGGAGTACGTGTGCCGGGCAGACACGGGCAGCGTGTTCCGCGAGGCCACCGTCACTGTCACCGTCACCTCCCGGGACAGCTCCAGCTACCGTGAGTGCCTCTGTGGGGTGGGGAGGATGGCAGGGGGGTGGGTGACGTGGGTGACCTCGTGTCTTCCCTGTCCCTTTGTCCCTGCAGGCCTGCAGAGCCCCATCATCTCCATCGACCCGCACAGCATGGCCGTGGCACCGGGCGAAGATGCCACCTTCAAGTGCCGCGTCCACGACGGTGCCCGGCCTGTCAACGTCACCTGGCGGATGGGACCTGGCCAGCACTTCCAAGGTATGGTGGTCCCCAGGGTGGCCCTGGCATGGCCCCCAGCGTGGCCCTGGTGCTGATGGCCCCTCCTTGCCCAGACAACGTGAAGATCAGCACCAATGGCTCTGTCATCTCCATCACCGGCGCCCACGTGGGTAACCAGGGCGCCTACCACTGCGTGGCCTCCAACCGCTTCGGCGTCGCCAGCAGCGTCGTCAACCTTGTGGTGCAAGGTATGAGGTGGCTGTGGTGGCCCTGTCCCTGTCCCTGTGTTCTCCAGATGCCCCCAGGGTGGTGGTATCCCCACCAGCATCCTCATGTTAGTGTCTCTCGTGAGCTCCAGGTCTCCCTGGGGGGGTGGTGTCCCCATCCTCATGTTCTCCAGGTGCCCCCAGGGTGGTGGCATCCCTGTCCCTGTCCCCTTGCTGGTGTCCTCATGTGTTCCAGACACTGCATGTCCCCTCCATGCTTCACCTGGAGTGGTGGTGCCCATGTCCCCATGCTGGTGTCCTCCATGTGCTCCAGGGGTTGTGACGTCCCCATCCCCATGGCGATGTCCTCCATGGGCTCTAGATGACCCCGGGATGATATGTCCCCATCCCTGGCTCCTCCATGTGCTCTGGTTGCCCCTGGGATGACGGTGTCCCCATCCCCACTCCATGCTCCTGTCCTTCTCATGCTCCCGATGTCCCCAGGGTGATGGTGCCCCCATGGTGGTGTCCCCATCCCCACACCGTGTCCTCCTCCTCCTCCAGGTGCCCCCACCGTGTCAGTGATGCCACCAGGCCCCGTGACGGTGAAGGAGGGCAAATCCCTGAGCCTGGAGTGCCTGGGGCGGGGCGAACCGCGGCCGCTGGTGCGCTGGAGCCGGCTGGGCTCCCGGCAGAAGGTGGAGCACCAAACCCTGCTGCACATGGACAGCCAGGCCATCCTGCAGGTGAGGGGGCACCCCGGGGTGCTGCAGGGCTCTGGGGGACGCCCAGTGCTCACCCCACACGCTGTCCCCTCACCCAGCTCTCGCCAGCCAAGCCAGAGCATGCCGGGACCTACGTGTGCACGGCGCACAGCGCGCTGGGCTCGGCGCAGGCACGGGTGGATGTGAGCGTGGAGTCGGCGCAGCAGCGGCACCCGGGCGCCCCTGAGGTCACCGCGCCGGCCACCGTCACCGTGGTGGCTGGGGACACGGCCACGCTGCACTGCACGGCCAGAGGTAGGGGCGGGAGGGGTGGTGGGAGAGGGGGGACGGGCATGGCTGGCGGTGCCTGACGTGGTGGCACTGCTGTGGCCGTAGGGGACCCGGAGCCGCGCATCGAGTGGTCGAAGCTGCGGGCGCCCCTGCCCTGGCAGCACCGCGTGGTCAACGGGACCCTGGTGATCCCTCGCGCCGCGCAGCAGGACTCGGGCCAGTACATCTGCAACGCCACCAGCCCCGCCGGCTCCACGGAGGTCTTCATCACCCTGGATGTGGAGAGTAAGGAGGGGGTCCCAGGGGGTTGGGTGCCCATCCATCCATCCCTTTGCTCCTGGTAGATCCATCCATATCTCTTCTCCACTCCTCCATCCATCCCTTCCTCACAGATCCATCCAACCCTCACCCATCCCAACACCCACCCACCTCCACCCCGCTCCAGCACCCTCCCTGCCTCGCTGACCCATTCATGACCCCATCCCCGCTGAGGCTCCGCTCATCCCGCAGCTCCTCCGTACGCCACGGTGCTCCCGGAGGAGGCGGCGGTGCGGGCGGGGGACGCGCTGCAGGTGCAGTGCCTGGCACACGGCACCCCCCCGCTGCACTACACCTGGGCCAAGGTGAACGGGACCCTGTCGGGGCGCGTGTCCCACCGCGCCGGCCTCCTGCGCATCAGCCCCGCCGCCCCCGCCGACGCCGGCGCCTACCGCTGCCTGGTCACCAACCGCGTGGGCACCGCCGAGGCCTTCGCCCGCGTGGCCGTCCACGGTGAGCGCTCTGCAGCCAGGGAACTGCTGGGCTCTGCATCCCTCTGCAGCCAGGGTACCGCCGGGCTCTGCATCCCACCCGGCTGATCCCAGTGCCAGCTGGTGCCATCGATGTCCTCCGTCCCTCCCAGGTGGCCCTGCTGAAGGCGTGGACATCGGTGGCGGTCCCCTGGCAGTGCGGGTGACCCCGGGGAGCCTCGTCAAGGGGGTGGGCGGCACCGCCGAGTTCGCCTGCGCCGTGTCCGGGGACCCCCGGGCGCGCGTGGAGTGGCTGAAGGAGGGTGGGGAGCTGCCCCCCAGCCCACAGCGTGCGGGATGGGGTGCTGCGGTAAGGAACGGGGGACGGGGAGGTGGGACACCCACCCTGACTGCCTGTGGGGTCCCTCACCCGGCTGTGTCCCCACAGGATCCCGGAGCTGGCGTGGGGGGCACAGGGGGTGTACGTGTGCCGGGCCAGCGCCCCGGGCGGGCAGGCGGAGGACAGGACCACCCTCACCATCCAGGGTAGGAGTAGCACCGGGGCACAGGGGACCCCTGACCTGTCCCCCACGGGCATCCTGGTACCTCCATCTCCCACACCCAGGGGCACCCCAGAACCTTCCATTCCCCTAAATCCATGGGCACCTGGGCACCTCCCATGTCTCCCAACGCCCATCGACACCCCGAAACCCCAAATCTCTCCCCATGCCCACAGGCATTCCAATACTCTCAATCTCTCCCCATACCCATCACAACCTTGGTACCCCCAATGTCTCCCCGTGCCCGTGAGGACCCCAACACCCTCAATGTCTCCCCATCCCCATTCCCATTCCCAATAGTCCCCTCATCCCCTCAAGCACCCCATTTCTGCCCATCTCCCACTCCTCTGGTGGCACCCTGGACCGTGATGCCTCCTCATGCCAGGGGGTCACCCCAAAACCCTGCTGTCGCCCCAAGCTCTCCCCAGGGCCCTGATCAACATCCGGACGGCCGTGCAGACGGTGCTGGTGGGGACAACTGTGGAGCTGGAGTGCCTGGGCTTGGGTGAACCCCGGCCCCACGTCACCTGGAGCAAAGTGGGGGGCCGCATCCGGCCCGGGGTGCTGGTGCAGGCTGGCACCCTCACCATCGAGCGGGTGGAGCGGGCGGACGCAGGGCAGTACCGCTGCACCGCCACCAACGCCGTGGGCACCGTCCAGTCCCACGTCATCCTCCACGTGCAAGGTGGGCACGGCGAGCTGGGGGACACACACAGAGCTAGGGGATGCACATGGAGCTGGGGGGACACACATGGTGTCACGGCAGCCGTGGTGACACCCCCGT
Source organism: Myiozetetes cayanensis (assembly GCF_022539395.1). NCBI lineage: Eukaryota > Metazoa > Chordata > Aves > Passeriformes > Tyrannidae > Myiozetetes > Myiozetetes cayanensis. The sequence goes on along the minus strand of NW_026087499.1, from coordinate 7,426,732 downwards.
GCGTCCCCAGCCGCCCCCCAGATCGCGGGGCAGCCCGAGGTGAAGGAGGTGTCCGTGGGATCGGCCGCTGTCCTGCCGTGCCTGGCGTCCGGCTTCCCCGTGCCGGAGATCACCTGGAGCAAGGTGAGAGGGAGGGATGGAGGGTGGGGGAAGGTCGGAGGGCACCCCTGTGCGGGTGCTGACCCCACCCCGCTGCGGCACAGCTGGAGGGGGAGCTGCCGGCGGGCGCCAGGGTGGAGGGGAACGTGCTGACACTGCCGGCCGTGCGGCCCGAGGACGGCGGCGTCTACACCTGCACCGCCGGCAACCACCGCGGCCAGGAGACGGCCTACTACGTGCTCAAGGTCCAGGGTGAGCAGGAACGCACGGGCAGAGGGGTGGGCAGGGTCGGGGGTGATGTCCCCCCAACCCTCCTGACCCGCCCTGGCCCCGCAGAGCACCTGGTGCCCTATTTCGGGCAGTCGCCCCGCTCCTTCCTCCCCCTGCCCACCATCAAGGACGCCTACAAGAGGTTTGAGATCCTCATCAGCTTCCGGCCTGATGCTGCTGATGGTGAGCCTGTGTCCCCCACATGTCCATGTCCCCTCCACTGTTTCCTGCTCCCTTTATCCTCCCCTCGCCCTCCTTTATCTCCCATTCTCGTTTCATCTGAGCCCCTCCACTTCATGGGGGGTTTCTCCTCCATCCTGGGGGGATTTTGGGGTCCTCTAGGATGTGACCCCCACCCCAGGATGGGGACCCTCCTGCCTGACCCCCTGTCACCCCTCAGGGCTTCTCCTCTACAACGGGCAGCGGAAAAACAGCGGCGCCGACTTCATCTCCTTCGGGTTGGTGGGCGGCCGCCCCGAATTTAGGTGAGAGCCACGAGTGGGTGCTCTGGGACAGGGGGGAGATGGGTGCCAGCACCCACCCACACCCCTTGTGCCCCAAAACAACCAGGTTTGACGCCGGTTCGGGCATGGCCACCATCCGTCACCCCACGGCGCTGCGGCTGGGCCAGTACCACACCGTGCGGCTGCTCCGCAACCTCACCTGGGGCTCGCTGGCCCTGGACGGGCACCCCTCCGTTAATGGTACCTCTCAGGTAGTGATTGGGGGGTGGTGGTGGGTACTGGGTGGGGGTCAGGGTGGTGGAGGTGGTGCCCACCCGCCTGTGCCCGCAGGGGAAGTTCCAAGGGCTGGATCTGAACGAGGAGCTGTACCTGGGCGGGTACCCCGACATCGGCGCTGTGGCCAAGACGGGGCTCAGCCGCGGCTTCATGGGTGAGTGCTGGGTTTAGGGGGGCACCAGGGCGAGGTGGGGGTGGGCATCACATGGCAGTCATGCCATCCCTGTCCCTGCGCAGGCTGTGTGCGCCAGCTCCGCATCCAAGGGGAGGACGTGGCCTTTGGGGACATGGACCTGCAGGCGCACGGTGTCACCAACTGTCCCACCTGCCAGGACCGGCCGTGCCAGGTGAGGTTGGAGGGGGTGGGAGGTGCCCACCCATCGCCACCCACGGCTGACATCCGTGTCACCCCTTCCCAGAACGGCGGCGTGTGCCAGGACGACGAGAGTGGCACCTACATGTGCCGCTGTCCCCACGGCTTCACCGGCAGCAACTGCGAGTACTCGCAGGCCCTGCACTGTCACCCGGGTAGGTGGCACCACCCTGCCGCGGGGATGTCACCCCGCTGCCCCTCCCGGGTGGGTGCTCATGGCCTGTCACCCCACAGAGGCCTGTGGGCCCGATGCCACCTGTGTCAACCGGCCGGACGGGCAGGGCTACACCTGCCGCTGCCACCTGGGCAAGAGCGGGGACAGGTGCACTGAGGGTGAGTGACACGGGGACACGGGGCTGGCACCGTCCTGGGCACAAGGCACAGGGTGGGGACCGCCCCAGGAGATGGGGACATGGCTGGGACCACTGTGGGAACTTGGGAATGTGACTGGGGACCACCCTGGGGACACAGGGATGGGGCGGAGGTATGGGCATGGGATGGGAACCACCACGGGGAGATGGGCACAGGGTTGGAACATGGACATGGACATGACATGGGGCTGGGACCACCCTGAGGGCACAAAAGAGGGCTGGGACTGTTCTAGGGAGATGGGCATGCAGTTGGGACCACCCTGGGGAGGTGGATAAGGGGCTGGCACCACCCTGGGGACACTGGCACAGGGATTGGGACCAGCCTGGGGAGATGGGCACCATGGGGATGGAGGTGTTGGGTCCCCCTGTGGGGATGGAGGTGGGGTCCCAGCCCTGGCTCGGGTGTGCAGGGGAGGCGGTGAACGTGCCATCCTTCGAGGAGGACGGAGCCTTCGTGTCGTACCCGCCCCTCACCAACGTGCACCACGAGCTGCGCGTGGAGGCCGAGTTCCTGCCGCTGGCGCCCGACGGGCTCCTGCTCTTCAGCGCCGGCAAAGCCGCCCCCGTCGAGGACTTCGTGGCCTTGGCCATGGTCGGGGGCCACCTCGAGTTCCGCTACGAGCTGGGCTCAGGTGGGTGGCTCGGGGACAAGGGCGCACTGGGCACCCCGGGGGTAAGGGGTGACGTGGCGGTACCAGGGTTCATTGGTGTCACAGGGGACCAGTAGCGGTGTCACTGGGGTCCCTTGGAGTCCTCAAGCATCACAGGGATCCCCCAGCACCACTGGGGTCCCTTGGTGTCATTGGGGCCCTGGGTGCTCTCAGGGTCCCTGGTCAACAGTTGGGTCCCCAGTTGTCACCAGGGGTCCCTTGACATCACTGGGGTCTTCTGGCACCACTGGGGTCTCCTGGGCATTCTTGAGGTCCCCTTGGCATCCCTGAAGTACCCCGGTGTCACTGGGGTCCCCTGGCACCACACCCCTTAGGGGTTAGGGTCCCCAGGCGGTGCCAGTGCCCCCCGTGACGCCCCCCCACCCCCAGGCCCGGCGGTGCTGCGGAGCGCGGGCCCGGTGGCGCTGGGACAGTGGCACTGGGTGACGGCCGAGCGGCTGAACAAGGACGGGACCCTCGTGGTGGACGACGCGGCCCCCGTGAAACGCTCCTCGCCCGGCAAGAGCCAGGGCCTGAACCTGCGCAGCCCCCTGTACCTGGGGAGCACCGAGCCCCCGCTGCGGCCCCCCACCAACGCCTCCTTCCGCGGTTGCATCGGAGAGGTGAGACCCCCACGTGTCCCCTCGCCCTTGGGACAAACACCCTTGGTGTCCCCTTGGTGGGGACCTGATCCCCCTTGGTGTCCCTTCATTTGGGGGGGTGACCCCCCCTTGGTGTCCCCTTGGTATGGAGGTGACCCCCTCCCTGGTGTCCCCTTGGTGGGGATCTGAGCCCCCCACCTTGGGGTCCCTTTGGTGGGGATGTGACCTTCCCCTTGGTGTCACCTCACTGGGGAGGAGACTCCCTTTAGTGTCCCCTCGTTGAGAAGGTGACACTATTGGTGTCCCCTCATTGGGGAGGTGACCCTGTTGGTTGGGAGGTGTCCCTGTTGGTGTCCCCTCAGTGGGGAGGTGACCCTGTTGGTGACCCCTTTGGTTGGGAGGTGACCCTGCTGGTGGCGAGGTGACCCCATTGGTGTCCCCCATTGGGGAAGCGTTGCCATTGGCGGGGATATGACCCCCTTGGTGTCCCCTTAATGGTGTCTCATTGTTGGGAAGGTGACCCCTTGGTGGAAAGATGACCTATGGGTGTCCCCTTGGTGTCCCCTTGGGAGGTGACCCTTCACTGGGGACGTGACCCCCTTGTTTGGGAGGTGTCCTGTGTTGGGAGGTGCCCCCACTGGCAGGGAGGTGACCATGGGGTGTCCCCACTTTGAGGTGACCGTGTGTGATGTCCCCACTCTGAGGTGACCGTGTGGTGTCACCCCAGGTGTCCATCAACGGGAAGCGGCTGGAGCTGCGGGAGCGGTTCCTGCGCAGCCGGGGGGTCCGGCCCTGCGGGCAGCGAGCACCGTGTCGGCCGGGGACACGCGGTGAGACCCGGGGGGGCTCTGGGGGTGTTTGCACACGTGTGTGCTCTGCATGTGCGTCTGTACACGAGACGGGGTGCTCTGCACGTGCCTTTGTACGTGTGTTTGCTGTGTGTGCACTGCACGTGCACGTGTGTGTGCTGCACACCTGTGTGTGTGTGCACGTGCTGCGCGTGGGGTGTGCTCTGTGGGCGGTGCACATGCGTGTGTGCCTGTGTGCTCTGGTGTGTGCTCGTGTGCACTGTGCATGCCCCTGCGTGTGTGTACGCACCTGCGCTGTGCACACACGCGCTGCACATGTATGTGCATTCGAGCACGTGTGCTGTGCACACAGTGGGTACACGGTGCAGGTGTGTGTGCCGTGTGTGCGCTCTGTGTGTGAGCAAGGGTGTGTGCATGTGGGGGATGGGCACTGGGCATGCATGTACTGCGAGCACGTGTGTGCTGTGTGTGCATGTGTGAACATGTGTGTGCTGTGTGTGCACTGTGTGTGTGCACTGTGTGTGTGCTCTGTGTGTGTGCTGTGTGTGCTCTGTGTGTGCACTGTGTGTGCACTGTGTGTGTGCACTGTGTGTGTGTGCTCTGTGTGTGCTCTGTGTATGCACTGTGTGTGCTGTGTGTGTGTGCTCTGTGTGTGCTCTGTGTGTGTGTGCTGTGTGTGCTCTGTGTGTGTGCTCTGTGTGCTCTGTGTGTGTGCAGTGTGTGCTCTGTGTGTGTGCACTGTGTGTGCGCTCTATGTGTGCACTGTGTGTGCACTGTGTGTGTGCACTGTGTGTGCACTGTGTGTATGCAGTGTGTGTGCACTGTGTGTGCACTGTGTGTGTGCACTGTGTGTGCACTGTGTGTGCACTGTGTGTGTGCACTGTGTGTGTGCTCTGTGTGTGTGCACTGTGTGTGCTCTGTGTGTGCACTGTGTGTGCTCTGTGTGTGTGCTCTGTGTGTGTGCACTGTGTGTGCTGTGTGTGTGTGCTCTGTGTGTGCACTCTGTGTGCTCTGTGTGTGCTCTGTGTGTGCTCTGTGTGTGCTCTGTGTGTGCACTGTGTGTGCTCTGTGTGTGCTCTGTGTGTGCTCTGTGTGTGCTCTGTGTGTGTGCTCTGTGTGTGCACAGTGTGTGCACTGTGTGTGCTCTGTGTGTGTGCTCTGTGTGTGTGCACTGTGTGTGCAGTGTGTGCTCTGTGTGTGCTGTGCCTGTGCATGCCCTGCAGACACACGTGCCGTGCGTGCACACACAGCTCGCACACGTGTGCCCCGCAGCCCCCGTGCCCGGGTGCCCCACATGCCATGTGCATGCGTGTGCCGTGTCCCCCCACCGCTGTGCCACCGTGTCACGGTGTCCCCGCTGTCCCCACTGTCCCCAGGCCCGCGCTGTGAGCAGGAGGAGGAGGAGGAGGAGGCCGAGGCCTGCGGGCCCTCCCGGCCCTGCCTGCACGGCGGCACCTGCGCCCACGGCTCCTGCCACTGCCCCCCCGGGCACGGCGGGGCCCGCTGCCAGCACCGTGAGGGGACACGGGGACAGGGGGCAGGGGGGGCACCGGGAACACCTGGGGACACTGCCAGCACCGTGAGGGGACACGGGGACAGGGGGGCAGCGGGGAACACCTGGCGACACTTGGGGACACAGAGAGAGGGGTCAGGTCACCTGGGGACGTGGGGGGACACAAGGGGATGTGAAAAGACACAGGGATGGGGACACAGGACGGGGGTTTTGGGGACACTTGGAGACACCTGGGGACACGGTGAGCTGGGGACACGTAGGAACACCTGGAGACCCTTGGGGACATCTGGGGACACAGGGGGACACCTGGGGACATGGCGGGGACACACACTTGGGGAATCCTTCGGGGTACTTAGGGACTTGAAGCCACCTGGGGACACTGGGGAGACATACCTGGGGACACCTGAGGGCATTTGGAGACACCTGGGGACATGGGGAGGACACTTGGGGACACAGCAGAGGAGACACACATGGGGAACACTTGGGGATACATGGGGAGATGGAGGGACACCTGGGGACATGGGGAGGGCAGCTGGGGACACTACTGGGGATAGATACACTCGTGGGGAGTATTTGGGGATATCTGGGACACTTGGAGACACCTGGGGAGATGGGGGAACACCTGGAGACACTGGGAGGGCACTTGGGGACACCTGGGGACACACGAGGGGGGTACTTGAGGACAGTTGGAGACGTGGAGGGGGCACTGGGGACACGGAGGGCACACGTGTCCCCCATCTCCCCTCTCTCCCGCAGGCTCGGCGCTGGCACAGCTGGAGCACGACTGGCAGGAGGGCAGCGGGGGCGGCGGTGGGTCCCTGCTCCCATCTCCCCCATTTTCCACCCAAAGGCTGGGTGGGATGCCCTCTTCACCCCACTCCCCTTGACCCTCCATGTAACCCCCAGACGCCCCAGGACAGTTCAGTGCCACGTTCCAGGACGGATCCTACCTGGCTCTTCCCGGGCACCTCTTCCCCCGTGGGTGAGTGACACCGGGGACAGGACACCCTGAGCAGGGGCTGCACCCCCACCCATGGCATCACCCCCATTTTTGGGTGCTGCACCCCCCTCCCCACGGCATAACCCCTTTTTTTGGGTGGTGTCCCCCACCAACCCCTCCCCTCACAGCCCCCCCGAGGCGCCCGAGACCATCGAGCTGGAGCTGCGGACGCTCAGCGCCCACGGGCTGCTGCTGTGGCACGGCATGGTGAGCTCGGGGGGCCAGGGTGGGCTCTGGGGGGGCTCAGCCCCCTCAGGGCAGGGGGTCGGGGTGCCCCCAGCCCGCTCAGCCCTCCCTGTGCCCGCAGGAGCCTGGCGAGGGCGGCAAAGCCAAAGATTTCCTGGGACTGGGGTTGAAGGACGGGCACCTGGTGTTCAGGTGAGCGGGGCCCAGGGGTGACCGGGGTACCTGTGCCCCCCGAGGGGCCCCCCAGGCTGACCCCATGCCCCCCACACAGTTACCAGCTGGGCAGTGGCGAGGCCACCATCGTCTCTGAGGATCCTGTCAACGACGGCGAGTGGCACCGGGTGACGGTGACCAGGTGGGTGGGGTCGGGAGGGGCTGGGGGTCGGGGTTGGGGTTGGGGTGTGGGTGCTGACTGTGCCCCGCAGGGAGGGCCGGCGTGGGCAGCTCCAGGTGGACGGGGAGGAGCCGGTGAGTGGGGAATCCCCCGGATCCAACATCATGGCCAACACCGAGGGCGACGTCTACGTGGGTATGTGGGACACGGGGGGATGTGGGAGGGACAGTGGGACATGGGATAGGAGATGGGGTGGGACACCAAGTGGAACATAAGATGGGACGTGGGGCATTCATGGGGTGGAGATGGGATGGACATGGAATGGAACGTGGGATGGACACGGGGTGAGACACAGGGTGGGACGCGGGATGGACGACACGTGGGATAGGACACTGGGTAGGACACAGGGTGGGACGTGGGATGAATATGGGGTGGGACACTGTGTGGGACATGGGATGCCTGATGACACTGGGTGGGACACAAGATAGGACATGGAATGGACACGGGGTGGGACATGGGGTGGACATGGAGTGGGACACAGGGTAGGACAGGGGATGGGCCATGGGATGGACACGGGGTGGGACACAGGGTGCACATGGATGGGACACGGGATGAGGCCACTGCTGGGCCGTGGGCTGGCCGAGGGCAGGTGCCCGGGGCCAGGACATGGCCCAGCCCAGGGCGTGCCCCCCCAAAACGTGCCCCCCGTGTCCCCCCAGGCGGAGCCCCCGACCCCCGCGCCCTCACCGCGGGCAAGTTCAGCTCCGGGATCTCGGGCTGCGTGCGGGGACTGGCGCTGGAGTCCGCCGGGATCCCCCCCCACCCCATCGACCTGCGGCACGGCGCCGTGGGGGGGGCCCCCGTGCCCCCCTGCCCCTCCTAATGACCCCTCCAGAACACAGTTTGGGGGGAATTTGGCCGATTTTACTCTTTTCCAAAAAAAAAAAAAACCACAAAACCGTCAGGAGGAAACGGTGCTTCGCTGCCCCGGGGTGAGCCCGGGGGGGGGCCGGGACCCCCAAAAATGCTTACACCCTCTCCCAGCGGCCCCCGAAGCTGTGCCGGGGCGGCCGGGCCGCCTGGGGCCCCCGGGGTGGTGCGGGGGCCGGGGGGGGCGCGAGGGACAATCGGGGTGCTGGGGGAACCCCCCCGCGGGGACAGCTATTAAAGGAGAGACAACCACTGCGGCTGCCGTGTCTGGGGGGCTCTGTCGGGGCTTTGGGGCGCGGGGGGCTGGGAGGGGGTAGGGGAAATGGGGTGGGGGTGCAGGGGTTCAGGTTATAGGGGTTGGTGTGGAAGAGGGGTGGAATTGGGGAGCAGGGGGAATGGGATGGGGGTATGAGGGTCTGGGGGTGATGTAGGAGTACGGGGGATGATGTTTGGGGAGTGCTGTGGGGGTAGAGGAGAGGCGTGGTATAGAGGGGGGATGGTGTGGGGCTCGAGTGGGGACAGTGGGAGGATTTTGGGGTGGGAGGAATGGTGTGGGGGCTGTGTGGGGGGTTACGGAATAGGGGCTGCAGGATGGAAGGGTTTTTTGTTGGGCTGCAGGACAGGTGTAGTGTGGGAGAGGGACGGTGTGGGGGTTATGGTGGGGGGGCAGAAGGTCTGGGGTGTGAGGCATTGGGGTGCAAGGGGTGTAATATGAGGGTGTAGGGGGTGGAGGGTGTATAGGCGTTCAGGGTGCTATGGCACAGTTCGGGGCGTGCCATAGACTTGCTGGGGGTGTGTCGGGGGGCAAAGGACTTATCGTTTCTGCTCGGGGCTGCATGGCGCGGCGGGCGGGCGGGCACTAGGACCCAGCGCTGCCCCGAGTACGGACAGGCCACGCCCCCTTGGCATGAAGCCCCGCCCCACGCGCCACAAACCCGCTCTGTGTTCTGCCCCAAACCCCGCCCACAGCGAGCCCAAGCCCCGCCCCCGTGCCCAAGCCCCGCCCCCGGAGAGCACAAGCCCTCCCGTTGAATTTCCAAGCCCCGCCCATGACGGCACAAGCCCCGCCCCTTTCGGCTCGCGCGGCCCTGCCCCGCAACGTCAGCGCCTCGCGCGCGTCGCGCTCGTGTCGTCATCGGCCCTGAGGGCGGCGGGAGGGGCCGGGCGGGACCGGGGCCGGACCGGGACAAGGACCGGGACAAGGCCGGGGACGGGCCGGGGACGGGCCGTGCCGGGCGGCCCCGCGGGCACCGGCGGCGATGGCGCCGCGGCTGCAGCTGGAGAAGGCGGCGTGGCGCTGGACCGAGACGGTGCCGCCCGAGGCGGTGGCGCAGGAGCACATCGAGGCGGCCTATCGCGTCCGGCTGGAGCCCTGCCAGCGCGGAGCCTGCCGGTACCGCCGCACGGCCCCTCCCGCGCCGCCCCAGGGGGGCCGGGGCGTCCCCTGGGCACCCAGCACCTCCCTCCGCCCACCCCTGGGGTTTGGGGGCTTCCCCGGGCACTGAACCCCCCTCTCTGCCCGTCTTCGGAGTTTGGGGCTCCTCCGACCTGGGGTCCCCCCGTACTCCCTCCCCCCCCGAGATGGGGGGGCTCCCTGCCCTTTAGGGATCCCTCGGGTTTTGGGGAGGGGGGGGCTCAGCCCTCCCTGTGCAGCTCCACGGATTTAGGGGATCCCTCGGGTTGGGGGAACCCCCTGTCCCTGCCTGGCTCCCCAAATTCAGGGCACCACCCTGGCATTGGGGGGGACCCCTCGTTGCTCAGCCCTTCAGATATAGGGGAATCCCTCCAGTGGGGTTGCAGGGGACACCTCTCCTTGCTTGTTCCTCTCCACGTATTGGGGGACCCTGGGGTTGTAGGGAACTTCTATCCCTGCCTGGCTCCTCAGATATGGGGGAACCCCTGGAGTTTAGGGAACCCCTGTCCTTGCCTAACTCTTGAGATGTAGGGACTCTTCCACCTTGGGGTTGTGGGGGACCCCTCTCCCTGCCTGGCTCCTCAAATCTGGCAGATCCCTCTTGTTGCCTGACTCCTCAGATATAGGGGACCCGCCCCTACATCCCTGGGTTCCCCCTTCCCCTCCCTCTGACCTTCTCCATCCCCTTTTTTTGTCCCTATAACCACCATTTTCAGGGTGGATGTGACCGTATCCCACTGCATTCCCTCCCTTCATCCTAACGGGGCCCCCCCTTGCCCTGCCCCCTCCCCCCGCCCCCAGGGGGACGTGGGGGTGACACTTGGGGTCCGTTCTCCCAGGAGGAACTGCCGGGGGAACCCCAACTGCCTGGTGGGCATCGGGGAGCACGTGTGGCTGGGCGAGATCGACGAGAACAGCTTCCACAACATCGACGACCCCAACTGCGAGCGCCGCAAGAAGGTACCCCCCGAAACCCCCCCCAAAAACCCACCCCCTGCCTTCCCCGGCGCCAGGGGACGAGGGGAGGCCGCTCCTGACCCTTTGTGTGTCCCACCCCCACCCCACAGAACGCCTTCGTGGGCCTGACCAACCTGGGGGCCACGTGCTACGTGAACACCTTCCTGCAGATGTGGTTCCTGAACCTGGAGCTGCGCCAGGCGCTCTACCTGTGTCCCAGCGCCTGCAGCGACGGCGTCCCCAAGGACACAGGTGGGTGGCACGTCCTCCTGGGAGAGGGGAAGACCCTCCTTTCCTCCCCACACTGGGTGTTGGCTCTGGGATAGGCTCAGCAGGAGGGTTTTTAGGGGGGGAAGCTGCAGTGGTGGTGCTGGGGGTGGAACACATGGATCAGGGCTGACCTGGGCTCTCAGAGAGCTGCACTTATCCCATGGGAGGGCAGGAATTGAGATTCCAGGTAGGATTGAGGCTCCCAGCTGCTCCCTGTGGGTGCTCTGGGTCAGCACAGCCACCTCAGTCCTGCTGGTTTACGGTGGTTTTAATGATGTTTCACCATTTTGGGTAAATCAGAAGCATGTGCTGCTTAAACCCCTCACTCCCAGCTCGTGCTGGGCTCTGTGGGATGGAATCATGGAATCACTGAGGCTGGAAAAGCCCTCCAAGATCATCAAGCCCAACCATTCCCCCAGCACTGCCCTGTTCATCCCTAAACCATGTCCCCAAGTGCCACATCCACATGTTTCAGGAAAACCTACAGGGATGGGGACTCCACCACCTGCCTGGGCAGCCCCTTCCATGCCTGAGCATGAAGGAATTTTTCCATGAAGGAATTTTCCCTAAACCTACCCTGGCACAGCTCAAGGCCATTTCCTCTCCTCCTGTCCCTTGTTCCCTGGGAACAGAGCCCGACCCCCCTCAGCTCCACCCTCCTGTCAGGGAGGTGCAGAGAGCAAATATTTACAGTTGGACTCCGTGATCCCAAGGGTGTTTTCCAACCTAAATCATTCTAACCTAAATCCCATGTGCTGGGATTTGCCCTCATCACCAACACGAACCCTTTTCAGTTCTCCCGACAACTAAACCCACCATTTCTAGTCACAAAACTCACCCTGACAAAGCCAGAACGGGCAAAACACCTGGATCAATCCCTCCCTGTCCTGAATTCCTGGCTGTGCCTTGTGTTTTCCCCCAGACTACGAGCCCCAGAGTATCTGTGAGCACCTGCAGTACCTGTTTGCGCTGCTGCAGAACAGCAAACGGCGCTACATCGACCCCTCGGCCTTCGTCAAGGCCCTGGGGCTGGACACGGCCCAGCAGCAGGTGCGTGGGGGCCTGGCCATTCCAGGGACCTGGAATTGCCCTTGGATCTTGGTTTGGCTGTTCCTCAGCCGGGTCTTGCTGCTGGGGGCAAACATGAAGGGAGGAGTGGGGTTCTGGGCCCTTCCGGAGCACAGCGGGGTCAAGAGGGGGCCAGAGAGCGATGGGATGGGGCCAGGGAGCGATGGGATGGGGCCAGGGAGTGATGGGATGGGGCGAGGGAGCGATGGGATGGAGAGAGGGAGCGATGGGATGGGGCCAGGGAGCGATGGGATGGGGCCAGGGAGTGATGGGATGAGGACAAAGAGCGATGGGACGAGGACAGGAGATGAGGGAGTGATGGGATGGAGACAGGGAATGCTGTAGTGCCTGGTGGCCCTGGCACTGAGCCAGGGAGGAGCCAGAGCTGCCGTGAGGGTCCTCTTGTGGGTGTCCCACGATCTGTTCCACCCCAGTGGGTGGTTGGGGAGGTTTTAGGGCCCTCCCAGGGCGAGGAGATCCTGGTGGGATCACTGGGAGCCAGCCAGGGTAAAAGTGCTGTAGGATCCTGTGGGGCTGCAGCTGGAGAGAGCTCGGGAGAGGGGCTTGGAAATCCACTTGGAGAAATAACAGAGGTGGTTGGAGGAAGGGCCGGAGCACCAGCAGGGAATTCCTTGGGAGGACCAGGAGGGGAAGGAAACAGTCCCTGCCAACCAGGGACACCAAAAGGGCAGCTGGGAGAGGCCAAAAGCTGTTTGTTTTTGGAAGAACAGAGCCAGGGTGGGAGAGGAAACTCCCGAGCTGGGCGTGGGGAAGCTCGGGAGCCTGGCAGGGATCAACCTCGGGGCAGCCTCGGTTTTGGGGTGTTTTCATTGCCCTGCTCCCCTCTGCTCCGAGCAGGGAGCGCTGGCTCTGCAAGCTGAGCTTGGAAAACCAAGACTCAAGGGGCCAGAAAGCTCCCCAGGAGGGTTTTTATTCCTTCCAGAGCCCTGGGAAGAGCAGGGCAGGAGTCAAACCCCCCGGCAGGGCTGGCTGGGGGCCAGGGCAGCTCAGCCCTGCTCCCACCCTGGGGGCCTCACACTCCTTTTAGCCAAATTCCTCTTTTTTTTCTCTTCAATTCTCCCAACTAGTCTTCATTTTCCATTCAGTGCACAGAGCCTGGGTGCAGCCTGTGTATGGGGCTCGGGGTAATTAGTAGTTAATTAGTGCCAGGGCTGTGGCTGTGCTGTGGTGGGGTTGTTAATGAACTCGGGTTTCTCTCTTTTTAGGATGCCCAGGAGTTTTCCAAGCTGTTCATGTCCCTACTGGAAGATACTTTATCCAAACAGAAAAACCCAGATGTCAGGAACATCGTGCAGAAGCAGTTCTGTGGAGAGTATGCCTATGTCACTGTGTGAGTATTGCCTTTGGGAAGAACCTTCTGGTGAATATTTGAATTTTTCAGAAGGATTTGAGAGGGGAAGATCCCTCCTGCAGTGGGACCAGGCAGGTGAGCTGCTGCAGAAGCCTTTTCTGAGGGATTTTTAAGCTTTTAATGTCCTGTTTCTATACCTGTGTTGTTGCTGTCTCACTTCTCCAGCTGCTTTTAGTCCTTTAATGAAAATTCACCAGTTAAACCTGCAAGTGAGTTAAGGGAATGGCGAATCCTGCAGCCAGAAAAGGGCATCCTGGGGGTTGTATTTTCACTCCTGCATTCTCAGACCTGCAGATTTCACCTTAAAAATGACAGCAAATGGTGCAGATTTCACCTCAAAAATGGTACAAAACGATGCATGTGAGCTGTAACAGGTCCTGGTAGCTGCTGTTGTGCCATTTGCACCACTTTTTCCTCCTGGTGTTGTCCAAGGAATATTTAACTTGTGGCTGGGACACATGAACCATGACCTGCCCTCAGATATCTTTGTCTTCTTTCCAATCCCAGCTGCAACCAGTGTGGCAGAGAATCCAAACTGGTGTCCAAATTTTACGAGCTGGAGTTAAACATCCAAGGACACAAACAGCTGACAGACTGTATAACAGAATTCCTCAAGGTAGGAGCTCGTTGGGGTTGGAATGCTGCTATTTTTAGCCAGGAGTTTAAATTCCTTCCTCCAATTCACAGCCTTCGAGGTCGGCATTGGAGCAAGTTGGCTCAGTCAGATGCATCCAAGTGAAAATGTTTCTTTCTGTGGGACGCAAAAAAATGAGGATTGAGGCACAGAGCCACTCCTTGTTTGTGTTATGGCTTTAAAAAGCACTTGGAAGCTGCATTTTAAGTTAAAATTCTTTCCCAGGAAAGTTGGGAATAAGTCCCTGCGTGCTTTGCCACGGATAGCACGGGGAGAAGGGCTGGGTTCTGTGTTTTCTGTGTCAGTGCTCATCTGCACAGCAACAGGAGACATTCCCTGCTGGAAAACGTGCTCTCAGAAATACTGGGGAGCGCCGGGAATAGCTTTGGGAACAGCTGCAAGGGCTCCTAATTCAGCTTGAAAATTTGCCTGCATCCGAAGTTCAGCTCCAGCACGCTGAGGTGCGGATTCCACTCGCAATCTTTAGGACACAGCTAAGCTGAGCCCCTGCCCCTGAGCTCCCTGGCTGCTGCTGCTGCACTCAGCAAACCGGTTGCTCTGCCTGTGGAAGGTCTGCCATGAAAAAAAACTGGTTTGGGTGCACGAATTAAAACGCCTGAATTGGTGAACTTGATGTTTGTCTGCTCCTCCTTCACCCAAAACCACCCGGTGACCTTGTTTGGGGGGGTTGGAATTCTCCTCTGGACTAATCCTGCCCTTGGGTCTGCTTAGGCTCAGATGGTGACTCTTGCAGGGTGATTTTGGGTGGCTGAGCAGAGGGTTGGAGCTTGCAGGCTGAAATGTGGCTTTGCATTAACTTGGGCCACGTGAAGTCGTAAAAGGGGTGATTTAATTATTTTCTTTTGGTCTAAACCAACCCAGTGAAGCAAAGAGCAAACCTGCTGGTCTGGTGAGAGACCTGACAACTTGGAATCGGTCTAAAATTGTCCTTAAAGTGAGAGCAGACCTGCTCTGGCCATGCTGCAATGTGCAGTTATTAGTGTGTCTTTTAACTGAGAGATTAATTAGGGAAGAGCAGCCGGAAAGAGACTCAAACAGTTCAAATCACTTCGCTGCTTTCAGTCTCCAGCTCTCGAGTGGCTCAGTTGGCTTTTCGGTGCTGAGCTGTTCTCCACACCTCTCCCTCTCCCTCTCTCCACACTCAGGAAGAAAAATTAGAAGGGGACAATCGTTACTTTTGTGAGACTTGTCAGAGCAAGCAGAATGCCACGAGGAAGATCCGCCTGCTCAGCCTGCCCTGCACCCTCAACCTGCAGCTCATGCGCTTCGTGTTCGACAGGTCAGTGGGAACACCCTGCAAGCCCTTTGGGAAGCACCTGCTCGGCTCTTCCTGCTTTAATTGAGGGGTCAGGGGGTGTCTGAGCTTCTCTGGGGTGGTCAGGGGGTGTTATTTGTGGGGGCTGAGCTGTTGTTGCTGTGCCCTGAGCCGAAGCTTTGCCCCTGCACAGGCAAACTGGTCACAAGAAGAAGCTGAACACCTACATTGGCTTCTCGGAGCTGCTGGACATGGAGCCTTTCATGGAGCAGAAAAGTGAGTTTGGGGAGGTTGGTTGTTGTCTTTACCCGTAGTCTGTCAGCAGATGAGAGGTCTCTGGGATTCTGTTTAAGAAGAAATCCTTCCCTTGGAGCCAGGAATTTCCTTCTTTATCTGTGCTGGAGGAGTCTGTACACACCCATCTTTCTGCAGTGCCAGTGACCTGTGTGGGGCTTGGAGCGCCTGTAGCTCAGGAGGGCAGGGTTGGATGGGATATTGGGAAGGAATTCCTGGCTGTGAGGATGGGCAGGCCCTGGCACAGGGTGCCCAGAGAAGCTGTGGCTGCCCCTGGATCCCTGGAAGTGTCCAAGGCCAGGTTGGATGGGGCTTGGAGCAACCTGGGCTGGTGGGAGGTGTTCCTGCCCGTAGAACAAAATGGGCTTTAAGGTCTCTTCCAACTCAAGCTGTTCTGTGGTTCCTCTGAATCCTCTTTTTGATGGGAAATGATGCCAAGAGCTGTTTGAAGCCTGTGTTTCAAACAAACATCCTCATTAAGTGGCTCGTGGAAGCCACAACCTCCTTAGCGAGGTCCCGGGAAGCTGCAAGTTTGAGTGCGGCGTTTGCTGCCGGGTGCAGACTCAGAGCTTTGGGGAAGCAGGGCTTTGTGCTGCTGGCCCTGGAGCTGTGTGTGAGCGGTGCTGGTGCCCTTGCAGATGGTGTGTACGTGTACGAGCTGAGCGCCGTCCTCATCCACCGCGGCGTCAGCGCCTACTCCGGCCACTACATCGCCCACGTCAAGGACCCGCAGACGGGCGAGTGGTACAAGTTCAACGACGAGGACATCGAGAAGATGGAGGGCAAGAAGCTGCAGCTGGGCATTGAGGAAGATCTAGGTAAAACCTTTCAGCTGTCAGTGCCCTTTTCAAGCAGCTCCTTTCCCCAAAGCCACGGGTCCAGCCTCCTGTTGCTCCCCGAAGCTCCCGGGTGATGTCGTGGCTCTGAGGAGGGTGTGAAGCGGCACTTCTGGGGATTGCAGCCAGATTTGCTGGGTTTCGGCCCTGTGTGAGTGTTTACACCTCGTGAGCAGCTCCACTAGTATTTCTCTGGCTGCCACATGGCAGATAAGGTGCTGATAACTCGGGCTGCAGCTCCTATCGGGGTGCAACAGGCAAGCACTGCTTCCTCAGCTGGTGGGGAACTGATAATGGGAATACTTTCAGTTTCCTTAACTTGTTATGGCCTTATTTCCACTGAGCTGTCTGGCTTAGAGGCAGTTCAAAACAAAAATCTTGATCCAAATAACAAGTTGGAAGCTAAAACTGCCTTTTTGCTCTGGTGGGTCCCTTTGGATCTCTGCAGAGGGGGTAAATCCTATAAATCAGATACCTTATTGCCCCTAATAACATCCCCAAATCTTTTCCAGCCCCCCCCAACCCTAAAACTCGCCCTTCAAGCTGTGAAACTTCAGGAATTAGCACTAACTCCTGCCTGGATCTGCATTTTCAGCCCTGTTTCCTGAGCTGTCTTGCTGTCCCTTTCCTCCTACCCCTGTGCCCAAAACAATAACTCAACAAAACCTCCTTTGAGTTCTGCTTTTCTGTTTTCCCGTTGCTGGCTCGTCCTGTGCTGCCCAGATCACCGTGTTCCTGCTCTGCATTTCCTGGGGATTTCTTGGAGAGCTTGGGCTGAGGCTGGACCTGCTGGGTTCTCACTCTGCAGCCAATAAATGAGAGTGTTTAATTGGCATTTTGAGTGCTGGGCTGTGCAGGGGCTCAGTGTTCCGTAGTGCAGGTGCTTCTCGGTGGGGGAAAACAGGGAAATTAATAAGAAATTCCACTTGCAGTGCAAGGAATCCATTCCCAGGAGCGCTGGCTCACCAGGATGCTTTGCTTTGGTTGGAATTCATGGAATGTGGCCTTTCTTTAAAGCATCCTTAAGGGAAAGGATTAAGTTTAGTGTGATCATGAACCTCCTTCTGCCATTTCAGTGACCTCACCTGCCTGACTGTGCCCAGGGATGGGCAATGGAGCTGGGGAAGGGTCTGGAGCACAGGGAAGAGGGTCTGGAGAACCTCTGGGGGGCAGCTGAGGGAGCTGGGGATGCTCAGCCTGGAGAAAAGGAGGCTCAGGGGGGACCTTCTGGCTCTGACAGGAGGTGGGAGCTGGGGGGGGTCGGGCTCTGCTCCCAGGGAACAGGGACAGGAGAGGGAATAAATTGTGCCACGAGAGATTTAGATTGGATATCAGGGAAAATTCCTTCATGGAAAGGGTGCTCAGGCACTGGAAGGGGCTGCCCAGGGAGGTGGCAGAGTCCCCACCCCTGGAGGGGCTCCAAAGGTGTGGATGTGGCACTTGGGGACAGCGCTGGGTTAATGGTGGGACTGGGTGATCTTGGAGGGCTTTTCCAGCCTCAGTGATTCCATGGTCCTGCCTGCCCCCAGCAGCTCTGTCCCGTTCATGTCTGACTCTCCCAGCCTGGGATGGAGCTGCCCAGACCTCTAGTGGTGTAAAGGAAAATTAAACCCTGAAAGGCTGGAACAAAAGAGCTGCTCAGCCTTTGTTTTCAGCCTCCCCGTAGCAGCAAAATAAGGTGCAAATGAACCACTGTGGCCTCGATTTTTGTAAAGTTTTATGCTTAACCACGAGTCAGTATTCTTATTTCTTGTATTTCAATACAAGGCTGTTGGGAGGGTAGAATTAAAGGGTGTTTAGGAGCCTCTCTAGGCTGGGAGCCCAGTATTTTTATCAAGTTTTGATGTTATTTGTCTGTTCTGAGCAAAACTGAGGCTTTTCTTTGTTCCAAATCCATGTAACAGCAGGAGAAGGTCAGTGACATACAGTGAAGGTCTGTGGTGGGGGGAGAGCCCTGGCCACACGTGGGAACAATTTAGAAAGTCCTTGGAGGAAATGCAAATAAATAAAGTCTAGGAAGTCCCCTGGATGGTGGGAGGAGAGGCATAGGAATTTTTCCAGAATTTGGGAAAGACAGACACTTCTTCTTAATGTTTCATTGGTCCATTTCTACTTTGACTTATGGAGCATTGTTCCTTTAATTTTTTTCCTTTATTAAAAAGGGTCTGATTTTTGAGGCTGCAGCTGGAGATGAGTGTTTTCCTTGCCTGAGAATCCATCTGGAAACGGCAGCTCTTGCAACACAGCTTTGCATCCCCCACCAGCTGCTCCAAAACAACCCTCCCCGTGGCTGTTGGCTCCCAAAAACTTTGCTCTGTGTGTTTGTTTCTTTTTTTTCCCATCCACGGTCACCTGTAAATGCGATTTCCTTCCCTGGGGGATTTGACTCTTTCCCTTTGGAGTCAGGACACCAGAACAAGAGGCAAAAAAGAGAGAAAGGATGTTTTTCCAAGAGTTGCTGTTGGCTCGGAGAGGCTCCAGTGGGGAGAGAAGAAAGGCTCTTGGAGAAGGGAGGTTCAGAGCAGGCTCCTAAATTTAGTGCCTTTGATTTACCCAGAGAGGCTGGAGGGATTTGGAGCTTGCTTTGGGATGCGCTTTTGAGCCGTGCCAAGCCCAGTGCTTGGCACAGAGGCCTGGCAGAGGGAAGCTGGCTAGGGGGCAAGCTGAGCCCGTGGAAGGAGGATCAGGCTGCCGTGTTGCTGAGGGTTTTCCCTTCTGTCCCACAGCGGAGCCGTCGAAATCCCAGACTCGGAAGCCCAAGTGTGGGAAGGGCACCCACTGCTCCCGGAATGCCTACATGCTGGTGTACAGGCTGCAGGCCAGGGAGAAATCCCTCACTGTCGAGGTGCCAGGTGAGTGCTTTGGGAATCCAGGCCAGTCCAGGGTTTGCCCAGGTTGGGATTTTGCTCCAAGCCTCGTTTTGGGGGCTGGAGCCCCTCTGCTCTGGATCCAGGATAGGAGAGCTGGGGGGGTTCACCTGGAGAAGAGAAGGCTCCAGGGAGACCTGAGAGCCCCTTCCAGGGCCTAAAGGGGCTCCAGGACAGCTGGAGAGGGACTGGGGACAAGGGATGGAGGGACAGGACAAGGGGGAATAGTTTTAAATTAAAAGGGGAGATTTAGATGAGACATTGGAGAGGAATTCCTGGCTGTGAGGGTGGGCAGGCCCTGGCACAGGGTGCCCAGAGAAGCTGTGGCTACCCCAGCCCTGGAAGTGTCCAAGGCCAGGTTGGACAGGGCCTTGGAGCAACCTGGGCTGGTGGAAGGTGTCCCTGCCCATGGCAGGAGGTGGGACTGGATTATCTTCGAGGTCCCTTCCAACCCAAACCATTCCATGACTCCATGATGTTGATGACTCCATGATTTTTACCCACTCTCCATGTGCCGTGTGGCCCCTCGGTGTCATGACCAGTGTTACCCCCTGGGCTTTCCCAGCACTTAATGAATATTAACCTGCTGATCCCTCCCCTGTGCCTGCTCTGACCTCTCTGTCTTAACCAGCTGGCTGGGATGGGAAGGGGTCAGGAGGAAAATCATCCCCCTGGGATTTGCTGCAGGGATCCCACCGGGATTCCAGAGGCGCGGGAGAAGAGCGTGGTTAAAATGTCATGAGCAGTGCACGCTGTGTGCTGGAGGTGAATAATCCTGACAGATGTCAGGTTCCCTCTGCAACTGCTTCATCTTTGCCACATCAGGAATAAATGATGTGAAAACAAGAGGCTGGGAGCCCTGAGCAGGAATTTGGGCCGTGCTTTGGAACTGTGGGGGTGGCAGAGCTCCCTGGGGGCTTGGCCTGGGGATTTAATGATGCTTCCCCAGTTTGCTGCTTGATTAGAAATGTTAATTAGGCCCCTGGTGCTGAGGTGTGTTCCCCCTTCCTTTTCTGCAGAGGTGGTGGGTCCCTTTGGATCTCTGCAGAGGGGGTAAATCCTATAAATCAGACACCTTATTGCCCCCTAATAACACCCCCAAACCTTTTCCAGCCCCCAAGCCCTAAAACCCGCCCTCCAAGCCACGAAACTTCAGGAATTAGCACTAATTCCTGCCTGGATCTGCATTTTCAGCCCTGTTTCCTGAACTGTCTTGCTCCCCCTTTCCTCCTACCCCTGTGCCCAGAACAATAACTCAACAAAAACCTCCCCACCCAGCTCCAAATTCCTGCGTTGCCTTTGTTTCCCCTGGAATCCTGCCAGGGAACGGGGAGCGAAGGGCAGCGCTCCGAGCTCTGTGGTTGTGGGGAGGTTTCATGCAACTGTAAATTTGAGGCATTTTTGCTTTGATGCTGTTAAAAAGCGGCTTTTCCAGGACAGTGGAGAGACACAACTTGGCTCTGACCTCAAGGAGGTCAGGCTGGTTGGTTTTTAGTGCTGGGTATTCTCCCAAGGAGGATATTTTTTGCTCAAGATTTAACCTTTCTGCAGATATTTTAGCTCTTCAAAATAATTCTAAATAGGAAAAGGCCTCAGATAAGCAGAGCTTCCCCCTTCCCCCTCACACCAGCCCTGTGAGGGAAGTGGTTTATCTTCTTTTTTCTTTCCTTGCTGAGGTTTGTTTTTTGGGTTTTTTCCACCCATGACAGCAAATATTCCCATTCCCCTCACCTTTCTGTTGGAGTGCTTATCTCCCATCTCCTGAGGGCTCTTTGCCCTTGGGTTTGCAAAAATGTGCTGGATCACAGGGCGGGACAGGCCTCAGGTGTATCCAGCTGGGTGTATCCCCCTCTGGGAATGATGGATCCTTGTCAGGACAGAGGAGCTGCCCCTTAACACAGCAACCAGCCCCAAAGTAAATAATTTTCTTGGGTGCAAAACGTTGCATTTAATCATCTACAGCCACCAATATTGGGCGAGAGCAACGTCCTCACGCTCGGGAGTGGAATTTTTAGGTGTGTTATCCCCAGATAACCCACAGTAATTAACTAACAGAGCTGGCATTTTCTCCTCACATTCTTTCCTTTTTTTTTTTTTCTTCTTTTTTTCTCTCCCACCAGCTTTCCTGCAGGAGCTGGTGGAGAGGGATAACTGCAAGTTTGAGGAGTGGTGCAACGAGATGGCCGAGATGCGCAAGCAGAGCGTGGCCAGGGGGAAGATCAAACACGAGGAGGTGAAGGAGCTCTACCAAAGGTTACCCGCCGAAGCTGGTCTGTAAGACATTGTGGAGGGTTTCTCTAAGTAGAGCTGTTAAGATTAGTGATGATTTGTGACTAACCTTGCCCTCCCTGGAAGGCATTCCCGCAGCCCTCTGCAAGAGGAAAGCTCCGCGTGCATGCTTAGATTTGTTTTCCCTCGCTGCTTTTCCTGCCTTAACCTATTTTTTTCTCCTTTAATATATATGGTGGTTTTTTTGGCCTCTGGCGTCGCTAATTCCCTCTTGCTCCTTCCCCATCAGTCAGCCTCATGCTTTGTGACTCTTTTCTTCTGCCTGCTGAGCAGCTCGTTAGGAGCAGCCAGGCAGAAGAACTGGCTGCTCCCGACTTGCCAGCTCAGGGCAGGTTTGGGAGCTGGTGATCCCAATTCAGCAGCAGGTAACTGGGAGAGTGCCTGACCTCCAGCAGAAAATTAGTGGATCCATCCCTGCCAGTACCCCTCAGCTTTGTAGTGACTGGGGTTAATCCATTCCTTCTGCTCCTTGTGCCTTGTCACCTCAGCACAAGGGGTTTTATTCCCCACCTTGTTTTTCCCTCCCATCTCCCTCAAAAGAGTAGGGACACTTGCTCTGTCTATCCAGCATGTGGAATTTCACTGTGTGCATCTCCTAAAAACTCCAGGAAAATTCTAATTGAAGACTTAAAAGTGGGTTTAATTGTGTGGCCCGTTGGAGAATTCGATGTTTAGCTTTTATTGCCAGCACTGAGGTTGGAGTAGCCCAAGGGAAACTCCTGCTCCTGTCAATCTGCCCCTCCAGTTCAGGAATGCAGGTGTTTAACTCCGGAGCAGGAAGGTGTCACAGCTCATCCTGAGTCCCCGTGAACCTGAGCAGTGTTCAGATGTCACTGAGAGATCAGAGCTGTGCTGGAGGGATCAACCTGCCCTGAGTCACCTGCCGAAAGGAGCAGCAGCACAATCCCACTGTGCTTTCCCTCAGCAGGAACAAAACAGTTTGCTCTCGGCATTTCTAACGTGACAGAGGAATTAATCCCCCAAAAAAGGTGGTTTTTTACAAGTGCAGGTAAAGCTGTTGTGCCTCAACTCGGAGCTGCCAGGCCCCCAAAGCAGCGCCCTGGGGCACCCAGTGGGCACAGCCCGGGCACAGCACTCCCAGCACGGCCAGAGGCAGCGTCACTGCAGCCCTTGGAGCTGGGGGCTCTCTCTGCAGCCGTGCAGACACGTTCCCTGCCAGCTTGGTGGAGTCTGCCCCAGAAAAACGTCCTTTCTGGGGGAGGCAGCTTTCATCCCAAACTGGCAAACCCGTTCTGACAGCGCTGGAATTCTCCGGAGGTCACGGCTGCGGGGAGGGCGTTGCGTAAGATGAAAACGCCACGGGTTGAGGCTGTGGAGGAAAAGAGGCTTCACAGAGCTCCAGTGCAAGCTGGAGACACAGTGTTTTCCTGTCTGCTGTGTTTTCCTGTCGCTTCTCTGTTGCTCCTTCCCAGGAAACGTCAAGGATTTGTGTTCAGTTGATAAATGTGACTCACGTTTCCCTGCAGTTTCAGAGCTGCCTTCGAGGCAGCAAAAAATGGGTTTAAAATTCCTGATTTCCTCCTAGTTTCCCACTCTGTATCCCACAGAGGAGTTGTGGATCAATAGTGTGTCTCAGTACTGAGATACAGGGCTGTCACCCAAACCCATTTCCCTGCTCATACAGGCACTGACCTGCTCCTGAACCTTGGCTTTGTGCAGGTGCTTCTCCCTCAGCAAACAAGGGCGAAGCCGCTGCTCTGCTTCAGCAAGAAATCTGAGCAGTTTTCCATTTGCACTGTAAATTTTAAAATATGTGAGTCTTTCTCACCCAGAATCATAAGAAAAACACTGGAATTTCGAGTGCTGAAAGGATGGGCTGAACACTGACCTCGATTCTTTTGTGTTGTTGCTTTTAATTTTCAAATTACCCTGATGAACTCTCCCTGTTGTGGAAAAAGCCTTTCATGTATGATCATAATTTAAATATTATATCAGTCCCTCGATGGATGGTGGGAAAACCTTCCCCTTTCCTCGACTGCTCTCCAGTAATCCCCCAAAGGTTTGAGAGCACTCCCATTCCTCCTTGGAGCTGTTCCATATTGATTGCTGAATCCGAAATGACCTGAACGTCTTAATATCTCATGTCTTCTAAATCTCTGACACCCAGATGAGAACAGGGTGGGAGAAGAAGCTGGATCAGATGTTTGAAAACTTGTACCTCACAGATGTAATCAACACTGATTGCCTGTTAATTTTTAAGAGGAATTTTAAAGTACCACCTGGTGTCGGAGCTGACGCGTCCGGGCTTGTTCCTCTTTGTGGTTTCTCCCCTCCCAGGTTCCCCCTACGACTTCATCTCTCTGGAATGGCTGCAGAAATGGCTGGATGAGTCCACTCCTCCCAAACCTATCGACAACACGGCCTGCCTGTGCTCCCATGGCAAACTCCATCCCGATAAAATATCCCTGATGAAGAGGATTTCGGAATACGTGGCCGACTTCTTCTACCGCCGCTACGGGGGAGGGCCCCGGCTCAACGGTAACGTCCCCTCCTGGGTGTGCTGGACATGTCTTAGAGCCTTGCTCTGCTCCCAGCCCCTTTTGGACCCCTCCTTTATCCTCACAATGTCATTTCAGTGCTTTTAGTGCTGTGCTATTTCCCGGGATTTTTTTAATATCCCTTGATTCTGTTAACATTCCCCAACCCCCCTGAGTGGGATTGCAGGGTCTGCTGGGACCAGGAGGAATTGCTTAGAAAATCCAGCACTTGGAAGGTTTGGAGGTGATTCTGGAACATAAGGCTTGCACAGGGAACCCCCCCAAACTCTTGACAGTTATTTGCTGTGCCTGCAGCACCTGCAGCTCCTGTGTGGGCAGAGTCTCAGGGAGCATTCAGGCCCAAAAAATCCCTTCCCTTCCTGTCTGTCACCTCATCCAAGAAAGCACAGACCTGTTGGCCTGCATTCCCCTGCTGAAGCATCCACCACACATCCAGCTTTTTGGGGTCAGCCCAGCCCTCTTCAGGCTTTGGCCACCCCTTCCTCGAGCCCCAGGCTTCATTCCTTTGAGGAAGGAGCTCAATAACTCCCACTGAGACCAAATTAGCTCAGCTCCTACCAGGAGCTTGTAGGGAAGGAACTGCTGGTGACGCAGGCAGCCTTTGTGGGGAAAAACAGGGCAAGGTTTATTAGTCAAGTGGAAGATTTCCTGAAGGGCTGTGGGCTGAGTGTGGCTGGGAGGGAGGGATAAAAGGATGGATGGACACGCTGCTTCCCTTCCCCTCTTGCTCCCAGATGAAAATACACAAACTGCACACCCAGCTGCAGGATTTTCACTCCTTTGGTCCAGTGCAGCTTTGCAGGAGGGTGTTTTTTTCTGGGTTTAACTGGTAAAATGCCACAATACAGGTGTTTTCCTGGTGTCTGCCTTTGCCTTTGTGCTGGGCTGACCTGGCTCCTACTGCAAGTGTTGGATACCAGGACTGAGATAGAACTGTGGAGGGAGGGAAACAGATTTCACCTCATCTGCAGCATTTTATGCTTATTTAAGCTTCAAATGTGGCCTGATGTAGCCCTAACCCCCAGGATCTCCTCATTTACACATGAAATCTCCCATCCTGGAGCCAGGATAGTTGGCACACACCAGTCTGAGGGTGTTCAAACCACCAATAAGACACCTGTGCGATAAATTGTGCAATAAATAGTGTTATAAATCGTGTTTCTTTCCCCCCCCAACCCCAGTCAAAGCACTTTGCAAGGACTGTGTGGTGGAAAGGTGTCGAATCCTGCGGCTCAAAAACCAGCTGAACGAAGACTACAAAACCGTGACCAACCTGCTGAAGGTCACAGTCAAGGGGTATGTCAGTCCCAAGTGCTTTTTAGAAGTGCCCAAATAGCTTTTTTCCTAAAGATTTCACCGCTTGGGGCTCTGCAGGAGAAGGGGGCTGTGATTTTTGTGGTGATTTTGGTTGTTCTCTCCCTGCAGGAACGACGGGTTTTGGGTAGGAAAAACCTCTCTGAGGAGCTGGCGGCAGCTGGCTCTGGAGCAGCTGAATGAGCAAGATGAAGATGCAGAGCACAGTAATGGCAAAATGAATGGAAATGCACAAAACAAAGGTATTTGCTCCTGATTCCCTCCTAATTTCTGCTGTAGGGACCCACCAGCTCTGCCCGATCCCTCCTACAAAAGACACATCGGGTGTTTCTGTAGCTGTTTGGTTTCCCTTGTACGAGTAGGGAGGAGAGGATAATAAATCAAATAAACTCCTCCTTTTAAGGAGCTTTTTCTTTGCTAAGCTTGAAAACTGCGGGGTGATCTTCATACCTGGAGAGGGAGATGAGGTGATAAGTGGTTTTACAAAGCTGTGTGAAATTACCACCCCAGCCACACGATTTGTTCATCCACTTTTCTCTGAAGGAGGAAGCACAGGGGAGGAAGAAACATCAAAATTACCTTGGGGAAAGGGATGATGATGATGTTTATTGTGAAGGTTGAGGGATGAAACAGCACAGGTGATGCAGCAGCGCTGGGAAAACACAGCCTAGGAACAAAAAATCATTAATTGGCCTCAATCCTGTGCCCGTATCATGAGACTAAATGGGGGGTTGTTTGCCTTCTGCTCTTTAAATCTTTGGAAATCACATTTTGTTGAGCTTTTTGGAGCTGAGAGCAAGAAGCTGGTTGGAATGAAAGTGGGGATGATGTTTCATGGCATTGATCTTGGAGGCTGAGAACACCCCTCCCCCCCGATAATGTCTGTAAGGTGGAGCACTCATTGAGACAAGGGCATTTCTGAGCTACCACTCACATTTCCTCGGGGCTGCCTTTGATTTACAGCAGGTTGCAACTCCCAGTAGTACAATTGAATTACTCACAAGCCAAGTTGCTCTTTAAGCAGCTCGTTAGAGGCTCTTACTGACACCTCATTGTCTTCCTGATGCTCCACTCAGTGGCCGAAGCTTCCATCTGTGGAGTTATGGATTTTAACTGTAATTCAGACGTTGATGTGGGGCTTGTCAACCCCCTGCCGGCTTCCCCCTCGGTTTGTCAGGCAGCATCTGGTTTAGATCAGGAATTTTGCCAGGAATTCTGCTGCCTTTGCCCTTACCTAGGCTTGTGTTTAGGTTGAACTCGGGAGATCCTTGGGAGCAGCGAACCCCCCGCGGTGTTCCTGCCCCAACAAATGCATCCTTTGTAATCTCACAAAGGCTTGGCTTGTGCTTCACGCACTTCAAAGCCCTCCTACGTGGCCTGGAGGCTGTAATCCCGCCTGCCCAGAGGCCAAGACATCAGAGAACAACAAGTTTCCTTCCAAATTTTCCCTTGGGTTGAGGGTTTTGCTGGAATTTGAAAGGCGACCGCGCTCCTTTCCCCCCCATAAGATTTTTCCCTGGGAGAGGAGCTCTGGGCAATCCTCTTGTCTTACTAAATTTTTTTTATTTATTTTTTTTTCACCCATCAGATGAATCAAACGAAGAGAAGAGGGAGGAGGAAGAGGAGTTAAATTTTAATGAAGACATCGTTTGCCCACATGGTGAGTGGCTCCGGGGGTTGGAGCTGAATGTCTCCCTTGTGTCCCACTGCTCCACACGTGGACCTCGTAGCCTTTGCTCCAACTGCAGCCAGCGTGAGGTGCCACTGCAGAAATGGGCTTCATTCTCATTTTCCTGGGGTGTTCTTGCTCTCAGAAGTCTCATCTGCAGGCAGCTCCTGCAAGGGCTCAGCCAAGCTGAGCTTCTCCCCCTCTCAGGGCAGCACCAAAGCTCTGCAGCCACTTGGAAGCTCTGAAAGCATTGAGAGAGAAAGAGGTGGTGTAAATCACTGCGGGTGGGAGCTCCGAGGATCCATTTAATCCTGGTTTACATTAGAACAGCAGCACTCAGCCAACACCTGGGCTGGGACCTCCGGGTATTGATCTCCCAACCTGCTGAGCTTTGGTGTCTGTTTACAGAAGGTTTTGACCCCGTGTGGGTTGTTTTCCAAGTGATGCCTCATTAGCTGCATCCTTGGCTACCCTGTTGTTTAAATCTCACTTTTTAAAGCTCGGGGATGCTTTTTAAAGCTCCTTTTCCCAGATATAACTCTGTTTTACTTAAGCTCCTCTTCGTAGGCACTGATTTCCCTCCCAGGGATGCTCCATCTTATCCCTAATAAGAAAGAAAAATGCCATAAATTAGCCATACTCCTCCTGTCATCAGAGCTAATCAAGAACTTGGAGTAAGGCTGGAGAAACCTCATTTTCCAGCCGAGTGTTTAAGCACTTTGTCACGATTTTATCTGTTACTCAGAGCCTTGAAAGCCACGTTTCCCGTTGCCTCGAGGCTGCTGCTGTTCAATAAAAGCAGGGAGTGTGGGGATGGAACATTTATGTAGCCAGACACGATAAAAAATAGGCCAATAGGCCTTTGGAAAACATTATGGTGTTAAATTGCTGGTTGATCTGTGACTTTGGGTCAGAGCAGAATAAATAATACTGAATAAGGGGCTGCTGGCAGGGCAGGTTTTGTTGTCTCGAGCTACCCTTTGATTATTCGTGGAAAACAACCTTTCCACCTTGAAAAATTCCCTCTGGAGTGGATCAGCAAATCTGTAGTCTTGTTCCTACAGCCTTAATTTTGTGGTGGAGGAGGTTCCTGCCTCCGTGGGAGGCTCTGGAAAAGCCAGGGCTGGATCTGTGAGGGCTGGCTGGCCTCCAGGAATGCCACCCGGGTGTTCCCTCCTCGACTCCCTCTGCATCCTTGCTGCAATTCCTCGCTCTCCAGTAGCTGCCTGATCCCACTGAATAATTTTTTCCAGATACCAAGTTAAGCCTTCCTTTGATGTCAGTGCCCAGAGGATGTCCCTGCATGGTGGGAGCGGGAAGCAGGGTCAGCAGCGGTTGGGATCATCTTCCAGATGGCAAAACACTTGTTCCTGCACACCCAGAGCTGATTTTTCCACCTCTTTCCCTCACTATATTAATCTGTTTTCATTAATCATGTGGTGTCAGGGCACTTATTTGTACAAGCTCCTCTTCTTCCCCATCCTTGGCTCTGGACAACATCCTGGTCCGGCCTCCGGAGCCGCTTGGCCGTGTTGGATGAGGCCCAAGTGGCCAAGTGCTGCATGGAGGCCTGACCTTTGTTTATTAGAGGAAAAGCAGGAGGGGATGGTTGCTATTTTTTCTTCTCCAGGGCTGGCCAAATTCCAGGCTGGGCTGGAGCAAATCCGTGAGCCTGAGGAGCTGCTTGTCATGTTAAAGAGCTACCAGAGGGTGGGGAGGAAGGAGTTTCTCTCCCTCTCCTCTCTCTGCAGCTCTCCAGGCTATAGAAAAGCAGATAATAAGGTATTGTGCCCCTTGGACACGGCAGTTGCTGTTTTCCTTCCCTCTTGCTGGTGCAGCCCCCACTGAGGCAGGACTATTCCCAAATCCGGTTCGCATCCCGATGTCGCAACGGCTGCTCCTCGCCTTTCTCCCGGGGCCTGCTCCTAGCACAGTGACTTCCAGCTGCTGTCTCAGAGGGGGATGTGGTTGTGCTTTCCCCTTGGATATTCTCACCCCGACAAGGGGCAGCTGGTCAGATCCTGGAGCCTTTTCCAGTTTTCCCAAGCCTTGTTTATCCGGAGTGTTTGTTGTCACGTGTGCACGTGGTGTCCCAGAGCCTGGCTGCGTCTCCTGCTTCCATCCCTGAGACCACAGGCACAAATGGTTCCTGATAAACCCTTCCTGGGCTTTTGGAGCTGCCTGAGCACCGGGAGAAGTAATCCTTAGAGCAGGAGAAATAATCCTGACAGATAAATGAGTTGTCTGGGGGACAGCTGGTAAATCTGGCCCGGTGTCTTCACACCTCGTTGATTCCCCAGAGCAGATTTAGGATGCAAAATCTACCACCTTTTTGAGGTGCTTGGATAGGGCATGTGAAGCCATCTGACATTCTGCAGGGGGAATTTGGGGTTTTCAAGGATGTGGAGAGCACCTGGCTCCTGTTCCATGGGGTTAATGGGGTGCTTGGGACACAGAGGCACCACGGGGATGTAACTGTGGATGAGGAACCAGTAGCCCTGTGCCCTCTTTGGCTTTTCCCAGCATCCCTGCTTGTTTTTGATCAGCTGGCAAATCCAAAGGACATTTCTATGAATTAAAATTATTATTATTACTATTATTATTTTCCCTGTCTAAGGGAAGCAAGGCAAGAGTTGAAGGTGACTTTGTCGGCTGGGCTGGTTTTTTGCTGACGTGGTTTTGGCTGCTAAACGTGTGGATCTCTTCCCCCACCTTTATTCCCTGTAATCTCTTCAATCAAGGGCTGCAAAACATCCCCTGAGCATGTTGTGATCAAAGCCCTTGCCTTGATTCTCTCCCTGCAGGTGACCTGTGCATCTCCGAGAACGAGCGCAGGGTGGTTTCCAAGGAAGCCTGGGAGAAGCTCAAGCAATATTTCCCAAAAGCCCCCGAATTCCCAAACAACAAAGAGTGCTGTTCCCAGTGCAAGGTATTTGGACAAATATTCCCTTTTTGTTGACTGTAAATACTGGTTGTGTTTCTGGCTTGCCTTTTGTCACGACCCTGTGCCGTGGAGGAGAGTGATGTCACCTTTTAGCACAGCTGGGATGGAATTCACTGTTTCCTGCAGATTCTGGAGCGTGAAGGGGAGGAAAGCGAAGCGCTGCATAAGATGATGGCCAGTGAGCAGAAGACTTCTCTCCAGAACCTGTTCCATGACAAATGCAGGCCTTGCCTGGGCAGTTGGCCTCAGGTAGGGAAGGAGGGGAACCAGGGAATGCAGCCGGGCTTGGGGAGGTTTTATTGGCTTTTATCCCTCTCCTTCTAGAGAAACTGTGGCTGCCCCATCCCTGAAAGTGTTTCAGGCCGGGCTGGACAGGGCTTGGAGCAACCTGGGCTAGTGGGAGGTGTCCCTGCCCATGGCAGGGGGGTGGAATGAGGTCTTTAAGGTCCCTTCCAACCCAACCCTCTCCACGAGCATTCTCTCGGTCTGTGCCAGCGGAGCTGACACGTGTGCTGTGCTGAGGTGTGATTTCCCTGGATTAGCTGTGCTGGCACAGAGCCCTAAAGAGCCACAGGAATGGCTCCTGTGCCAAGGGAGCTGTGGCTGGCCCAGAGTCAGCCAGATAACAGGGACAGTGTTGCTGCTGGGGTTGTATCCGTCCCTGGAAGGACGGAAACGCCACGGCCGCACCGGTGGAAGCAGCTTCTCTACCTCTTTCCCTCAGCCCTCCCAGCTTGGAGGATGCTGGAACACACCTGAGTTCTGCCCCACCACCAGCTTTGGCTGCTCCAGGTGTACCCCAGCATCCTCCTTCATCCCAAGAGCTCAGGAGGAACTCCCCAAAATACTGACATCCTCCAAAGAGCCAGGACAGCCGTGCAAACCCTCTCCTGACGGCTTCTCCGGGACTTTTTGGGGATTTAGGGTGGCCCAAAAGGAATGGAACAAGCTCTTGGTTCAGTCCTTGGCTCCTGGGAGTCTCGTGGTGCTGATTAATGGTTGGCTCTCCAACCCTGCCGAGGTGCTTTGGCAGGTCTCTGCCTCGGTCCCTCGCTGCTCCAGCTGGGAATGAATCCTGATGGATCCATGGCTTGGAACCAAGAGACTCAAAAAGGTTTAAAGGGAGTTTCCCATCTGTGCTGAGCTCGAGAGCTCCAGGTCCTGCCAGGAGTGTTAAAGGGTTGTATCTGGCAGGATTTACCTTTGGAGCTGGAGGAGGTGATGGAAAGCTGGAGCCCATCACTGTTGGTTGGAAACAGGAGCCTCTCCACTAGGGAGGCTGCGTCTTCTGTTCCCTTTGGATCCTCCTTTCCCTTGGAATTTCCCAAGGGAGCCTGATAAAAGCTGAGGATCTTTCCCTCAGGTTTTTGGAGTTTTCCTGATCCAAACCAATTGAGGTCTGGGGAGGAAAACAATCAGAGTGGTTTGATCTAGAGATGAAGGGAGATTAAAAAAATATATATATTCCTCAGATGTGCTGAGTTTTCCTGAAGAAAGATGGAGCAAGCCCTTAAATCCATGGTAGGGAAGATGGTGAGGACAGAGATGATCATGGAAGTGATTTTGTCACCCAGCTCTTCGATCTGGGTGGTTTTTCGTTCAGGAGCAAACAATTTAATGGTAAACTGGGACAAGAAGACAGGACTTATCCCAAAAACACTGCCTTGTTGGGTGCACAGCTGGGGTTTTTTATTCCTGCTGCTGCCAGAAGGAAAAACCTGTGGATTTTGAAGTTGGAAGCAAGGGAGGGAGGTTGGGGTGGTCTCTGACCACGAGTACCCAGCGAGAGAAAACAGCGCTTCGCTGCTCCAGGGAAATGCCCCTTTCCCACTGGGAATTAAAGGTAATTGGATTGAAAGCTTGACTAACTTTGTAATAAACAGGAGATTAGTAAAGTCAGTGCTTAGTACTTGATCCCAAATTATTTTCCTTGGCTTTCCCAGCGTGCTTGGATGGAGTTGTCATGGTAAAACCGTGCCGAGGCCTCGGAGGGAGCGAGCGCTGCCGACAAACCTATTGCTGGGTTCATTAAAAAGATCCCTTTTCCTTCTCTTTTTCCCCCCAGGAGACAGATGAGCTGTACATTGTTTCGCAGTACTTTGTAGAAGAATGGAGGAAATTTGTCAGGTAACTTTGGCTGGAGGGTTTTGGTGCTTTTTTTATCCCATATTTTGGGGGCTGTAGGTAACATTTTGCTTCCGAATCCCGGCACGGTGGGTTCGTGGAAACAAGGGAGCTGATTTTTGCAGGGCTTGTGTTGGTTGTACAACACTGAGTTTCCTTGTTTACCATGTGTTAACCAGATGGTCGGATTAGCTGGTAACCTGATTAGTTTTTTCATCTGTCTGGAGCTGTAGCCCAAAGGTCACCTCTCGGTCCTGTTTGCACGGGCTGGAGATGGAAATCTCCCCTGGACAGAATCATTTTGCAACACAGAGGAACGTGGATCTGATTTCCTCATCACTTGTAGTTAATATTCCATGTTGGAATGCCTTCTGTAAATAATTCACCTGTGATTTCTTCTTGGCTGCCTGCAGGACCTGGGGGGGGGTTTGGTGGGATAAGCTGGTGCATCTCTCCAAACCTCCTTCCCTTTCGCAGGAGGCCGACGCGCTGCAGCCCCGTGTCCTCCATAGCCAACAGTATCCTGCTCTGCCCCCACGGGGGGCTCATGTTCACCTTCGCTTCCGTGACCAAAGAAGACTCCAAACAGTGAGTTTCTTCCCTTCACACGTTTTCCTTTCACCAGGACAACAGTCCAGAAGGAATGTTCTTGCTGCTGAGCCGCAGCGAGACGGGGAGCGAATCCTTTCCCTCGAACTGAATCAACACCTCGGCTTTCTCAGAGCCACCTCAGCCTTCCTGCAAGGCAAGACCTAAATTGCCCAAGGATGCTGGGTCAGGAAAAAAGATCTTCCTTCAGCTTGGATAGTTCCTGACAATAACCACCCTGGATTTGACCGGGGCTCAGGAACATCCTTCTTCCTTACAATTTGCTTTCTGTGTGTGTTCCCCCACCACCACCGAGCGCTGCACTTGGTGCTCCGTGGCGTTGCTTCTGCAGTGATGCAGCACTAAAAGTAGGAAATCTTCCCCTCCTTCCCTCCTCCATCCCTCCCTCCGGCACGGCGGGAGCACAGCAGCGTCACTAATCACAGCCTGCCGCCATCAGGGTGTGCAGGCCCTCCCCTGCAGCTGATTTTGGGGTGGATTTTACCAGTGTTCTTTTTCTAAAATGCCAAAGAGGAAGGGTTGGGGTTTTTTTTTTGGGGGGGGCGGGAGAGCTTGGCTTTTCCATGTCATAAAGCACCTGCCTGTTCCTTTGCACAGTATAGCTCTGATATGGCCCAGCGAGTGGGAGAGGATCCAAAAGCTCTTCGTGGTGGATCACGTCATCAAGATCACCCGGACGCAGGGGCCCGAGGGCACCCGCTACACCTCGGAGCCCCGTGAGTGGCTCTGCTCCCTGGGCTGTGGGAATGGCTCTTGTTGGGATAAGAAATGAAGTCTGAGGGGGGTTGGTGGTAAAGGTGGAGTTTGGCAGGTTCCCCACCTGGAGCTGTGGGAGCAAGTCCAGAGGAGGCCCCAGAGCTGCTCCCAGGGCTGGAGCCCCTCTGCTCTGGAGCCAGGCTGGGAGAGCTGGGGGGATTCACCTGGGGAAGGGAAAGTCCAGGGAGACCTGAGAGCCCCTCCCAGGGCCTAAAGGGGCTCCAGTAGAGCTGGAGAGGGCCCAGATGGACAGGACAAGGAGGAATGGTTTTAAACTAAAAGGAAATTTAGATGGGATATTGGGAAGGAATCCTTCCCTGTGAGGGTGGGCAGGCCCTGGCACAGGTTACCCAGTGAAGCTGTGGCTGCCCCATCCCTGGGAGTGTCCAAGGCCAGGTTGGACAGGGCTTGGAGCAAGTGGAAGGTGTCCCTGCCCATGGCAAGGATGAGGTTTAAGGTTCTTCCCAACCCAAACCATTCAGGAATTCAATTGATCCACTCCGGGCTGGCAGTGAGAGGCACTGGGACGGGGCCTCTGAGGAGCTGAAGCAATTAAATATGGGGTTTTTTCCCTTGCAAATATGTTTGTTAAACATATTAGCATATTAAATATGTTTATTAACATATTAAATCTGCTTTCTTCCCAGAGCTGTGCCCGGAGTGCCGGGAAGGGCTCCTGTGCCAGCAGCAGCGGGACCTGCGCGAGTACACCCAGGCCACGGTGTACGTGCACAAAGTGGTGGATAACAAAAAGGTACGGACAGGCTCCCCCTCCCTCCTGCTCAGGGAGCCCCAGCAACGCCCTGAGGGGGGGGTCTCACAGCCCCCAGGGCTGGAACCTGCTCTGGGGTCCCTGGTGGTGGTGAGGGCAGAAATCCCCCAGCTCTGCAGCTCCAGCTTTGGCCGAACCGGCAAACGGGAACGTTCGGGCTCCTTCTGCCAAACGGAATCCTTTGTGTTTTCAGGGATGCTCCCAGCCGTTTCTTCTGTCTCAGCTGCGTTCCCAGGCTCTACCTGCTCTCCTCCCCCTCCAATATTTGTCATTTCCTTTCTTCTTGCTCGAGTGACATTTATCCCTGGATAGAAATAAGCTCTTCCCCTTGGTGCTTGGGAGAGGCTGAACTCCGAGATGGTTTTCAGGATCCCCTGAAGCTGCAAATTATGTTTTTGCTGATCTTAAGTGTCAGGATCAACTCCAGAATTGCTTTTCCAGGGACACAAACCTGGTTATGGTGGAACTTAGAGCGTTTAAGGAAGGAGCCAAGGCTGGTGGGCACTCGGATCAAGACATTCCCTGCACTTCTGCAGGGTGGGAGTGGGTTGGGTTTTTTTTTGGCCTTCCATTGATTTCCACCTCCCTGCCAATCCTAAGGAGGCGCTGGAGCCCGGAGAACCGCAGGGAGCCGGAGGCTGGATGGGTTCCTGCCTGGCTCGTGAGACGTGGAACAGCAGCACGTCTGGAGCCGTCAGCCTGAATCCCGAGGCTGGATCCGCCTCGGCTGCGCCGCAGGACAGGGTTGGGGGTTGTGTTTTTCTGGCACTGGCCAGGACTCTGCTCACACGTGGGGCTGGCAGAAAAACAGGGAGCTATTCTTTGTGGAGCAGCTGGAGCTGGAGAGAGGGGGCGAGAGAGTGCCCACGAGATTCCCTCAGTAACGGGGCGGGGATGGGAAGCGGTGGGAATGCCAGCCAGGAGCACTGGGAGCCACTGTGTCCTTCCTGCTGGGCCCTGCAAAGGCAGGGAGTGTTTCCCAGCCCTTCACTTCTTCTCCTCCCCCTGGTACCTCCTTGGGGTGCAAGAGGAAAGCCCCATCCAGATAAAATCATTGTAGGAGGGCACTGCTGGAATTCCGAAAGCTCTGGGGAATGTTTGGGAGCTGGGATTGCGTCGATAATTTTAAATATATCGATGGAATCGTGAGCTCTTGGGCATCCAGGTCTCCTGAGCTCCTGCAACCCCAGCTCTGGCCACAGCATAGATGGGAATTCACATCCAGGCAAATCCATGGAGTGACTTCCACGGACCTGAACACCCCTTTTGTTTATGTATTTGTGTGAATTGTTTAGGTTTCATTTACTTACACCCTGCAGCCCCGTAAACAATGGTTCTGAGTCCTTCTGCAGGGAGGGATAAGTGTCTTAATTTACAGATAATATTCCTTTCTCCATGGTGAGCCTTTTGTAATACACTTGGATCAACCAGCTAATGGGAAAGGAATCAGTCCAGGCCTCGGGAGACTTTCCCTCTGCCTGGAGAGAAGGGCAGGAAGCACCTGCAGCTCCATGGAGGGGCATTCCTGAGCCCAATCCCCCCGAGGTCCCACGCAGCTGGGGAGGGTGGAGGAGCCTTTGCAGAGCTCCTGGAGCAGTTCCCAAAATGGGGTCGTTGCCGGGCTCTGGGGGTGGAGGTGGCACCGGGAAGGTCTCCAGGAGCTGATTCCGTGGTGGGACAGCGCGGGTGGGGGCCGTTGGTCACAGCAGAACGGTTTTTGTGACTCCAGGTGATGAAGGACGCGGCTCCGGAGCTGAACGTGAGCAGCTCGGAGGCTGAAGAGGAAAGGGAGGAAAACAAGCCAGAGGGGGAGCAGGACCCCGATTTTAACCAGGTAGAGATGAAAAATCCCAGCAGGTTTCTTGGTTTTTGCATCATCCCCTGGAGTCAGCACGGTGGGGTCACCTCCCTCCTCCTCCTCTGTGTCCACCTGGCGGGGGAAACGTGTCTCAAAGTGTCACCTGAGTGGTCAGACCACACCAATGCTGGTTTTTGGAGAGGTTAAACACAGACAGGGACTCATCTGCACGTGGAAATCTGCCCCACGCTGGCGTTAGGACCAGGAGCTGAGGCTTGAAGGCAAATCCTTTGTTCTTCTCCACACTTGCACACTTGGCTTTCCAAGGGGTTTTCCATCGCTTCCCGCCTTCCCTCGCATGACCAGCTCACCCCAAACACCCTCTGGGCTATGGAGAAGTTTTGGTTATTCCCAAATAACTCGATCTCCTGGGGTTTTGCCTCCTCTCCAGGCCAACGGCGGCACGAAACGCCAGAAGCTCTCCCAGCAGAGCTACATCACCTACCAAAAACAGGGAATCAGGAGGAGCACCCGGCACAGGAAGGTCCGAGGGGAGAAGGCCCTGCTGGTGTCGGCCAACCAGACCCTGAAAGAACTGAAAATACAGGTGGGGGGAGAGAGTCCTGCCAGGAATGAGTAAAAACCATCAAACCAAGAGTGTGGGGAGGGAGGGGAAGGGTCTGAAATCCCACATGGGGTCAAATTGGGGTGGGGTGCGGTGGAGTGGGAAGTGGGGGGGTTGTGTCAGGATGGGTTAGGTTGGGTTGGGAATTGGGGATTGTGTTGTGTGGGAGTTGGGATGTGTTGGAGGGGGTTGTGATGGGGTGGAATTGGGGCTTGTGTTGGGGTGGGAATTGGAGGGGGTTGTGTTAGGGTGGGAATTGGGGTGGGGTTGTGCTGGAATGGGGGAAATTGGGGTGTGGGAGTTGTATTGGAGTGGGTTATGTAGGGGATGGAATTAGGAATTAGGTTGTGTTGGTATGGGAATTGGAGGGGTTGTGGTGGGAAATTGGGGTGTGGGAAGGCTGTGTTGGGGTGGGTTGTGTTGGGGTTGGAATTGGGGTGGGTTGTGTTGGGGTTGGAATTGGGGTGGGTTGTGTTGGGGTTGGAATTGGGGTGGGTTGTGTTGGGGTTGGAATTGGGGGGTGTGTTGGGGTTGAATGGGTGGGTTGTGTTGGGGTTGGAATTGGGGTGGGTTGTGTTGGGTTGGAATTGGGTGGGTTGTGTTGGGGTTGGAATTGGGGTGGGTTGTGTTGGGGTTGGAATTGGGGTGGGATGTGTTGAGGGGGTTGCGCTATGGTGGGAATTGGGGTGGTGGGGTTGTGTTGGGGTAGGAATCAGGGTGGGTGGGAGTAGGAATTTGGGTGGAGCAGGTTGGGGATTGGGGTGGGATCTGGGGGCTCTGCAGTGCCCCACCCCTGCTCCACGGGCCGTGTCCCTGTCCCAGATCATGCACGCCTTCTCCGTGGCCCCCTTCGACCAGAACCTGTCCATCGACGGCAAAATCCTGAGCGACGACACGGCCACGCTGGGCAGCCTGGGCGTCATCCCTGAGTCCGTCATCCTGCTCAAGGTGCGTGGGGGATCCGCCCCAAA
This sequence comes from Myiozetetes cayanensis, assembly GCF_022539395.1. NCBI lineage: Eukaryota > Metazoa > Chordata > Aves > Passeriformes > Tyrannidae > Myiozetetes > Myiozetetes cayanensis. The sequence continues at coordinate 7,389,477 of NW_026087499.1, read as the reverse complement.
TCCATGGAGATCCACCCCAAATCCATGGGGATCCACCCCAAATCCATGGGGATCCCACCCAAATCCATGGGGATCCCACCCAAATCCATGGGGATCCCACCCAAATCCATGGGGATCCCACCCAAATCCATGGGGATCCCACCCAAATCCATGGGGATCCCACTCAAATCCATGGGGACCCGCCCCAAATCCACAGGGATCCAGCCCCAAATCCACAGGGATCCAGCCCCAAATCCACAGGGATCCAGCCCCAAATCCACAGGGATCCAGCCCCAAATCCACAGGGATCCAGCCCCAAATCCGCAGGGATCCAGCCCAAAATCCACAGGGATCCAGCCCACAATCCACAGGGATCCCACCCACAATCCGCAGGGATATGCCCAAAATCCACAGGGATCCAGCCCAAAATCCACAGGGATCCAGCCCAAAATCCACAGGGATCCAGCCCAAAATCCACAGGGATCCAGCCCAAAACCCAGCTGGGTTCGTGCAGTCAAAGGGAAATGCGTGGTGGGACCTCTGAAAATTGAGGAAAATTCAGGGAGTTCCTCACAGAGCCCCTTCCTGGAGGAGGAGAATCCTGCTTAGTCTTGGTTTTGAGGAGGAAAATCCTCGAATTTTTTTGTTTTGGAGGAGAAAAACCCTTATGGTTTTCTTTTGGAGGGGGAGAATCCTGGTTTTCTTTTGTTTTGGAGGAGGAAAATCCTTATTGGTTTTGTTTGTGAGAAGGAAAATCTCTTTTTGGGTTTTTTTTTTGTGGTTTTTTTGTTGTTGTTGTGTTTTTGGTTTTTTTTTTGAGGAGGAAAACACTTGTTTTGCTGGAGAAAAATCCATAATTTTTTTTTGGTTTGGAGGGGGCATATCCAGTTTGCTTTGGAAGAGCAAAATCCTCATTTTTTTTATTTTGGAGATGGCAAATCCTTCTTTTTATTGGTTTTGGTTTGGAGGAAGAAAATTCTCTTTTTGGTTTATTTTCTGGAGGAGGAAAATACTTGTTTTGGAGAAGGAAAATCCTCAGGTTTTTGTTTTGTAGAAGGAAAATCCACATTGTTTTATTGTTTGTTTCGGAGGAAGAAAATCCTTATCTTTTTTCGCTCTGGAAGAGGAATATCCATTTTTTTGTTGATTTGGAGGAGGAAAATCCTCATTTTTTTTATTTTGGAGGAGGAAAATCCTGATGGGTTTTGTTTCAGAGGAGGAATACCTTTTTTTCATTTTGGAGGAGAAAAATCCTTATTTCTTTTTTTGTTTTTGGGGGGGAAATCTTTATTTTTTTCTTCCCAAGGGCTTCAATTGGCTGGTTTTGCTGCTGAGCTCTGTGGGTCCCAGCCCCAAATCCAGCTGAATTAGGGAATGATCTCCCCTGGCATTCCCATGTTCCTGCTCCCCTCCGAGGTGGCTCCCTGGGCTCCTCCATTCCCGTATTCCCGTGTTTTTTCCAGGCTGATGAGCCCATCGCGGATTACGCGGCGATGGACGACGTTATGCAAGGTCAGAGGGGAGGGGGAAGGTTGGGGGGGGCCAAGAATTTGGGTGGGAAAGGTGGAAAAGGGGGATTGTGGCACTTCCTTGCCAATTTTGGGATGTTGATCCATCGGCACGACTCCTAACGCCTTCCTTTCCCTCCCATCCCAGTTTGTATGCCTGAAGAGGGATTTAAAGGTGAGTTTGGGTGATTTCCCCCTCATCTTTTTACCCAAATTCCACCCCCATCCCACCTCCCTCCTCATCCCCTGGTGCTGTTTTATCCCCCCCCCCAGGGACTGGTTTACTCGGCCACTGATGGTTTTCCAAGAGGAGCGACCCGAAGGGAAGAGGATGTGGGACGTGGTAGGGCATTCAAAGCATACAAAAAAAAACCAAAAAAAAAAAAAAAAAAAAAAAAGAAAACAAAAAAAAAAAAAAAAAAAAAAGGTGGATCCGGGACTTTGTGACTCTTCCAGGAGGCAGGAAAAACCCCGAGCGAGGCGTGTGCTCCCCACAGCAAACCAAACCAATGCCTTATGTCAAAGCAGATTGCACTGAAGGACATCCCTGCTCCAGGAGAGCCGGCCCGGGGCTGGCAAATAAACAACAGCGAGGTTGGGAACTTGAGCAGCAGTCGGTGTGTTCGGGGCGAGGGGGTGTCCAGTGATCCCGTAGATCCCAACCCTCCTGCTCCATCCTCCTCTCTCTGGGATAACCCCGTCTCTGATCCACTGTCAGGCCCACTTGGAAGTGGCAGGAGTTGGGACTGGGTGAGGAATGTCTGGCGCACACACACACAACAAAATCTTCATTGGTTTCACCCCAAATGGGAGCTGGGATCTGCTTCCCAAACCTTCCCCTCTCCGCATCCCTCCGCCACTTCCACACCTTGGATGATCCAGGAGCCACCTGGGCTCTGGGAACTGGGTTTTTTGTTTGGGTTTTTTTTTTGTTATTTGGGGTGTTTTAGTGACTCTGGAGAACATTTTCTTCTGGGAGTGCTTGGGACAGCCGGAGCCAGCGGGAGGGTGCAGGTGGGAGGTGATTCCCATGGGAAGAGGGTTTTTTTCCCCCCCCCTTATCCTCATTTTTCAGCAATGCACTAATTTTTTTTGTTTTTTTTTTCTTTTAACATCTCCCAGCAAGGATTTCTCCCCATTAGTATTTAGCAGGAACTATCCCATTTCCAGACTGATCCATAACAGACACTGCCAAGGGATCTCTGTCCCAGCGCGGTTCCCGATGCCGTTCCAGGTTTCCTCTTCCTTTCCAGCCTTTTCCCTTGTTTCCCTGGAAAAACACGACATGGAGATCACTCAGTTTTATTTTGTCAAGGTTTGTGGGAATTTGGGATGCAAGAAGAGGGACGAGGGGCACAAATCCCACCCCCCAAAACCCCACTAGTTTTGATTTCCAAGGTTTGATTTCCAAGGTTTTATCCCGAGAATTCCAGCTGTTCTTTGCCAAACCCCCTCTCCCCTGTCCCTGCTGGATCTGGGGGTGAAGCAGCACCATTTGAGGGGTTCTAAAGCTTTTAGGAAGTGGGTTTTTTGGGGCAGTTTGGATTCTTTCCCAAGGTACAGACATGAGGAATTCCATGTGCCGAAGCCACAGGAGGTTTTTTTCTTCCCAGCCTGAAGCACTCACTTGTGTACATATTCCTTGGAAATTCCATCTTTTCAAGTTGCTGTTCATTTTTTTTAATGTTATATATATATATATATATATAAAAACCACCACAAAAATCTCTTCCTTGAGCTTATCCTGTTGTGGGAAGGGATCCTGGGGAGCCCTGGGGGTGTTCCGGGGCCGCGGCGGTTCCGGCAGCGCCGGATCCTCCGGAGGACTGCAGGTCCCAGGTGTGATCCCAGGGCCCCGTTCCCGTTCTGTCTGTTATTTGCAAATATTATCGGATTAAAGTTGTCATTGGAGCCGTGGCAGCCTCGTTGCAGTGCAGACACGTGGGATGAGGGTGGTGGAGCAAAGGGGGGGGTTATCCCATAAATCCCGCTCCGAGCTGTCCCCAGGGTGGGATGGGATGGGAGCGAGTGGGATCCTGCTGGAATGGGAATCCCCCCACCCTTGGCACAGGGGATGGGTTTATGGAGCCCTGGCCCTGTCCCATCCCCCCTGTGTGTCCCCAGGGGCTCCCTGGCTCCTTCCCCCCTGGAGGCCATGCCAGCCCCTCCTTGGGGTCCCTGAGCTGGGGGGTCCCCTGGGACGGGGAGGTGGGTGCTGGGTGGGGGGTCACTCATGGCCTGGGTGCTGGTGGGGGATGAGAGGGTGTTTGGGGTGATTGGGGGTACCCTGGGTGCCAGGGATGGGGGAGGTTGGGAATGGGGTTTGGGGTGGGTGGGGTGCCCTGAGTGCCAGGGAAGGGTGGAGGGGGTGCCCGGGGTGCAGATATGGATGGGGGGCACTCTGGGTATCAGAGATGGAGGGTTAAGGGTGGGGAGGGAGGTACCCTGGGGATCAGAAGTGGGGGGCTGTGGATGTGGGGGTACCCTGGGTATCAGAAGTGGGGGGCTGTGGATGTGGGGGCACCCTGGGAACGGGGGAGGGTTTAAGGGGAGTTCCCTGGGTACCGGGAATGGGGGGTTATGGAGGAGGGGGGGGTTGTACCTGAGGTACCAGGGATGGAGAGACTGGGGATAAGGGGACCTTGGGTACCAGGGATGGATATGAGGGTTCCCTGGGTACCAGGAATGGGGAGGTGGGGGTATAGTGGGGGGCTGCTCTGGGTCCCAGGGAGGGATGTGGGGGGAACCACGCCAGCCAAATTAAGGTGGTGGGTGCGGGTGACGGGCAGAGCGGTGCCCGGGTACCAACCGCGGGTGGGGGGGACACCCTCCTTCCCGGGGTCTGGGGGGTCCCTCCGTCTGCGGGGACTTGTGCGCTGGGGAGGGAGGGGACACCCTGGGGGTGACATCAGGGATGGAGGGGGGATCCCCGGTTGCAGATCCCCGTGCCCGATTCCGGCGCCGTTTTCCCGGTGCCGGTGTCTGGCGGTGTGTCCGTGGTGCCGGTGCCCGGTTCCCGGTGCAGTGCCCGGTGCCGTTCCCGGATCCCGGTGGGATTCCCGGTGCCGGTGCCCGGTTCCCAGTGCCGTTCCCGGTTCCCGGTGCCGTTCCCGGTTCCCGGTGCCGGTGCCCGGTCCCGCCGCCCCCGGAGGGGCCGCCCCGCCCCGCCGCACGTGACGCTGCGCGGTGGCAGCGAGCGCCGGGGCCCCGCTCGGCTCCGCTCGGTACCGGCCCCGCTCCGGGACCGCCCCGGCCCCGCCGCCCCCGGTAAGTGCCGCGCCGAGGGGACCGGGCACGGGGGGCCCCGCGCAGAACCCCCCCTCGGGGTGTCCCCCCGGCCCCGACGCAGCACCGGGGGGTCCGTCCGCCGGTGACCTTCAGTGCCGCCGGTACCGGGGGAGGGGATGGCGGGGGGATGCTCCGGGCCTGGGGAGGAAAGAGGTGGGTTGGGGAGGGGGCTGGAGGGAGGCGTCCCCCATTTACCCCCCAGTCCATCCCCACGATATCTCCCCCACAGTTACACCCTGCATCCTGCCCTCCCCAAACCTACGCCCCCCCCGGATACCCCAAAATCTGCCTCCCCGCCCTCCTGCCCCTCATCATTTTCTCCCCCTACCCCAGTCTCCCCACTCTGCTTCCCACGTCCACCCCCCAAACCCAACCTGTGCCCCCCAGCCTGGCACCACATTTAGGGCACCCCCAGTGCTGCCCCCCACCCTCCCCGGGACTGACCCCCAAGCTGGGTGCTGGGAGGGGGGTGAGGGATAACGGAGCCCCCCCAGGACCCCCAGCCCGGCCGGGTCACGCTGCGGCCCAGGGGTGCCACGGGTCGCGTCTGCGCGAGGGTCGCGTTGGCACGGGGACGGGTGGCAGTGTCGCATTGGCACCAGGGTCGCGCTGGCACGGGCACAGCGGGGTCGCGCTGGCTCGGGGCCGGGTCACACGTGCCCCGGGGCTGTGCCGGGCTGCGGCTGTGTTTGCTCAGGGCTGGGGCGCACCCGCACCGCGCTGGGGCTGCACCACGGCCGTGTTTGCTCAGGGACGGGGCTCGGCTGCACCTCCTTGGCGCGGGGGTCCCCTTGGCACCGGGGGCGTCATTGTGTTTGTGCGGGCCCGGGGCACGTTTGCACCGGGGCTGTGCTTGCACCACTGTCGCGTTCGCACGGGGACTGTGGCGTTGGCACGGGGATGGTCACACTGGCACGGGGATGGTCACACTGACGCGGGGAGAGTGGCATTTGCACGGGGACGGTGACACTTGCATGGTGGCCCTGGCCCTGTCACATCCCTGCCCTGTCCCCACCCTGGCGTGTTCCCGGGGATGTCCCTGCCAATCCCCCACCCCTCCAATGCCAGCCCCCCCTCCTCCCTGCCTGGAGCTTGTGCCGTGGCACGGGGATGGTGACACTTTGACTGCGTCGGTGACACTGGCGTGGGGGTTTGGTGACACTGGCATGGGGTTGGTGACACTGGCAGGGGCATGGCCACACTGGCACGGGGTCAGTGACACTTGCACGGGGATGGTGACACTGGTCCCGGGTCAGTGACACTGGCACGGGGATGGCCGAATTGGCACGAGGTTGGTGATACTTTCCTGGGGTCGGTGACACTGGCACGGGGATGGTGACATTGGCACCGGGTCGGTGACGCCGGCACAGGGATGGTCAAATTGACGCGGGGTCGGTGGCACTGCCGGGGTCGGCGGCACTGTCGGGGTCGGTGGCACTGCCGGGGTCGGTGGCACTGCCGGGGTCGGTGACCGCTGCCCGGGGCGGGTCCCGGTGCCCGGCGCTGTCCGTGGTGCTGCCCCCGCGCCGCCGCCTCCCGCCGGCAGAGGGAGCCCCTCGGGGTGGGGGTGGGTGCGATGAGCTGGGGGGTCTCAGCGGCCGGACCCCCCCGTGCAGTGACCCCGCACCCCCCGCTCCCGCCCCCCGGCCCCGCAGCCGGGCGGCCCTGGCAGGGTGGCCCTTGCCCCGCTGCCATCCCTCGGCTCCAGGGGTGGCACCGCTGCCCGGGCGTCCCAGCGAGGGGCTGTGGGGGAGTTCTCCTCTCCCCCAGGAAGCGCCATGGGCCCCCCCGGACCCTCTCGCACCACCTAGACGTGTCTGCAGCCAGCACCACCACCCTACCCCCGGGTAAGCCCCCATGGAGTGCCCCCCACCCAAGGGTGCCCATCCCCAGTGGGGTGACGGGCACCCACAGTCCCCATCTCCCCAGGTCAGCAGGATGGCCCAGCAGCGCCACGCCGCCCCCCCGCCACTCAAGGTAGGTGTCGTTGGGGGGCACCCGAGCAGCACCCATGGGAGCCAGCATGGTCATGGCCCACCCCAGCACTCCTGGGTGCTACTGTGGCCATCACTCGCCCGTTGTCTTGCAGACGGAGGAGGATTACATCCCCTACCCCAGCGTGCATGAGGTACAGCACCCACCCCTCCAGACAGGGGGGTGACGGCTGCTGGGGGGGGGAAGGAGGGGGTGGGTGCCCAGAGCACCCACCGTGTCACTGGGTGCAGGTGCTGGGCCGGGAGGGGCCGTTCCCCCTCATCCTCCTGCCGCAGTTCGGGGGTTACTGGATCGAGGGCACCAACCACCAGCTGAGCGGGACCCCCGACTCGCCCCCCACGCCGGCCCCCGGCACGCGGGCAAAGCTGGAGGGCAACCACACGGCCAAGATCTACCGCAAGCACTTCCTGGGCAAGGTGAGGCCCCGGGGGCTGCAGGGGTGGGGTCTGGGGGTGGGGGGATCACCCCACGGGTGTGGGTGGGTGTGGGTGTGGTCATGGAGACCACATGGACATGGGTGCTCGTGCATATGGGTGCTCATAGACATGGGTGTGGGTATCCATGGGGCTGGGAACCCCATGACATGGGTGCTCATAGACATGGGTACCCTCTGGCACGGGTGCTCATGGATGTGAGTGTGTGCTTTTATGGGTGTAGAAGCCCCATGGGACTGGGTGCTCCTTAAGGTGGATATTGGGTATCCATGGGCACGGGAGCCCCATGGGTGTGGGTGTTCATGGACTTGGGTGCTCATGGGTGTGGGTATTTATGAGTGACCAAGGACATGGGTGTCCCATGGACATGGGTGCTCCAAGGGGATGGGTGCTCATGGATATGGATATGGATATGGATATGGATATGGATATGGATGTGGATATGGATATGGATATGGGTGCTCAGGGACCTGGGTGGGTGTAGATGTGGATGTCCATGGGCACAGGGAACCTACAAGTGTCTGTAGGATGGGTGGCCAATGGATGTGGGTACCCCATGGATGAAGGTGCTCTCATGGACACGGATGCTCCATGGGATGGGTGCTCATGGATAATGGTGCTCATGGGATGGGTGCTCATGGATAACGGTGCTCATGGAATGGATGCTCATGGATAACGGTGCTCATGGGATGGGTGCTCATACACATGGGTGCGTGTCCATGGGCATGGGGGACCGACACGTGTCTGTAGGACAGGTGGGTGATGGACATGGGTGCTCATGGATGACGGTGCTTAAGGACATGGGTACCCCCTGGAATGGGTGCTGATGGACACGGGTGCCCCGTGGGTGCCTCCCATGAGTGTGCACAGGCACAAGGTCTCCATGAGCATGGGTGCCCATGGTGATCAGGGATGATGATGCTCATGGACATGGGTGCCTCATGGATATGGGTGCTCATGGATGATTGTGCCCATGGATATGGGTGCTCATGGTTAAGGATGCCCCATGGACATGGGTGCCCCATGGATATGGGTGCTCATGGATGATGATGCCCATGGACATGGGTGCTCATGGATGATGATGCCCATGGACATGGGTACTCACGGACTCGGGTGCTCCACCTCCCGGGTGCCCCCCCGTGAGCCCCCGCTGGCACAGCCATGGGTGCTCGGCCCCTCCCCACAGGAGCACTTCAACTACTACTCCCTGGACCCAGCCCTGGGCCACCTCGTCTTCTCCCTCAAGTACGACGAGCAGGAGCACCTCCACCTGCTGCTGCGGTGAGCGGGGTGTGGGGGGCACCCACGGGTGCTGCCTGGGGCGGGGGAGCCCCCCTGACCCCCTCCTCGCCCCGCAGCACCCGCGCCCGCACCCTGCACGACGTGGTGCCCATCTCCTGCCTGGCTGAGTTCCCCAATGTGGTGCAGATGGCCAAGGTGGGTGTGACCCCCCCCCCCCAACACCCGTGGGCGCCCCCCAAACACCCTTGGCAGCACCCATGGGTGCCCCCCCGACCCCCTCGTGGCATCACCCCCCTTCCCACAGCTGGTGTGCGAGGACGTCAACGTGGACCGGTTCTACCCCGTGCTCTACCCCAAGGTAACGGGGCGTGGGGAGGGGGACACGTGGGCACCCATGGGTGCCCTCCACGCCCAACCTCCACCCCCTCCCCGCCCCGCAGGCCTCCCGCCTCATCCTCGCCTTCGACGAGCACGTGCTCAGCAACCACTTCAAATTTGGGGTCATCTACCAAAAACTGGGGCAGGTATGGCGTGGGGTGGGGTGGGTGGGGGTGAGGGGGGTGTCCCAAGTGGGTGCTGACACCCATCCCCACCCCACCCCCCGCAGACCTCAGAGGAGGAGCTTTTCGGCACCACGGAGGAGAGCCCGGCCTTCGCCGAATTCCTCGACGTCCTGGGCCAGCGGGTGCAGCTGCGGGACTTCAAAGGGTGTGTGGGGGGTGCTGGGGGCAAAAAGGGGCACCCATGGGCGTTCAGGGTGCCTGTCTCACCCACCCCCCCACGCCCCCAGGTTCCGGGGGGGGCTGGATGTGACCCACGGGCAGACGGGCAGCGAGTCCGTCTATTGCCACTTCCGCGACAAGGAGATCATGTTCCACGTGTCCACCAAGCTGCCCTACACCGAGGGGGACGCCCAGCAGGTGGGCACACAGGGCTGCTGGGGGGGCTGTGGGGGGCAGGGGGTCTGGGACACCCAGGGGTGCTGGGGGATAAAAGGGGAGCAAGGGTAGGGGGGGAACACATGGGTGCTTGGGAGGGATGGGGATGTAGGTGGTCCCATGGGTGCATCTGGGGGGGGGTATCTGTGGGTGCTGGGGGGGTATCTGTGGGATGCAGAGGACTCCTGGGGCCCCCATGGGTGCTGGGGATTGTCTGTGGGCTATAAAAGCTCCAGGGACACCCATGGGTGATGAGGGACATCTATGGGAGGCAGAGGGCTGGTAAGGCACCCATGGGTACCAGGGGGGACATACGGGATGCAGGGGGATGCTGGAGCACCCATGGGTGCTGGGGGGCATCTGTGGGGCCCAGGAGCTGGAAGGACACCCATGGCTGCTGAGAGACATTTATGGGATGCAGAGGGCTGGGGAAGCACCCATGGGTGCTGGGGGGCATCTCTGGGATGAAGGGCCTTCCATTCATTCCCTTTGGCTTTGTGATGTGACCATCCTCTGTCCCTCATAACCTGCTGTGTCCCCCCCTTCCCCCCTGTCCCTCCCCATCCCTTCATGTCCCCCTTGTCCCCCTGTCCCTCCATGTCACCCTCCCATCCCCCCATTCCTCCCTATCCCCCCTGTCCCCACAGCTGCAGCGCAAGCGCCACATCGGGAACGACATCGTGGCCATCGTCTTCCAGGACGAGAACACCCCGTTCGTGCCCGACATGATCGCCTCCAACTTCCTCCACGCCTTCGTGGTGGTGCAGCTGGAGCAGGGGGGCACCCAGGGCACCCTCTACAAGGTACCCCCCGTGCCTCAGTGTCCCTGTCCCCGTGGGGGCCCTGGGGGTGTCCTGTCACCCCCCCACCCGCCGCAGGTCTCGGTCACCGCCCGTGACGACGTGCCCTTCTTCGGCCCTCCGCTGCCCGACCCCGCCGTCTTCAGGAAGGTGGGAGCCCGTGGGTGCCGCTGGGGGGGTCCCCGCTGGCACCGCCCCACCCACGCACCCACCCAGGGCCCCCCTCGCCCCGCAGGGCCCCGAGTTCCAGGAGTTCCTGCTGACCAAGCTCATCAACGCCGAGTACGCCTGTTACCGGGCTGAGAAGTTTGCCAAGCTGGAGGTGCGGCCACAGGGGGGTTGGGGGTGGCACTGGGGGTGTGGGGTGGGCACAGGGGGATGGGGAGGCACCTGGGGGTAGTCTGGCTATGGGGGGCTGGGAGAGCCGTGGGGCACAACGTGGGTGCCGTGTCCGTGGAACCTGGACATGCCGTGGGGTGGGGGTTTCGTGGGTGGGCAGGGGTGGGCAGAGGGTGAGTGCTGTGGGCCCCCATCTGTACAGGTGGGCAGGTGGGTGTGTGGGGCAGGGGGTGTTGTGGGGTGGCCCGTGGGTGCAGTGCAGTGCTGTGGAGGGGTGGTGGGTGCCCAGGGTGGGAGCAGCAGTGCAGGAAGGGGGAGTGGGTGGGTGGGTGGGTGTGGTGGTCTCGCGTGGGTGGCAGCGGTGCAGTGAGGGTGGGCGCAGAGCGCGGGGGAGGGGGGTGGCCCTGTGTGGGTGACAGATGTGTGGTGCGTGGGTGGTGTCTCACGTGGGGACGGCCGTGGGGCGGGGGTGGGTGCGGGGGTGGGTGCGGGGGTGGGTGGTCCCGCGCGGGCTCAGCGGTGCGGGGCGGGCGGCAGGAGCGGACGCGGGCGGCGCTGCTGGAGACGCTGCACGAGGAGCTGCAGGCGCGCAGCCAGGCCATGCTGGGGCTCGGCCCCGACGACGAGCGCCCCGACAACGGCGCGGCCGCCCCGGGCTTCTTCGAGTCCTTCAAGGTGGGAGCGCGGGGGGTCCCGCACCCCGGACCCCCACACCCAGCACAGCGGGGGCCGTGCCCCTCCCTGCAGGCCGCGGGGCCGGGACCCGCCGTGTCCCCCTCTCACCCTCCCAAACACCCCGATGTGTCCCCACTCCCCCGCCGGACCCCCCGGGGCCGCCTGCGAAAGCCACGCCCCCGGACACGCCCCCTCCGCTCGGGCCACGCCCACAGCCGGTTTGGGGGGGCCGAGGCCACGCCTCCATTATAAACCCACGGTGTCTCATTTGGAAGCCACGCCCATTTATCAATAAGTCACGCCCCCGTCGCGGCCCCGCGCCTCGCTATCACCACAAACCACGCCCAGTTTTGACCACGCCCATTTCAGCGGGCCACGCCCATTCCCTGCCCCGCCCCCTCCCTGCAGCTCCGTTTATGGCTCGGCCCCGCCCCTCCCGTTGGCCCCGCCCCTCGCTGTCCCAGCCCGGGGGCAGCGCCGTCCCCGCTGCCCTCCTCACTGTTCCCCTGTGCCCCTCCTGGTGCCTGCTGTCCCCCCGGTGCCCACTGTCTCACCAGGTGTCCCCCGGTGCCTACTGCCCCCCCGTGACCTCCCGATGTCCATTGTCCCCCCTGTGTGTCCCATGTCCCCATTGCCCCCCACGGTGTCCCCCAGTGCCCGTTGCTCCGTCGGTGTCCCCCCGGTGCCCATTACCCCCACCCCGGGCTCCCATTGCCCCCCGCGCTGTCCTCCGGTGTCCCCCGTGTCCCCGTCGCCCCCGGTGCCCCCGGTCGGTGGGTGACGCGGTGCCGCCCGCAGTCGCTGCTGGTGCCCGGGAGCCGCCGGGGACGCCGCGGCAGCGCCATCGGGCTGGGCTCGGTGGAAGAGGTGGGTCCCCGCGGTGCGTCCCTCTCCGTGTCCCCCTCCCCTCCCCGGTGTCCCCCTTTAACGGCGCCCCGCAGGCGCTGCTGGTGCCCGGGAAGAGCCCGTCCCGGCGGCGGCCCGGCCCGCTCGGCTCCCGCCGCTCCAGCGCCATCGGCATCGAGAGCATCCAGGAGGCGCCGGCCGGCAGGTGAGCGGTGTCCCCTCGCGGTGTCCCCTCTCGGTGTCCCCTCTCGCGGTCGCCTGACTGCCACCGCACCCCCGCAGGGACGGCCCCGCCGCCCCCGAGGGCTCCAGCTCCACTCACAGCTCCCCCGAGAGCCGCCGGCACCACGACAGGTCCCCAGCGGCACACGGGGACACGGGGACGGGAGGGGTGGCACTGCGGAGGGAAGACACGGGCACCGGAGGGCACTGGGATGGGGTGGCAAGGGGACAGGGTGGCACCGGGATGGGGTGGCACCAAGACGGGGTGAGATGGGGACAGGGTGATAACAGGGTGACACGGGGGCTGGAGGGCACTGGGATGGGGCAGCACAAGAACAGGGTGACATTGGGACATGGTGGCACCGGGGTGGAGTGGCACTGGGATGGGGTGACATGGGGACACAGGGATTGGCATTTCACCCCTTGGAGGACACTGGGATGGGCAGTGCAAGGACAAGGGGACACTGGGGTGGGGTGACATCAAAGTGACATGGGCACTAGAGGGCACTGAGATGGCGCAGCACAGGGACAGGGTGACACCAGGATGGGGTGGCACTGGGATGAGGCAGCACATGGGATGGGATGACACTGGGACAAGGTGGCACCAGGATGGCACAGGAACCATGGGAACAGGACACCAGAGGGATGGGGTGTCACAGGGACAGGGTCACCCAGGAGCCGAGTGGCACAGGGACAAGGTGGCAGGGGGCTGTGGGACTGGGGTGGCACTTGGGTGTCTTGGGCACAGGGTGGCACAGAGGTGGGTGGCACAGGGACACAAGCATGGGGACAGGCTGGTGTGATGACAAGGGATATGGGGGCAGGATTGCATGGGGCTGGGACATCCCAGGGATGGGACAGTGTGGGGACAGGGTGGCACAGGGATGGGACATCCCAGGGATGGGACGGCGTGCGAATGCAGTGTCCCAGGATGGGGTGGTGTGGGGACAGTGTGGCACAGGAATGTGACACCGCAGGGACAGGGTGGCATGGGGATGCAGTGTCCCAGGGTGGGGTGGCACGGGGACGAGGTGTCCCGGGGCCAGCGCCGCATCCAGGCGGGCCGTGGCGGTGGCCACGGGGCGCGGTGCCAGCCTGTCGTGGCCTTGGGGACTGTCCCTGGCCGCGGGGACTGTCCCTGGCAGGGCCGAGAAGCCGGAGCCGCCGGATTTCTCCCGCTCCTCCTCCAGCGCCAGCAGCTTCGGTAGCGCCGCCGAGGAGCCCGAGCCGGGCCGGGTACGGGGAGCCTCGGGGGCAGGGTGGGTGCCAGGGGGGCCGAGGGGGAGCAGCACCCTGTGACCCCCTGCCCCCTCAGGAGAGCCGCTCACCCTCGGGGACCCACCGCGACGCCTTCCTGACACCCCCTGGCCGGATGAGCCCCGGGACCCCCACAGGTACCCCCAGTGCCCCCACGCCCCGGGAGCCCTCCAGTAGCCCCTCACTGGGGCGTCAGCGCCCGGGGGCTGGGTGTGCCCCGGGTGCCTCATGACCCCCCTTCCCCAGGCCGCCGTCCCCCTGAGTCCCCCTGCCCTGAGATCAAAATCCAGCTGGAGCAGCTCCCCCCCAATCCGGTGAGGCTGTGCCCCCCACCCCGTGCACCCCAGGATGGGGGTGCCCACACTGGGGTGCCCCCACTGATGTCCCTCCCACAGGGCTCATAGTCACCCCCCACCCGCGGGGGTCACCGCTTCGCCCCCCCACTCCCCCCGTGTGCCACCCCCGTGCCAGGAGCTGAAGCCATCGTCCCCGGTGCAGGATTCGGGGGGATCCCCCAAAAATGGGAGTGTCCCCCCCCTCCAGACAATCTCTGTCATCCCAAATACCCCTCGGGGGGGAGGGGCAGTGATGCACCGAAGGGCCCCCCCTCTGCCATGACCCCAAAATGAAGATCGGGTCCAACCCCAGCATCACGCCCTCCCTAAAAGAGAAATGGGGGGCTCAAACCCAGGGTAAGCCCAAAGTGGGGCTCCCCCTCCCCACCTTTATTTTAAGGGAAAAAAGCTCCGGAATGGGTCGGAGGCTGGAACTGGGGGGAGGGAGGATTATTTTTTCACACCTCCCCAACTCGTGTTTGTGTTTCCCGCGAGTCCTGTATAAAATAAAGGTTTATTTATCGCTACAGCGGGTGGGCCCCAATATCGGGGGGGAGGGGGCGTCCCCCAAACCCCAAACATCAGCAGGGGCTACAAAAACACCCCCAAATCCACCCATTTTGGAGGGGTCATTTAAGCCAAATTTTGAGGTTTCCCAGCAGCCAGACCAAGCAAAGCCTTTCTTTGATGCTCCCTATTTTTGGGAGGGGACTGCAAGTACCCCAAAATACGGCAGGCAGTGGCCTCACCCCCCCAAAGCCAGGCTCTGCTTGGCTCCCGTGGTCAGCCCGGCGTCGGGAGCGGCGTTTGGCCGCGGCCCCGGTGGCCGCCGGCGTCCCGCCAACCCCCCGGCCAGGAGAACGTGGTTCCCGCCCCCCCCGAACCCCCAAAAACCACGCGGCACCCCGGGAGTGGTTAAACATAGCCCGGGGCTGCCGGAGTTCTGGGAAGCGCCGGCGGTGGGGCTGTGGTTGGATCCGGCGACGCCGGCGATGCTGGGGGAGGGGATGGGGGCAAAAGGAGGCTGTCAGAGCCCCCCAGAACCAAGCCCAGAAGAGGTCACTGACTACAAACCACCCGGGGGGCCCTGGTTAATGAGAAACTGGGTTTTTAATTATGAAACTTGTGAATGAATAAAAAAATAGAAGGGGGGTGTTTATTTGGGGGAGGGTTGGAGGGTCCTTGGGGGCACTCAGGGGGTGTTGACAGTGCCCAGCTCAGCTGGGGGGTGCAAGGGCTGCTCGTGGGTGGAACTGGCACGGGAATGTGGTGTTGGCTCAGCCAGGGCAGGGCTCGCACCTCCCGAGCATCCCGTGGGGGGGTCACACGGGCACGGGGACGTCCTGCACGGGCAAGGAGTGATTGGCACAAGCACGGTGACACTTCCACGTGCCAGGCACGGCACACACGTGGTGGTTTTCCCACGTGTCCCGTGGCATTTCACACGTGCACAGTGACACCCGTGTGTGCACCGGCGTGTGTCACACGGGCACGGTGACACCTGCACAAGCACAGTGACATCTGCACGTGCCAGGCACTGTGCCCAGGGGTGTTTCACGAGTGCCCAGTGGCATCTGCACACCCAAAGGCAGCCCTTGCTCAGCTCAGGCGAGGTTTCCACGTCCACACCAGCATTGGCACAGTGACGTTTGCACGAGCACCCGGAGATTTCAGTGCCATTTGCACCCTCCCAGCACCCTCTGCACACCCAGTGCCCCTCTCCCAGCTCAACCCTCGCCCCTCCAGCACCCCGTGAGCTGCACAAGCCCCCTTCTCCCCGCGACCCCATATCTCCTAATTGCCCCCTAATTACCTCGCTCTAATGAAGGGGGCGTGTCCCAGCGCATCCCACCCACTTTGCTCCCCTTGCCTTCCCCTCTCCCAAGATCCCTCCCGGGGCAGCAAATTGCCTTAACCCGAAGGATTTTTAAAGCAAAATAAATCACTGAGGAGACAACAAACCCCAAGTTTAGGGACAAATTAACCTGTTGAGTTAATTTTTTTTCCCCATCTTGGCGTGGTTTCTGGCTCCCCACACATGTGAGGAGCTGGGCAGCGGGGTCAGTCCTCAGCCAAGGGACATTTGGGAGGCATTTTGGGACCCAGCCCCATCGCGTTCCGCTCAAAGAGGGGGTTTTATCCGCCGAGGCTCCGGCTGCCATCCCAAATCCCACAGTGGGTTTGGGACAGGGCAGGGAACGCTGCTAATTATAGGGAAGGAACCGTGTATTTACAGAGGCAGCTCCCAGCACCAAACCGCCGGCGGCTGCTTTTGCTCCGCTGAGTCTCTCTGTTCTCCTTCTCTCCTCTTTCCCGGGCGCTGCTCTCCACAAAAAAAAACACATAAAAAGGGGGGACGAATTAAAAATAAATCCCCCCTGGGCGATCTGCAAGAGGCACTTCAGCAGAGGAGGACGAGGAGGGCGAGGAAGGGCAGGAGCAGGGGGGCGGCGGGGCGGGCGCCGGCGTTGCAGTGGGCGCGGTTGGAGCCGATGCAGGCGGCGTAGGCCATGGCGTGGGGGATGTAGTTCTGCTCGTGGACCCCGTGCAGCAGGTGGGCCATGGGGCCCTGGGCGAACACGGCCACGTCCTCGCCGCCGTGGGTCTCCTGCCGCAGCGGCACGGCCGACTGCGCCTGGTAGTCGGCGTGTGCTGGGGGGAAAATAAGAATAATTAAACCAAAAATTAGAACATTAAAAAAAAAAAAAAACCAAAACAAACAAAGAACAAAACAGTGTAGGCAAGCTGGGACAATTTTAGGGGGTTTTGGCCCAAAGCAGACTCACCAAAATCCACGGCAGAGACGTTTTCTCGCTCGCCCGCCACGATTTTGTAGCCGGGGCCGTTGCCGTAGAGGATGGAGGTGAAGGGCTTGCGGTCCACGTCGCTCTGCATGGGGGCCAGACCTGGCAGTGGGGGCACAGTCAGCGGGGTGGGACGTCCCCACGGTGTCCCCAGGGAGTCCCCCAGGTGACTCACCGAAGATGGGGTTCCCGCGGGGGGTGTAGCCGCCGAAGGTGAAGACGTGCGAGTGGTCGGCGGTGACGACGCTCAGGGTGTCCTGAGCCGACGTGAGGCGCGTGGCCAGGCCGATGGCGCGGTCCAGCTCCACGGCCTCATGCAGCGCCTGCTTCGCCTTCCCCTCGTGGTGCCCGTGGTCGATGCGGCCGCCTGAGGGACCGGCACAGCTTGGCATCGCTTGCCGGAGCCTCCAGCCCCCAGCACGCTCCTCTTCCCAGCCTTGCACCCCCAACTTTATACCACTTTTATATCCCCTCAATGCCCCTTTATTCCACCTTTTCACCCCATCACTCTCTTTATCCCCCCTTTTTACGTTCCCCATCCTCCCCTTTTGCCACCCCATCAGCCCCTTTATTCCCCCTTTTCATCCCCCTGCTATTTATCCCTTTCTCATCATCCCTTTTATTCCCCCATTTTGCACCCCCATTCTCATTCCCCCCCCTTCTCATTCCTTCATCAACGCTCCTTATCCCCTCATTTTGTATCCCACATCACCCCATATCCCCCTTTCTACATTTCCCCATATCCCCTTTATCCCACCTTTATGCATCCCCCATCATCCCTTTATCCTCCATCCCTGTTCTCCCTCTTTTTTGCACCTCCACCTCCCCATTATCCCCACTTTTGGTATCCCCATCACCTCCTTTGCTATCCTGTTGCCCTTTCTATTCCTCACTTTTTGCACCTCCTATTTACCCCATCCCCCTCCTTTTGCACCCCATCACCCCCTTTATCCCCCCTTTTGCACCTCTACAACCCCCTTTACCCAATTCCCCTCTTTTTGCATGTCCCCTTTTGCATTATCCCCTTTAACCCCCTTTTTGTACCCCCAGTGCCCCCTTATCCTCCTTTTCCACCCTCCTTTTATCCAATCCTTCCCTTTTGCACCCCATAACCCCTTTACACCTCCCCATTTTTTACCCCCCATTTTTGCACCCCCATCACCCCTCACCTTCAACCAGGAGGAAGAAGCCCCGGGGGTTTTTCTGGAGCATCCTGATGGCCACAGCCACCATCTCGCTGAGGGAAGGATCCGTCTCGTTGTTCCTGTCCAGCTCGTACACCATGTCCCCTGGCTCGAAGAGACCTGGGGACGGACAGGGACACTGCTGGGGACATCCTTCCCCCACCAAATCAAAAAAAGGTGGGGCCAAATCCTGCTCCTTGTGCTGACTCAAGCGTTTCACACCCCACCGGATCCAGGGAGATTAGATAGGAACTGTTGGATATTCCCGGCCCTTCCTTCCTCCGGCCCGGATGGATCCCACATCCCACTGGCAAAAATCCTGCATTCCCAGGAGGCAGATGTATCCCAGGGTGGGAGTAGCAGCCTCCTTGGGGGTGTTACAGCATCCCTTTGGGGTACCAGCATCCCTAGGGTGGGGTCCAGCATCCCTGGGAGTGATACCGGAATTCCTAGGAGGGGGAGTGGCAGCATCCTTGGGGGTACACCACCATCCCTTTGGGGTGCCAGCATCCCCAGGGTGGGGTCCAGCATCCTGGGGGAGTACCAGCATCCCTAGGGTGGGGGTCAGCATCTTTGGGGAGGGGTACCAGGATTCCTGGGAAGTAGAAGCATCCCAAGGAGGGGGAGTAGCAGCATCCCTGGGGGCTCAACACCATCCCTTTGGGGTACCACCATTCCTAGAGTGGGTATCAGTAATCTTGGGAGAGGACACAGCATCTTTAAGGGGGGGTACCAACCAGCATTCCCAGGATGCAGCAGCATCCCTGGGGAGGGCATAACAGCATCCTTTTGGGGTACCAGCATTCCCAGGGAAGTAGAAGTATCTTTAGGGGGGATACCAGCATCCCCTGGAGGTAACCAGCACCCCTGGGTGTGAGGTCCCAGTATCCCAGGGTGGGGTACCAGCATCCCTTGGAGCCAGCAGCATCCTGCCTGCTCCAGCTGCCCCAGCACAGGCCAGGGGTCCCCCCCAGAGCACCCAGTTGAGGCTGGAGCACCCCTGGGTGCCAGGACTCACCCAGGAGGAAGTCGACACGGCTGAGGTTGAGCGCCAGCAGCTCCCGCCGGTGCCACACGTACTTGGCAACCTGGGGACAGGGGACAGGCACTGTCACCTCCCCATCGCCTCTGCCACCCCCAGGGCTGCTCCCCAGAACACTCCAGCCCCCAGGAATGGCTCCGTAGGGTCCCAGTGTCACCTTGCCGGGGGGTTTGGCCTCCTGCCACGCCTGGATGAGGTTCCTGCGGTCCAGGCGGGTGCCCCGGTGCTTCTCCTCGTGGGGATACTCCACGTCGCTGGCGTTTTTGGGGAACATGTATTTCCTCCCTCCGCCCATGATCACCTGCAAAAGCGGGGAGAAAATGTATTTTTTAATAATTTTTAATTATTTTTAATTTTGGGGGGGTTTAATGGGGCGAAGACCCTGAGGAGGCGGAGCGGGATGTCCAGGAAAACCCCGGCGCTGCGGGCGAAAACACCCGAGGAATTTCACCTCGCTCAAAATAACCCTGAATCTCTTCCTATTAATTAAAACCCAGGACAAAAATAACCAATTCCAGCAGGGAGTTTGGCTTTTTGGCTATTTTTTTTTCCCCCTTCTGCGGGAAGGATGCTCCACATCGGGATCCCCACATGAACCCGCCGGGATGGAGCCCCATCCCGTGGCTCTCCCTGTTTGCTTTGGAGCCTGATTTATTTGGTCTCTGTTATTTATAACCCAGCAGAGATTTTATGTTTTTTTGTGTTTCCCCCCCCCTTTCTTAGCGTGGAAGGTGAATTATAAAGCTGCAAAACACCAACGCCAAAATTATTAAGGCAAAAAAAAAAAAAAAAAAGGGAAAAAACTTCTTTTCCCCACTATATAATTATTTCCAGCCTGGGACAGAGTTAAAATTATATTAAAGGGAAAAAAACAGCAAAAGAGGCTATTAAAGAGCTAAATAACAGGCTGGGATGTTTTGCTTTGGGGCTATTTTGAAGGACAGAAGAGGATTTATTTACGGGGCTGAATTTCTGCATAAATCCACAGCGAGGGGCAGATTTAGGAGAGAAATGGAGAGTTTTGGGTCTGGGAAGTGTGGGAAAGGCAGGGGGTGCTGTGGAGGAGGGGATTTGGGGCTCTGATCCAGTATGTGTTTGTGGTCCTAGATCTGTGTCTGAAGGGGTGAGGTTCCTGGTCTCATGTCCACCCAACAGTCCTGGTACCCCACCCATGGGTGCTCCTGGTCCCATATCTGCTGGGGGTTCTGGATCTGTCCTCATGGGTGGTCCTGGTCTCATCTCACAGTTGCTGGGGGTTCCCAACTCTGCACCCATGGGTGGTCCTGGTCCCACAGATGCTGGGGATCCTGGCTTTGCACCCAGGGTAGTCCTGAATCTGCACCCATGGGTGGTTCCAGTCCAGCATCTTATGTGGATCCCAACTCTGCACCCATTGGTGGTCCTGGCCCCCTGTCTACCCACAGTCCTGGCCCTGCACCCATGGGTGGTCTCAGCCTCACATCTGCAGGGGTGATCCATGTCCTGTACCCACTCAGAGTCCTGGCCCTGCACCCCTTGGTGGTTCAGCCCAACATCTCCTGGGAGTCCCAGCCCTTCAACCACCAGTGGTTCCAGCCCAACATCTCCTGGGAGTCCCAGCCCTTCAACCACTGGTGGTTCCAGCCCAGCATCTCCTGGGAGTCCCAGCCCTTCAACCACTGGTGGTTCCAGCCCAGCATCTCCTGGGAGTCCCAGCCCTTCAACCACTGGTGGTTCCAGCCCAGCATCTCCTGGGAGTCCCAGCCCTTCAACCACTGGTGGTCCTGGCCCCATAACTCCTCGTGACCCCATCCCCACCCTCGGATGGCTCCAGCCCCCACCCCAGCTGGTCCTGGTGCCATCCCTACCTCGATGTCGGGGATGTTCTCCACCAGCTGCCGGGCGATGTCCTTGCAGCCGCCCTCCAGGGCGTCCGGGGGCATCTCCCCGTCCGAGTACCAGTCGCGGTTGGCAGAGTGGGCGTAGGCGGCGCTGGGCGTCGCGTGGGTCACGCGCGTGGTGGTGACGATCCCCACGGCCTTCCCTGCACCCCGAGCCCAGGGGGACGGCGGTGAGAACAGCCCCAAAGCCACCGCTTTACCTGCCCCCGGGTGCCCCCCGGCCCCTCACCTGCGTCCTTGGCCCAGCGGAGGATGGAGGTCACCTCCTGGCCCTTGGTGGTGTTGCAGCGGTCGCGGGTGACGCCGGCGCTGACGCCCAGGGTGCCCTCGTTGGCTTTGACACCGCACAGGTAGGCAGTGGCCGTGCCAGCGCTGTCGGGCACCTGGGCGTTGGTGTTGTAGGTCTGGAGGGGTGGGAGATGGACAAACCACTGCTGTTATCACTATCATCATTATCACCATCGTTGTCACCATCGTCGTTATCACCGTCGTTGTCACCGCCATCATCCCCACCCATCATCACTATCCCCACCCTGGAGCTCCCCTCCCGGTGCTGTTTTGCCTGCAGGGGCCTCCATCCCACCTGTGCCCCCCCCCCTTTTGCCCCTAAGCCCCTGTTTTGCCCCTCAGCGTGGTGGCACAGCCCTCCTTCACCGCATTTTGCTACTTTTGGCCTTCTTGCAGCCCTTGTTTTGGCGAGGAGAGCAAAGCCTCCAACCCAGGCCCCCCCAGGGGGCGAAGAGAGATGGTCACGACTTCCAATTTAGTTATAAACCCCAGTGTTTTGTTGGGTAAAACGACCCCAGGCGAAGCGGGGGTGGTCCCGTGGTGTCCCGCAGCCGCCGGGCTCCTCCTGCCCCCCCTCCCCGTTCCCATGCTCAGCCCTGGCACGGCCAGCAGGCACCGGACCAGCTCCCTGTGCCCGCCCCTGACCTAATTTCGGCTCGGTCGATGCCGCCCGCCCGTGACCTTGCGGGGGGTGCCGGGTCCCCGAGGGCGCCCCGGGGGGCTCACCTTGGCCAGGGCCACGTAGGGGAACTTCTCCATCTCCAGCAGGCTCTCCTCGCCCTGCCGGTGCTGCAGCTGCCCCTTGAGGATGCGGGCGGCCGTGACCGTGGAGACGCCCATGCCTGGGGGACACGGGGCAGGGACAGCTGAGCACGGGCAGCTCGGCACACGGGTGATGGTGGCACCGGGCGGCACCAGACAGGTTCACACCAACCCTGTCTGTCCCAGTCCACTGCAAACCCAGTTTACTGCAAACCCAGTTTATCCCAGGACCCAGTTTATTGCAAACCCAGTTTACTGAAGCACCCAGTTTTCTGCAAACCCAGTTTGTTGTGCACCCAGTTTACCACAGAACCCAGTTTATTGAAGCATCCGTTTTTCTGCAAACCCAGTTTATTGCAGCACCCAACGGTTTGCAAGCCCAGTTTATTGTACATCCAGTTTATCCCAGCACCCAGTTTCATTGCAAACCCAGTTTATCACAGAACCCAACTTATTGCAGCATCCAACTTTTTGCAAATCTAATTCATCCCAGCACACAGTTTATCCCAGAGCCCAGTCTATCTCAGCATTCGATTTTTTACAAACCTCATTTATTCCAGCAGTTTATTGCAATCCCAGTTTACCCCAGCACTAAATATTTTTGCAGTCCCAGTTTATCCCAGTACCCAGTCTATTGCAGCACCAAAATTCCTGCAAACCCAGTTTATCCAGCACCCAGTTTTTTTGCAAACCCAGTTAATCCCAGCACCCAGTTTATTGCAATCCTGGTTCATTGCAGCACCCAGTTTATCCCAGCACCCAATTTATTACAATCCAGTTTACCCCAGCACTTAATTTCACTGCAAACTCAATTTATTGCAGCACTCAACTTACTATAAATCCTGTTCATCCCATCACCCAGTTCACCCCAGCACCCAACTTAGTGCAAACCAAATTTATTGCAGCACCCAGGTTTTGGTTTGCAAATCCAGTTCCTCCCAGCACCCAGTTTATTCCAGAATCCAGTTTGCCCCAGTACGCAGTTTATTGCAAACCCAATTTACCCTAGCACCCATTCTTTTTGCAAATTCAGTTCATCCCAGCACCCAGTTTATCCCAGCATCCAACTTCTTGCAAACCCAGTTTCTTGCAAACTCAATTTATTGCAGCACCCAAGTTCTTGCAAACCCAGTTTTATCCCAGAACCCAACTGCTTACAAAGCCACATAACCTTCCTGCAAACCCAGTTTACCCCAGCAAAACCTTCCTGCAAACCCAGTCACCCCAGCACATACCTTACTGCAAACTCAGTTACCCCAGCACCCAAATTCTTAAAAACTCAGTTTATCCCAGCATCCAACTGCTTACAAACCCAGTTACCCCAGCACATACCTCACTGCAGACCCAGTTACCCCAGCACACGCCTCACTGCAAACCCAGCTTATCCCAGCACTCACCTCACCCCAGCACCCCCTTTTCCACGACACCCAACGCATCCCACGCCCAACTCACCCCGGCCCCCACTGTACTGCACCCAGTTCATCGCACCCCGTCCCCCCCAGCCCAGGGCGGGTGCCCCCAGCTCACCGTCCCCCAGGAAGAGGATGAGGTTCTTGGCCACGTTCTGGTTGAGGCGCTGCAGCCTCAGCGCGTTCCGCAGGGTCTGCTGCGCCTGCCGCCGCCAGTACTCGGGGTCCTTCTCCCTCTCTGCGGGGAACCAGGATCCATAGCACCCAACAGCACCCACTGGCAGGGTGCCGCCCCCCAAACCTCACCTACCGGGGACCAGCGATGCCGAGCAGAGCTGGGTGAGGACGAGGAGGAGGAGAAGAGCCTTCATCGTGCGGCGCTGAGCGGGTGCTGCACAGAGAGAGCTGCGGGTGGCACCCGCTCCTGCCTCAGTTTCCCCACCGAGACCTTTGCCCCGGGGCTCAGCCAAGCGGGGACAGAAGGAAATGTCCCCTCCCTGTGCAGAGACCGATGTGACCCCCTGAGGACACGCCAGCTTCCCCCCTCCTCCCCTGGCCACCAATGCCATGGGGCGTCACCTCACTGTCACCAACCCGGCCTGGGGGACGGTGGCACGGCCCCCGTGGCACAGCGGGGTCCCCACCACATGGCCATGTCCCCATCCCACGTCCCCGTCACTGCTGCACGTCTGCATCCCCATTGTACACCCGCGTCCCCATGGCGTGTCCCGTCCCCTGTGTGTACCCACGTCCCCCTCACACACCCCATCCCTGGCCTGTGCCCCCATCACATCCCCATCCCCGTTCCACACCTGTGTCCCCGCTGCACACCCATGTCCCATCACACATCCATGTCCTTGCTGCTTGCCCGCGTCCCCATCCCATGCCCGCGTCCCCATCCCATGCCCGCGTCCCCATCCCATGCCCGTGTCCTCATCCCATGCCCGCGTCCCCACCAAACGCCCGCGGCCCCACTGCACACCCATGTCCCTGTTGCACACCCGTGTCCCCACCGTACACTCACGTCCCTGTTGCGAACCCACGTCCCCATCACACCCCGTGTCCCCATGGCACCCCCGCGTCCCATCACCCTCCGCATCCCCAGCGCACCTCCCTCTCCACTGCTCCCCCCGCACTCCCCGCTCCCCGGGGACCCCCCGCTCCCCCGGAGTGGCAGCCGTGGCCCCGGGGGTCCTTACCGGGGAGGGGAGGGGGTCACACACGTACCCGCACAAACTTGGGTCTCGACACCCACGTCCCTCTGGGCGGCGGGAGGAGGCCGGGCCGGGGGGACCGCGGGCCCTTAAATCCCCCCACACCCGGCCTTCGCCTCCTCCTCCTCCTCCCCTTCCTCCACCCTCCCCCCGCTGCCAGCAAGGGGCGGGCGGGATTGGGGGGGAGAAAAGGCCACGAACTGGGCTTACTGGTGCCCTCTGCCGGGTTATACTGGGAGGACTGGGAGGACTGGGGAGTAGCAAGCCTGGCTGTGGGAGCTGAGAAACCCGCCCCCCCTCAGAAACTGGGGTGAATTGGGGTGCCTCCCTGGGGGGGGTTGATGTGTGTTTTGCCGGATTTTGCATTATTTTCACCCAAGCCGTGCCAGCCACAGCAGCGAGGGGCTGTGGTGGAGGGGATGGTCCCCCTGCCTCAGTTTCCCCACGCAAGCTCCTGCTGCGGCCCACAAATGATCCCTGCTGCGACCCCGCGGCATTACTGTAGGTCCTACAGTAAGCACGTGGTGACAATGGCGGGGGGGGGGCGGTGTTGACCCCCTTCCCTGCCTGTTTCCCCATCGCGGGGGTCCGGGGGACTCCGCGCCCCGCGGGGCCGAGGGTGGCCTCCCAGAAGATGGCGGTCTCAGCCCAAAAATCCGCTCCCCGATAGTCTCAGGATGCGACCAAGAGCGCCCCAACGCCGCCCCGGCGCCACGGGGGTGGGTACATCCCCCTGCGGACCCCCCAGATCCCTCCGGAACCCCTAAATCCCTCCATCACCCCCTTCTTCCACCCCTTCATCCTCCCTTCACCTCTATGACCCCCTCCCCAAGCGCTTCCCCAGCCCAGCAAAGCGATTCAGAGCCCCCATGGGTGTGACGAGCGTGTCAGTGCTCAGCTCGTCGGTGAGGTGCGAGCGGGTGGATGTGGTGGTGGTGGTGGCACCGCGCGTCCCCATCCCCGTCCCGCTCCTGTGGGTTGCGTGCGGGTGCGGAAAAGCTCCCTCTTGCACACTTACACGCGTGCACAGCTACGCTCTTGCACACTTACAAGCATGTGCTCGCACCCAGCTGCGGGGCGCGGGCAGCACCGCGCTCCGGCAACACTCACACCTCCACCAGCGCACGGCTACACGCGTGCCCCTCGCACACGCGGTTCGTGACGCCGTTCGTCTGCACGAGCACGTGTTTGCAGGCTCACACACTCGTGTGCTTGCACGAACGCACGCTCGCAGGACCGGGCGCTCATCCCACAGCCCCAGCCCCTCGTGCTTTTCCCCTCTCGCACAAGCACACACCGACCGGACCGCGCCTCGCTCCCCCCCGAGACGCGCCACATCCCCGCAGGGCCGGCAGAGCCGGGGGTCTCTCGGGGGGCTGCTCCCGGGGAACACGCGGGGCTCCCCCCAAGCGGGGATGGGGCACCCCCCCGAAAGAGTTAAGGGAGGCGCGCGGGAAGCCCGTCCCTCCGCGGCCCCATTGGTTTCCCATCCCAGGTACATCCCCTGCTCGTCCCCCCCCGCCACCCTCGCTAGGCCGCGGCGGCGGCTCGGGCTGGGCCGGGCTCAGCGCCCCAGCGGGGCCGGGGCCGGCGGAGCGGGGCCACAGCCATGGTGAGTGGGGGGCCCGGCGACACCCCCAGCCCCGAGGGGGGGTTGGCTGTGGGGTCCTTGGCCGGAGCGGAGCGCGGGGCGAGGCTTCTCCCGTGGGATGCTCATTGTAACCCCATGGGACCCCCCCCCCAAAATTGCATCCCAAGGGACGCCCCGGCACCCCCATGGGACCTCCTTTGCAGCCCCGAGGGGTCCCCCGAGTGACCCCCGTTGCAGCCCTGAGGGATCGCTCATTGCACGCTAAGGGACCCTCACTGCACGCCAAGGGACCCCCACTGCCCCCCTGGGTGTCCCCCGTCGCCCCCCTAACCGCGTTTGCTTTGTAGCCAGTGGGTCCCCCGGCGTGGTGACCCCAAAGCAGATGCTCCCCTTAACCCCCCCCCGGACCCCAAAGCCCACCCCATGACCCAATCCCGCAGGGATTTGCACCACGTTTCCCTCTGCAAAAGGGGAAGAGGGATGGGGGGGACAATCTCCCCCCCCCCTCGCCAGCAGCACCCACTTTTGGGGGGCGCTGTTTGCGAACACCCCTGAACTGGGCTATTCCCCCCCCCCTTATTTTTTTTGTAAACTTTAGCCCTTTTATTGCTCCTTTTAAAGTTTGTTTTTTTTTTTTTAAACAATTAATTAATTAATCTGCAGCCAGGGCTCCCTGCAAAACCGG
Source organism: Myiozetetes cayanensis (assembly GCF_022539395.1). Lineage (NCBI taxonomy): Eukaryota > Metazoa > Chordata > Aves > Passeriformes > Tyrannidae > Myiozetetes > Myiozetetes cayanensis. The sequence goes on along the minus strand of NW_026087499.1, from coordinate 7,362,760 downwards.
GGAGCCCCCCAGCCCTCTCCCCAGCCCCCCTGACTACCGCCGGCACCCCTAATTACCACCAGGGGTTGCTAATTACCGCCGGGCATCCCAATGAACAGGCTGAGCCTCGGTGGGCGCCGCGGAGGTGCGGGGGAGGGGGGGGGAGCACCCCTGGGTGCGGGGTGGTGATGGTGGTTTAGGGGTTCCGGGGTGATTTGGGGGGAGCTGTGTGTGGGATTGCGGGGGTCGGAGGGGCTGTGGGGAGGCGAAGGAATCGCCATCGCGGCGGCGGAGGCGGCGGCGGCTCCGAAATGGCGCCCGGGCGGGAGGTGAGGGGAGGGCGGGCGGAGGAGCTCGGGGTGCCCCCAGAGCGGCGTGAGGGGCTCCGGGGCGGGGGCGGCCGGGGTGTCCCCCCCGGCACCTCCCGCGGGCTCCGAGCACGTGGGGCTTATTGTTTATGGGGCGAGGGAGCGCTTTGAGGGGAAAACCAGGCGATTTGAGGTACTGCCGAGACTTTTATGAGTTGTAAAGAGAGTGGAAATGGCTTGGGGGTGTGTGTGTGGGTAAAGTGTGGGTGCTTCCCCTCCCCCGCCCTGTTGGAGTTGGGGAAATGAGTTTTTATTCGGATTGAAGCAAACAACAGAGCTGGGGGAGGGGGGGATGTGACAAAAATACACCCCTTTTTGTCCCCAAACCGCCGCTTTTTGTTCCTGTTCCTTGGGGCTTCAGGAGCAGGGGAGGGGTGGGGAGCACCCATGGGTGCTCCTATGCGCCCAAAAATGGGGGCTGCGGGTGCTAAAAATACCTCCCGGACCCAATCCCCCCCAAATTAAGGATGCTGGGTGTTGATGCCGATGCCCCACGGGGTGTTTGGGGCGGAGGGGGTTGTTCAGGCTCAGTTTGGATTGTCTGATGGCTGATAGTGTGTTGATCCAGCGCATCCCTTGCAAGAGGAGGGGAAAAAAAGGTTATATTTTTGTCTTTTCCCTTTTTCCTGCTGTTTTCTGGCTGGGATGGGGGATCGTTGAAAAAAGAAAAAACAACGCGTTTCCTCAGGAAATGGAGTGAAAGCTGGGATTCCAGGAATTTGGTGTAGCCGAGCCATGGGGGCTTCATGGATCCCCCCCCAGTGCGAGTGGGAGTTTGTGCCCGGAGCTGCCGATTTCAGCCATGTGCGAAGTACAAAAATAGGTGGAAAAAAAGTGAAAGGGGATGGAAAAAAAAAATAGGCTCTAAACGCAGATTTCCCCCGCGATAAAATCTTGCAGTTGAGGCTTTTTCGCCGCGCGGTTCACAGGCTCGAGGCGGGCACCTAGGGGAGATTTTGGGGCTGGAAACGGAGATTTTGGGACAACCAAGGAGGGAAACCGCCTTGCTCTTTTAACCATTTTTCTTCCCCAGGTGGGTAGTGTGGTTAATTAAGATGAGGCTGGGATTTGGGATCTGGGGAAGGGATGCGATCCAAGGAGAGGATGGGATTCGTGATTAACTGTGCAAGGAGAGGTTTGGGAATGCTGCTGTTGGAAACAAGGCTGAGTACCGGCGCTTTCATTGCATCTCCTTCTGCCAGGGGAGCCCGAGGCACGGCTGTGCCGGGTTGGGATCATCTCATCCTCTGGGATTGATGGCAGCGGGATGGGAACATCCAGAGGGGTGCAAACCCCCACCTTGTACTGCTCGGGGCTAAGGGACGTCACTGGCACTCAGAGTGGCGGGGTCAGGGGGGATTTTGGGGTGCTTGACTCCTCGGTGGGAGGGTCAGGGTGGATTTTGGGGTGCCCAGCCCCTCGGTGGCAGGTTGTTTTCTCCATCGGGAGGCAGTCCGGCTGGGTAGCAGGGCTGTGCCAGGGGGAAGGAAACGGCGGCGGCACGATAAGGGCCGGCTGCCAACCCGCGAGGTTTTCCTTGTTTTTCTGCCGGGGATGAGATAAGAGCCGGGCACTGGCACAAGGTAATGCCCGGGGGACACGGCGCCGGGAGGGAGCCCGTCTGCAGCTTGAAATCCAGGGAGGTGTCGCCTTTGGGTGCTCGCTGGAACCTCGCCGGGTGTTCCACGGTGCACGGGGTTCACAGACAGGGCGTGGAGCAGGAGCGAGCCGGTAGTTTCGGGGTGAAAAGTCATTTTCCCTGCTCCCAGCCTTCCCCAGGTCCCCGGCACACCGGGGTTCCCTGGCACGGGGTCGGGGGGGATCCCTCTGCCTGTTGAGGGGCGGAGGTGGATCCAGCTTTACTCCAGGCTGAAGGGGAGGTTGCACAACCCGGCCCCGGGGGAGAGCGAGGCGGGTTCGGGCTTTGCTCAGCTTTTGGCTCCAGCCCTCTTTGCTTTCCACAACCTTCCTCTGGCGTCTGTGTAGCGCTTTACTGCCCCGGAGCCATTCGGGATTCAGCTCCCCAGAGGAGGAGGAGGTGGCTTTAGAGGGTGTGTAAACCTTCCTCATCCTCCTCTTCTCCCTCCACTCCGTCTCTGAGCGCTCTGTTTGCCGATCTCCCCGTGCAGATGTCGACCTACAAGCGAGCGACGCTGGACGACGAAGACCCCCTGGACTCCCTTGGTGACGGGGATGGATACCCCAACGGCTTCCAGGTAGGGCTTTGTGTGTCTTTTAGGGGGGAAAAAAAGTGGGATTTTAGGTCCTGGCAAGCGGCAAAGGGGGTGCAGAAGGCTTTTCCACCTGAGACCTGTGTCCATGGGGTAAAGTCTGGTGTGGGCAGAGTCCTGTTGGCTCCTGCTGCCGCTGCCCTTTGCTCCTGGCACAGGGAGCCAGCGGGGCCATATCCTGGCTCTGCTGTTTTAACTCCCAGTTTTTCTGCCGGCCCTTCCCAGAGTGTGGCTGGGGTGAGCAATTATCGTGGCACTGGCAGTTTTGTCCCGGCACAAAAGGGGATTAGTTTAATTCCTCCCCAGGCAGCAGGAAAGCAGCTTAAAGAGGGCCGAGGGTGGTGAGAAAAACCCCCATGGCTGCCGGTGTGGGAAGGTTGAGGTTCGGGTCCGGAGCGATGCTCTCGGTGCTGGCCTCAACTCCCAGCCCCAGCACTCTCTAGAATGGTGGTTTCTGCCCCAAACGTGTTTTTACTACTCCTGGCGGGGCCGTCTCCGCTCGCCGGCGCATCGGGATGTTTCCTGGGGATGTTTTTCGGCTGAGTGGGAGTATCCTGTCAAGGCACTTCCCGACGCAGCCCCCACCCTGTCCCAGTGCCGGCAGCGGGGCCGGGACACCCGTGGGGTTACGCCATGCTCGAGGAGGGGTTCGGGGTGGCACAGGGCAGCAGGTGAACCCGCCGAAGCGCTCGTCCCGCTCCCTTTCCTGCCATTGTGCCGCCCTTCCTGCCCGGTTTCTGGAAGGCAGCTGCCGCCTTTCCCAGCCCGATCCCTTGCCGGGGGCCGAGCGAGTGCTGTGGGGCTGCAGGGAGCACAATGGGGGCTGTGTGGGTGGGTTTCTGTGCCAGTGGGGAGACGACGCTGCTGTTCCCGCAGGTGAACCTGCGCGGCTCGCGGGGCGGCCGCGGCTGCTGGGCCGAGCGGACGCGCACCGAGAAGCAGCTGCTGGTGCTGGTGGGGGTGCTGGCAGTGGTGCTGCTGGCCTGTCTGCTGGGACTCATCTTCCAGTACAGAGCCAGTAAGTCCTCGTGCTGCGCAGGGATCCTGCCCCTGTCAGCGGGGCGGGTTGCTGGGGGTGCTCCCAGGATGGGATGTTTAGTGCAGGGTGGGGTGGTCACCTGCATCCCAAGCGCCTGGTCTTGGGAACCGGGCAGGATGTTCAGGTGTGGGGCGGGATCCTTGGGCACAAGATAAGATGGTCACCTGCATCCCTTGCCCCAGAGGAGATGCTCAGATGCAGGATAGGGTGCTTCCTTTATCCTGAATCTTGATGTTGAGTGGAGGATGGAAAATTTGCCCTCATCCTTCACCCTGGGGTTGGATGCTTGGGCACTGGGCAGGATCCTTGGGCGTAGGATGAGATGCTTGCCCACATCCCTTGCCCTGGGATGGGATTATCAGGTAGGGTGCTCGGGCATGAACTGGGGATGCTGGTCCATGCTGCTTGGCCTGCAATGGGATGTTAAGGTAGGAGGTAGCACGTGGGATGCTTGGGCACCAGGTGGGATATCTGCCCAGTCCTTCAGTGTGGGGCAGGATGCTCTGTGGGGCAGCTCACGGCACTGTGGTGGAGGAGCTGAACCCCTCCCTGCTGCCCCCAGGGCCACCCGCCGTGTGCCTGTCGGAGTCCTGCATCTCCGTCACCAGCTCCATCCTCAGCTCGCTGGACCGGGCGGTGAATCCCTGCGAGGACTTTTTCAGCTATGCCTGTGGGGGCTGGATCAAGGCCAACCCCCTCCCCGACGGCCACTCGCGCTGGGGCACCTTCAACAACCTCTGGGAGCACAACCAGGCCATCATGAAGCACCTGCTGGGTGAGTGCAGGGGGTCCCTGTTAGGTCCTGGGGATGCCCAAAACCTGTCTGTGGGGATATGGGGTTGGAATCGAACTCCAGCATCAAACCAATCAGTGACACACGTGCTATGAGGACATTGGGAAACAGATCCTGGCTGTGTTTGCTCTCCTGGATGCTCCTGGGATTTTTGACCGTGGGGTTGCTGCTCTTTGGTGCCAAGTAGAGAAAAGGGTCCTGGCCTTTGCTCTGCAGGCCTCACGGCAACATTCCCAGGAGCTCTGAAATTCAGGATTTGCACTCCAGAGCCTGCAGTATTGCCCCAAGGATATGAGTTTCCTGCTCCTGTAGCTTCCAGCCTTTGTGAGCAGCCTTTTTGGAGGTCTGGCTGCCAGTATGGCCATTTTTCGGGGGGCCTGAACTCCTCCAGCAAAGGGAGGCTCCCGGGTTCAGCCTCTGCGTGCGAACACTGAAGCGGAGCCGCTTATCCGAGCAACCGGCAGGGACGGTTTGTTCAGGCTTTGAGCAAACAACTGGCTCCTTATCAGCACTTTCCACTACGCCAGGGCTGATTATCTGGAAAGAGAAGGTTTGGGAAGAGTGCTGTCTTTTGGGAGAAGGGGGGTGGCGCGGGAAGGGCTCCGTCCCTGGCTCTTCCCGCAGAAATCTGGCGCTGGTTTTACCAGGAGAAGGGACTGGGCCTCCGGCCAAGTGGTCGCGTTCGGCATTTCCTTGAATTCCTTGGAGCTGAGGGACCTTTAGTTAATAAAACCACACAGCTGGGAAGCCAAAGGTGCAAGCTGTGTCATCAGGAAAATAAATAAAAAACCCCAAAAAACTCTCTGGAGAGGCAGAATTTTAGCAGGGGGGGAGATAAAAGGTTGGTTTCACAGGCAGAGAAGAAAAATGGGTTTATTGTTCTTTTTTGCAGGAGTAAATAATAAAGGGCTGGGGAGCAGCAGCACAGAGGCAAGGGCAGCACAGGGGGCTGGATGATGCTGGGAATATCAGAGCTGCTGGAAAAACGCTTTTTGTTTTTTCTTTCTTTATCTTTCGTTCCCAAAGAGCTGGAGCGGTCGCTGCGGGTGGGAAAGGAGAGGGGGGCAGGAGGCCAGGAAGGGCTGGGGCCGTGGGATGCACTCAGGGGCACAGAGGGGCCCATTGGGGCAATCCTTGGCGCCGTTTTGGAGCCTGGCTTTGCTCAAAACAGGGCTGAATATTTCCATGGTGCAAGGGAGGGGGGGCTCCAGTGTAATCAGCAACCCCCACTTGGGTTGGATGCCCATCCCTGGGGACCCCCTGTGATTCCCCCTGGGGACCATCCACAGAAAACACCACGGCCAACGTGTCGAGCGAGGCGGAGCGCAAGGCACAGCGCTATTACCAGGCCTGCATGAACGAGAGCAAGATCGAGGAGCTGCGTGCCACCCCCCTCGTGGAGCTCATCCAAAAGGTCCGTCCCGCTCCTCGTGGAAAGGCCACCTTCTGTCTGCAGAGTGGGGGGAAAAAAATCATTTAGGAGCAGTCCCAGCACCCTCCAGACTCCATTCCCAGTGCTTCCTGGGAAACAGCATCCCCCAGGGCAGGCAGGCCAAGAGAGATTTATTAGGGATTTATAATCCTATAATTTATCGGATTTATAACCCTATAATGGGGCTTTTTAGCCTCCTTGCAAGATGTTTCCCCCCAGGATGGGGGTTGGGGGGATATCGAAGCAGCTCCAGGTGGTTGTTCCTTACCCAAAAGCCGGTTGCTGTCTGTCCCCAGCTGGGTGGGTGGAACATCACAGGAACCTGGGCCGGTGGCGACTTCAACGAGACGCTGCGGGAGGTGACGGCGCATTACCGCACCTCGCCCTTCTTCTCCGTCTACGTCAGCGCCGACTCCAAGAACTCCAACAGCAACGTCATCCAGGTGGATCAGTCGGGGCTGGGCCTGCCCTCGCGGGATTACTACCTGAACAAGACGGAGAATGAGAAGGTGAGGGTGTCGGGGGGATGTGGGTTGGCTGGGGAGGTGCTGTGGGTGGGTGGGTGGCACCTGCCTCGCTGATCCCACCTGGCGCTGATCCCACCTGGCGCTGATCCCACCCAGGTGCTCGCCGGGTACCTGAACTACATGGTGCAGCTGGGGATGTTCCTGGGAGGCACCGACGAGGAGTCGACGCGCCAGCAGATGCAGCAGATCCTGGACTTTGAGACGGCGTTGGCCAACATCACCATCCCCCAGGAGAAGCACCGGGACGAGGAGGTCATCTACCATAAAATGACAGCTGGAGACCTAAAGGTAGGGATGGAGCTGGCGAGGCTCTCCGTTCTGCCACGGCTTGGGAAGCGGGACGCACGGGTGGAGGTGATGCAGCTCCTCTGGGAAGCCTGACGCCAGCCAGCACCGCCTGGGAGGCTCTTGTGCAACAGCTTGGCCCATGTCCTCCTTGGGGAAATCTCACCCAGCCTCCGGACCACCCCTGGGGCCGGCAGCCGTCCTGCTGCAGCACTGACGCCCTACTGGCCCCACTGCCCCTGGACGTCAGCCTGGTCACCTCCCTGCGGCCCCGGAGGGGTTGTGTCAACATTTCTGACACCCGCCCCACTTTCTTTTCCTCTGTGGGAGGAAATTGTTTACTCCCCTCCGACCTTTCGAGGATGCTGCTGGCATGGGAAGTGGCCTCTGCGAAATCAGCTGGATCCACCAAACGGGGACTGATGCAGCCAATTCCAGCTCGGGAAGCAGCTGCCAGCCCGCTCCAATGGTTTTTGGGTCTGTAGCAGCACTGTGGCTTTTGCAGGATCTGGCACCGGCCGTGGACTGGATGCCTTTCCTCTCCACGGTCTTCTACCCCGTGGAGCTCAACGAGTCGGAGCCTGTCGTGGTCTACGCCAAGGAGTACCTGGAGCAGGTTTCTGACCTCATCCTGGCCACAGATAAGTGGTGAGAGCCCCCAGCCTGCATGGAGGGTGCCCAGGGTGGGCAGGCACATCCTGCTGCACACTCACCACCTCTCGCCACAGTCTCCTCAACAACTACATGATCTGGAACCTGGTGCGGAAAACCAGTCCCTTCCTTGACCAGCGCTTCCAAGATGCTGAGGAAAAATTCATGGAAGTGATGTATGGGACGAAAAAGGTGAGGGTGGAGCCCCAGCAGCCCTGATTCACCATTAAAATGGTGATGGGTTTTTAGGTCAAGCCCCCTTTCAGGTGGGATCCAGACAGTAGAGAAGTGGGGCGGGTTTTGGGGTGGCAGGGGATGGATGGAGACCTCATCTCCTGGCAGGGTATGAGGGTGGGAAGGAGCAGGACTTTGACCCCTGAGTGACCAACCACCTCTTGTCCCACACAGACCTGCCTGCCACGCTGGAAGTTTTGCATCAGTGACACGGACAACAACCTGGGCTTCGCCCTGGGGGCCATGTTTGTCAAGGCCACCTTCGCTGAGGACAGCAAGCAGGTGGTATGTCCCTGAGCTGGCAGCGCGCGAGTCCTGGTGCTGGGAAAGCCACCGTGGTGGTGGAACTGTCCAGGCAGCCCATGTTTGTCTCCATGTGCCGGGTTTTTCGCTGGCCCACGTGCTGTGTTGGCTGCCCAGCCCCTTCCTGCCCACTGGCGTGGAGGTCCGTGACCTCTCCGGAGTGGGACGCCGGCTCTCCGGCCCGACGCTGTGCTGCCTTGTTTTGTCTAGGCAGAGGAAATGATTGCAGAGATTAAAACCGCCTTCGAGGAAAGCCTGGAGACCCTGCAGTGGATGGACGAAGAGACGAGGAAATCGGCCAAGGAGAAGGTGAGGTGCTGGCGGCAGTGCTGGGCAGGGGGTGAGGATGGAGGGTGGTGGAGCCAGGTGAGCCTGTCCCTCTGTTCCCGGCACCAAAAGCACTCTGGTCCTTGTCACCCCCCAGGCAGATGCCATCTACAACATGATTGGCTACCCCAAGTTCATCATGGACCCCAAGGAGCTCGATAAAGTCTTTAATGACGTGAGTTGGTTGAGTAGGTCCCCTGGGTTTTCTATAGGATGTACAGGACGTGCCCATCACCGTGGCCTCGGGGCAGCCTTGAACCCCAGGTTTCCTCCAGAAGGGTCTCGCTGATGTCCTTGGCCCTTCTCTGGGGACTTCCCAGAGAGCTGCTCTTGGGATCCCTGCCTGGGAAAAGGAGGGGCCGTTTTCCGTAACGGTGATTCATTGCCCTCCAGAGACTCTGCAGATGTTGGAGAGGAGGTGAAACAAGAGCGGCCGTAACTCAGGCGGCTCCGGAGGCTCGGCCGTGGCTGTGGAGGGAGGAGCGGGGCTGGGCCATCACCACACACCACTCATGCCTTGTTCTTTTGCAGTACGAGGCCGTATCCGACCTCTACTTCGAGAACGTCATGCAGTTCTACAACTTCTCGGCCAGGGTCACGGCTGACCAGCTGCGCAAGCCACCAAACCGCGACCAGTAAGTGCTCTGCTCCACTTCCCTCGTGTGCTCAGCAGGGAATATCGGGATATCTGGAGCCACTGGGATTTGGTGTCCACCAGCCGCTTCTGGGGAGTGAGACTTGGGCCAATGCAGCGTGGTGAGTGGGTGCTGTGTCCCTGCAGGTGGAGCATGACACCTCCAACAGTCAACGCGTACTATTCTCCCACCAAGAACGAGATCGTCTTCCCCGCCGGCATCCTCCAGGCCCCCTTTTACACCCGGGCATCCCCCAAGTAAGAGCCCAGGGAAAACACACAGGGCAGGATTCCCAAATTTCTTCCTGTGCCCAGATTTCATGGCTGTGGGGAGCAGTGGCTGCTCTCTAAGCCTCTGCCCTTCTGCAGGTCCCTGAATTTTGGTGGGATTGGCGTGGTGGTGGGCCATGAGCTGACACATGCCTTCGATGACCAAGGTACAGCCAGGACCAGGCGGGTGGGTGGCTGGAGGAGTGGCCAGTGTGGCAATGAAGGATCCTGCTGTGTTTTTGACAGGCCGGGAATACGACAAGGATGGCAACCTGCGGCCCTGGTGGAAGAACTCCTCAGTGGAGGCCTTCAAGCGTCAGACAGAGTGCATGGTGGAGCAGTACGGCAACTACACTGTCAACGGCGAGGCCGTCAATGGCAAGCACACCCTCGGGGAGAACATCGCCGACAACGGGGGCCTCAAGGCCGCCTACAGGGTAGGGCTGCGGGGCTGGGGACGTGTGGTGGGGGACACGGTGTGGTGGGACTGGTGTGCCCTGAGCCTGCTGTGCTCCCTGGCCTGCAGGCATATCAGAACTGGCTGAAAAAGAACGGGGATGAGGAAACCCTCCCGACCCTCGGCCTCACCAACCACCAGCTCTTTTTTGTTGGCTTCGCGCAGGTGGGTCACGTGGCGGGCGGGGAGGGTGGGCACGCAGGTTTTTGGGGGTGGCGTGTGCCCAGACGGGGGTGGGAAGGTGTGGTGGTGAAATTGAGGCCTCCAGAGATGTAGCGGATGGTGAACCAGATCGGGGTGGTGCTGGTTACAAAGCGAGGTGAAGCTGGCGCTCGAGCCGTGTTGGTGCCCGTCACGTGGGGGGGGAGGGCGGATTTGGGCCCCGTGGTGGCTGAGGGGTGTCGGGGGTGTCAGCACTCAGGCCCCTCGGCCCCGTTCGCAGGTGTGGTGCTCGGTTCGCACGCCGGAGAGCTCTCACGAGGGGCTCATCACCGACCCCCACAGCCCCTCGCGCTTCCGCGTCATCGGCACCGTCTCCAACTCGCGGGAGTTCGCGGAGCACTTCGGCTGCCCCGTGGGCTCCCCCATGAACCCCCCCAAGAAGTGCGAGGTCTGGTGAAGGGCGAGCGCCCCAGCGGGTGCCAGGGGCCGGTTGCTCCATCCTCTGCTGGACTTCCCCAGCCCCGTGAGGCTCAAACCACTGCTCCGCGCCGGGGAGAGCCCAGCGCAGCCAGAGCTGCCCCGGTATCGTCCGAGGTTCGATCCACTGTGAAAACTCCCCGTCCCCTCGCTCGTTGGTGAAATGACTGCGGTTTGTGGGGGGGGGGGTCTCTTCTTTCCCACCATGTCCACGGGCACTACCCTGAACACCCACCCCAGCAAAATCCCTCTTTTTTTGGAGGGTGTAAAGGGAACCCCCGGCACTGGCAGGTTTGTCTGTGTGTCTGAGTACACCCGACGTACCTTCCTCTCGCCAAAGATGCGCACACGAGGATGGAAAATATTTTAAGATGTATTTTTTTGGGGAGGGTGGGGGGAAATATATATATTTTTTTCATGCATTGTGGAATACACTGGAAGATTTCAGGGAAAATGCATTTAAAAGCCTTTTTTTTAGTAAAAGATTAGTATATTTATTAATTTTTTTTTACTTAGTGCAGCTGTAGGTGCAGCACCCTGTGGTGACAGTCCCTTTGCCAGGGAAGCTGGGTGGGGCCATGGATATAACTTTCCAGCCTTGGATTCTGTTTCTCCAGGAGGGGCTGTCCTCAGAGGATGCTTGTGGGAAAACTGGGGACAGCAGGCTTGGGGACAGGGCTGGAGGATCCTGCAAGGCACAGAGGCTGTGCCGGGATGCTCCTGGGATTAGCTTTAATTTGAGAGTGCAAAGGGAAAAGTTGACGTGCCAAAGATGTCACCAAGGTGGTGACGGTGAGGATGAAGCATCTGGTTCTTCCTCCTGTCCCCTCTGAAGCGAGGCCAGCCAGGATTTCCTGGCCCAAAAGCTTCCCCAGACAAGTGCAGGCGGTTCCTGCCGCTGCTGCGCTCGCCGCTGTGCCTGCACCCTCTGTGCCCGGGAATCTGCAAGCCCCCAAAATCACCACAAACCCCAAAACTCTGTCCCTCCACTGCTTGAGCTCTGACTGGGATAGGGGCAAGGGGCTATGTTAAGGGATGTTTTTAATACTCATTTTGAGAGGAAAGCACTGACAGGAGCTCGGGTGCTGCCTGTTGTCACCTTCTTGCTCTGGACAGAAAGCACAGAGGGATTTTTAATATTTATATGTAAAGGGAGGGATGGGAGGGGCTGTTTTTTTAACTATTTTTTCACCCTATGCGTGGGGCTTATTGTAATTGAAATAATAAATACTTTTTACTGGATCTGGAGCTGCTCATGACTTGTTTTTCTGATATCAGGAGTGTTTTCATCTCCCTGTCCATGCTGCTGAGTCTGTCCTGTGCTGACAAAACTGAGCCAAGGAGGCTTTTCCCAGCCTGTGTTGGCACCTGCCTCCTCATCTCAGAGGCTAAATCCAGGCTTTTGTGCCCCAAACCCTGCTCTCGCTGCGTGTGGCTCTTTGCTTTCCCCCTCTCTGGCCTGGCCCCACGCAGCTCCCCGGCAGGGAGGTCTTTCCTGGATGCTTTTGCTTCCTCCCAGGCGAGTTTTTGGCCGGCCGGGCTGTGCTGGGATCCAGTGGCACAGGTTGCTCTCCAAGCTCCCTTATTTATAGCTCGGTGATGCCGTGGGATGCTGCCAGCTCCAGAGCCCGGGCCAGCGTTCCTCCCGAGCGGATGCTCCACGGCTTTGTCAGGCTCGCCCAAAAAACGCAGGGCAGGAGCTGGACCGCAGGCTCCCCATGAGCCTCAGCCCGGCACCTGGGAGGGCTGGTGGCCGTAAAACGAGCCAAGTGCTGGGTGTTCCCTTGCTGTGGAGCCCTGGGATTGTTATCTGGGGCAAAAGCAGGGGGCTGCAGCCCGCTGGCAGCAAACACTTGGGAATACAGAGTGTTTCTGCTGCTGGGATGAGCGGGGCTGAGCCAGCAGCAGGCGGGGGACACGGCTGTTGCGTAAGTAAGACATTAAAATATCCTCTTGACTGTTTTGAGCGTGTTTCCTCACCCAGATGGAGTGGAAATGTAGCAATAGTGCTGACTTTCTGCTCACAGGGCTCGGTGTGAGGCCCTCAGTTTCCTGCAGAGCTGGAGAGCGGCCGTGGACGTTGTTTTCCCTGGGATCTGCCTGGAAATGGCGCAAACCCGCAGAGGGCGGTGGAGCCGAGAAAATCGCTGCCTGCACGTTCCAGTGCTGGGCTGGCAGGAGTCAGCAGTGCTGCCATGTGGTCTGGATGTGGCCCCAGGTGTTTCAAGTGTGGTGGAATAGCTGCATTCCGAGGGAAAGAGAGGAGCAGCGTGGGTGTGCAGCAAAGAGGAACCAAGTGGGGAGAGCGGGGCTGGGGTGAGAGGGTGTTTTCCCAGCTGCCAGCAGCAGGGAAGGGAGCGCAGCCCATCGTGGGGTGCTGTTAGAAGTGGTTTAACCATCCCAAAAGGAAATATTTTTGACTCTCTGGGGCTTACTCACAGGGAGGGACCAAGCAGGTCATGTGTTGGGGACAGCCCCAGGATCAAGGCTCCTGGGGAGCCAGCAGTGGGATTTTGCCTCCCTGTGAGGCTGCTGGGTGTAGAGAGAGCAGGCAGGAGGTGAATCATCCTGCTCACGTGCCAGGGCCTGGCATGGGCTTGCCTGGTCCTGGCTGGTGTTTGATCTATTTTGTGCTCAGCCGTGCCCTGGAGGGCCAAGACTTTTGCTGAGGGCTGAGCCCGGGCAGGAGGAGGGATGGGGAGAGCTCCAAGCTGAGCCCAGGCGGGAGGAGGGATGGGGAGAGCTCCAAGCTGAGCCCGGGCAGGAGGAGGGATGGGGAGAGCTCCAAGCAGGACTCTTTTTTTTTTTTTTTTTTTTTTTGCCAGGAGGGTGTTGGAAGGAGATCAGTGGGGGAAAAGCAGAAGCCCAAAGAGGAAGGCTCTGCTGCAGCGTGCTGGGTGAAAGGAGGAACCTGGAGTGGGATGGAGACTCCAGAACGAGCTGGAAATGGCGTCTCTTCATAGGTTTGGTGGGGCTGGGACAGCCTGCAAGGTTGTGTTCAGCCTCTCACAACCACCTGAACTGCTCTTTCCCTTCCCAGTTTGTACCCTCCAGATTAGGATCTAACCCCTGACACACCACAACAGTGCTGGGGTCACCCACTGGGACCACCAGATTTTAGGGCCAAAAGCTCCCCTGAACAAGCCACACCTTCCTGGAGGAAGGAGGACAGGGAAGGGGAGGTGGGGAGCAGGGTTCTAAATCCCAGTTTGGACCTGCTCATGCCCATCCCTGGGGTGGTTTTGAGTCGGAGCCAAGCAGGGACAAGGCTGTGTGTCCTCCTCACTCTCAGGACCATGGCTTTGTGCTTTCATGTTTTCCTCTTCACGAGGATCCCTGCAGGAAAACAGCCATTTTCCAGTGATACCCCAGTCCTGTATTTTCCTGAGTTCACCAACAGATCCAGTGTTCCTACTGCCTTTTGTGCAGTGAGGCTGTGTCTCTGCTGTGGCAGGTACACGAGGGACTGGTGGCCCTGGGAAAGGGGCTGGTGGTGATCCAAAACAGGAGCTCAGCACTGCAGACTCCAGCTGCCCACGGTGACACACCAGTTCTCAGGTGCTGACAAAGCCAGCAGGAAAAAGAGAAGGAAAAACGAAATGGAGAGACAGGAGGAAGGGTGTGAATCCAGCTGGCACTCGCTCAGGCTCACCAAATCTGCAGGGTTTGTTGGCCAAGTCGTCCTACGTGGGGTAGAAGAGAGACATGTCTCCTTTTTCTGCTGGGGGAAAAATGAAAAAGAAGGGAAAAATATGGTTGTGGAGAGACACTGACTCTGGGAGAGCTTTAAGGCAGAGCTGGGAGCCTGGCTCCTTCACATGACCAGCATGTTTTTGGAGCTTCAGCTGATAATATGGCAAAAAAGCAAATTTCCCCCCTTCTAAACAGGCAAAAAGTGTTCCATCCAAAGATCCCCGAGCTGAGGCTCTTTCACAGCTGTGTTTACAGGCAGCTATTTCTGTAGAACAGAGGGAGCCGGAGATGCCAATTTGCTTTTGGGATGAATTTCCTTCCGCATGAAGGGCTGTACCCAGAGAGGGGAGGTGGTCGATGGAACAGAACAGCCCCCCAGACCAGACAGATCTCACGGAATATTCTGGGTTGTGAGGGACCCACAGGGATCATTGGGTCCAGCTCACAAATGGCCCATGCAGGGACACACAGCTCTACTTGCACCCTCAGAATCATCACAGTCTTTAAGAGCTGTGGATGGAGAATTGATGCAGCAGCAGAGGTGGAGATCTATCAGCCCTTAGGCAAGTTCCATACAAAGAGAGAAGGTCCTCCTTCGTTATCCCAATTTTTGGCAGTGGAGGAGTACTTGGCCTTTCTTTGAAGTCATTCTTATTCCTCTGTTCTCCAGTTTTCCTGCTGGGGAATCAGTTGAACTGGCTGAAGGCTGCAGAGGAAAACTGGCTTGGGAAAAAGCACTCAGAGCCTCCTCTAATTATCTGTTTCTGAGTTCAGATGGAAATATTCCCTATTTGGGACTTGTTTACAGGCTGGCAGGGCTTGGTTGGGCTTTTTCCCCTCAAAGCAAGCTCATTGTTTCCTATTTCCCCCATTTCCCACAGGCAGTGTGAGGTAGGTGTGAGCTCACCTCACTTCAGGTGTTTCCCTTAACCCCAGAAGGGAGAACAAAGAGGACAGAAAGGGACACTAAACAGCACATTAGTCACCTTCCCTGCCCCTCTAATCCCCACTGGCACTTCACTGAGTGGCTGTACCCTGCAGGTAGCACCTGAGTCAGTAAGAAACTATTCCAGTCCCAGGGCTGATTTTACTGGAGACCAGCCCGGCAGCTCCCAGTTTTCCTTCTTCAGTCACACCTTGGGAGACAGAAAAGCCTCTGGATACACAGCAACCCTCGTGTGTCCTAAATCTGACCTGCACAACCCAGTAACTCAGAGTTCCTGAACTCAGAGTCTGACTCCAAAGGGAAAAGGCACTCAAGACCCTTCTACTGTTTTTGCCCACTGGGCTGAGTTCTGCTCTAGTGAACACCACCAGATTCTCCACTTTGGGATTGGTATTTAAAACTCAAATTTACTTCTCTGCTTAGAACAGGACCCTTGTATAGACAAGGATAGATGAGTCTCCTTGGGTGGGTTTTCTTTAGTGCACAAGGCCTTTGTCTCTCTTCTCCCAGCTTGCAGATGCAGCAGTCGCTCTCCAAGTGCCTCAATACACCCCCACGGGAGCTGCTCACTTCAATAAAAGAAGCTTTTCACATTTAAGAGTTTATTTGTGATTGCTCTAAAGTATTATCTTCCTCCTAAACTCGCAGCTGCCCAGAAAAGGCAGCAGACAGAACACAAATAAACTCTGGGAAGCTTTCCTGGGGCAGCACCCCGGGCTGGGTGACCGGGACAGCAACGCCTGCGGGCACAGCGAAGGTGCTGGAAGTGCTTCCCTGGGACGTGCAGCATGGCAGGAACGGTGGAAGGTGCCAGCGGGCTGGAATGAGCCCTCGGGAGCCAGCGGCGAGGCAGGACAAGTCAGGACAATCCCCTGGAATCTGCTCTGAGGTGCTTTTCCTCTCCCTGAGATGGCACAAAGCGCCTCGGCCACGCCGAGCTCGGGGCTGGCCGTGAGGAGGGTGCTGAGCCTGGCCGTGGAGGTGGTGAAGGCGGTGGTGGTGGTGTGGCAGCCCTCGGTGTGGTGACGGCTCGGTGTGGCCACGGCTTGGTGTGGCCACGGGGCGAGCTGGACACCTGTCCCCAAGGGGGGACTCCCACGGACACAGGGGGGCTTCCTCAGGGGTCCCTCACAGCCAGCGTCGCCCTCAGGGCTGCCTGCCCTCGTGAGGGGCCGTGGTGCTGCCCCAGGAGCTGGGGACGGGGCTGGGGGTGAGGTTTTTGGGGTAGCCCCTCGTTAAGCCCCGCGGTGGGGTGCGTGCCGCAGGTCCCCTCACAGCCAAGGGCTGCTCCCCTCAGGGCTCGCGAGCTTCCCTGTCACCCTCGCGACGCCTCACGAAGGGCTGCGGCGCTGCCACTTCTCCAGCCACCCCAGGAGCCGGGAATTGGGGCTGGGGGTGAGTTTTTGGACTGGGGGAGCCCCTTCCCAGACCCTGCGGTGGGGCGGGTGCTGCGGGATCCCCCTGACCCCTCCCGACCCTGGCCAGCCCCTCACAGCCGAGCGCTGCCGAAGTGTCTCCGAGCCGGGCCGAGCCGAGCCGAGAGGCTCCGAAGATTGCCGAGGAGCGCCGAAGAGCCCCGAGCGGGGCGGGGATCTCCCCTCCGAGCGCGCCCGAAGCTTCCCGAACCTCCTCACGCCCCCGTCCTCCGTAAACAGCCGAAGTTTGCCGAGCGCTGGGGTCACGGGAGGTGCCGGCGCTGGGCGGGAGGGGAGGGGGAGCGCAGAGCGCGTGCGCCTGCGAAGCCCTTCCGGAAGGAGCCGAAGGTTTCCGAGCGGCGCCGGGCCGAGCGACTCCGGAAAGAACCGAAGATTTCCGAGCGGCGCCGGGCCGAGCGACTCCGGAAAGAGCCGAAGGTCGCCGATCGGCGCTGGGCCGAGCGGCTCCGGAGCGGCCCGAAGGCGCCCGAGCGCCCGCCCGGCCGGACAGCTGGAGGCGGCCGCAGCGCCATGTTTGATGCTCCGCTACTCCAGTGAGGAAAATCCGCCGGCATCGCCCCCGAGCCGCCGCCGCGAACGGCTCCGCTGCCCCCGGCGAGGGCGACCGCGACCCCCCGCCGCCGCCGGCTCATGAGCAGCGCGGCCTGAGCCGCCCCCCCTTCCCTTCCCTCCCTCCCCTCCCTCCCTCCCCGCCGGCCCCTCTCCCGGAGCCCTCCGGGAGGCGCGTTGTCACGGAGACCGGCGCCGGTGCCGGCCCGCCGCGCTGCCCCGGCTCTTCCCCGGCCCGCTCCGCGGCTCCCCCCGGCCCCGCTCCCCGCCGCGGGGTGGTGGCTGCGCTTGGCCATGAGTTTACCGCAGAAGGCGGCTTTGAAACCCGGCGCGGCGGCGGCGGCGGCGGGGACCGGCCCGGGAGCAGGGCGGCGGCGGGGCCGCCTCCCCCCCCGGCTCCCCCTCACCCGGCGCCGGCGCCTCACCCCAACATCAGGGCCTTGCCGCCCCAGCCGCCCCAACAGTATCCTTTGCCCCGGGGGGGGCTCGGGGGTGACACCCCCTCCCCACGGCGAGCGGGGCCGGGGGCGGGCGAGGGCTGCGGGGACCCCCGGGCCTGCGGGGGTGGGGGGGCTCGGGGCGCAGGGACCCCCGAGCAGGGGGAGTTGAGGGCGCCAGGGCCCCCAGAGCCGGGGGTGGGTGAGGAGGGGGTTGTTGGGGGTTTCCCGGCTACTTTTTGTGTGTCTGTTTGTGGGGGGCCCCCTGCGAAGGGGGGGCTGCACCTGCTGGGGTGGTGCGGGGAAAGGGGGGTGTCCCCCCTGCTCTGCCGATGGGCTCTTTGGGGGCTCAGCCTTTCCAGGGGGTCCCCCTTCCCCCCCTTCCCCGAAGCAGCGATGACCCCCAAGGGTAAACTTTTAATTATAAACCGCTCCTCAGTTTTTCCTCCGGTCCTGCCCAGGTAAGTGCTTTGGTTTTGTTGTGTTTTTTTTCAAGCGATTTTAAACCCAGTTTGTTCTTTTTTCTTTTTCTTTCCTTTTTTTTTTATTTTTTTTTTTTTTTATTTCCCCTCCTCCAGCTGGGGCTGATTTTCGTGTGATTTATTTCATTTTATTTAATTTTTCTTACTCGGCTGGTGGGGATAAATCTCAGGTGGAATGTCTTCAGCGAGCAGCTTTCCCTGCCAGGCCACGCGGGGTGGGGAGGAGGAGGAGGAGGCTCCCACTCCCCAAAATCCCCCGCCAAAGCTGCTACAAAGAGAGGCCGGCGGGGGCTGCGAGTGTTTTTTAAAGGTCTTCGGTTCTGTGCTGCCAGTAGGCCCCGAGTCAGGAGGGAAATACTGCAGGGATCAGCAGGAAAGTGCTGCCGGCCTGAGGTTTTGTTTGCGGCGTCCGACAGCATCCCGTGGCAAAGTGGCTTTTCTCTCTTCCCCCCCCTCCCTGGAGTTCTGGGGGGAGCATGGAGTGAAAACCACACTTAGTTTTTTGGTACCTCCGTGCCGTGTTACCCGGGAGTGGTGCAGGGACGGCCGGGCGCGTGTTTTCCTATAAATGTTGGCAGTGAATTGGGTTTTAAGGTGGCAGTGCCCGGGTGGGTTTCCTGCCGAGCGCTGCTGGAGCTGTGCGGTGCCGCCTGTGCTCTCCGAACTGTGTTCCCTGTGCGGGAGCATTTTCCTGCTCTCACTTTCATTTTGGAGGTGGGAAGACCCGAGCGCTTTTATAACCAGTTTGGGTCCATTGTTTTCTCGAGCTTCCGGCCGGAGTCACCCCTGCCATGACAACAAATTCATTGCTTAAATCATGAGACCGTTGACGTTACTGATTTGTTTGGGTCGAGTGAAAACCCCTGGACGTTCTCTGTGCCGGGTGATTTTTGGCTGGGCTGTGCTGTTCTGTAATTCCAGCGGCTACTTTTGGCATAAAAGAAGTGGGAAGGTGCTGTCAGTACAGAGTCAGTGGGGTGGTGGTGAGTAAAACTGTTGCTCGGGGAAAATTTGCTCAGTTTTGAGGGACGTGCCAAGTGTTGGGAGTGAGAACACTGTGCCCAGTTTGATCTTCCCAGCAAGGTGCTGGTTTGCTTGGGAAGGGGCTTTTTTATCGGGGAACGTGACGCTTGGGTGCCTTGACAGTCGCAGGGCTGAAGTTTGCCCGGCTCTGGGGTTGTGCTGGGCTTTCCAAAGCACTTTATTGTCGAGTAATACTTGAAAGCACCGTGGAGGGGCTGGATCAGTTCTCCGGTGTCGCTGCGTGGTGGCTCCAAGAGTGGCTGTTCCCCTCTGGAGCTGGGACAGGAGGACGCTGTTGCTTTTGGTGAGTGTTGTCATCCAACACGTGAGGGATGAAGTTTGGCTTTACCTCTGAGCACAGCCCTGAAAACAAAAAGGGCTTGGAAGGACTGGAGGAGCTCCTGAAGGAGCTGGGGGTGGTGTGTCAGCCTGTCCCGTGCAGGGACCCAGCTGGACACCCAGAGCAGGAAGGACAGAGGGGGAGGGTGGATGTGTCAGGTTGGCATTATAAAAGTGAGGGATTTAAAACGACACAGTTCAATTTTTATTTCCAGCCGCGTTCTGTTTTGAAAACATTGTGTTTGACCCGTATCGCTCCGAGCCCCTGATCTGTGCTTGGAATATATACAAACACTTGATACCTTTTGTGTGAAGCTTATTCAGGTGTCCTGGCTGATTTTATCCTCCTCCAAAACCTGCTTCCAGGTATAAAGGCAAGCTGTCCCCTGCTCTCAGGCTGCTGCAGGAGTGAGGCTCGGGGAGCAGAGTTCATCCGTGATTTGCTGGAGTGCAGGGGGTCATCTGAGTTCAACCTTATTTTTAGCTCTTTGGTTTCTTTTTTTTTCTCTCTGTTTTGATACAACTGTTGAGCCAGTGTTACCTCACAGCACATAAAATAGAGCTGCAGGTTTCTCTGAGTTGGGCTTTTTGAACCAAAGCAGTTTCCGTGTGGTGAACTCCGTGTCTTTGGAAGTACGTGTGGTTTTAGACTTAGCATGTAATGAAATGAAACAATATCTGTGTCACTGGAAAAAAAAAAAAAAGAATTGTGTGTGAGAGATGTGTTCAGCATGTGCATGTAGAAAGGCATTAGAAAGGGAAAAGAAAAATACAGTGGGGGGAAAAAGGGATTTTTTTTTTTTTTAAATAGTATTTTTTTAAGAAAAGCAAAGCTGGAGGGTGATGGACATGAGAACAGAAATGTTTGGATGGAAGATTCATTTGGTTTCCTGCTGAATAGGAAGTTATTGAAGCTGCTGTAAGACGAGACAGAGTTTTGAGGAGTTTCCTTCACGTAGTGTCTTCAGGAAGTTAAATTTTCTGTGTAAAAGTAAGTTGGGATAATTTGGTGGCTCTGGTAGTGGTGAGTATTCAGCCAGACTTGGTTTCAGATATAAATTGTGCTCAAAATTGTCAGTACAGATAAATCCTCCATGTGGATTCTGACTCTCGTTGTGGGGGGATGGACAGGGGTGGGTGAAATGACACACAGGGGTATTACAAAAAATAAACCCCAATCTGCTGCCCTTGGCTTTGGCTTCCAGACTCTCTGGGGGAGGGGTTCAGATGGAGTCTGGAGTGAGACTTTTTCCGTAAAAATGTCAAATAATGAAGGTGCTTCTGGGCTGCAGGTGCACTGTGGGCCTTCGTGGTGTTACCTGGGTGGTACTTCTGACTCGAGTTAAACTCTCCCACTTCACTGTGATTTTTGTGTGTGTGTTACATTAAACTGCTCCTTAAAACCCCCCTGTGCTGTGAATAAATCCCGTGGATCGATACAATCAGGTCACCAGTTTCTTCCCAGCGAACACTGCCCTGCAAAGGACAAGGAGTGGGTTGATGGGACCTCAGGTGAGGTCCCCGGGCTGCTGGCGTGGCAGGTTAATGTTACACTGCTCAGTCTGAGCCACAGCAGAGCCATCCTGAGCTCTGGTCACTCAGGTTTGGGTTTAGGGTTTTGATTCCTTTTCCCAGCCTCCAGCATTTGGAGGCGGTTCAGCTCCCTGGTTGTTGCTGGTCTCTGTGCAGGCACCAGTAAGCTTGACCTCACTGTATCCCTGTGGCTGTTTCCGTGTGGGGTCGGGCATCTCTGAAATACTGGGTGTTTCCCAGGTTATTGCAGGTCATGGCAGGCTCGGGGTGGCTTTCAACAGACCGTTATTAATTTTTTTTTTCTCTTCTTCCCCCTTGCTAATTCTGTTTCTGAGAAGCAGAGAGGAAGGGTCAGTGTGTCTGGGGAATTCTGTGTGAATTCCATCATTGCTGCGCATGGAAATGTGTTTTTTGTTAGTGTTGCCTCAGTAATTTAGTTTTAGTTTCTCTTGCATTGCTCCATCTAACTGTGCTGTAGTCCCTTTCAGAAAGTGGTGTGCTGGTTCCTGCTCTGTTGGGCAGCATCTCCTGAATGTGAGTGGCTTCCCAAAAACCCGGGAGAACAGCAGGAAATCCAGGATGGTGTTCAGGAATGTGTGGGGCTGTGTGAGAAGTCGGGGTGAGTTCCTGGCAGCATTTCCCTGGTGTTGGGGGTGGAGGCCAGGCTAGAGTTGGAAATCAAGGTTAAATCAAGTCTGTTCAGGAGGATTTGGGGGTGTGGGGTTCTCTGTCCTCTCTCAAGAGTTGAGCTGGAGGGGAAAGTGCCGAAGAATTTCTCAAGGAAATTCTCTCCTTTCAAGAAGAGCATCTGCAGGGTCGGGGTCTCTGGGTTGCTGTCATCCTCTCTGGAAGTTTGGAGCTAACACCATCCTCCCTCCCTGCTCACTTCCATTCCAAGTGGTGTTTTCCCAGTCCATGTGCTCCCAGGGGTTTGTCTGTTGATGGCTTTGAAGTTGGGGATCGGGGGATTTGGGAGTTGCTTGGGCACAAAAGTCAGCTTGAAGAGCGTGACTGTGGCTCCAGACTCCCAGGCAGCTTTGACATTGGCCTGGAGCACAGTTGGAAGTCCTCTTCCAGATTCCAGTGGCAGCTGGATGTGAGGAAGGTGTCGGGAGCATGAAGCTCCTGAAAGGGAAGGAGGGAAGGAGCGGGCTGAGATCAGAGGTGTCCCTTGCTCTCCGTGTGTTTGAGTTCAGGAGGGAGCGTTCTGAGCTCTCGGCTGGATGAAGGGGAAGAAGGGGCAGAGGTGTTGCCTGGGAAGTGTTTCCATTTAGGAGTGTTGGAGCTGTGGAGATCAAACATCTTGGGAGGGTCAGAGCAGCAGGAGAGGAGCTTGGAAAAGAGACTTTCCCTGCTGCTCTGTGGTGGCTCATCTGCAGGTGAAGAACAGGCGCAGGATTGGGAGCGTATTGCCAAAAAATTAAGTGCTTTTAGCCCTCTCTGCCACCTTCCCTGCTGATGCTCCCCAGCCTTGGCACATCTGAGAGTCCTTTCAAGCAGAAATAGCTTTAATTTATTTAATGACAAAAGCTAATCATGTTAGAGCGCAGATATGTCACTTTACCAGCTTTGTAAGATTTTTGTGGTGAAATCTCTCGGAGAAAACCGCTCCAAAAATGTGATTTCAAATGGCTTATTTTCTCCTCACATCCAGGGACATGACTGTGTATATTCTCTGGCAGAAGTCTGTGTGAGAAGGTTTAGTTAAGTGTGTGTGTATTTAATGTTCAGCTCTGATTTGGGAACAGAGTTTGTGTCTTTATCTGTGGTAAGAAGTTGGTGAGAGGATAACAGGAGACTCAGAACAAATAACTTCCCTTGTAGATGGAGGGATGTAGAAGGATTTTCATCTGTGTGCGTATGGATTTTGTCCATCATTTTTGGGCTGAAAGGCTTTCCCATGTCATTAGCAAACTTTGGGATGTTTGGGGTTGATGCATTTGCTCCATCTTTGTTTGGTAGTAGGAGTTAGCAGGGAAGATCTCCCTTTAGAAGTCACAGGTAACCATATTTTCTTTTTCTCCCTAATCCAGCAATTTCAGGGCTAGTCAACTGTCAAGTTTAGTTGTGTGTAAATCCTCTAATATGATTAGAGTTGCTGGAATTTTTACTCTGGGGAATTATAGCTGGGTAATATCACTGTTCTACAGGCATTGCTTTGGTAGGAAACTTTATCTGTGACTCGACTGTGGCTGCTGGCAATTGCCAAGGCTTCTCTGGAATGAATGGGGAAGAGAAAACGGGGAGGAGCCGTGCACCCCGTGCCCGGGAGGAACCGGGGGAACTGCTCTTCCTTCTTGTTTTTGGAAGGGAGTGGAGTTGCTGTGGCTCTCGGGGTGCTGTGTTTTACACTTGCTGTGATTTCAAGCGCTTCTCCCCTGCACAGCTTTCCTCCCCGACCCCTGGACTTCGTTTTAACGGGAGCTGGTGGTGTGGAACAGCTGGAAGAAGGGAGTAGAATGGGCTCTTTAAAAAAAGGAAAGGATCAAAGGGAGCAGAGCAAAATAAGCTTTTAGGCTACTGGAATGTTCTGATGCACGTTATTCCTATGGTTTATTCTATAGGTTTGGAAGGTGTCCCAGAGTGCTCCCTGTTTTCGGAGTAGGTGATGGCACGCTGTTGCTGATGGGACTTGAGTCAAATTGCTTCTGGGCATGTAACTGGGTTAATGGGACAGCACGATTATTTTTTTTCTCTCCTGAAAGGAAAATTACACGCTCTGTATTCCAGTGGTACCCGAGGAGTTGTTTTTACCTTTGTTTGCTGCGCAGTTGAGGCGGAGAGAAAAGGACAACTTTCCCCACACTGAGATTGTACCGGGTTTAAATCAGTTCTGCCACCAAAAATAACACGTTTCCGTTGTTGGTTATGACACCTTTGTGTTTCCTTTATCTGGACAAGGGCTAAAATATTTATAGAGCTTTAGGTAGGCTTGAAAAAAAGACAGAGTGGCTTCTGAAGTGTGTGTCTTGAAAGAAAAAAATGTATCCCGGCCTCGACCGTCCCGGGAGCGCTCTCCAAATCTGCCGGAGAAGTGTTGAAATGGGTCAGGACTTGTCGAGTTGCAACGAGCAGCTGCTCCTTTCCAAGTGCTTGAGTTCAGCAGGAAAGAGACTCCCATGCTCCAGAGTAAGAGTATCTGCACGGGAATAGCTGGAAAAGTTGGAAGCACAAAGGCCATCCCTGCCTGTAGCAGGAGAGGGGCCTGCTCGTGGTAGGAGAAGAAATCTCCCTGCCAGCCCCGGAGTTTGCTCTTGGTGCTGTGAAAACACCGAGCAAGGAGGAGTTAATGCAGTCAAAGGTCTTTAATAACACAGATTTTCCTGAGTTTGGAAAGCTTTTGGGAGGTGGAAACTAATAAACATTGCAGGGCTGCTCTGTTTGGGGTTGCCAGATGATGGTGGAGTGTTTGGGTTTGGGTTTGGGTTTGATTTACACGTGAGGGTGACTGTGTGAGTTACTCAGTTACTCACAGTAGTCAGAGAAGTCTGATTGCAGGGTCTGTGGCACTGGTGGTGTTTGGAAATCCGTGTGAGCCCATGCTGTGGCCGTGCTAATGGTGGTCTGAGAACAGCTTTCCCTCTTTTATGTGTTATTAATAAGTTGTAGACGTTACTGTGCCTTGAAACCATCGTTTTTCTGGGCTCATTTTGTTCTCTCACCTAAAAGCAAAAACGAGAGAAGGCTTTGGTCTTTCAGGCTTAGCAGGAGACTCTTCCTATGCACATCAAAGGGAAAGATTTTTTAGTGATACTCCTTGCAGCTTTGGTTTTTTAGTCAGCTGCTGTCTTGAGAAGGTTCCTGAGCATCCCTGGAAAGGGCCCGTCTGGAAACAAAAAGTGCATCTCCACAGAGTGGTGAGACCAGCACTGCTGTCCTGGGCCTGCCACGAGACCTCCCACAGAACTGCCAGGTCTGAGGGGGAATTGAGGCTGAAATCTGGTCTGAAAACTTTCTCTGGAAGTCCTGAATTCCTGTCTGTGGTGATGTACAGGCTCGACGCAGGACCCTCTGCAGCTGGTTTGTTGGGCTGACTCAACGGATTGAATTAGAAAGGGAACTCAGCAGGGTGGTGCAGCTGAGGGTGGGTGACCTATGGCACTTACTTGGGAGGGAAGTCAAGAACTGAAACCAGAAAGTATTTAAAGCCTGTTTGTTGTGACTTTAATGTGAAATTTGTGGTGCGCCTCGAACTTTGGAGTGTGCTGGGAAGGGGGTTTCAGCAGCTGGTGGTTCGTGCCCAGCTTTAGCACAGCGAGGCTCGTGTGGATGTGCTATTTCTTGAGCTGCTGAGGCGTCTTCTGACTTCCACTCTGCAGAATATAAACCCAGCTTCAGTTTGTGTCGCACTTTCTCACCAGTGCTCAATACTTGTCACTGGGTGGTCTCTCTTCAATTGCTTTACTTTTCTGGGCTCTGTGTTTCCTACTCCAGATTTGTGAGTGCAAATAATTCAGCTGTCAACCTGTCCAGCTTGAGTTTTACGTTTTCCCTCAGCATTGTGTTTTAAAGTTGATTTCAAAGTGCCTTTATGTCTGTCTCTTCACAAGGAAAAAAAGACCTAATTTTTGTTGATATGCAAATATCACAGGGTGTAAGTTTCGATGAGCTTAAGCTGTTCAGCTTAATTGTACTGATTGAATTCCCAAAGTGCTTTTTTAATTAAAAAAAACCAAAGTTCACCTGCACAAATAAAGGAGTTTGTGCTGAAGTATTTGGTTGTGAGGTTGTGCACCAAATTTAGCTTGAATGGATTCCCATTTCCCCCCAAAACTTCACGTTCCATTGCAGTGGCACCTGGAGTCGCCGGCATTCACGGAAACAATTGGAATTGGCACAGCCCCACCACTGCTGGCTGCAGCCAAAGCACGCTTTATCCACTCAGGCTGACATTAAGATCATTAAATAAATGAATGAATTGTACTGTCACCAAATTCCCATCCTGGCAGCAGAAGAACATGAGAATTTTATAGCCGGGCCCTCTGTCCAGAGTGACCGGGATGGCAGGAGGAGAACAGTCAGCACAAAGCTCTCCAGTGAAATGGGTGAGCCTTGCTGAGAGTTCCAGCGTGGGGCTGTGTGAAAGCCTGAATTACCAGACATCTGATCGTCCAGGATGAGTATTAATCAACCTGGGAAGGGCGTGGAGAAAGGAGCTGGAGCACAGCAATAAAACAAGGGAGCGGGACAGAGCCGGGGAGGGGGAGAGCAGCTCCTCCATTGGCAGCACAAGTCTGTGTTGCTGTTTGAAAGAAGTTTTTGGGGAAGAATGGAGTCAAACTGTGAAGTGCTGAAAGCAGGGATAACTCTTGGTCCCCATCAGGAAGTTTGAGGTCTCGCTGGTTGAGCTGAAACTCTGGAAGGTCATTGATGGTTTGGAAGATCTCGGAGAATTCTGCTGAACTTCCCCCTAGGGGAGGAGAGGGTTGAAAATGCTCCCTGGAAGGAGGAGAGTTCACTCCTCAGGCTTGGGTTGCTTTTTCTTGTGTTCTAGCTCCATCCTTGTTTTTATTATGTTGTGCTTAAGGTGGTGTTTTTGCTTAGAAATGTGAGACATAAAACTGTGTATCTGCTACAGGAAATGTCTCTGGATTGGGGGAAAAAGCAAAAAGATGAAGTTTGTTTCAATCAGTTTGGTGAACCAGGATTGCACTGCAGCCCCTGATAATGTCAGAGATACCAGGGATAACCAGGAATGTTTGATCCAGTCCATTCCTGTTCTGAAGTGTAGCAAAACATCAGCATTTAAGGGAAGAATACTTTTCTTCTTCTTCTCTTCTTCCCCTCCACAGTGTTTGTCTTGATTATGGGTAATTTGATAAAAGGCTGCTAAAACAGCACTGGTCATCAGCACACTCCTTGGAGAATCCCTGGTCGTGCTTTAGGTGGTGGTGATGAACTCCAAGTGGCTGGATAATGTTTGTAGGTGTCAAGTTCACAGTTTTGAGAGACCTGCTGTGAATGCAATGTTATTGCAGCCTGATATCAGCAGAACTGGGATTTATGCTCATCAGAAAAGGAGTGCTCCTCCTGCTCGGTGCTCAGGGTGTCCTGTCAGTGCAGATAGTCCTGAGCAACCAAAAAGCAGAGACAGGTTCTGAAATTCCCATTTCTTTCCAATCTGGGATAGCACATCAGGTGCACCTTCGCTGACTCCTACCTGTGTGTTGGTTCAGCCGTGTGGCATCACTTCAGAGGCCACTTGGCAGCAGTTGCAGCCTTCCCTCCGTGTTTCACCCCTGTGCTGGGGGCCTGAATTCACAGAATCATGGAATGGTTTGGATTGGGAGGGACCTTAAAACTCATCCAGTTGCACCCCCTGCCATGGGCAGGAACACCTTCCACCAGACCAGGTTGCTCCAAGCCCTGTCCAACCTGGCCTTGGATTCAACAGGCAGAGCTAATGGAAGTAAATCAGCATTTTTTAAAATGAGAAATGCTTAGAGACTTAATTTACTGCCCATCTTCAGACCCAGCCAGGATAAATAGATCATTGGTGTCACTGTTTCTTGGATCCCCCTGCGGAGCTGTGTGTGAAATGTGCACCTGAGAGCCCGTGGGAGGGAAAATCAGAGGTGCAGAGGGTTGGACTGAGGAGACCCAGAGCTCCCATCCAACCTGCATCCCCCTGTGAACTCTGTGCAGCAGTGTAAGATGTGTTGCAGTGCCCTCCCTGGATGCCTGCTTTCCCAGGATTTCATTTTGTATGACATGGGATTTTCACTCAGGAGAAGTCGTAAGCTCTGCATGTGGCAAGAAGGTACTTAGGATTTCCTTTCATTTTGATAAACGGCTGAAATAAAGATTATGGGGGGGAATCATGAGGCGTTACAGAACTGGGAGTGGAACTGAGCATTAACACTCTGGAGAATCATCCTTCAGGAATTCCTCACTCAGCTGACGGAGGGACCATCATCAGTCTGGGTGACAGCACTGCTGTCACCACGATGCTCCTGACACAGTGACCAGCAGAGCGTTGCACTTCCCAAGGAGCCACAGCGGGAAGGATCAGAGGCACGGCAGGAAACGCGGCTGAGGGAACGAGACGGTGAAATAGCAGACTGTTGGATGTTCCTGCTCGTCACACACATGGAGAGCCTGGTTTGGAAAGGGCTGGGAGCTGCTGCAGGGTCCCGAGCCCCCAGGGGACACGAGGAGCAGCAGTGCCTGTGGAGCAGAGGCGTGGGGGGGGTGTACCCTGGTGAGCTGGGGTGGCTTATTTGTGGTTTTAGGGCACAGAGTCTGAGGTGAGGGGCAGTTCAGAAGTAAATTTTAGTACATTGCAGAAATTCAGAACTCCTGGGTGAAAACTGCCATGAACGACTCTGTGGTGCTCGTGCTGCACTGGGAATGTTCTTTTCCAGCCAGATAACACCATGCCCCCAGCTGCAGTAACTGCTGCTGCTGAAGCCAGAGACGTGAGGTTTTGCTCTGGGAATTCAGCTGGGTGAAGGTAGGCTGTGATACCCACACAGATGTTTATTCCAGGCTTTAAAGCTGAAATAAAGGCCTGGGCAAAAGCTTGGGAATGTTTCTCTGCGACAAGAGGGGTTTCCTCTTGCTCTGCATTCCTCTGGTGTCTTTTTAGTTGTGTCATCTGGCCCTGTCTGCTTTGTGTGTTTGGGTTTTAATGCTCTGAACTGGTTATGTGTGTGCAGGGCCAGCTCAGAGTAGAAGTAACTCCCTGAGTGTGTGTTAAGGAACTGCTCTGAAGGAAACCAGCCCCAGACAACCCCAGTGTTCTCCTCCTGGACAGGCTGTTGGGACCAGGGCACTGGCCCTACTTGCTCAGTAGAAGTTCTCCCTTCCCAGGACTTCCCAATCCCGGGACACGTTTATCAGGTTACCTCAGAGCAGCACAGGGATGGGGGCTGAGCAGGTCAGAGCCTCTCCAGGAGCTGGTGTTGGACCAGAAACCGCTGTTTGAGCTGCTAATCAGGGGATAGATACACTGAACTTGGGGACCTTTGTTTCCTTTGAAGTGTGATTCAGTTTGTGTGAGGTACTGGGTACTTTGGCTGTTGTGGTGTGAAGTGTTTTGAGCTCAGTGGTTGAAATACAGGAGTATTTGACAGTAACTGTTGGATCAGCAGTTGCATTATGGAATGGGAAAGGTGGAAGGTCGATGTGGCTTTAGCTCTGATGGCTGGTCTGTGGCATTTTATTAAAAATACTCTCTTTTTCTGCCAGACTAGATATGTGCAGGCATCTGATGCAGCCAGAGGTGCTGAGGACAGATGTATTTGTTCCTTTGGAATAGACCAAATCCAAAGCAGTTGCAGCAAGGAGTGGGCTGTGTGTCACTGGCCACTGGCAGGAGATAAAGCCTTGTTCTCCCTGGCTGTCTCCTCCCAGTCACTCCTGCTCTCTCCATCAGGTCAGTTTGCTCACAGCCTTTGGAAAGTTTTACAGCATTTACCAGGAGCTTTGCTCAGTCTTAGCCTTGTGTAGCTGCTGTTCAGTGTGAGACACCGGTGTTAGGGTTTTTTCCCCCCTTCAAAATGTGATAAAGGAAAATACAACAATCGTCACAAGTTCGGCTCCGATGTTGCCTTGTGTCAGATTTGCCTCTGTCCCCCCAGCTCTGCCTTGGCCACTGCTCAGGACTTGGTGGGTGTGAGATTTCTCTTGGAATGCTTATCTCCTATGGCAGATTCCTGCTTTCCCTCCTTTCCTTGAACCATGTGGTTCCTTCACTCTGAAGACTCCTCCTCGTTCGCTGGGAGCGGCACTTCCGACCACCTCGGAGCTGCCGCCCGGCTGGGATGAGCATCTTCCATCTTCACAGAGCCACAGAATATTCTTCCCCAGGGATGCTTACAATCACTTTGCGTGGTGGCTTTGCTTGATGAAGTGACTCAGGAATTTTTCCCAGCACATCTCTTCTCCCAGCCCTTCTACAACGCCCAGAGAAGCTGTGGCTGCCCCATCCCTGGAAGTGTCCCAGGCCAGGTTGGACGGGGCTTGGAGCAACCTGGGCTGGTGGGAGGTGTCCCTGCCCATGGCAGGGGGGTGGAATGGGATGAGCTTTGAGGTCCCTTCCAGCCAGACCATTCTGCAGTTCTGTGATTCTCTTCACTTCCATGTTTAACTGTTTCAAACAAGGATTATTTTACCAGTGCAGGAATCGGCTGGTTTTGAGCTGCCAGGCCCGGGGTGTGGTTGGCTTTGTTTATCAGCGGGGGCACAAACGTCCTCAGCAAGCAGCAGCTGGAGCTGTTTTTGGCAGCCCCTTGGCATTCACCCTCTCTGGAGGGAGGTTTGCAGTGTGCAGAGGCTCCTCCATGTGCTCGGGGGGCCTGGGAGCTGCCATCCCATTTCCCTGCTGAACTGTTCCATATGGAAATATGGTTTTTAACACTTACCAAATGCTGGGGAGCCAGAGGCTGCTCTAGCACAACTTTATGATGGAAAGCAGTGTTAAGATATCTCTCTCTTTCAGGTAATGGATTTATTTTCCCTTCTTTTGGAGTTAATCACAAAAATAAGTGTGGTTAACAGTATCCAAAGGACTCTTGTTTTTTTGCTGTACCGTGCTGTGAAATGCCTTGTTCAAGATGCTTTCTTCTCTCTGAGCTTGGATCATTTTTAGATGCTGAAGGGCATTTTTGAGACCTTGTTTTAAGTCCGTTTTACATCGTGTTTATATGAAACAGACAAAAAAACCAACACCCACCCCAGTGCTTTGCCAAATATTTCTGGAAAGAACACGCTTTGTGGATAATGGTTTTCATGTTCTACCTGCTCCTCGGTGTGTTCAGGCTGTGGAAGAATCTTCTCTCCCCTGAAAAAAGGCTTTGAGAGATTAGACTTAAGGTAGTCACTTGAGGCAGGTTGATTAAGAAATAAACTGAACGTTAGATTTAATCAAGGTTTGAATAATGGAGTTAAAATTGACTGTCACTCCTGGAATGCAGATATTTTTAGGTCGGGATTGGGATGTGCCACTCCCCAAGTTGTCTGTGCCGTAGCTCTGAAGGAACACTGATCCAAATGCCGTTGGACGGAGCGGATCTTCTCCAGTTTGGGACTTGCTGCTTCAGCCCATTAACACATCCCATAGTAAACATGTTGTGCCAAAAGTTGGCAGTTAATAGCAAAGGAATTCCTGTGCAGCACTGGGGGTTCCTGCCCAAAATACAGCTGAGATGGAGCAGTCAAAACATTTGAGCTGGTGTTGATGGAGGGACTTCAGCTCCTTTTGTGTTCAGATTCCTCCTGAGGGGCAGCTCCAGTCTCTGCTCTGGTGACAGTGATAGGACCTGAGGGAATGGCTGGAGCTGTGTTCAGGGAGGGTCAGGTTGGATCTCAGGGAAAGGTCCTCCCCCCAGAGGGTGGTTGGCACTGAACAGGCTCCCCAGGGCAGTGGGCACAGCCCCAAGGCTGCCAGAGCTGCAGGAGGGTTTGGACAACGCTCTGAGGGACAGGGTGGGATTGTTGGGGTATCTGTGCAGGGTCAGGAGTTGGATTCTTGGTCCCTGTGGGTCCCTTCCAGCTCAGGACATTCCATGATTCTAAGAACCATTTGGTTTGAACACTTCCCAGCTGGGGCACTGCCCTTGTTGCCACTGCTGTCATAGTGTGAGGTCCTGAGCTCTTGACCTGTGCTGGTTTCAGGAGGGGCCTTGAGGGCAGCAGGGATTGTCCAAATTGAGACCTTGGCCCTGCAGAGCCCTGCAGAGCCCTGCAGAGCCATCCTTTGCTGTCCTGCAGGGACTTGTGGCATAGCTGAGGTTTGACTGGGTGTTTTCTCTTGCCCAAAGGTGAGAATAAAGCTGTTTCTTGGCTGTAGCTTTCTATTGTCAGCTCAGGAAATTAGGAAGTTTTGTCTGGATTAAAGCCTGAGAGGCAGCAATGGGCCAGGAGTGGGTTGTGGAAACAGAGCCCTGGTGGTGGCACCTCTGGCCGTGGGTGTCTGGGTGGCCTTGAAGGTGCCTTCCAACCCAAACCAGTCTGTGGTTCTGTGAAACAGCTGAGGCTGTTCCCTATTCCCTGCTGTTCCAGAGAATCCAGGTTGCAAATGGATGAGTGGAATAAAGTGGGGTCACTTGTTTGGGAGGTGAATGATCCAGGATGATTTTAAAGGAGCTTCCTTACTTTGTTGATATGCCCTGGCTGCAGAGAGAATCAGAGCGCCGGACTTGCTAAATTCCTATTTAAACCAGCGGAATTGCAACAAAACAGTCTTTCCAGGGACTGAGAAGGAAAGACCAGCAGCATGTGGCCTGGCAAGTGCTGCATGATGCTGTCATTTTGGTTGTGTCTAGTAATAATATCGACTTCCCTTCCCAACCTTTGGTGTCAGCGTGGGCAGAAAAGGCCAGAGCTCGGATGGTTCATCGCGTGGTGCCCTCGGGCAGAGTTGTTCATCTGTCAGCTGGGATTGTGACTTCTCTGTGCATTGTTGCCAGGCAGGGCTTGTGTTTGCTGTGCCCAGGCTGGGCAGCTGTGGCAGGGGAAGCACAGGGGCACTGCTGGGAAGTGACCTGTGAGAGCAGCCCACACCACAGGGCCCGTGGGCTGCACGCTGTGGGCTGGAGGGGCAGGTAGGATCAGAGGGCAGGCTCTCACTTCCATGGGAAAAACACAGTTCCTGGGCTCACTTTGCGTGGTGCCAGGGGACAGGACAGTGTTTTAAGATGAACTCAGTCTCAGAGCTGACTCGGGCAGCTGCGAATGGGATCGGAGTGAAAGGAGTGAACTGACCGCAGTCTCTACACCCAAAATATGTGTTGTCCCCTTTGCAGTTTACAACTCTGTAAAAGCAAAGAACATAAACCCAGGAAACCTTTACTGACAGAAGTTCCAAGTGACTAGTTCTGGTTGTACTGCTTGTCCTTTAAAGCCTGTTTACATGTGGAGTCTCGAGGCCACAGTGAAACTGTGGCTTCCACACTGAAAGCAGCCAAGAGCCCAACATGGGACTTAAACCTACCTGCTCTGTGGCAGCTGCACTTGGAGCTCTTTTACTGGCCTTAATTACCTTAATGAGGTTTTTGTCTGGCTTTTCTTAGGCTTTAATTTTGTTCCACATGGGTGTTCAGGTATAAGCAGCATCTCACAGCTCTCCTGTACTGTGTAATAACATATGTGAGAACTGCCTTTTTTTTCCCCCCTTAATTGTTTTATTGAGTAACTTTTATCACAGGTTGATTTGAAATGCTGGCATTTCACAATTGCATCTCAAAACATGTGTTATCTGGACTGTACAAAGCAGAATTAAGCAGAACAAATGCATCTTGCTTTATCTGGAAACAGGGTGTGCTTAGCTGCAGATTATTGACGTTCTCCTATCTATGGTGCAAACACTAAAGCTTTTGGAGTAAGGAGTTGTTATTTAATGCTGAGTGGGGCATGCTGTGATCAGGAATATAAATAAATACAACTTATTCTGCTTGGGTTTGTTCTCAATCACCAGCACAGCAACCTCTGCCTTAGAGTTAGGAAGGTGAAAGGGAATTTCCTATTTATATCCCAACTCTGTCCACCATGCCAGAGTTGCCAAGGGCAGCCCAAGTCAGTGCCAATCTGAAATAGGTGTTTTATGGACTTTTTCTTTGTTTCTTCTCTATTTCCATGCTTCTTTAGGCTTTGGTTTCAAGTTGTGTATTGTAGCAGCTGCTGCCTTCACTGGAGTTGTGAGTGCACAAAGAATTCCCTGACTTTGTGCCAGATCACAGAATCATGGAATATCCTGCATTGGAAGGGACCCACAAGGGTCATCGAGTCCAACTCCTGGCCCTGCCCAAGAATCACTTTGTTTCATCCCCCAAGTGTATTTTTCTTTATTTCTCTTTCTTCTTCTTTATTCCTTCTCACCTTTGAGGATGTTCCAGCAGTTGGACCTGACAATGTGTGACCCCCAGCATTAAAAAAACAACAAAAAAAGGGAAAACTCAAAGATGTGATGCAAGAGCAGCTGTAAATTCTCACTTCTGCAGCAGCCACAGATCCTTTGCTGTTTGCTCCGCAAAGGGGTTGGTTTTTAAGTTCTTCCCCCTCTTTCCACGTCACGTTCCCCACCTGCAAGGGAAACAAAGGAGGCAAAAACTGTTCCAGCACTCGAGGAGGGGAGAGTGGCAGGAGTGTGTGTGTGTGTGTGTTTCAAATCTTTGTGCAGCCAGGGGTGTGTTCACAACTCCAGACTCTGAGCGAATTCCCCCTCTGGATGCCTGGAGAACAGTGACTTTTTTGCACAGCTGGCTGTTTTTAATGAGACTTTCCATCATTTTCCAGTGAGGCAACAGATCAGCACGTCTAAAAAGATCTTTATCTCAACAGTGAAGAACAGGAGTCCTTTCTGTCTTGAAAAACCCCAAAGGAAAGGGTGTCCTGGGTGAACAGTGGCTGTGTGTGACTCCTGCAATGGGCTATCAACCACATTTAATTAAAACTCCAGTTACAGAGGGATTTTCCTCCTTTTTAGTTCAGCTGCAACAGAGAGAAAAAAGTTTTTATCTTTACAAGCTGTTCTTGCAAAGGTTGTTGCTGTGATTGCAATTGAGAAACCCTTGTTTTTTAGGCAAATAAATATTTGCAGCTTTGTGTAAAGAAATATCTTGCCCCACGGCCAACTCCAAAAATAGATGGGGAGTTCCCGAAAGTGAAGTGTTTAGAACGCAGCATATGGATTAGCTCATGGGGTGGTGCAAAGAGACGGGATTTAGCCAACTTAGCCTTTCCTGTGGTTATCCAGAGTGGGGCTGCTGGAGGGAAATGGAGCCAGTCCCCCTGGAGCCAGTGTGTGTGTCCGGGGTGTGGGAGCTCCCTGGAGCAGCTGCACTGGGCGATGGCCCTGCTGTCCCCTGGCATCCCCTGGGGAGAAGGAGAAATGTTCAAGGGGGGGAAATGGGCACTTTGCTGTTTTTTCTCACTTAGGTGTTTCTTCTGTGTGGTTGGGAGTGAGACCCTCTGCAGGAACCTCTTTGCAGAGTCCCTGTCTGTGTGGAATCCCTGGCTCTGCGGTGGCTCCGAGGCACCCAGGGTTCACACCTGGCTCCTTGGCCGTGGGCTCCTGTGTGCAACGAGAGCCCAGTTTGGGAGAGAGAAGAGGAGCAACCCAATGTGAATCCATCACTTTGGGATTTCACAGCAGAGCATTTCTGTTCCCTGGGACATGTGGGTCACAAGAAGGTACGTGATGGCCACGGCTTAAGAATCCAGCCTGGACATGTGGGAGCACACACCGGGTGCTGGCGGCTGCGTGGCCAAGGCAGGGAGCTTCTCTGTACCTCTGTTTCAATATCTGGGAGAAGAAATATCTCCAGCAAGCATCAGACCCTTGGAGATAGTGCTCACCTTCATCACTCTGCATTCCAGACTGGTGGTTGGTGTGTCCATGTTAAATGGGACACTGCTACCAGCTGGGAGCCTCCTCTTTGACCATTCCTGGGGATTTTGGTTTGCTGCTGGGCTCTGCTGAGTTTCGTGGTAACACTAAGAAAACGAGGAAGGTTTTGTTTGGTGAAGTCAGGATTAAATGTGTTTTCTCTGGAGCTCTTTGTGACACGGTGGGGAGTGATGTTGAAATGAGGAGCAGGTCTCTAAATGTAAAGGACCCGGAGGAGGAACACAAACATTTCCTTAGTCCCAGGAGAGGAACAATAGCTCATTGTTGGGAGGGAGGGATTGCAGAAAAGCCAGCGGGCTCAGAAGTAGGGGGTTATTTTCTATAGCTTACTATTTATATGCCACTGGGAGGCCCTTTGGGAACTAGATGTCCAGTCCCTGGAACGTGTGTCCCTGGGTCGAGGCAGGTTGGGCGCGAGCAGAGCGCGTCCTTTCAGCCAGGGTTTGTTCTGGACAGTGCCAGGGTTAGGGAAAGGCCCCGTGTTCATGCAGTGCCCGCTCTGCCTCCCAGCCTGGCAGCTGAGGGGACGTCCCCTGAAGAGACGGGACTCTTCTTCCTCCCACCCTCACTTTCTCTCTGCTGTATATCGGCCCCTGAATGGGCCTGCATTGACCGGAGAGACAAAGGAGCCTTTCAGGCCGCGGCTTTGGGCACAGCCAGCGCGCTCTGGGCTTTTGTTAATGCTCTCAGTCCCCCCTTTCTCCCTGGGCAGCCTCACGCTCATTGTTAATACAGCTCCGGAGCAGCACTGATAGTTCTGAATTCATTTTGTTTGCTCAGTTCGCAGGAAAAGTTGCAAAAAAGCTGCGGGGAGAAGGTGTTGCCTCCTCGATTCTTCCGCAGAGGGTTTTCTTTCATGCCTTGAGCGGGAAAAGTGGATCGCGTAAACAGATCCGGGCAAATCCTCCCCCGAGCGGAGCGTGCTGCTGGAGCCAAAGGGCTCGTTCCAGTGCTTGGGAATACTAAATGGCTTTCCCCGCCCCGGCTGGATTAGTCTCCATGTTGTCCTGTTTAATTTGGTTATTGCATTAGGGCAGCTAAAGATGTAAGTGCTTATTAAAACAGCTGCTGTGCTGAGTGGCAGCGGGGTCGGCGAGGGCTGTGCAACAGTTGGGAGCTCGCTTGGCCATCGCCCCGACCTGGCTTTGTGTTGTGGCCTTTAAGGACTTGAAGGCTGAGAGTCTTAAATAAGTGAAGCCGACTTCAGGTAGATGCAGCAGCACAGGGGTGGGAGGAGGAGAAGCTCCCAGGTCAGCATTTCCTGCCAGTACACAGAGATGACAAAAAGGAAAGCTACTTTTCCAATTCCATCATAATGAACCTGGGAGCTGCTGGTAGGTGCTCTCTAATCGTCATGAAACATCACTATGGAATTAATTCCTGGAAATAAACTGCTAGGCAGCAGCTGATGGAGAGCACTGGTGTGTAGCAGGCATGCAAAAATAAATGTAAATGCTACCAGGGGTGAAAATGGAGGGGGGGAATGGATGTTTCTTAGTGTGAAGGGCACAGTTTGAGGGGGTTGTGCCCCAAAATCAGGTGTTGGGTGAAACAAGCTGGGAGAACAGGACTGGGGTGAGTTTGATTATGCAAATGAGACAGTGTCAGCAACTGAGAGGTGACCACAAAGGCTGTCCCAGGCCTCAAAGCACCTCAGTGCAGCTGTTTGTTCTAGAAATAGTTGGGTTTTTTCTGTGCTCTAAACCAATTTTTAACAGAACATGGAGCTGCATTCATCTTTGTTTGGCATCTTCCTGACTGGAACATGAACTGTGGATCTGGGAGAAGTTTTTAAAGGATAACAGAACACTGCATAGTGAATATGTGACAAACAGGGAGAAAACTGTGTTCAGAGGATCTCCCAGGTTAACATTTCTTTGCCACCTCTCTGGAGGGAAGATGGATTTGTCTGGTTCCAGTGTATTGCATCATGGAGTGCACTCCCCATCCCTGGGAGTGTCCAAGGCCAGGTTGGACGGGGCTTGGAGCAGCCTGGGCTAGTGGAAGGTGTCCCTGCCCATGGCAGGGGATGGAATGAGATGAGCTTTAAAGCCCCTTCCAGCCAAATCCATTCTGTGATTCTGTCACCAAAAAAGCCAATATTCCATTAGTTACCCAGAAGGGGTTACTTTATCCATCCAAACCAGCACAACTGGTTTGCCACACAATGCAAAGCCTCCTCACTCCTTGGGAAGCGTTGTCTTAGTTCTGTTATTCTTGTCACTGGGTCTGGTTCTATTTTTTGGGGGCTTTTTTAGTTTTGGAAGTCATGGCCTGGGGTAAAATCCCTGTGTGGCGGCGGAGCCCAACAGGGGGAGTCTGAACTTTAACTAAAGCCTTGTCTGAGTTGCTTCCAATTTCCTGTACAAAGGATGAGCCTCCCCGTGTGCCCAGAAGGCTAATAAATGGAAGGGGCTTGTGGATCAAAGGGGAAATGAATCTGAAGGCCTGGGGGCCTTTGCTTTGCTTTAAAAAATTTGTCTGTCAGACAACGCTCAAATTCTCCTTTCTAATAATTTTTTTTAATTTAGGCCCAAGCTTACCCAAGAAAGTAAAACCGAGTTGTTTTCTTGGTGTGTTCGGTGAGTGCAACGCCTCTGTGTTCAGTGGTGGAGGGTTTAGACCTTGGGATTGGCCCAAATGAGCTGCATTTGGGCACATCTAGCCCTGACTGAAGCGAGGCCTGATCTTCTAACCCCCTGTGCTCCCGAAGCCACCCAAACCACGGCGTGTGTCAGCACCACCCGTGGCACAAATCCACCCCCTGGCTTCATTCCGGCCGCTGAAATGCAGCTTCTCTGAGCTCGGTGTCTTCCCCTTTTGGGCAAGTCTGCCACCTTCCTCTGCCAGCCTTTTGGGAAGGTTTGTTGCAATCCAAAGCTCGGGTGTAGCAGCCCTGGCATCGGCTTTGACCTTGGGTGCCCTCTTTACTGCTCCTCTTTTCCTGTCTTTGATGTCTGAGTGCTGCATATTTGTGGTGGTTTCCACAGGCATGTGCTGTGCTCACACAGACGTGGCCGCGCTTCCGGACTCGCAGCGCCGGCGCTCCGACTGGCTTTGATGAGTTCTGAGTGAAGAGAGACTTCATAATGCACAGCCATCAGCCTGGAACTCTCAAATCAGATAATTAATTATACTGGGAGTGTTGTCGGAGCTCTGGGATCGTTGGAGGGGGATTGACCAAACTGGTGTAGCGCCTGACCCTCTAAACTGTGCGAGGGATGGCTCCATCAGCCAAGGGAAGGGACAAATCTTGTTTTAGTCCCTTAAGCCTTTCCTATCCAAAAACATAAAATCCAATTGCATGCCTGCTAATATTGGCTTAGCTGAACTGGCAAAAGCACCCACGGAGGCCTCCTGAGCAGGGGAATCCGGAGCATTAAATGTGTGTGTTTGACTTCTGTGGTGCTAAAAACACCCCCAGCTGCTGGAGCTGGGGCAGTAGTCCCCTTCCTCTTAGGGCTGATCTTGGAGAAAGCTTTTCTGTTTCCCTGACATGGGAGTACAGAACACAGGAGATGAGTCAGAGAGTGACAACATGAGCTGCTCCTTTGTTTCATCTGGGGGCTTGTGCTGAGAGCGGCTGGATTTGCACCCGACTGCTGGGCTTTGGAGGAATTGGATCCACTCTCCTTTTTTTTTCAGGTCCTCGCATCCTCTTCCTTAGCTTCCCCTCCCATCAGTGTGAGTTCAGCTCCGGCTCTTCTGCCAGGAAATAAATAGAAACTTGCTTTTTCACATCCTCTTACTAAATCTCACAGTACTTTTCATGCCCAGTCTTCTGTTTCAGGTGTTTGTCCTCTTGAAGTCTGTTGACTTTTTTCCTTTTCCTTTGAAATTTTGAACCTGCATGGAAATTTGTACCTGGAGGTTTATTGTGAGGGGATACACGTGGGATAAATCTGTGCAAGGAGTGGGGTAGGGGGGACCACAGTTCAGGTGCTTTAGGAATACCTGGCACTGCTGTTTGCTGCTGTTACTAACTAGCTGTTGGATTTCAAAACTTTTGGAGGGAATGAGAACCCAAAATTTTCTTTTTCCTCTTCCCAAATGCCATAAATACCCATTTCTCACGCTCCACCATCACCCACATCTCTCCAAAGAAAGAGCAAGTCAGCTGTCCCTGCTCAAAGGAGGCATTGAAGAGCCTGAGTCCCGGAAGCCAGAGCCGGTTCATTCAGAGATTGGGGAGGCTCAAGCCACGAGGGGAAGGGCAGGATCCCGGGCAGACGGATCCCCTGGCTCAGGGATGAGCAGGGATGTTGTTAACCCTGCTTGTTATTCACCATCTAAGTGCTGGGCTCGGAGCAGAGCCTTTTCATTCAGGCAGCAAGGCATCGCCACGCTCCGTGGGTTGCTCCCAAATCCATGTGCCTGCCTCGCCCTCTGAGGCTCAGCAGTGTTAAAGATCATCAGCCTTCTAAAACAGGTGGAGTTACACAGAATTCCAGAATGGATTGGGTTGGAAAGGACCTTAATGTTCTTGTTCCACCCCCTGCCACGGGCAGGAACACCTCCCACCAGCCCAGGTTGCTCCATACCCCGTCCAGCCTGGCCTTGGACACTCCCAGAGGTCCGGGACAGCCACAGCTTCTCTGGGCACCCTGTGCCAGGGCCTGCCCACCCTCACAGCCAGGATCCCATCTATCCCTGCCCTCCGGCAGTGGGAAGCCATTCCCTTGTCCTGTCACTCCAAATTTCATGAGGGCAGGATGTGAAGGCTGCCTTGGGGAGTGTGGAGGGTGGAATGAGCAGGATGGAGCAGTGCCTTGCCCGGTGCTGCTCGACCCAGCCTGTGTCACTTGGTTTGCAACAGAGGAGGAGAAAGGGCAGGAGCTGAAATTTAAAGGGAACAAACCTCTCACTCAGCCTGGCTTTCAAACCTCTTGCTGTGCCAGTTTTGGGAAGTTCTGAAATGCCTTGTTCCTCCCGCTCCATCTGCGGGAGGTTCCACAGGAGATGTGCCCGCAGCCCCACCGCGCTTGCACAACTCATCAGTGGGGTCAGGGGGCTGCTGTCACCACTGTGCTTTGGAGGGCAGCTGGGAATAGAGGGCCAGATGTGCTCCAGGGCTGTGTGGGAGCTCCAGGTGGGACCTGGGCTCCTGTGTGAATCATCTGGGGTGAGAGGCAGACACACATCACAGCTCTTACTCATGGACCCGTTCTGACGCTCTTAAAGACGTCACAAAACAGCAGCTCTGTTCTGGAGTCAGGTGCTCTTCCCAAGACGACTGCAGCCAAGGGATTAATGCCACTGAATGAAAAAAATGGGATTATTATTGGGTTTAATTTTTGCCAGAGTCCCTCTTTCTGCAGCAAGAGTATGAGCAAGAGCAGGAAGAACATGTAAAAGCTGATGGTTCAGTGGTTACTCCAGCAAGTCCTTAAAACATAGCAGATTAGGTAACATAACACGAAATTAAAACATTCAGAAGGGGCAATCAGTTGCTCCATAATAAAGCTTCACTACCCCAATCCTTTCAGTCAGGAAGAGATTCCTGAAGGATTTTTCTTCTTGTCTGCCATAATAGGGAATTTATTTTCTAGTGAACAGCGAAAGTAACTCCCTGCTGTCTGTAGGATCATCCACAGATTGCCTTGGGATTTGCCACGGTACATACCAGCTGGTGTTTATACCTGTTGGCTTTTCCTTAGGTGCCATGGCAGCACCTCACCCCACCTGGGACAGGCTCTGTGACCCCACGAGGGACAGAGAAGCAGTGGCACGTGGGCTTTCCCCACTGCCCTGCGTGACGTGACGCCCTTCCCGCTGCTGTAGGGCTCTGTTACTGCAGGGTGTGCGTTGGTGTTGCATCGACCCACCTGGATGAGCAGCCACTGAGAAAGCAGCCTTTTGTGTCCTTCACCTGTGCACAGATCCTCACTTGGCCTCCCAAAAGCTTTTTGATTTCTTATTTTTGGAAAGGGCCTCGTGTCCAGTCACCGTGACGCTTTGGAGGCATCTCCAGGCACGCTGGGTGTAAGTCAGCTCAGATGGAACAGTCCAGTGAAACAAGGAGAAAAAACCTTTTTATCCAGCCAAGGCCAAGTACTTCAGGCTGCAGCAAGTTTGATTAAATGAATTGGAATTCAAGATCTGGAGCTCCTGGTGGGGATTTCCAGTTGGGTTTCCCCTTCGAGAGGGCCGTTGGTTGTATTGGAATCTGGTGAAGATTTATAACCTGTGGGATGAAAGGGAAGAAAGAAAGGCAGTGTTAGATAAAAGTGGGTGATGAAATAGCTGACCTTGCAAAATACTTTCTCTTGGCTGTGGGCTCCTAAATATGGAGGAACACATTGCAGGATGTGGATAAAATCACTCTGGCTATATTTAAAGTATGGAAGGGCACCATGCTTAATATGTCACTTAATTAGAGAAGCAACTTCTCCAGCAAACTGACCCAGGGCCCTGAGAAACCTTGTACAAACCCACAGGGAGTGTGTGTGGTTTGGAAGCACTTGGACATGGACTTAATTAGGTAAATGTTGAAATCACGTGTGTGTTCACTAGAAATGATTCTGTCCTTGTCTGTATTGTCAGTTAGTCCATGCAGTGAACGTGTGTGAGGCGTTGGGAACACTCCCTTGACGTGGACATTGCACACTTTAATTAGCCAAGGTGGTCTCTGAAGAGCTTTGTGGGTGAGGTGGGCTTGGGTGCTTTGGAATTCTACAGCATCTGTTTTCTCCTTTTCCCTAAGGAAAACTCAGTTATCTACTCGGAATCTTAGATTTTGCAAACCCCTTGTCTAGAGGTCCTTAAAAGTTCCTTTTTAAAGTAAACAGACTCAACTGAAGTGCTTCATATTAAAGGTAAATTTACCTGGATTTGAGGGAGGTGTGGAGGTGTTTTTTGGTTGGTGGGGGGGTATTTTGTGTTTGTTTGTTTTGTTGGGTTTTTTTGTTTGGGTTTTTGGTTGTTGGGGTTTTTGTTTGTTTTTTCATTCTGATCATTTGTTGCTAAAAACGGGGTGATTCTTTTGGGTTGAGGTGTTTGGGGGTGCAGGTCTGGCTGTGCCTGTCCTTGGTACCAATGGCAGGAAACATCAGCAGGTGTGGAATTGCACAGCAATCCAAGGATATGGTTAGTGAAACTTCTCCTGGCAGAATTGGGACCCAAATGCTGTTGATATTTGCTATTAGCCCCTGTTTGGTTTTTTTTTAAGGAGTATTAGTTTTTAATCATAGATGAAAAACTCATAAACCTATCTCTTTTATTAATTATAATTTCTTTATAATGGAAATATCCAGATAGGACTTTGTCCAAACTTGGACGTTCCTGAACTGCTGCTCCTGTAGGACATTTAAGGAATATATTTCACAAGTATCTGGAGAAACAAAAAGTTACTTTGCTGGCAGCAGCACTGGAAATGGGGGGGTGGGGGGGTGGTTGATGCTGCTTTCTGATTCAGGGAAGCTTTTCCTGCCCTGGAAAATCCGGCTGTGCCGGTGCTGCCCAGGTGAGCGCTGACCTCGGCTACTCTTGGCTTACGTTAAAGCCACTCGGTTGCGTAAGTGGCTCTTGGAGCCCTCGGTTCTTGTGCCACCAAATGACATTATTTGCCCAGGAAAACCTCAGTGCACCGTAACCTTTTCACTTGCTGGGAGAACAGAGAAGGATGAAGAGTGAAATCACTCCGTAGGAGTGGGAAGGGTGGGATACTTTTCATCTTAGAGCATTGTGGGAGATGATGGAATGAGAGCTCTTTATGTGGGTAAATGTTGGGAAAGCCACATGTGGTGCTTTGGGCATGCAGGAAAAATTGTTTTGAGTTAAATCTGCTTAAAAATGTACATTGCTGTGTTTTTGCTGTGCAGCACGGGGATGCTTTAATTGCTCCTGAATTAAAGAGGCTTTAATGTCTCCCCATAAAACAAGCATAAAGTCTCCACCTCCAGCATGGAGGTTCAGAACGATGATCTAAATATCAGTGTGTGTGTGACCTCTCTACTGATGCGTGTGGTTACTTGCTACAAGGAGGACAAGTGCCCCAAAATTGCTCCTGGTGATCTCTGTCCCTGTTCCTTTTCCTGGTGTAATCCCCCCACCCTGTCCTAGGAGCCACACTGTGAGTTAGTGCTGCCGAGCTGCCCCTTGGTGGCATCAAAACCTGGTTCCCACCTCGAGGGACCCCTTGGCTGAGGAACACATGGCCTGCTATCCAAGATAACACCCCACAGTTGCATCAATTCAGAGCAGAGTGCAGCCCATTGCACAAGCTGCTGCTAAATTATTCCTTCTCAAGCTGTGCCAGATAACTCCTTGCACTGGAGTAACACGAGCTGGAAACTCCTCCACTACCAGCACAGCTTCCTCCTTTGAGGACTTCTGTATGAAATAGTAACAAAAAAAGAGGAAGCTGGCTGGGGAGTTGCCTCCTATCTCTGGTATCATGGGGTATTTTAAAAGGTCTTGTCCTTTGGTCTCCTCTTTTATATTATATTGGCACGTTATAGATGGGGTTATGTCAGTGATGAGCTTGGAAGCAGCCACAAGTTTGGTGCTGTTGATGTTCAGCAGCTTCTGGGCAAAATTCTCCTGTGGAGAAAGGCTGAATGACAGTTATCCTGATTTTGCTCTGTAGGGATGAGGGAAGACTTCAGCCTTGTGTGTCCAGCTCCATAAGTTAAAACCTACAGGAATTTTTGTTAAAGAACTTTATAGTTAAGCACAAATGATCACCTCCTCTTTCCTCTCCCTTCTCCTTTGAAGTCCTGGGATGGCTGGAGGTAACTGCCTACGTGTGCCCTGTAGTTCCTTGTGCCAGCTGGGAACGCCTCATAAATTGAATTCTGAGGCCTTCATGCACAGATTTCAATGGCAGATTCCTTGATTTTCCTTTTTTCCCAGTGCTGACTGCTGGTTTTTGTTTTGTCGTGTCCATTAGAGAGGTTCCCTGTGTGTAAATTAGTGCTCAGTGCTCCACTTAGTGTCACTTTGTATAAAACTGTGCCC
Source organism: Myiozetetes cayanensis (assembly GCF_022539395.1). Classification (NCBI taxonomy): domain Eukaryota; kingdom Metazoa; phylum Chordata; class Aves; order Passeriformes; family Tyrannidae; genus Myiozetetes; species Myiozetetes cayanensis. The sequence goes on along the minus strand of NW_026087499.1, from coordinate 7,318,845 downwards.
ACCAGAGCACCAGGGGGTGGAGCTGCATTAATTCATCAGCACCAGGCTGAACCTTGGCCGTCATCTCTCCTCCCTCCCTGTCCCCAGTGCTGGCAGGCTCCTTTCCCAGAGTGCTTAATCCCTGAACCACAAAAAGGACAATTTAAAGCCCCTCGCCTGCAGCTTGGCAGATGATGTGGAATTGCAGCCTGACCCGTGGATAACCTTGTCTTCCCTTGGAGTTCTCCCTTCCAAACTCCTTCCTGCACATCCCCTGCTCAGGCCTCACTGCACGTGGTGTTGATGGATCCCAAACATCCATCCAGTGCTGATGTTCAGCAGTCCTGGGAGCGTTTGTAGGGGTGTAGTGGTGTGATTGGCACCCACTCCTCAGCAGGGGTGGGTTGTGCACCGCCGGACACGGCTGCTGGTGGAAGGGTGCCCTTCCCAAAGCGCGTTTCCAGAGGCAAGGCAGGAGCTGACACGTTCAAGGTGGTATGTAAAACATCTCCTGGAAGCTTCAGCGCGCTAATGAACTAATGGCACTGAAATGAATTGCTAATTAAAGAATTAGAAGGCTTCAAGTCGGGTAGTATCAGAGAGAACAGATCTCAGTGTTGAAGGGAAAATCTGTTCTCGGATCAAGTGTTGCTTTTCCCATGTATTTCCTAATTTTTAACTCGGTGAATGCACAAGTTGTGTGTCCATCCTCACTAGGCCCCTGTTGCCTTGAGGCTTACATGGTCCTCACAGTGTCTGTGTTGGTTCTCGCCCATTTGCTCTGCAAAGGAGCCCTCACTGCTCTCCTTCACCCACACAGCCTCCATCCCTCAGGAATGAGCCACGTCCCACCAGGATTCACCTCGCTGCTGTCTCAGGGGAAGGACAGAAACAATCCTGGAGAATCACAGTGCTCTTTGTGACTCCAGCTGGTGTGAACATGCCCGGTGCTCTCCTTCCTTTCTCACAGCTTCAAACCCCACTTTGACCCCTCAGGCCGTTCTCCTGGTGGTTGGTGGAGGTGTGGAAGCAGGAGGGAGGGAGCGTGGGGTGCATCTGAACCTTGTGCCATACCCAGCTCCTCTGCCGGAGCAGGACAGGGCGTTCTGGCCCGGCTGAGAAAGGCACCGGCTCGTGTTTCACAGGGTCGGTTTTGGGGTGTCCAGGGGTGCTTTGATGGAGGTAGTTTCGTGTTGGGATTAAAGATGTAGCTCTGAGCTGCAGGTGGAAGGGTGGATCTGCCTTCACTGACCAGGCTGTGTCCTCACACCCTGCTCTCAGATGTGATGGTCATGTGAGCGTTTGATGATTCAAAACAGCTCACGGAATCCATGGAAAATTTGACCCAGCCAAGAAAAAAAAATAGTTTTCTGTTGAGTCACCAAGCTGAGCTGGGTCACCAAGGAGTCTTGAGATCCTTAGTCCTTCCTGAGGGAGGTGGCAGAAGCTGTGGGTGCCACCTTTGAGCTGGGTTGCTTTGGGATGCCCTGGAATCTGCCCATCTGTGGCAGGGCCAAGGGAAGCACTGTGCCCTCAGCGAAGATGCCTTTGTTTTCTTCCCTTTTCTCGAGGACACTGGGGCTGCTCCATGACCTGGAACCTCCAGCATCTCTGAAGTCTCTGTTTCTTTCCCTACCTGACCACCCAGGCATGGACTGGTGGAGGAATTTCTGGATGTAGGACTTGGGCTTTTTCCGTGCTTCTTCTGATCCAGGATTGTCCCTTGTGCAATGGAAGTGTTAGATATGCATTGTAAGAGCCATGTAAAATAGCAACATTAACTTCAGTCACTTGCACAGTAAATTACTGTTATTATTGTTATTTATTAGTTTTATTTGGCTTGAACAGACATGAGGGTTTTTTATGTTGGAAGGGCTGCAAGGTGAGCTGTTGTTCTAAGGTAGGCATTCTGCTGGCTGACACTAAAGGTTATATTTTTGTCCAGGTCACAAAAATTTAATATTTTAGTGACAGGGGAACTTCAGAGCTTTGTCTCGTTTCAGGGAATAGCAGGGATGTAATAGCTGCATAAAATTCTCTAATTAAAAGAAGCAGCTGAGCTGTTTAGGCTTGTGAACTGCCACTAAAATGCTAATTCTGTGTGAGAATGTCTGGAAAAGCTTCACCAGGAGTCAGGAGGGTTTCTCCTCTTTGAATCAAGTTCTTGGGTTATGTAGAATTCTAGAATGGTTTGGGTTGGAAGGGATCTTAAGGATCATCTCATTCTACTCCCTACCATGGGCAGGGACACCTTCCCCTAGCCCAGGTGGCTCCAAGCCCCGTCCAACCTGGCCTTGAGTATTGTCTGGAGCAGCTAATCCATGAACTGCCGACCCTGCAGCGTTTTTGGGTAGGAGTCCTGCTGCCTTCATGAGAACATGCAGGTGTTTGGGTCATCTCAGAGCACAGACAGTGGTTCAGCACCTGCTGCCAAGTACGAGACTCATTTTGGGAGAGATATCTGAATTATTTTGGAAGAAAGATCACTGCTTCTGGTCACCTAAAAGCCTGTTGCTTACCCAGCTGGCAGTGCTGGCATGGTCAGGTTTGGGGGACAACGACAGGGTGGCTTTTCTGTGATGGAAGGGAAAACTAAAAGCTCTGGGCTGTTACTTTGATCTTAGTGGGGTCTTCTCAGCCCTCGTGCTTTAAGCTGAGTGAGCTGAGATCTTCGGAGTGGGTTGTGCTCCTAAACAGATGCACCTGGGCCTGGGGAGCAGTATCTTCAAAAATCTTCTTGTGGCCTCAAGTTAGTGCATTGCAGATGGTGTATACATGGTTAGGGTATAGCACAGCAGTGCTTCATCTCATTCCTTAGTGTGTGTGCCTGCCCCTCCTTTCCCAGTCCCATCAAACCTCCATCCTTTGACTAAACCTTCCCAGACTTGCAGGATTGGTGGAGCTGGTGGCTGCTGTGCTGTGAATTCAGGCACTGTTACCATCTCCTACAGGGAAATGATTTCTTAAGGGGGATCTGCTTGGTTCTCATTTGGGAGTACAAAAAAAAAACCGTCTGGAGAAGCATCTTATGCAGCAGTTTAAAGTTCCTGGAGAAAAGGAGGCTCAGGGGGGACCTTCTCACTCTCTGCAACCCCCTGCCAGGAGGGGGGAGCCCGGGAGGGTCAGGCTCTGCTCCCAGGGAACAAGGGACAGGACGAGAGGGAACAGCTTGAAGTTGTGCCAGGGCAGGTTTAGGTTGGTATTAGGGAAAATTCCTTCATGGAAAAGGTGGGCAGGCATTGGAAGGGGCTGCCCAGGGCAGTGGTGGAGTCCCCATCCCTGGAAGTGTTCAGAAGGCCTACGGATGTGGCACTTGGGATATTGGCCCACCGTGGTCCTGTGTAACTTGGAGCAGACTCTGCAGAGCTCAGCTGCTTTTAGTGCTGCTCTCCAGGGCTCACCTTGGGCAGCCTTTTCCCCCACCTGAGTGTTTGGGGCTGCTCAGGAGGAGCCTGGACCGGGGCTGTGGCTCGAGAACCGTAAGGGATCAGTCGGAGCAGCGGGGACTGCTGAAGACAAATGAGGCTGCTCCAGGTTCCTGAGGGGTGCCTGCTCCTGCAGCCTGAGGGGAATTTCAATTAACATGGACAAGTGCAATCATAAATAACCCTCCTGAAACGAGATGGAATTTTAGGGCTCCATCAGCACGTTCCCCGTGATGCCGTTGCCTCTCCGGAGAGGTAATGCCATGATTTCCAGCTGAAGGGAGCTGATGACATCTATTGACTTTTCCATCTCTTAGAAGAGTCCATTTTTTGTGAGAATAAAATGTGAATTCGTAAAACATGGAATTGGCTGGTGTTTTATGGAGGAAAAGAGGACAGGTCAGCTGGTGAGAAGTTGTCTGTGGCTGAGCAAGGGATGCTCTCCTGGCACGTTGTTCACCTTGTGTTACCTGAGCTGGCACAGACACATCCAAGGAGCCTCTGTGGCTTTTTTTGTTAATTACTAATATTTCACAGCTTGGTTCAGACCTGGATTTAACCTGGATTTATTCAGGCTGTGCTTCAAAAACCCGCTTCTGGGAGATACTGCTGATAAAAATAAAGACACACCAGAGTTCACAGTTCCAGAAATACTCTGTTTGTGGCTTCCAAACCCGTCCCCCACTCACCAACACCCCCTTTCAGGGAAAATCCCAGCAGGATTAGCAAGGTTTAGACACAGTTTCTTCCACCCCAAACAACCTTTACAGACCTCAGCTGAAAATAGCCAGTTTGCCTCCATGCTGGGGTAGCAGTTGAGGGAGACAGAGATGGAGTAACAAAATCAGGTTGCCCTTAGAGACACATTTGTATCGAGCAAAAGAATCGATTGGGCTTTTGTGCCTTCGCCGGATCTGGGTCCTGGTTCCCCCCGGGAACTCTGCGAGAGCTGGAAGAGACGCAGGGGGTGAGGTGAGGTCTGGGTGATTGATGAGCTCCTGGGTGAGCTGTCGCCAGTGCTGGTTAATTTAGAGATGCAAAACTGAGCCTGGAAGTAATGAGCTCTGCCTAATTAGGTGCTTGTGTGCAGGTGGAGCTATTGCAGCTGGTGCTCCCAGTGCTGCTGGTTTGTATTGGAAAGCGTGCAGCAGTGGGTGGGGTGCTGGCAATACAGTTCATTTGCAACAAAGGGGTGGTTTTTTCCTGTTATCTTCCCCTCTAACCCCCGGTTTTCCTTCGGCATTCCCGCTTGGCTCGGCTGGGAGAAGTATCACATGTGGACCAAAACCTGAAAGAAAAGGGGTTTGTAAGAAAGAGGGAAAATGGACTTTTTATAGGGGCAGATGGTGGCAGGACAAGGGGGAATGGTTTAAAATGCCAGGGGGCAGGGTTAGATGGGATATTGGGAAGGAAGGCTGTGAGGGTGGGGAGGCCCTGGCACAGGTTGCCCAGAGAAGCTGTGGTTGCCCCTGGATCCCTGGAAGTGTCCAAGGCCGGGTTGGACGGGATGAGCAACCCAACCCATTCTGGGATCCTGTGATATTTTGTGGAATGGATATCTAGCAAGGGTGTAAGTTGGAGGATTTAAGAGGTGCTGGGGTGTAACCTTGGCTGCAGCGTGGCTGTAGCGGGTTTGCTCAGCCAGAAGGGCTGGGGCTGTGCCAGGGGGGCTGTGCCCCCTGAGCTCGGGCCGTGCAGTCGGACGTGCCAGCGCCGGCATCCGCAGAGATCCCAAACGTGCTGAGGCTCCCGAGGGGAGGGCAGGGGAGGGGAGGAGGGGTCTATGTAGCTGGAGGAAGGAGAGGGACAGCATGCTGTTCAGCAAGCATTTGAAGGTCACAGTTTCCTTTCAAGCCGCAATTTTCAGCCTTGGAAAGCTTGTCTTCCGACAGGCATTGAGGTTCACTGGGACTGCTGTGCCCCTTTCCTTTGGAAAGCTCTGCCTGTTCCCATTCAGCCCTGTGCAAGCACAGCTCGGGGACCATTGTGTGGCAGACAGCAGGGAAGGGAAGTGTTTGGGATTATTTGGAAGCTGGTGCTGAGATCAGTGATACAGAATTAGGTAAAAAGGTCAGGATGAATTTCCAGACAAGTTTTATTATGAGGTTTTTATTATGTATGTTTGTTCAGAGGCATAAGCTGGGACAAGCAGGGAGAGCCTCACTGTAACACTGGGATCTGGGCAGAGCTCAGGAGAGGATGATTTAATGAGGAGCACTGGATGGCAGAGGGATGGATGAGCCCCATCACTTCCCGTTATCATCACGTAGTTCAGCTGGGGGACCCAGGCACCAGTCCTGTGCTCAGGGATTTCCAGCCAGGCCATAAAGGAGCCCTGAGACATCCACTGTATTTATGTAGGTGCATTTCTGTTACAAAAGCAGAAGATAAATACCTTATTTAAAGTATTGTTCCAAGTATAAAACAGCCCATAAACAAGAACTTAAAGAGAATTCGGTGTTACTGTTTAATACACAAAATACGCGAAGGATTAAAGAGGTTGTTGCACAAACACTTCATTGATCCACTTAAAATTTATATGCTTGATAAATGGCAGCTGGGCTGTGAACACTGACTACACATGTGGCACTGAAGAGCTTTATACTGGGCCATAAAATGTTGGAACAAGCTTAATGATGGCTTTTACCATCGGATCCTTCTGGGGATAAGTCGTTAGGGAAGGTGGTGGATCCTGGAGGTTTCTCCTTACAGGAATGATGCACTGCTCTGTTACAAACCTCGATACTTTTAAACCATAAACCCCATTTTTGCCTGTTTGCAGACACCTTTTGTCATGTTTCTTTGTTTTTAAAACCTTTGGCTTGCCAGATATCCGTCCTTGGATCAGATTGAAGTATTAATTATTAAGGTGTAAAGCTGACAAGGTCTTTTAAGGAATTCCTCAGCTGCAGCCCTTGACTGGGACTGTATCCCTGAGTGCTCATGCCAGCAAAAAAGTTGTATATGTGCTTTTTCCCTGGTATAAGAACAATAAACACCAAACACTGAAACAGCAGTGTCCCACTGGGGCCTGACCTGTGGAACAGTCAGGGCTCGGGGTTGTGCTTCACTTTGCCATCACGTTATGTTGCTCAAGGGCAGTTGCACCTGGCTAAGAAAACGACAATAAAAGTGGTATTTTCATACAGAGATCACATCATTCTTATGACACTGGCCCCCTTATCAGGAATCCACTAGCAAAGAAAATCCTGAACAGACAAAATAAACCCCTGAAATGAAACGTGATCTCTGCAAGGACAGGGGATGGGATGTGTCGTTGGGTAGAGGCTTTGGAAGGGTGAGAGAGGGTTGGCGTTTCATTAGGTGGGTTTTAAGTCTTTAAATGTTTTCCAAAATCCTTGAATGTAATTTGGTCTTGATTTTTGTAATATTAATTAGCCCTCTTTTGTTGTGAGCACACTCAGCTGTGGTCGGGGGTGCTCGAGTCCTTTAAGAGATGAAAACGTGGAGGTGACAAGGACATGGGGGAAATCAGAATGTGCCTCTAATTAAGGGCTGGATTCTGTGCATACACAGGGGAATTGAATTCTGGTCACCCAGGCAACATCAATCCTGCCTTTTCCTAACTTTGGAGTTACTTGCTTTGTAACCTTTTATTTTTCCTTGGATGAACTCGGTTTGGTTGTCACCTTTGAGCGTGGAGAGAGCAGATGACACTGGTTTAGTCTTACACATCAATTTTTTTCCCAGGTGACTTTCACCTGGTGGTTGATTTGGGGTTTTGTTGTTGTTTTGATTTTTTTAAAGGCTGCAGTTTGCTTTACCAGCTTTCTTTCCCCGGGCTTCTGAAACATGATCTGTCAAAAGAGGGATTGATTTTGAAGGGGTTGTTGATGGATGGAGTGGTTGCTGAGAACAGGGGGTAGTGGTGCTGAGTTTGGGGGTAGTGACTGCAAAGCTGAGGGAAACAAGCTGCAAAATTTCCTGCTGAGGAGTTTGTGCTGCCATTTAATCCTCCCCAGCACTGGAACTTTCCAAGCTTCTCATTCCTTGCCGTGCAGCCTTCCAGACCACACCATGCTGCAGGGGAGCTGATGCTTTTCCCTCATCCTTCCCTTTATAAGCCTGGCTTGATTATTATCCCATATAAACTTGCTAAGAGGAGCACCGTGCTGCCTCCCATCCCTTCTGCGCCGCGTGCACGGCAGGAAAACTGGGGAAGCAGAGGGATTCCAGCAGCCTGGAAGCGCTTGGGTACCAAAGCCCAGCAGAAAGGCATCGCTGGGGCCCCTCTTGCGCTGCGTCTTTAAGAGCTCGGGCTCTGCCTGCGAGGGTGACAGGCAGGAAGAGCTCCGGAGCCAGCCCGGCGTGGCACGGCCGGGACGCGGCTGGGATGGGCTCCGCTCATGGATGGGGGGAGAGGAGCCGGCGCTGAGCTGGCATTTCCCTGCCAGAGCTCTCCGGGATCTCAGTGATGGAGCTCTCCGGGATCTCGCTGCCAGAGCTGTCTGGGATCTCGCTGCCGGAGCGCCCCGGGGCTCGCTGACGAGCTCTCCGGCATCCTGCTGGGGGAGGTCTCTGGAGCTCGCTGTCAGATCCATCTCTCCAGGATCTCACTGTTGGACCTTTCTGGAGCTCACTGGCAGAGCTCTGTGGGATCTCAGTGACAGAGCTCTGTGGGATCTCAGTGACAGAGCTCTCCGGGATCTCAGTGACAGAGCTCTCCGGGATCTCAGTGACAGAGCTCTCTGGGATCTCAGTGACAGAGCTCTCTGGGATCTCACTGTTGGATCTCTCCAAGATCTCACTGCCGGAGCTCTCTGGATTCTCTCTGACAGAGCTCTCTGGAGCTCACTGCCAGAGCTCCAGGATCTCACTGCTGGATCTCTCTGGGATCTCACTGCTGGATCTCTCTGGGATCCCACTGCTGGCCTCTCCAGGATCTCACTGCCGGCTCTCTCTGGATCTCACTGCCAGGTAGGACCGAGCGCGCCGAACAAAGGCTTGGCCCCGCACGGAGGACGGCGGGGCTGCCAAGGATGGGGTGATGCCGGGGAAGTTCCAGCTGCTGTGACTGGCAGAGCCTCTCCCTTTGAACGTTTGCAGAGCCCGGGCGGTTTCCCAGCCGGCTCAATGGGGTGTTTCTGCTGTTGGGATTTCACCTCCTGCATTTTAATCGCGTGGTGAATGGAGGGGAGGCTGCAGAGGAGAAACGCGCTCTCCTAAAGCTCCCTGCTGTCACATCCCTGCTTGCTCGGAGCGGCTCTGTAGATTCCCTGCTCCAAAAAAGCTGGAAGGGATGCTGGAATTTGATGTGGTTTCTTGCCCCCCTGTAATCTCGCTTGATGGTTTTATCTTGTGTTTTTTAATACACGGTTTCGGTACAAGCAGGGGCACGCGTGGGGATTATATAACCCTGGGCATGGCTGGTGGGAGACTCTGTTTCTGGGCAGGGATGAAAATCAGGAGTTCTGGAATGGTTTTCTGTGAGGTGCCCGTGGGTACTGTGGATATTTTTATTCCTGTGAGAAGGTGCTTCCTGGGAGCTGGGAGGGGAGGAGAGGAGAGGCCAGCGGTGCCTGCTCGGTGAAAATGGGTGGTAGTGGCTGAAATGAGCTTAGGTGAGAAGCACCATTCGAGGGAAAATGAATCCATTTTGGGAGGAAACCTAATGGAGTTATTTCTTCCCCCCTCCAATCTCAGAGGCAGGAGCAGAGCAGGGAAACCTGTACAAATTCCTGCCGTAAGAGCTGATTTTGCTGCGTGTTTCCAGGTCGTTCATTGCTGGAGCAGCACACAGGAATCTCACAGAACTGCAGTTTTGTAGCATGATTGGAACAAGCAGAGAAATGTGATACAAGGAGGAGATTTCTGCAAGGAATTCCTCCTGACTGTCATTTCAGTCAGCATTTGGCAGTGCCTCTGATTGCTCCAGCAGCTCTGGGTTGGATTTTTTTTCCTTAATCGCTTTACAGAGCAGTCTCATATTCCCCTCTCCTCAGAGCGTGGCTGTGGCTGTCTAATTAAAAGAGATTCTCCCCTTTTTAGGGAGATTTTTGGTTTCGAGAAAAATTCAGTTTGGTTTCCAGCCGGCGTTCCTTTTCCCACTGGGTCTGTAACAGCTCCCAAAATTCTCCAGCTTGTAGTCACTGCTGCAGCCAGATGGGGACTGGGTGGAACTCCCATTGCATCTGTGCCTGCATTTATTAATGTGCCAGAAGTATCTCACTTAGGTGAGATTTTAAATATATATTTCATGAGTTAATGAGCCCTGAACAGCCACGAGGAGGATCCAGCGCCGGTGCTGCCCGTTGGCTGCCGTCCTTCTCCTGGATTCTGGCGTGCTGCTCACGGAGGGGGGAGGGCTGTAAGGAGCAAAACACAGGCTGCAGTTCCTCTTTGCTGACCTGATGGTTGCAGAGGTGGTTTAAGAGCTTCCCTTTGGATATAAGAGCTTCCCTTTGGACTTAAGAGGTTCCCCTTGCTCCTGCTTTGTCGCTCTCCTCCTGTGTGTCCTTCCTCCCTGCGGAAGGAGCTCTGGAAACGGTGTGAGGTTTGGGTTATCTTTGCTTTTCCATCCCTCCCTCTCCCTTCCCAGCCTCCTGGATCATTTTGGAGCATGGCTGCACAAGTCAGTGACGTGGGTGGCAAGGATATAGGGGAGGAGGAAGAAGAGGGAGGGCACAGGATGCTCCTGAATTGGATCTAACCATGCCAGAATAGTAACATGAAAGAGCTGCCTGAGTTATTCAGCATATCCTGGTGTTCTGCCTGTGGGGAATCCAGCGCTGCAGCGGAGCCAGACTGGTTGGACTTTAATTCCTGAACTTGCCTGGGTGTGCTGGGGCTGTGGGAGGGCAGCAATTCCAGGGGTTGTGCTGCATTTTGGGCTGTGCAGCCTTTTATGGCACCGAAACCTCTGTGTGAGTGCCCTGGCATGGTTTGGGATGGGATGATGCTGCTGGATGAGGTTCTACTTCCCACCTGCTTGCCCTGACCCGTTCACTTCCCATGGGGAGTCCCCGTGCTGTCACTTAACCCAGTTCTAGGAAAGAGCCTCATTAGCACGACTCTGATGAACTTTGCTGTCACCCTGGCTCGCTTCTCCCGCAGTGACAGCAGCTGTTACCCCAGGATGGGCTCCTCTGGCAGGTGGACGGAGAGGGAAGGTGGGGATTTCCTCTGGGGAGCAGAAACGAGCTCTGGGAGGCTTGGAGGGAACCAGGGAACTTTCCACTAGCCCAGCTCCTTGCAGGGAGTTGAAGTTGGGTGCTGGAAATAATCACCTTCCCCAATGTTGTATCTCATTAAGGCTTACTGGAATTTAAGGCGTTTTGTCCCCATCGGTCTTGTGTCCAGGTCAAATCCTTTGGCAAAAAGGACTTGAAAGGTTTCTTTTGGATCTGCTGAGAATCACCCCATCCTGGGAGTGATCTCAGACACTGCCCCCAAACTCTGCAGATCCCTCTGAACTGCTCCTTCCTCCAGGCAGCTCTTCCTGGGTGCAAAAAGAGCGGGTGCTCTGCTCAAAGAAGATTAGTTCCTCCTGCCTTATATAAGTTCTAAAATAAGAAAATAAATCCCAACCTTGTCGAGGATGAAACCGTTTTTCCAAACTCGGGAACGATCCCTTTTGAAGCAGCGATTGCTTCCTTAAACTGTCAGGGCTGTCTGGAGATGGGAAATCTCGCAGTGACACAAGGGGGGCAGCTCCATCCCGGGCCTTGGGCTGTCATTCCTGTCACAGGGATGTTCTGGGAGTGAGGGAACAGTGCCACAGCAGGAAATCTGAGTTTTAATTCTACCTTACAGCGTTTGTAATCCTCCACTCCCACGTTTTGGCTTTCTGTTGTTGCTGTTTTCCAGAACTCGGGCACAAATCCTCGGGATGAGGGCTGGGAGTGGTGCCTTGGCTCCCTTGAAGTCTGTGGCAAACCTTGCTGTTGTTCTGCTGAGTCAGCAAACCCCCCCTTTGGTTGTTAAAAAGCTCTTTAGCCGTGGAATTGCACTGGTGGGGGCTGAGCTGGCAGGGTGGGGGGCGAGGACGAGCCTTCCACCTGCAAACAAATCCCTGCACTCGTTACAAAGAGGTGGGGGCTGAGTGAGCCCATCCTGGGAACCAGCGGGGCTGGATCCCGTTCCTGGTTTTCCCAGCTTGGAGCTGGTCCTGTGTCTCACCTGCAGGGTGGACAGGACAGGACTGACATGCAAAGGTGTTGTCAAGGTCAGGGCTGGGCTCTTCCCAGCCTAATCCTATCAAGCCTGGTTTTTATCATGTCTGGTGCTCAAACACTGAATATATAACAAATTTGGGAGGGTTTAGAGCGATTTCTCAGCCTGTTTGGTGAGGGAGGAGCCTTTCAGTGACGTGTTCAGAGCCAAAATGGGGCGATGCTGTAAATTTAATTCCCTGTATTTGTTTCAGGTGCTGTAGATTTGCCCTAGTGCTGCTCGAGGAAGAGTTCATCCGGCTTGGGGGTGCTGGGAGCAGTCAGCAGGGGCAGAGCAGGTTGTGTCTGAACAGTCCTGATGTCAGCCTTAAAAACTGGTCCCATTTTAGGGGAAACAGGTTGGATTCTGTAGCTTGGATCTCTCTCAGGAGTTGTCAGCACTGGTGGGGTCTGTCCTGTCGCTGTGATTTTGGTCCCTGCAAAGCTTTGGCAGCAAAATTAACTTGGAGATCAAACTTGGAGTGCAAAGATTCTCTTGAAAGACTCAAACAAACCTTCTGGCCTCAAAGTTTAACTTGGGAGCGTGTTTTTCCTTGTTTGAACAAAACCAAGAAGTGTTTTCATGACTATTTTAAATATCCCACCACATTAACATGGGAGATTTGTGTCCTGCCCTGTGTGCAAGAACCTCAATCAGACTGTTCTCATTTGCCACGAGGTTTTGAGGTATAAAATATAAACAGCAAAAAGGTGAAATCTGATCATGGCATTGAGGAAAATTTTTCAGTAAGTGACCTTTTCTTGACAGATTTATGCTGGGTCTAAGACCACAAGGTACTACCTAAGCCAGGCTTTTTTTTTTTTTTTCTTTTAAATCCCTGCATCCCTTTGTTTTATTCCACAAATAAACCAGATTCTAGGTGGGGGTTTTTTGTGCAGACAGTCTTTTTCCCTGTTTTTTCCCACAATACCTTTCCAATCTAAGCAAACTCTTGCATTCTACCTTTAAATCCCCCTGCAGCAGCTCCTCATTTGTCTGACGGCCCCTTTTTTTTTTTGGTGGGCAGAGGAGCAAGGCAGTCCCTGGGTGAGGAGAGGCAAACAAGGAAACAATTCCAGCGGGATTCCTGCATGCTTAGCAAAACAGGAGCTGCCATTGTCCAGGGCCCTGCTGATCAGCAGGGTTTGTCCTGCTGAATGCTGGGGGGGCTGTGGCTCCTGGGATTTTTCCCTTACTCTTCCAAATAAAACCGGGGGTGGGGGATGCCCTTGACGGGCCGAGGCTTTGTGGATTGTTCGGCGGCGAGTTTGCCTTGGGTTCCCCGGCTGTGGGAACAGCCTTTGGAGCCACACGCTGCTCCTCTGGGGGAGAACCTGTGGGATCAGAGCTGCCAGGGTGTCTGTGAGTCCTGGGGGTGGCTGTGTGTCCTCTTTGGGGGATCCCAAGGGATCAGAGCTGGCTGTGAGTCCTGGGGGTGGCTGTGTGTCCTCTTTGGGACAGCCTGACAGATCAGGGACTGGAGCTGGCTGTGAGTCCTGGGGTGGGAGGGTGTCCCCTGGGTGTGTCCCCACCTCACAGCCCTGCCTTCCACGCTGCTTTCCTTGACTTGCTGTGTTGCAGAATCCCCCGAGGTCCTGTCCAGCAGCCCCTCGAGGATCGGATCTTCACTCCGACCGTCTCCGCTGTGTACAGCACTGTGAGTATCTGCCAGGCCACCCCGTGTCATGTGTCCTGTCATACTGCATTTTATATCAGCTCTATGGTCATGTAGATGTTAAAAAACCCCAGTGCAATGAGCAACCATACAGCTAAAAACCACACATTTGAAAAAATGCAACTTCTCTTTGCCTCCTGAAATAAGGGGTGCTGGGTAAAGACCCTGTTGGTTGCATGTGGGTTGGGAAAGAGGGGGGATCTAGGTGAGGGTCAGGCTCTGCTCCCAGGGAACAGGGGACAGGACAATGGGAAATGGCCTTGAGTTGTGCCAGGGGAGGTTTAGATTGGCTGTTGGGAAAATTCCTCCATGGAAAGGGTGGTTAGGAGCTGGAATGGGGAGGTGGGGGAGGCCCCACCCCTGGAAGTGTTCGAAACCAGTTTGGATGTGGCACCTGGGGACGTGATTTGCTGGAAATGGGGGTAGTGGCCAAAGATTGGACTTGATGATCTTGGAGGTCTTTTCCAACCTTAATAATTCTGTGATTTTTTGAAGACCCCTCCTCTTGGGAGGACTTGTGGGTCCATTCCTATTCTTAAGTGTCTCTAGTTTTATTTAGCAGATGGGAGAGTGGGTTTTCCCAAGAGTTTCCCTGGAGTGACAATGTTTTGGCCACATTTTCCCTCTGGTGGCTCCATCTCTTTTCCTTCCCACTGCATCTCAAAGACTGACTTGGAGTGTATTGGTGGCTTCATGTTTCTGATGCCTTCTTATCAGAGAAATAATCGAGGAAGGTTTGTTTCCATGTGAAAACATTCCATTACACAGAGGAAGAAATCTGTTAATAGTGGATTGAGTATCTATAGGTGCCTTTGGCTCGCTGTCCTACATGTTTGTTAATGTATAATATCGATTATTGTGGAAATTTAGCTTAGAAACAGGGTATTGTTTATTTGTGAACACATGACAGTGTTTTCCTTTTATTCATTTCTTTTTTTTCCAATGGCAATAGCTGGAAGCCCAGGGTTATTTATAAGCTTTGCTTTATCAGCACGGCCCTGGGAAAGTCATATTTTGCTTTTCTGGTTGGGATAGTGCAAATATTTTTAATGCCAAAGGAAAAAAAAAAAACCCACCACTTTTAAGCTGCTCTTTTAATTATTTGGAAATCAGGAAGAAAAGCTGTAGATGGGATAAATTCCCTGTATTTTATGCAGTGCCATAAGCTGCTTATAGAAAACATAAGCTGCTGGGTGAGGTTTTCTCCTCCTCTGTTTGCAGGAGTGACTGTGGTTGTCAGCTCTGGATCCATGTGGGGGCTCCAGGGCTGGAGCATCTTTAGCTCAGAGAAGCTGTGGCTGCCCCATCCCTGGGAGTGTCCAAGGCCAGGGTGGAGCATCCTGGGCTAGTGGGAAGTGTCCCTGCCCGTGGAACGAGATGATCTGTGAAGTCCCTTCCAACCCAAACCATTCCGGGATTCTGTGAACATAAATGTACAAACAGCTGTAATAAATAATTCAGTTTTTATTGTCCTTTATATACCCCGTACGACACTTAAAAACCACTTTAAAAATATCTGAATGCCTCTTAAAGAGGGTTATTTTTTTTCAATTCTCTCCTCCCAAGATATAATGCAGATGCCTGTGGGGAAAATATGACTGTAAAAATTTAAATTAATGTAAAATAGAAAAGTAACTGTGAAGAATGACCTAAAATAGCTTTTCAGTGTGGAAAAATATCACTCCTTGCTGTGTTACAGGAATAGAAGGCAGGGCTGGGAGCATCTCAGTTCCAGGCTGTAAGAAAGCACAAGTTTGAGAGAAAATATCATGTTTTGGGGAAAAGGAGAGAAATTTCTCAGCTGAGTTCCTTTTGGGCTTCCATTTGAAGCCCCAGGCAGGTGGCAGATTTAGAGAAGTCCAGAGAAAAATGAATTGGGGTGGAAAAAGCACATGATGGGAGGGCCTTGACAAATTCATTCATGAAAGGTCTTTGTTACACAAAGCACCGGGGATTTAAGGTCTGGCTTTGCAACAGATAAATAACTTTTTAGTTGATGATTTTTGTATGTACTTTATCTAGATTTTACAAAAAAACCCCTAATTGAAGGTGTGGAAGGTCACCATGGAATCACAGAATTGTTAAAGGTGGAGGAAAGACCTCCAAGATCGTCCCAGTCCAACCTTCGAGTCCACCCTCAGCACCTTCCACCTGTTGTTTGCTTGGACATGCTGTGTGGGTGATGGGTCAGCACTGTCAAAGATGGGTGTTCTGAGGGGGTGGTTGGTTTGGGAAGAGCTTTGGGGTCTGAGAGCACCAGGTGGGTGACTCTGAGCTGCCCCGGTGTCCCCTGTGTGTCGTGCGTGAGGTGGGAGGACAAATCACTGGAGACACCGGCAACCCACGGGTGAAACCCCAACTTTCAGTTAGATAAAGATGAAAAATAATTCAGTGATCCTTCCTTGCCTTTCCACGTGCATTATCAGGATCTTGGCACATTCCAGAGCTCTTTTGTTCCAGAGCTATAAAAGTGGGAATGGAAAATCACGTGGCTTCCACTACGAGCCTCAACAATAAAACTGAAGCAGAGGAAAAGTCTTCCTGTAGGGCAGAGGTGGGAGCTGAGGAGGGGGTCAGGTGGGATGCACTTTGTCTGAGAACTTGGAGATGCTCAAAATTGCCAACAGAACTCTGGTAGAACCTCTTTCTCATGGAAATCATGCTGGTGTTAAAAGCAAACCCACCTAAATTCACCATCTTTCTTTATTTAATAGAGTGTCCTGTAGAAAATACTGATATTAAAGAGGTTGTTGGATTGAGTTTTTTTAAGTAAATCAATCTAGTGTAGAATTATTTTAAAGCAAATCACAGTTGGAAATAATTATTTCAATGAACTAATCTTGTAATAATTTCCTCTCATCAATAATGGAGATGCTCTGTCATAAGAGCTACATTTGGACGTAGAGATTTGGGGTTTGCCCTTTAAGCAGCTTCTTGCCTGGTGTTTCCTAATTCTTTATATTGCAAGAAATTAAGATGGTTATTTGTGTGCCTGCTGTAAGATCCCAAAATTATGTAGTTTGGAAGGGGACTGAAAATGAAGTTTTGTTTCTGTTGTCAGTTATTTCAAAGGAATGTATGCAAGAGAGTTTTTTGGGTTGGAGTTTTTTGGAAAGATGTTGACTTCTGACAGCAGGGGAACTGCCCCCACGGTGCCATAAATCCCCCAGGCCAGCCCTGTGCCCAGAGAAATGGGTCTGATTCTGTTGAAATGAGGTTAATGTGGACAAATGACTGGGAGCAGACGCTCTCCTCAAACTCAGCCTGGGTTGGGAATTGGATAAAAGGAATAACTGTGGTGATGGACGTCCAGTTTTTGCACAGATCCCCTCTTTTGGCAGGTTATGGTGCAGGTTTGTGGCTCCCTCAGGAACATGCTGTGGTTCAAGTGCTGAAGCTCAGACCAGGAATGCTTTGGGATCAGCTGAGGAGCAGCCCTGGGCCCCTGAGCAGCCTGGCCCAGGAGGGTGTCCCTGCAGGGAACGGGATCAGCTTTGAGGTTCTTCCAACCCAAACCATTCTGGGCTGCTCTGGCTGACTCCTGGATGTGAGCTGATTGGAAGTGGGTGTTAATGAGAGGTGTCAGTGCAGGGAGAAGTGAAGTCACCTGGGCAGGGCCAGCCTTGAGCAGAGTCCCCGAGCCTGGCTGGACCCAGCACTCCTTTGAGCTGGGGGTGTCAATCCCAGTCCCTTTGGAGCCGGGACCACCTCGTGGTGCCCAGCTCAGCCCAGCAGGGGTGCAGGGGGTCATGGGGAAGTGAGGGGCTGAAGACCCTCCTTGCCCCCCAGGTTTCCAGGATGAGGCTCAGCTCCATCTCCATCCTTCACCCCTGGGGGGTGTGGTTGTTTTTGGCACTGGGGGGTGTGTTGGTCCCCCCCGGTCATTTCACACCCAGCAGAGGTTCCTGATTCGCCTTCATGTCCTTCAAAGGGATCTTCCTGCAGTGAAGAGAATCCTGTAGGGAGGAGATTAGGGAGGATTAGCTGCTCCAGCCACCCTGTGCTTGAAGGAAGGATCTGGGTCAGGAGGCCGCTGTGGTCCCTGCGTGGCTGCAGAGAGTGCAGGAGGGATCTCAGTCCCTCACCCCATCCCACCCTGCCACGGCCAGGGACACCTTCCACTAGCCCAGGTTGCTCCAAACCCCATCCAACCTGGCTTTGCACACCTCCAGGGATGGGGCAGCCACAGCTTCTGCAGTACCTGAAATCAGATACTTGGCAGGGGGAGGAATAATCCCAAACTTGTAAATGGTGCTAAACCCGAAAGATTTAATCTCAAAAAAAAATCAGGAATTCCAGACTGAGTTTTTATGTCATCTCTCATTCATTACTTCCCTTAAAAAATAGGATTAAGGCTTCTGGAAAACTGAAGTGAACCCCTTGGTACTCAGGGAAAACAGAAAGTGATGCCCTAGCAAATTAATATGTGATTTTTGTGTCTGTTTTCAGGAGAACAATTTAATCTATAGATTTAAGGAGGATATTTGCTTCCATAGTAATCTCAGACCATTTAATAACAGCAAGCCACACCCCAGGCACGATGAGAACAGCCAATCCAGAAGGGATGAGCTTGGACAGGCTCTCCCTCATGGATTTGTTAACAGTTACCAAATGGACACACAAATGCAGCAAGTTTGTTTTCCTTGATCACCTGTTAACATTAAAATCAGCATTTTGCATTTCATTTTATTTGTAAGTAATTTGTGGTAGGAAGAGGAAGGTGTAGTGGTGGAGTCCCCATCCCTGGAAGTGTTCCAAAGGCTTGTGGATGTGGCACTTGGGGACATGGCTTAGCGGTGGGCCTGGCAGTGCAGGTGGAATCACTGGATTTGATGATCTTGGAGGGCTTTTCCAACCTAAATGCTTCTAAATTTCTATTCCATGATTCTGTTTGCATGCTGTAATTCCCAAAGAGGGCTGTGGATTGCTCACAGTGACCTGGGGTGTTCGTAGTGCCCCTGTCCCCTCATCAGAGCTCTGTGTGGACAGGGGTGCTGTTGGAGCCGAGGATTTTTGGTTGTGGATCAGCGAGCACTGGTGGGTGTAGGGAGGGAAAAGTTGGCAGTGGTTCAAGTCCCACAGCTATTGCAAAATAACCTCTATTTTACCCCAGGAAGTGCCATTCAGGGAGACATCCTGGTGCTGAGCACGGACACAACCTGCTGATGGGGCTGTTGATGGGAATGATTTCCTTGTATTCCGTGTTTCCTTTGCTTCCTTCCCCCCCTTAACTGCATTATTTGATACCCATCACGTCACAGTCGCTCCTGAGCCCCGGCTGCTGCACATTTGACGTGACAGGTTCTCTCAGGGTTGTCACGGGAGTCAGGGAAGAGACTTTGATTTTCTCAGGGTTGGGCTGTGGAAAGTTTCTGATGCTCTGTCAGGCTGGCTCTGGTTCTGTGTGCTCACACCTGCCAGCAGAGATCAGCCCAGAGGGAGAGATGATTCATCCCTGGCGAGGGGCAGGATCCCGCTGGGGGCAGGGGCTGAGCTGCTCTGCCTGACCCACCCTTTCCTCTGGTGAGCACAGGGCTGCTGTAAATCTTCCCTCAGGGAAGGATCCTGGCCCGTTCCCAAGCCCAGAGCAGTTTCAGGTTGTGGTTCTCGCTGCTGGCGCAGCTCTTGAAGTGGTTTTAGGGACTGGAACGACAGACATCGATACTTGGAGTGCAGTAAAATGACTTGGACAGGCAGTTAGTGCTGAACTCTGGGACTTCTCTCTCATGCTTTGCTCTCTTGGAGCTTGGAGCGAACACTCCATTAGAGGAGCCAGGAATTTCCTTCGTTATCCGTGCTGGGGGAATCTGCACACACCCCTCTGTCTGCAGTGCCAGTGACCTGTGTGGGGCTTGGAGCGTCTGTAGCTCAGGGGGCAGGGTTGGATGGGATTTTGGGAAGGAATTCGTGGCTGGGAGGGTGGGCAGGCCCTGGCACAGGGTGCCCAGAGAAGCTGTGCCTGCCCCTGGATCCCTGGAAGTGTCCAAGGCCAGGTTGGACGGGGCTTGGAGCAACCTGGGCTGGTGGAAGGTGCCCCTACCCATGGCAGGGGGTGGGACTGGATGGTCCTAAAGTCCTTCCCAATCCAAACCATTCCATGGTTAAGTGATGCTTTTCAGCAGACAAAATACATGAGAAAAAGTCAAGTGAGAAGCAAGTGCTGAATTTCTGTGAGTTTTAACCAAATCTGCCAAAATTTAGTTGTGTTGAACTGCTGAGGGGTGTCACCCAATAGTTATGGGATTCTTTTTTTTCCTTTGATTCTCCTTTTTTTACTAAAGCAACTTTCTAAAATATATTTAAAATAGTTCCCTCACGAAGACAATCCAGGGGACTGAGTATGTGTGCTGTGAACATATTTTATAATATTCTACTTCATGTAATGTTTTGATGAGTATTTTTTATAGAAAGCTGAGAAAGGAGATAAACACGTACAAGAACTGGCTGTGGTGTTTCATTCTTTGCTCCTGCAGATACCAGAGCCCTGTGCAATCCTTTTTCATTTTTGGAGGAGAATGTGCAAATGTGCCCCTTACTTTGTGTTTTGGGTCACTGGTAGTGTGTGTCCCTTTGCAAAATCCCAAGATTTTCAATGTGGCTTCTAATGGAGAGACCAGAAGGTCCCAGGCCTCAAGGCAAAAGGATATTGCAGAGCAGCACCACAGCAGGAAATCTCATCCAGTTCCTACAACCTTTCCACCAGTGACTCCAGCTGGTGCCCTTATTTTTTGATCCTTCCCCATTTTCCTGAAAATATCATAACTTTGCAGCATTTCACTTAGAGATATATATAGAGAAATATATATATATATATATATGTAT
Source organism: Myiozetetes cayanensis (assembly GCF_022539395.1). Taxonomy (NCBI): domain Eukaryota; kingdom Metazoa; phylum Chordata; class Aves; order Passeriformes; family Tyrannidae; genus Myiozetetes; species Myiozetetes cayanensis. Next base: position 7,298,772 of record NW_026087499.1, on the reverse strand, counting down.
GAAGGTGCTGCTCGCTGCTTTCTTATGAAGATTTGAGTGTCTCTGCAGACCTGGTTACTAATGTTCTGTTTTACTAACAGTTTATCTCCACACAGGTAACACAAGTAGCAAGACAACCGGGTCCTCCTGCCCCATCCCCTTACACTGCACATGAAATAAATAAGGGACACCCAAATCTTGCTGCAACGCCACCGGGACATGCCTCGTCCCCTGGGCTCTCACAGGTAAGACCTGGCGTTGGAGCAGAACATTCCCAGCCTCCCTCCTCTCCCCTTGTCCCATTCTCAGCTCCTCTGCTCCAAAAATGGAGTTGTGCTGTCCGTGACCAGTGTGGGAATGAAGTGAGGAAAGGGGGTGCCCTCAGGCAGCCCTTAGATCAGCTCACTGACACCACAAATCAGTAGTTGTAAAATACAAGTTTATCGGGCGTTAGTCCCTCGTTGAGTTTGTAAATGAAACTAAAAGCGACTTGGAAAACGACAGGAAACAGTTGCTGAGGAGGAATTTGCTTTGCTGCTGGATCAGGCACGGCCTGACTTCCAGGTGAAACTGCCCCCTGTCCTCTGTCAGGGATTTTCCGTGGGGAGTGTTTTGTTCAGGATGCTGCAGTTCTGTAATTCTAAGAAATGGGTCAGGAAAATGAGTTGGACAAATGAATGCTCATGAAAGAGATGAGATAAAGGGCTGCTTACAGAAAAAGTCCAGAGGAGATAAATGGGAGTTATAATAAGAATGGAGAAATAGAGGTTAGTGAGATATGTGGAATGAATTGGTCTCTTTGTAGTCTTTATTAGATAAATATTCTGCAGGGCTGGAGTGAGAGTGGAGAAGCTTATCTGAAAAAGGAGGGGGCAAAAGAGGCAGGGACTGGGGCGAGAAAGGGGGGAGATAAAAGATACTGGGATGGGGACAAATAGGGTGTGTGGAGAGTGAGGTGTGAGATAGAGGAAACCTGCTGTTCCCTGTGCTCCTGGTGAATTTATACCTGCTGGAATCAAGGAGGAAGATGTGAGTGGTCTGCTGTGAGGGGAGTGGGTTTGTGCTGAGCAGGGGGAGGCAGGATGGCACCGAGGGGAGGGCTGGGAATGGGGAGGTGGTGGGATCACAGCACTGGGAGAAGGGAAGCTCCCGAGTCCTGCCAGCCTCTTCAGTCCCTCTAGACCAGGAGATTCCTGGAAACAAATAAGATCCTGGAAGGGGCACTTCACCTGAGTGCTGCACATCCTGGATAAAAAGCGGGGGAAAAGTGGGAGCTTGTGGTTGTGTTTGGGACTGCTCATGCTTTGTGCAGTGGGGAATCTGAGGCTGAAGGATCTACTCAGGATCTGTTCCTTGCACTCTTCCTGCATGGTTTTGGAAGTAAAGGCTCTGGATTGAGCGCTGGGGCTGGTGGAGCAGGGAGGACACAGAGCAAACCCTCAGGTGGTGCCTGGTTTGTGTCATGGATCAAGACATTCCTTCCTGGTAAACCTCAGCCACACAGGGAAGCTCATGGTGCGGGAGATAAGAGGGGAAGAAAGAGAACATTTCAGGCAGCCTCTTTGAAAACTGTTCTAATCAAGGGGTTTCTTTTCTTCCCTGAATATTTTCCCGTTGAGTCAGTGCTTACACAGAGGGTGGGCTCGCTGCCAATCCCGCTCCAGCCCCGGGAAAACGCTCCTTTCCCGTTCTGCTGACTCTTGGTGTCGTGGAAGTGTCAGATTGTGTCACTGCCGTGCTGCTGGGAGGGACCTGGGAGCCTCCAGGGCTCCAGGAGGGTGGTTGTGCTCCTGCTGTTTGGGACCAGCCCTCAAGAGCCAGGGTTATAGGGCAGGTGGAGCATCGGGATTGTGCCCCTTGGGGGCCAGAGAGCACTGAGGTCTGGGCAGCTTTTCCCCAGGTGGTTCCTGCAAAGGTGAGAGTTGGTAGCAAAGCAGCCAAAAGGATGGTTCCTGTTCATTCCCAGCACTTCTGAGCAGGTGTTGGCACCTCAGGGGACCCTCTCCCTTGTAGCTGGAGGTGATGGTGAAGGTTGAATGATGATGCCAGGCTGGACAGGGCTTGGAGCAGCCTGGTCTGGTCAAGGTGTCCCTGCCCATGGCAGGGGGTGGAACAAGGTGAGCTTTGGGGTCCCTTCCAAGCCAAAGCATTCTGGGATCCATGAAGAACCAAGATGGAAGTGCTTACACTTGGGACACTCCCACCAGTAAGGCTTGAAAGGGAATCAAGCCTCTTGGCATGAGCACTTCCAGGATAACCTGTCCCCAGGCAGGTTTTCTGTACCCCTGAACTGTTAGAGGTTTAGCTAAACCTGAATTTTGAGTATTCCTCTCTGTGCCTCACTTTGACCCCTGTCAGGGGTTGGGTTTCCATGTTGTGTAAGAAACTCCGCAGTTAAGTGGAGGTTTGGATGGAAGTTTCACCTGTTCATTGCATCATCATTTGTCTCCTGTGGGTTTCAGGGAATGCCCTTGGGCTTGTGTGAACAAAGGTGGGGAGTGGAAGTTGTAGTTTTGTGAACTTCCATCGTGATTTCATTTATTTGCTTTCTTTTAGATAGACAACCAAAATCTTTTAAATCTCTCATCACTTGAAAGTTTTTCTGTGCTGTAATTGTTCTTTTTTGTCTGATTGTTGGACCCCTTAAATCCTGCTGTTTCCCTTTTGAGATAAAGGGATCCAAGCTGACATGGGATTTGGATGAATGCATTATTATTAATTCCTTTAACAGCAATAAACCACTTCACAAATCACTGTATTTTACCCACCCACGCTGTGTGGATGATTGAGCACTGAACAAAGGTCCAGTCCTACCTAATGTAGGAGTGTTTGTGCATAAAAGATAAGGACAAGACCACTTCATTTGAATTAGAGCCTGATTAAGGGTCATTGATTTCTCCATCAGACCCCTGAGTTAATAAATACTCATGGAAGTGAGTCTTTCCAAGGCAGGGACTGCTCTGGAGGCAGTAGGGGATGAAAATACTGATGTTTTAGGCTTTGGATATCATTTGGTACTAAGGCTGATTTTGGCAGCGGTAGAATTTGTGTCACTTGGTTGTGTGGTCACAGATGGCTCTGAGTGCTGAGCTCAGTCCTTGCTGTCACCTGCTCTGGGTCTCACCATGTCCTGGGGCTCAGCTTCTTGAAGTGGGCACCTCACAGGGTCATGGAATATCCTGAGCTGGAAGGGACCCACAGGGATCATCCAGTCCAACCCCTGGCCCTGCCCAGACACCCCAACAATCCCACCCTGTCCCTCAGAGCGTTGTCCAAACCCTCCTGGAGCTCTGGCAGCCTTGGGGCTGTGACACTGCCCTGGGGAGCCTGTTCAGTGCCAGCCACCCTCGTGAGGAAGCTGTGAGGTCTCCCCTCAGCCTCCTCTTCTCCAGGCTGAAAAGCCAAGCGCCCTCAGCTCCTGGAATGGCCCTGAGAGGCACCTCCCCCTCCCCCTTTGCAGAATCTGTGCTCTGAAGGAGAACAGAGGGTCAACAAGTGCTGCATTTCCACAAGTGCCCCCTCTCTGCCCTGGCTGCTCCAGAGCTGCCTGTCCCAGACTCTGGGTGATGGGGATGAGGTGACAGCCTAAATTCTAGGAAGTGGTAAAAGGAACTGCTGTCCCTCAGCAGAGCTCTGGGAGCTGGAGCCTCTCATAGCTCTGCAGGGCTGTGTGTGATGAGATGATGACATCATGCTCTGTAAGGGAGGATTTGGGAACCATGGATCAGGGATGTGTGGCAGGTTTAGTCTCTCCTGTGGGAAGAAAAGTCAGGTGCAAGTGTTTGTTGTACCTTTGCTGGCTTTCCTTCAGCTTTGTTTGAATGGACAGAAGCAGCTGTTCCTGCAGTGCCATGGTTTGGTGACTCCCACTTGCTCCTCTGCCTTTTCCATGGGATGGAGCCAAAACAAGAGCGAGGCTCCCTGTCCCACCTCCTGCCAGGGCTTTCCTGACAAGCAGCCTCTGGCACTTTGCTGCCCTTCAGGATTGGTTTGTGCAGCACAACGAGGAGAGCTGGGTAGTGATGTGGAACAGTCCCACAGCCCCGGCCCCGCAGCAGGAGACAGCCTTTGCTTCCCAAATTCCAGGGCCTTGAAATCATCGTGCAGCTCTCAGGAATGTGCTGAGCTGCGCAGGGGAATGTGCAGCACATGCTGCTGCAGTGACGTTGGGGCCAGATGTGGCCCCAAGTACATAAAATTCCATATTCCTGTCGGTTTTTGAGTGACTATTCCAACAGGGAGAGGAGGGACACGGCCCCTCTGCCTCCTCTCCTGGCTCGAGGCTGCACAAGGGGATGGCTGGACCCAGTTTGCTTTCTCAGTGTGCAGAGGAAAGGAGAAGCCTTGGAAAAAGGAGCAGAGAAATTCCTCCTTGGATGTGGCTCCCGGAGCAGGTTCTCCAGAGCTCAGGTAGGGCCTGGATTGGCAGCCTGTGGGCACCACTTGCCTGAGCTGTCTCATCCCCTGATGGATGAGAATCCAGAGCAGGCAGAGAACATTCCCAGAGCCACTGACACAGAGCAGCTGAAATGCTGTCAATCTGCCCCTCTCTGGCTGTGCCTCCCAGTGATTGATGGGGCAGCCGTGGTGGGATGGGAATAACAGGAAAACCCTTCCAGAGCAGCCAGGCTGGGGCTTGGGAGGAGCAGCAGGACAGTTTCCCTCAATCCATGGAGGGATCAGAGGAGGAGAGGGCTCCTCCAGCTGTGCCACAAACAGAGGCAGCACGTGGAGCTTAGGGCACCAGGAGAAGACAATTCCATCCCTGTCATGACCTGGGAATGTTGTGAAGGATCCCAAGGAACAAGTGCAGTGGGTTCTGGCGCACGAGGGGGAATGGTTTGGAAAAGGCTCTTGGCTTTCTCCGCCTCAGCCTTAAAACTGCAGGCTCTGATGTGTGTGCTGAGGGATTCTCTTGGTCCAGGCCCATGCTTTGGAAGCACCAACCGACGAGGCTTGGAACAAATTGCCAGGAATTTCCTCAGTAATCAGGGAAAGCTGCAGCTCTTGTCAGGAACGCGCTGTGCACTGAGCAGAGCTCAGCCTGCCCACGGCTTGGGGAATGTGGAGCACCAGGGAGCAGAGGACCTCTTGGCATCTCTGGAGACCCTCCTGGAGCTGTTGGAGTCATGGACATCCCTCATCCACTCCTAAAAATGTCCAGATACACCCCAGCAAACAAAAGGGCAGGAGGGCTGAACCCTCCGGATCTCGGTGTTCGGAGACCTCGAATTTTAGGTGGCTGATTTAAATCCAGAACAGATTGTACCAGCTGAAACTTGTTACCATCTGGTTGTGTGCCTGGAGTGAGGAGAGTTTTGTGGTCTCATTCTGGTCCTCAGAAATGTCACCATCGTTAAATTAGCGTTTGTAATGGCAGGGAGACATTCCTTAGTACCTTAAGGTCTGGGAATGTGTGCCAGGAGCATGTCTGCCTGCCATCTGTGGCATGTTTATAGGCAATCCCCGAGCCCCTCTTTTATTGTCTTGGATCCTTTCTACGGGAGCTGGAATAATCCTGTTAAAACCATGATGTTTATTCAGTGCCTCCATCACCCGTGGCCCCAGTGTGAGATGCTTTTAATAAAGTGAGGTTTATGAAGGGATTGGAATGGAAGGAGGGATGTAATTTAATTGTAACCTCGCCTGTTGTGCCCTGTGGAAAGTCAGGTGTCCTGGGAAGTGTGAGTTTTTCTCCTGGTTCTCTCCTCAGGTTGGAGGCAGCTGACTTGGGGTCTGGTTGCTACACGTTACACTCAACTTCCCCCAAATTCTGGGGACCAGTGACAGGACCTAAGGGAGTGGCTGGAGTTGTTACAGAGGAGATTTAGGCTGGATCTCAGGGAAAGGTTCTTCCCCCAGAGGGTGGTTGGCACTGAACAGGCTCCCCAGGGCAGTGTCACAGCCCCAAGGCTGCCAGAGCTCCAGGAGGGTTTGGAAAACACTCTGAGGGACAGGGAGGGATTGTTGGGGTGTCTGTGCAGGGCCAGGGGTTGGACTGGATGATCCCTGTGGGTCCCTCCCAGCTCAGGATGTTCTGCTTCCCCATTATTTGGGTCCCCATGTGCTTTGCTAGGAAGAAGAAATGTGGAGCACAGGGGACTCCTGATTTACCATCTCATCCATACCAACACCCTGTCCATCAGTTCTGTGTCCAGGAGCATCCTCGTGCACACCTTGGTCAGAGTGGGTCTCTAAACTTTGCAGGAGCTCTTCCCACACAGGAAGCTCCTTGTTTTGGGGACGGTGCCATTATGGCAGATTTCCTGCCAGTTCAAACCACCTGGAGTCCTGTGACTTGGGGGTTGTCAGGCAGGATGTGTTTTAGGGATGTGGACACAGAATAAAAGATGAAACTCTCCTTGGGCCAGTGGAGAAGTTGGTGCTGGACCAGCCATGTGAGAAAGTTGCCTGTTTGTTCTGCTCCTCCAGACAGCACATTCCAGTTCCTTGGGTCTTCTGTCCATTCCACATAATGAGGATAAAGAAAATTTAAGCAACTCAGTTACTGATAGTGCTTTGAGGGCAAGAGACCTGCCTCAAAAACCAGATTAAAATGCACTCATGGATTTTTTTCTGAGCAGTCAAGAGTTTGACCTCTTGTCCTTCCCACTTTGTTCCTTGTGCTTCCTTCTGCACATCCGGGTCAGGCTTCATCCCAGCACATTTCCAGTGCATTTTGCTAATTCTGAGCTTGCAGGGATCTGTGACTGCAGGTGGAGATTTGAAACTGTGAGTTATTTAATAGCTGATAAATCCAGAAGTGTAATCTGCTTTTGGCCTTTGTGTTCGAGACCTGCTGGAAGTGCAGCTGAACCCTCTGGTTTGTAATAGGATTAGGAGGGTTTTGATTGGGTTAATAATGCTGGGAATATTTCCTCCTAGAACGTATTTCATTATTTTTGATTCATTACTGTGCTTTTTACCTCATTAGGTTAAAGCTGGGCTGGAAATGTTGAGCATGTCTGTGTCTTGGTGCCTTCAGGGTGCTTTTGTGTAGGGATGCTCGGCTTGGTGGGTGTCTTCTAATTTGGGGGAGCAGTTGGGTGTAAGAGCTGCAGGAGGAGAGAGTGGGGAAGACATAATGTGGCTTCAAATACCAATTAACACTATCAATTTTAATAATTATTTAACCCTGGAAGCAGTTAGATTTCATAAGGCACACCGTAGGAGGGATGAATGAATTAGTTTTAATATTTGTGCAGTTAAGAAGGACTAGAAACAGCCTTTAATTCTTTTTTTTTTCCAACAAGAAAAGGAAAGAAAGAAAAATCCATTCCCATTTTATCATGTCCACGTGCAAAGGGAAGATTGCAGCACAGATCCTGAGTGTAGTCAGGACTGGGTCTGCCTTCAGACCCAGCCTCGTGCTGCTGGTTTGCAGGGGATTCACAGAATCATCCCATGGAATCCCAAGGTGGGTTGGATTGGGAGGGACCTTAAAGCCCATCCCATCCCACCCCCTGCCACGGGCAGGGACAGCTCCCACCAGCCCAGGTTGCTCCAACCTGACCTTGGACACTCCCAGGGCTGGGACAGCCACAGCTTCTCTGCCCAACCTGTGCCAGGGCCTGCCCACCCTCCCAGGGGACGATTCCTTCCCAACCTCCATCCAGCCCTGTCCTCTGGCAGTGGGAAACCATTCCCCTTGTCCTGCCACTCCAGGCCCTTGTAGGAAATTCCTGCTCTGAGAGGGGTGTTTGATCCTCCTCCAAGTGCTCTGCTGTGCCCAGTGGGCAGAGTTGTGTTTTTCTACAGCTGCTTGAGCTTTTCCTTCCAGGAGTAACCGTGGCCTGGCTCAGAGTGATCCCTGGCCCTTCCACCCTGGTGCAAATGGAGGGATTTGGAGTGGGAAAGCTCCCTGGGGGTGTCTTGGCCACACAGCCCATCCTGGCCGGGTGCGAGCGGAAACGGCTTTATTTGGCTGGGGAGATTACTGTGAATCAAAAGCAGTTTTAAACTTGCCAGTAGCTTTTCTTTGGGGGAGGGAGTGGAACAGCATTTTTAATAGAAAATCCAATTTCTCTGTAGCTGTTTTAAAATTCCACAGATCCCTTCCTTCAGGACTTTTCCATGTGTGTTTTCTGTTCTCGCAGCCACGTGCTCTGGGCTTTATTTTGTTGCTTTTCAGACTTTGCCACTTGTTGAACCACAGTTTTATTCATAATATGAGAAGACAAAACAATACGAGGCAACTTGCCATTTTCTTACATTTAATAATTGCAGTTCTGGAACCCCTTCTGTAATAATACCTTCTGTTCCCTGCCATTTAATGGCTGTTTTCGTGCATGCTCCAGAAAACAGGCAGTTTTTAAACAAACACCATGTGTTCCACAAAGCACCAGAGTCAGCACAAAAGTCGGGGCTTTACCCAGCCTGCATTTTGTAAACACAGAGGGCATAAAATATTCCCTGCAGCCAGATAAAGTGGGGAGATGGAGCCCTGGAATTACTGGATTCCACCGCTCGCTGTTGTGTCAGGCTGGGGACTGAGGAATAACCTCTGGAGCCACAGGAGAGAGGGCCCCATTCCAGAGGTGAGGGTTTGAATCCACAACCAGCCTGGTTCTCCTGCCAGCCGAGCTCTCACTGTGCTGCTTTCCATGGAAACGACAGAGATTCCGGAGCAGCACTCCCACTTCTGGCTCCCTGGAGCCTGGAAGGGCTGTGCCCGTGATCTCCACAGACCCCTCTTCACAGAGCTGTTGGAAACCCATAATTTACTCACTTGCTTTACATCTGTGCAAATTCAGACGCTTCATACACAGGGTGTTTCTGGGTTTCAGTGTAATTTGATAAATCTTGAGTGTTTTATCTGATTGCTGCTTTGGACTCAGACAGGTGAAGGTTGGAAGAGACCTGGAGGTCAGGTCCAAGTCAGGGTTAGCTGGAGCAGGGAACTCCAGGCCACATCCCCTTGGGTTCTGAGTATTTCCAAAGATGGAAACATCCTCAGAGGTAGAAGATGACAAATTTTTGGAGCTTTTAATTGTGTTTTGGGGGAAAATAGGAGGAAAGCTGCAAACCTGCCGATGCTCTGGAGGAGGGTCTGGGCCAACTGAGGGGGTGTTCCTGAGCACAAGTATTTGTCCTCAGAGTTCATGCTTTTGTTAAAATGGGATAGAATTTTATAGGACAAGTGAAAGGTGCTTTGTGACGTCAAGGGTGTCTCTGCTGACGTTCACAGCAGTGGAGGTGTTGGAATTCTGCCCCCAGCACACACAGGCACACACACACTCCATATTTTTGAGTATCTTTATTACAGAAAATACCAATTTACCTAATTATGTGGTGGTCATTAGCAGCCCACCCCAGGCTGTGAACCAGGTGTTGCAGCCAGGCAGTTCAGCCTCAGAAAGGAGCCAAGTAAAGCCAGAGCAGCAGTTCCAGATGTCGTGGAGTGATTTACGGTGACCTTCCCTGCGGCCTTGCGCCTTCGTCAGCACCAGTTCCAAACCCAGGCAGATTCTGTGCTGATGGATTTAATCAAGGGGGGGCTCTGAGAGGGTACAGCCACTGGCAGGGCATCTCTCCACCCCCATGGCTCAAAATGCCACTGGTTTCAATATTCCCATCTGGATCCTCCGCTGACCACGGCACTGGGTCTGGAGTCGGGCGTGGGCTGATCGGCTGGAGCCACTTACCTGGGAAGCAGGAGGGTTGTTCTTTCCTGCCCAGGCTGGGTGTCCTGTGTGCCTTTGCTCTCTGGTGAGGGATGGACACGTCCAGGGGAGCTGCTGAGAAAAGCACACAGTCATGGAATGGTTTGGGTGGGAGGGACCGTAAAGCTCATCCATCCCGAGGCTACTCAGGACTAGATCTGCCTTTGGACCCAGCCCTCGTGCTGCTGGTTTGCAGGGGATTCACAGAATCATCCCATGGAATCCCAGGGTGGTTGGGTTGGAAGGGACCTCAAAGCCCATCCAGTGCCACCCCTGCCATGGGCACGGACACCTTCCACTAGCCCAGGTTGCTCCAAGCCCTGTCCAACCTGACCTTGGACACTTCCAGGGCTGGGGCATCGTCTGGGAAATCCATTCCAGGGCCTCCCCACCGTCACAGGGAAGAATTCCTTCCCAGTATCCCACCTAACCCTGCCCTCTGGCAGTGGGAAGCCATTCCCTGTGTCCTGTCCCTCCATCCCTTGTCCCCAGTCCCTCTCCAGCTCTCCTGGAGCCCCTTTAGGCCCTGGAAGGGGCTCTCAGGTCTCCCTGGAGCCTTCTCTTCTCCAGGTGAACCCTCCAGCTCTCCCAGGCTGGCCCCAGAGCAGAGGGGCTGCAGCCCTTGGAGCAGCTCTGTGGCCCCCTCTGGACCCTCCCCAGCAGGTGAGGAATGTGCATCTGTGTCTGTGTTACACAAACTGTCATTGTCCAGGGGAGAGCAAACCACGTTTCCTTCACCACCTTCCCTCAATGACAATCTGATTATCCATGTCAAAGAAGGAGAAGCACCTGTAGCTCTGTGGTTGGTCCTTGGGACTCACTTTCTCTGTTCCTTCCTCTTCTTCCTGCTCAGATGGGTGATGTTCAATCACACAAAAAGGTGGTTACCAGTCTGTCAGGGCAGGTCCTGGCACAGGTGATGTACCCCAGGACAAACTGCTGCAGAGGATGAAGGGAGTAGAGAGAAGTAATTCCTCCTGGGTTAGGGTATTTGTGTCCTTCTAAAGGCTGAGTTTAATCACAGAATCCCAGAATGGTTTGGGTTGGGAGGGACCTTAAAGCTCATCTCGTTCCATGGGCAGGAGCACCTGCCACTGAAATGTTCATGTTTACCAACACAAGGAATTCTCCTGAAGGTTTATGGAAAAAGAGGAAGTTAAACCAGTGTCCTTGTGAGAGAAAGGGCAGTGGTGGTGCCAGCTGCTTCTTCTCTGTGTGTTTTACTTGTCTTCCGTTTGGTAAATCCCAAAAATCAGGCAAGACACCTGGAGCTGACCCAGTACATGGCATTTGAAGGGAATGGCTTTAGAAAAAAACCTACGTATTTAAATAAACTCTATGAACAATCACAGTTCCTGTTTACTCTTTGCTTCCACCCAAATCCAAACCTGGGAGTTTCCCAGCAAATCCCATGGGCAGGGACTTTGTCCTGTGTCCCACCCTGGTCCCATCCCAGCCCCTCCATCAGGACCAGGGTGTTTGTAACTGTGTTAAATTCTGTTTGAAAGTGAAAACTCTACATCTGCACAACCTGTTCAGTGGCAGAGAAGAGCTCTGGTCCTTTCATCACTGATTCTAATGGGACTTAAAATATTCCAAGTAATATATAAAATGTTTCCCACGTCCTGATGCACCTCCAGGGGAGCAGCACTGGCTTAGAGAGGCAAAAAAGTAAAAAAAAACCTACATATTTTTATTTTATAGCAGTGAAGGCAAGCTGATTTCAGTGATTCTGGATAATTTGCAAATGAGCTGCTTCAAAAATTCCGCATTTCTGATGTGGTGTGCACCAAAACCCTGCATATTTGTACACGTAGTGTGGATGAGGACTGGAGTTTAAGCAGAGTGACCTGAGGGGGTGTGTGATGATCTGCAGGTGAAGTGTCATTGTAACAACAAAACATTTAGAGGGGAATTGTCCCTGTTAGTGGTTTAATCATTACTGTGCTATTTTTAAAGCTGGGATAGTTCACAGGAGTAGTGGGAGAATATGCTTTATGCATTATTTGAGAGGCTGCTGTGTAAGAAAGGCTGAAATGAATAAACTCAACAATTTAGGTTCCTCCATCATCATTTGCAATATTTGCAGATGAGCTGGAGTTACATGTTACAGATACTCTGGATTTTTTTCCTGCCACACACAGATTATTCACATTATACCCACTGCAGCTTCCAAGCTACCTGCAGAGCACACCAGGGAGGACAAAAAGACATTGATTTGAATTATCCAGTTGCCAAAATAACAATAAAATTCAAGTATATGTCCGAAAGAAGTGCAGGTGCTGAGTGATGCCGTGTCTGTGCTCAGATGCAGGTGAGGGGGCTGATCTGGGCATCTCCAGCGCTCTGTGACTCACTCACAGAGTGGTTTATTTTGTCCATTGCCAACATACTGATCTAGGTCAAAAGCTGCTTCCCCTCCTGTGCTGCAGCCCCTGGGTGGGTGGGGAAGGCAGGGAGAGCAGGACCCTGCTCATCCCTTTCCCTCAGTGTTCCTGAGGCAGCACCAGGATGGAAACCGAGCCTTTCATTGCCCACGTGTCTGTGGGCTGTGGAGATTCTGGGCTGTTCTGGGCTGCTCTGGCTGAGCCTGTTATCTCTGCCTTGCAATAACACAGCTTCTCACATCAGAGAAAAACATCATCTTGCTGTAACACCGAGACTTTGGAAGTTGGAACCGTTTTCCCTGGAAGGCAGTGCAGGAGCAGGAGCAGCTGCCTTTGGGAGAGGCTGGAAAAGCTGCTGCTCCCAACACTGAGTTAGTGCTGATGCACCTTTATTGAAATCCAGGCCAGGCAGAAACCAAAGCTGGAGGGGGAATAAAGGAGCTGGGTGTGAGGAGGGGCAGCCTGAGGAGCTGCTGCTCCGGCCTGCCTGAGTTCATTAGGGAGAAATGAAGATACAGGGTTTAAATTATAATCCTCTTTACTTTCGGAGAGCTGAATGCTGAGCTTTCACTCGTGGGGTCCTGGAGGGCTGCAGTTGTTTGGGTTGCAGTGATTGAGTTATCACAGGGATTGGATTGGAGGCTGTGGGAGGGCAGAGCCAGCCCAGCTCGACAGAGAAATGATGATCCAGAATTAAAAGCCACAATCCTCGCTGTCACCGTCATTCCACACATGTGAGCCCAGGGATGGGCTGTGCTGCTGCAGGGAGTTCTTCACCTGCATCCCAGGGTGAATTCCTGCTGCCCAGGCCATTGACCCTGGGGAAAAGTGTCCAAGAGCAGCCTCAAGGGCTGGTGCATCAGCACAGCCCGTCCCACGTTCCCTCTGCGGTTCTGCTCAGGGAAAACAGCTCAGCAGCTGGAATGAAAACAGTCTGGTTGTTAAAAACAGGGATACAAAGGGAACACCAGGGCAGGGATCCTCCTCTCCTGGACCTTCCCTCGGGGGCAGCTGCCTTTGGTCTCAGGGGCTTGTATAAAAAGAATTTACAAATTTAGGGCTAGGATCCCTTAGCAGAAGAACACTGAGTGTTCCTCTAAGTGCCCAGCTGGGGGGTTTGAATCAAAATTTAGCATTTAACTGGGTCAGGGAGTGGCTTGGGAAAAGACCAGTGCTGTGCAGAGGTACCTGTTCAGCAGGAGAAATGGGGGTGGGTGGGGGTGTCTTCTGAGGAAAGAGCTCCATCTCACAACAGTTTTTTTCCTATTTCCAGCCTGTGATCATATTTTTGGTATTATATTTCTCAGCATAAAATAGTAAAAAGGTATTTTTTAAAATAGGTGTGGTGCCACTTTTGGTGGGGTTTTTAGCTGCATTTTTTTTCCATTCATTAGTGCAGTGATATATGAGATATAATGACATATAAACCACCTGGGCAAGATGCCATAAAAATACGGTGTGATTTCCTTGCAAGCTCCACACTGGGCAAGAAAAAAAGCCCTTTGGGGCTCTCTGGGACTGCCTGTGGCCCCAGCACACCCCTCCCGTTGTTCTGCAGTGTTCTCCTCCCGAGGGATTAGAGCTCTGTGCTGGGGTGCAGTGGTGCTGCAGCTCTGCCCACACGGCAGCCCAGTGGCTGTGCTGGTGTTACTGGGAGGTGACTGGGAGTGTGAAGGTTCCCCCCCAAGGTCACAGCGGCGGGAGCAGCAGCAGCAGAGCTCCTGAGTCACGGTCATGTGCCGGAGCTGCAGGTCCAGTTCTCCTCCTGGTGTGTAACTCTGTAAATATAGACCCAGCCAGGCTCTTCCCTGAGTCAGGAGATGGCTCAGGAGTGGGGATTAACCCCTTCCCACACCACCCCGGCCGCAGGAGGGTTCCCTGTTCTACCCGGGGGTGGAAGAGTTTTGTTCCCAAAAAATTTTTCCGGAGTCAGAGCAGCGTGACTCAGCTTTTGTGAGCCTGGTGTGTGTACTTTGCCTGTTTATTCCCAGGACAGGCAGTCCCGAGGGAGTCATGTTACGCAGCAGGCTCAGTGTTTATTAACCAGCTCGGTGACTGAGCTAAGAATAACTTTTTTTTTTCGGTTGTTTTGTTGATAGTGATTATTTTTTTTTCTTGCTTATAGCACAGTAGGACCCGAGGTGGAAACAGCCCAGAGAGAGGGTTTTCCCAGCAAGTTGTGGGAATATTAAACACTCAGCTATTATCACCTTCCTCCCCCCCGTGGCCAGCCACAGCTGAAATACAAAATCAGGGAGGGGAGAGCTTTAAGGGAAGCAAATTGCTGTGTGTCCAAGTGGAGCAGCTCAGCAGCACTTGTGTGAACTCCAGGGATCCAGTCCAGCCTTTGGATGCTTCAGAACCAACCCTTGCCTACAGAGTGGTGCTTCCTTCCCTGCCTTCCCCTCCCTGGGGGTTTATTTAGGGGATTTTCGGAGGGTTTCCTGCCTGATCCCTTCATCCCCTCGCTCCATCCTCAGCATTCCAGCCCTGGAGCCCTGTATTGCCACGTGACTGCACGTGACCACCTCACTTTCTGTTCCTGTTTAGCTGCTTGGCACAGAAAGAAGTCCCTTGGACAGATGAATAGATGGCAGTGCTTTAATCAGCTGACGGGGCTGAAAAGCCGCAGAGGGCTGTGATTTATTCTCTTGGATCTCTGATAATTTATTTAGGCTCCCACAGTCTTGTATGCGAAGTTAATACCTGCAGAAATTTATAAACCGCTTTTCCCCTCCCTTTTATTCCTCCCCCCCGTGAAGGTTCTAACACAAATACCGGTTAAGGCAAAACCTCCCTGTGGTTTGAAACGTGCTGGGCAGAAGTGTTTGTTGTTGTGCAAGAGTTGTAAAACATGTTTATTTAGGTGGTGTTCGTGGTCTGCAGCGGGGTTTGTGTTGCACTTGTTCCTTAGGGCAGAGTTGTGACCTCACACCCGCAGCGGTCACTTGTCCCAGCTGCCTTGTTTGGTGACACCTGAATAGCAGAAACCCTTCAGTGGCCGCTACTCAAGCCTTTATGTGGTTTTTCTCTTTATTTTGAACTTAGGGCTGTGTTTGTTCTGGGAGGGTTTGAACCCTAGGGGGGTGTCACACCGAGCTGTGTCATCCTGTCAGCCCCCGGTGTCAGAAGTGACGTGTCACCAGTGAGGGGGTGCCTTTGGCACCGTGTCCAAATGGCTGCTTTATGGCTTGGCTGCCGAAACTCAGGGCTTTTTAGGCTCAGTGATAGCTGTGCTTCCTTTTCTTTCACATTTCCTTTGGCTTGGGTGATGAAAAAACCCTGGGGCTGTTTTGGAGGTGGGATTTTGGGGCAGCATTAATACCTGAGTTAGGCTTTGGGAGTTAAATAGCTCTGCTCTGTTCTGTCACATGCAGTTTAAGCCTGAAGAAAACATGTTTTCATGGCCCTGAAGGCGGGGGAGAAGAGTAGATATTCCCTCCTCTTGTTGCTGATGTCTGTGGGAGCAGCAGTTTGGGATGAGGTCTCATCTCTTGTGCTGGAGGCACAAGGAGCTCACGGTCAGCTCATCCATTTATTGATATTATCTATTCAGAATATTTCCTGTCACCCACCCTGTGTGCTCACTGTGGGCTGGTAGAGAGATACAAGGGGGAGTGGCTTCAAACTGGAAGAGGGCAGGGTTAGGTTGGATATTGGGAAGAAATCCCTCCCTGGGAGGGTGGTGCAGGCCCTGGCACAGGGTGCCCAGAGAAGTTGTGGCTGCCCCAGCCCTGGAAGTGTCCAAGGCCAGGTTGGACAGGGCTTGGAGCATCCTGGGCTGGTGGGAGGTGACCCTACCCATGGCAGGGGGTGGGATGGGCTGGGCTTTAAGGTCCCTCCCAGCCCATTTTAGGATTCTGTGACACAAAGAGCTGCATCAGGACCCTGTGCAAGGTGCATGGACTGACAGCAATCCACTGATCCTCCAAGAGTAGAGGCCCTAATCTCACACTGGGCAGAGATCCCAGATGTCAGCAGCAGGATCCTAGAAATGCAGGACAGCTTCTGCAGGCTGAAAAAGATGGATGAAAAGACCCTGGAGTTCCCCTGAATCGTCATTCTGCCCCACTGAGAGCTGTGCCACATCCATCGACAGCATCGACACCTCCAGCTCCAGCACAGTCACACTTGGCAAATAAAGGGGGAAATAGCTGATGTTGCATCTGACAGCTCAAAGAAAAACCAAAACAAAAAGGCATTAGAAGCCTTCTTTCAAATTAGTTGTTAGTGTGAATTAGTTCTTGGCAGTGGGAAGGAGGGAGGGGAGGGCTGGCTGGAGAGGATCTGATCAGCTGAGCTCCTGGAGAGGAGGGACAGGGAAAACCTGCCCTGCTCACCTGCCAGAGGCTGTGCAGGGGCTGATCAAAGCTTTTAGTTGCTCCTGAGCCAGAATCTGTGCTGCTGTGTTGGGAAAACCCCTACAGAACAACATTCTCCAGGTAAATACCCTGCCCAGTGTGTTTGGTGTCCTCACAGCAGAGATCTGGTGGTGTACCTGGAGACTTGCATTTTTATCTTCATTTTGACCCACAAAGCAATGTGGGAATCGGGTAGAAAACAACAGAAGGTCCTGCTTGGTTAGTTTGGGTGGTTGTAACAGTGTCCTCACGTCTGTGAGGAGTTGTGTGTAAGTTTTACTCTTTAAAAAGCAGTTTGAGTGTGGTCCCAGAGAAGGAATAGGAGGTGTTGCAGAAGTTGGTGTTTGGGATGGGACCTTTTTGGGCTGTACTCAGTTCCCTCATCCCCTCTGCCACATTTTTTGTTTATTTGGTTGGTTTTGTTTTATTTTTCCTTCTTTTTTTTTTTCCTGAGGCTGAGAAATTCCTGGTCAGATTCTTTCTAAACTATTATTTTCATTTACCTTCTGTTACATTTTGATCAGCAGGTGATCAGTTGGGGATTTTATGTCTAAGGATGGAAAAGAAGGAAAGAAAAGACTTAACACAGATTGTCCCCTGTGCTGGGCACAGCTGGGGCACCTCCAAACCTGGGAGCACCGCTGGGACCCTCCAGACAAGGAGGACACGGAGGGGCTGGAGCGTGTGCAGGGAAGGGAACGGAGCTGGGAAGGGGCTGGAGCAGCAGGAGGGGCTGAGGGAGCTGGGGGGGCTCAGCCTGGAGAAAAGGAGGCTCAGGGGGGACCTTCTGGCTCTGCAATCCCTGACAGGAGGGGTGAGCCGGGGGGAGTCGGGCTCTGCTCCCAGGGAACAGGGACAGGAGGAGAGGGAATGGCCTCGAGTTTAGGTTGGATATTAGGGAAGATTCCTTCATGGAAAGAGTGATGAGGCACTGGCACAGGTTGCCCAGGGCAGTGGTGGAGTCCCCATCTCTGGAGGTGTTCAAAATCTGTGTGGATGTGGCCTCTGGGGACATGGTTTAGTGGTGGCCTTGGCAGTGCTGGAGAAGGGTTGAACTTGAAGATCTTGGAGGGCTTTCCCAACCTTAAGGATTCTGTGATTCTTGAAAGCAAAGGCTGTCTCAGACTCCTGGCTGGGTGTTGTGCCACTACAATAATAACTGTTTAAAAAAAAATAATACCGTAAGTTCTAATGTTTTTGTTCAAAAAGAATGAGGAAAGAGGCGCTCTGAAAAGTTATTTCTGAGTGTCTCGTTAAAACGCGTCATCAGCGAACTCCCCAGCCCCAGTTTATTGTCACTCCGGGCAAACAGCACTGGGGAGAGCATCTGGTGGCATGAATTGTTATAGCCCATGGAAATGGGTGGAACGAGGAAAAATTTGCAGAGCCCATGATGTGCCTGTAGCCACAGCCTGCCTTCCATCTGGGATGATTCCGGGCCCTTCGCTGCACCAGAGACGCTTTAACGGCTTCTGGTGAGAAACACTCGAGGTTGTTTCTCACTGTTTGCCTGATTTTGGAGGATTTATCAGCCCTCTCTGCAGTTCATGCTTTCCTTGAAAACCAGCCCAGAGGAGGATTTTGGCAATCCTCTGTGTGTGGCCGGGGCTTTGGACACGCAGGGTTTAGTGTTGGGTGGACGTTTCCCTTTGCTTGTTCTTTGCTGCGGCGCTTGGGGAGCTCACTTAATAAATAGTGGTAAACTCTGACTGGCTTAATAATGAGTAAGT
Organism: Myiozetetes cayanensis; assembly: GCF_022539395.1. Taxonomy (NCBI): domain Eukaryota; kingdom Metazoa; phylum Chordata; class Aves; order Passeriformes; family Tyrannidae; genus Myiozetetes; species Myiozetetes cayanensis. The sequence continues at coordinate 7,280,653 of NW_026087499.1, read as the reverse complement.
AACTGGTACTTACTTAACAGGAGTAAATTACTGCTGTGAGAGGTAGCATTGAAAACTTGGTTGGGTCCTTGTTGAAGGTTTTTCCATTGCGATCTTATCGTCTTTATCTCCGTGTCAATCACTCCGTGTGATAACGTGCTCCATTCCTATCTTTTGGGAATAAATCGTTGAATACACTCATTTTATGTTGATTTTTCTTGTTCCCTGGCAGGCTCCTTACCCCTCAGGACAGAATGCAGCTCCAACCACGTTGGTGTACCCTCAAGCCCCTCAAACAATGAACACCCAGCCTCAGACCCGCTCGCCGGTAAGGAGCCCACGGCGGCGTTTCCTCCCGTTCGTTCTTCCTCGTTGGTGTGTTTCTCTGTCTGTGTGTGTGTCTGTAGCACGTGGCTGGTTCTCTGGGAAGCCCATTTTACTGACCTGGAAGCACATTCCAAATGGCAAACCTTGCCTGAGTTTTTCAGACACTGTCCTGGTAGGGTAATTTTCCTTCTAAAGAGGCTAAAGAAGCGATGGAGGGATTCTCATCTACTTCAGATAACGTGATTTTTATTTTTAGCCTAGTTTCTTTCAGGTTCACTTCATTGTAGAGTTCAGGTTCATTCCCAGAACCTTTCTCTTTTCTTCTTTTTTTTTTCTTTTAATTTTTTCTTTAAGGAAGTGTTTTGTGCAGGGATAGACCAGAGATCAAACACCAGCGATTCTCTGTGGCAGCACTCAGTGTCCAGTGGCTCTGGGCATTGCTCCCAAATCAGTGCCACTGCTCAGTTCTAACCCTGGAGGTGCTCACATGTGACCTACAGCTTCTGTGTACTCAGATCTTTTTGTGCTGAGCCCCTCTTTCATCCAGCTTTAGGTCTGATTGTCCTCCACAGTCTTGTTTTTTTGGGGTGTGTGTTTATTGTGATACCGCTCTGGGGTTGTAGGACCTTGGTTCCCCAAGCCAGGCTCTTTTGGGGAATCTCTGCTCGTAGTAGAGCTCCACATGATGTTAGGAGGCCCTCCTAGGGCAGCAGAGGCTTAGCCCAGCTTCTGGAGGCGAGGTGGCTTCCCATCACCACCTCCTGAGCCTCCGTCAGCGGAGGGAGCAGCCCCACATCCTGTGCTGTGACACCTTCGGGTCCCCCACCCTGCTCCCTCCCCAGCACTCTTCTCTTCCTAGAGTAAGGCAAATGCTGCTGAAGCAAAGTGAAAGCCTTGCAAGGCAGAGGAGTTTGTCCACAAAACAGGTAGAAATAGTTGTAGAGGGGCAAGAACCCCCGGTGTGCAGCCACACCGATGCACTGGCCTGGCTTCTGGAGGTTCCAGGGCAGTCAGTCCAGGAGGGTTTGTTCTGAGGCCCATGAACCTCTGTGCTGATAAAACAAGCCAATTAACACCAATTTTAGAGTTCTGTGGTGTGGACAGCTGGGAATTTGTCCTTAGTGCCCCATTCTGATCAGTAATGCAGGACACAGCTGGTAAAACCTCTTTCCTCAGTAAGTATAATCACCTTTTTTCTTTAATTGTTGCAAAGCACAGCTAAATTGGTGTGGTTAGAACTGGAGCAAAAACCTGACTGAAGAGCTGCATCTCTAAACCAGTTTTTTTGACAGCCCAGCAGAACAGTGCCAATACATTGCACAGACAACTGGAAGAGGAGGAAGGTTTTGGAACAGAGTCCGGTTTACAGGTCCCTGGCTGGAAGAGGCTGGATAAAATACTGCATTGTAAGCAATATAACAAACTGTACTCCTTCTTGCAGGCAACTGTGCCCATGGCACCCTTTTTTATTTCTTCCTTTCTTTATATTTATTTTTATTTTTTTACCACATCTTTTTTGTTGGCTACAGAAATGCACTGATTTTGCTTCTTTGCTGAGAGCACGAGCTGCCGTGGCAGCCTCTGCCAGGTGAGGTGGTGACAAAGGTCCCAGGGTGACACAAGGTCCCAAACCGAGTTACAGCTGGGGGGGTCTGACCTGAGGTAGGACAGGGAGCAGGGCCCCTGGGGGTTTGTCACCCCACAGAGAGCACCTGAGGAGATTTGACCAGAAAGCACCAAATTGCAGGGCTTTGGCCCCGTTCCTGAGATCTCGAGGAAGGAGTTTTGTCTGCAGCCATCGGGCGTTTTTCCCTATTTTTTTGAGCTCTCCTGTGTGCAGGTTTTGCCATCTGCTCTGCTGTGACCATCTCCACCCCATGACTAAAAGCTGATCCCACCCATCACATCTCATTCCACCTCCCACCCCAAAGCAAATGCAAGACTGGCCCAGGCCTGAGCTACTCCTGCATTTTGTTCTGGGCTTGATTTGTTTGTGTGTTTTTTTACTTTAATTGTTATTATATTTTATTTCTTTTTTAACCATCCTTTTTGGTGGTGAGGGCAGGGTGAGGAGGGGACGAGGAGGGTGGTTTTGCCATCCCTGGGGCTCGCACAGCACAGCCCCGTGGGGGGCAGGATGGATCCCAGCCCCACTTCCTGCAGGGACTGGAGCTTCCTCCATCCCGTCCTGCATCCAAGGGCTGTTGGAATTGCAGAGCTCAGGCTTTTCTGCTCCTCCCAGGACAGCAGCCTTTGCAATCCCAACTGGCTTCGTGTTCGCTCCCCGCTCACATCGCTCCGATAGCAGGAATGGAGAAGTGAAGCTCCAGCTGGGCAAGGAAAACAAAATCCAGGTCCTTCAGCACGGCTGGAAGTTATCCCTGCTCTCCTGGCCATTCCAGCCCTGAGCACCAGGGGGTTTGAACACAAAGTGTCCAATCCTAGGAGTCCTGCCCAAAAAAAGACGTGTCTGGAGAGGGTGTTTGAGCGATCCAGGAGGGGTGTGAGGGGTGGGCCAACATCCCCAGGGAGAGAACATTCCCTGTGCCCACACAGGACTGTAGGGAATGAGGGGGCAGGAAGGTTGGACCCAGGATTTGTAAAGTTTTCCTGTCTGCTGTCTTCATCAAACAGAGAAAAAACAATCCCAAGTGTGAATTTTAATCAGCAGTGACTACAGTTTGTTCTGTTGCTTACAGCTACTAATAGGAATAATTCCTATCAACCTGAATTATTTAAATAAACAGTCAAGAGCCAGTGGTGACCAGTGCAAAATAGATGAGGCATTTTTCACTAACTTGGAGCTTTTATTTAATTTCTTCATTTTTTTCTTATAACACATTACCTTCCACCACAGAGTATATTCCAGCTTCTTCAGATATAAACCTCCAGCTTTAAGCACAGTGAGAACAAATCTCTGTGGAACAGGGATGGGAGAGGTGCTTTGGCCCTGAAGTGAAGCAGCACAAGGTTTTTGCACCCCATCAATCTCTTTTTGGGTAGTTTTTTTTCACTGGTGTGTAACACAGAGCGTGTCACCCCACGGGAAGGCTCAGCCCTTCCAGGGGACCCTCAGTCCCTTTTCCCAAGATATTTGAGCTGGGTTTGGGGGAGTTCTTCAGGGAAAGAGGGACTTGAAGTGCTTTTACCTCCTGAGACTCATCCAGGTGCCTGTTCCTCCTCATCCACAGAGCCACTGTCCTCTTCCCACCTGGAGCCTCAGGAGGATGGCGGGAGGCTCCGAGTCCTTCTCTTTTATTAAAGTTGAAATTTAGCTTTTTAGTCTTACAAGGTGACCAGGCTTTGTTTTCTTAGTCTTTAATCTAAAGCTTAGGGAAAAAAACTATGTGGTGACCCCCAGTGCAGGTCATTCTTTATAAACCCTCGTGCCAGAAATGGGCCATGGGTGTGAATTTGCTCCTTTCTGAAGGGTTTTGTGACTCTCCATCCAGGAGTCACTGTGAGGTGAAGGCAGAAGGAATATATAAACACCAGTATTAGCAGTTCTTGGACATCTTAGATCTGGGCAATTAAAGTGTTTATAAAGGAAAAAAAAAGTCAGCTGGGCCAGTGGATATTTATACTTTGCTTCATGTTTGATGGCATTAAAATAGATGGAAGGGCTGCATGTGAACCCTGGCCCACTTTTCCTCCCAGAAAAACCCTTTTATTAAGAAACCCAATAATTAGTAGCCAGTTTTGATCACTGTTCCCAGGCAGAAATGAAACCACAGGGAGTCCCTGAGTGAGCAGAGATGGGCTGTACCATGTGTCTTAAGTCACTGAGCCATCACAGTAGAGGCACGTGGGGGGGAAATCCACTCTGGCTCACTAGTTTTGATTGTTCCAGTTAATTATTGGGGCTCTTATCAGTAGGTTTCCTGCTCTCATCATGGAGCTCTGCTCATTACACTGAGAATTAAAGGTTCCAACACCTAACTCAGCTCTGGAAGAAGACACCTTGTCATCTTTATTTATATTTTCCATTTCTTGCATTCATTTTTATTTCTCTTTTAACAATCAGTTCCTTCTTGGGAAGTGCTTTGAATGTCGACTGAGCATGTTCAACTGGGATTATTTTCCTTCATGTTTAACCCCAGTGGGTGGGAAGTGCCTCAGTAGGCTGAGCTCAGGGCTGGGCAGCAGGACCTGCTGTTCTCCATCCAGGCTCCACTGCTGATGCCCTTCAGTGGGGACACCTTGGGATAACCTGGTCCTTCTCTTTCAGAGGGGGTGACAAATCCCATTCATTAAGGAGGGGTTTGTTGTGATCCTGGTGGAGAAAAACCAGCGGGAAATGAAGGAACGGGGGGGGTGTGTGCAAGGAATCTCTGCTCTTTGCCCTGCAGGGATGTCCCACAGCCCCTGGCTGGCAGGTCACTGCCTGTGCCTGGCTCTTCCCTGCTCTCCAGCCATGAGTGTCCACCCTCAATCCCACAAATACCCGGAACTGCCGAGTCCAGCTGCTTTAACCATCTCCCTCCACCTTAAACAGTTTCCAAACCCGCACCGCTGCTTGTTTTAAGTTGGTTTTTTTTGGTTTTCTTTTTTTTGGTTCCATGTTCTTCTCCCAGGCAGGGTAAGGAATGCCTGCATCCCTACACTAGAGTGCCTGTAGGATTCCAGGAGCTGCTCCCCCAGCTCCCAGCAGCGCAGTCCCCACGTCCACCCCACGCCCCTCTCCCCGTCTGTCGCTGTCCTGCAGCAAAGCTTTTGAGTGTGTCGTCGTTACTTTATTTTCTGTGGGTTTATTTTGGCATAGACTGTGACATTTTGGTTCGTTGTGGTGTTTCTGACTCTTTGTGCCTTTCCTTTTGTGTTTGTTTCTCCCGCCTTTCCTCAGTTTGCAGCGGGGCCTCGACCTGCCCATCACCAGGTACAGTACCTGCCCCTTGTTATCACCCTGCACTAATTGCCTGGGGGGGTTTGGGGGTGGAGGTGACTCACCTACTAACTCAGAGTGGAGGAAACCACCCCTTAGTAGCTACTGGCACGTGCATAACCCTCTAACGAGCTGCCTGCAACGCTGAGTAACACAACTCACCCCTGGGGTCACTGCTCCCATCAACCACCCCCTTCCCTAGGGAAGGAGAACCTGCAGGGATCCTTGCCAGGTATGTGGGAGATTTGGTTTTCTGCCTCCTCACATCACTGAAAACTTTTTGTGGCCATTCCCTGAACTGATCAGTGGATTGAGTCGCCTGGAGGTGTCAGCTGAGAAAATCCTGCTCTTCCAGCTGGGAGCAAAGCAAACGACTTCCCTGGTGCCACGTGTGTTTGTGCTGCACCTGGTGATCTGCTGCCATTGCACTGCCTAACCTTGTTACCACTTGGCCCACGAAAGCCAGACACGTGGGAATCTCCCAGTGTTCCTGTTGGGTGACTTGGACTTTGTAAGGAACCACTCCATTGATAAGAGGAAGGATTGGGAATAGCTCTGGCTCGTGGAACTCAGGGGTGGCAGAATTACCCTGAGGACCTCTCTGGTGTCAGGACAGACACACAGGTCCCTCTGTCCTAGTCAGAGTGTCTAAAATTACCTTTCCTATCAGCTCCCCCGTTCATCTTTGCCAAAACTCTTTCCCCTGGGAAGTGATGCTGCTGCTTCATGTAGCCCTGGAGGAGACAGAGGTGGTGCTGTTGGGTGGGAAAGAGGAGCAGAGGTGTGACAAGAGCAAGCAAAACTCTCCCAGATTGGGCTGTTTCCATGACATTCTTGGCTTGGAAGGAGCAGGTTGTTTTCACCAAGTTAATAGGAAAAAAACAATCCCATTAACTCCAGGGGTGTCAGGGCAGGGGCTCGAGCCAAGGAAGGTCATTTTGTTCTTGCTTTGCTCCTGTTCCTGAGCAGTTGAGCTGCAGGGATGAGCACTGTGGGGATAGTTGTGTCTCAGGAGAGCAGGTGAGTGTTGGGTGGGCACAGACACCCGAAAAACATCATCCTCCTTGTTCCTTCCTGCCCGGGAGCAGCCTGGGGGCCGTGGGAGCCGTCCAGGGCAGGGCAGAAAAGGGCTGAAAGAGTAAAATGGGACATTTGCACCTGTTTGCTCCCAGGCAAAGCTCATGGGAGAGAGGAAGGAGTGATTTCTGTGCCTGGCTGGGATGGCATGGCCAGGAGTGCTGGAGGAATGTTTGCAGATGGCTGGGACACGTGGGGAATGAGGGGATTAGGATCTTGTTTAGATACTTCTGTTCTTGACCTTAACGTCAGGGCTGTATTTGCTGAAGATCCATCACTGCTCTGAAACTCCTCAGTTCTTTCCCAGGCTCTGGATATATTCAGTGTGAGCCAGTTAATATTCCCCTCAAAGGTTCTGAGCTCACTGAGCAGGTTTTGGCCCAGCAGTCTGGAGGCAGCACAAGCTTGGAGGAAATACTTCAGCGACTGGTGGCTTTACTGGTGGGACTCTGCCACCAGTCTGTCGGAATTTGATCTAAAACTTGCCTTTGGACCCACTTCTTACCCTGCCTGCAGGTTAAAATTTGTAATTTCCAAGTGTTTTCCCGATTTTATCACAGATTTTTGACCCTGGTACATTCGAATCTGCTTATAATTATCTGCCAGAAGCTGTCACCACTGGAAACACATTCCAGGCTTTATTCCCAGTTACATCTGTCATGTGCTGGATCAGGAGAGGCTCAGAGAAACCTGGGCTATAGATGTTTATTTCTTTTAATCTAAAACTCTCCACCCCTGGTGTGGCTTGGGGGTGGACAGAGGGATTTTGGTCACCACCACGTGCAGGAGGGTCACTTCTTCATCCCAAACCCAACACTCAGAGGATGTTCCAGACCAACATTTAAACATGTTTAAACTGTGTGACGTAAGCAGAGGGCTCCAGGCTGGGATTTGTAACCTCTGAAGTGCTCAGTGAGTAAATTGGCCATAGCAGGGTTAATATTTGTTGTAACAACTCAAAATGCCCTTTTGAAGGCAGAGGCAGAATTGCTGCAATTCCCCATGTCCATCCCAGTGGATTTTATTGACATGTGCCTCCTCTTGATTCCAGGTCTCTTGCAGGCAAATAATGGGTTGTTCTTTAATGTTGCTACCTGAAATTATTAGATCTTAAAAGCACTCCAATTAGCATGATTTCAGCACCTGAAGTTGAATGGCAGCTTTATAGGCAGGGTTTTTTTCCAGATGGGAATTCCTGTCCTGTGTTGGGTAGTTGTAGTTGGTGGAGCCAGTTAATGCTGGAGAAAGTGTGATACAGGAGGAAATATTAGAGGTTTAGGGTGTTATCAGAGTGAGTGAAGTGAAATGAAACAGCTGCAGGAGTTGTGATTGAAAGTTAAACGTGTGTCAGTAATCCTTGATTCCCAGATCACGCACTGGGAATCTGCTGGAAAACTTCACTTTATAGGAGAAAGAAAACAGACCCTGCAAAGGGTTTTGGGCAGTATTTGTAATGCACCCTCAGCTTGTGTTCTTCCTGAAGTGGCCTCAGCTCCTCCCTGCCTGGGATTGCTGCTCCATTTCCCACTTTGTGCGTGGAACTTCCCTGGTTTTAATTCCCAACTGAGGCTCTGGAGTCACTTTGTTGCCTCTGATGCTCAGGAAGCACAGCTGTAAATAGCAGTTTTCTTCTAATCTGAGCTCCAAAATGCAGGTTTTCGTTACATTTGACTCTGCTTAGAAAACCTTACATTTAAGGAGCGACTTGGGGAGCGTCTGGGTGACTTTAAAACTGGGTGCCAAGGTAATTAAAAACAGAAATCAGAAGTATAAACTCAAATGGCATCGTTTGGTTTTTGACTTTTAGCTGTGTTTGAGCTGAGGTTGCTGCTCATGGCAGACTCACTTCACTTGGGCTTGCTGGTGCAGTTGGTTCCAGTTTTAGCTCAGGGTTACTCGAGTTCCTTTGGGTGGAATTTGTGCAACAGAGAATGGGCTGGGCTGGGTGCAGAAACTCTGGGGTTTGGAGAGGTTGGGAATTCACTCCCTGAGCTGACTCCACTGTCATTTTGTAGCGTCCTGGGGTATTTCCAGTCAGAAAGTGATGGGAAGTGGCTGCCACATCCCCTCCCTGTCTGCACGCAGCGTGGGGAGGAGCTGCCACTTCTAAATCCCACAAAAAGGGTTTTTTCCTCTCAGATTAATTATTTAATACATAATAAAACTGGGAGAGTCTGAGGGGGGCAAACAAGTCTTGCCTGGTGCCCAGAGGGCTGTGCTGAGGTGCTGGTGGTCACAGGGGAATGTGGAGCTGGGCATTTGTGCTGCCACTCCTGCTTCTGGCACCAGCTGACAAGTGATGGGACAGGAGGAAACGACCTCAAGGTGTGCCAGGGGAGGTTTACATTGGATCTTATGGAAAATTTCTTTATGGAAGGGGTGGTCAGGCATTGGAACAGGCTGTCCAAGGCAGTGGTGGAGTCACCATCCCTGGAGGGATGTAAAAGCCATGTGGACGTGGCACTTGAGCACATGTTTAGTAGTGAAAGTGTCAGTGCTGGAGGAATGGTTGGTCTTGATGATCTTGGAGGGCTTTTCCGACCCAAACAATTCCAGGATTGTGTGATCTCCAGGCTGCAGCTCCTCAGCTGAGCCCAGTGGCTGTGCTGAAGCTGGAAAGGTCAAACCCAACATCCATCTGCAGGCAGGTGGTTCCTGCTGCACTGCCTGTGCAGGCACCTCCTCCTCCCCCTGCCAGCCCAGGCTCAGGTTACCCCACCAGCTTCCTGGTGGCACCAGAAAGACTAAAAATCAGTAACAGGGGTATGAGAAGCTCGACTGAAGTGCAGAGCTTGGGTGACAACCTGGCTGAACTCTCCTTTCTCTTCCTTTCTCTGCAACCTTCCATGGGGCTCCATGGACCCATCACAGCATCCAGCCCTGGTCCAAACTAGGAAAAAAACCAGCTGAGTGCCCATCTTCCCTGGGCTGAGCTTGGCATAGGGTTGTTTTCAGTGCTCTCACCCCAGGTTTCTGGCTCAGTGCAGGTTGTGGGCTCTGCAGTGGTGGGTGATCACAGGGGATGGGCTCTGTTTGATCTTTGATTTTTCTACTTGACAACTTCTCATCTGGGGGCCTTCAGCAGCCTCTGGGCACGTGGGAAGGAAATGAAGAAGGTGATGATTAATAACCAGATATTGGGGGGGGGTGTTTAAGCAGTGACTGAAGGGAGTGGCAGGGAGTTGTGGAGGGTTGGGCAGGAGGTTAGAAGGGGATTTTCTTAAAATTAATGTTAATTCCTCTGGCACAAACAGCAGATGTGTGTCTGCAGCAAGGTGGAAAGGTGGAAAACCTGGTCAGCAGGGGGATGCTGTGCATGGAGCAGGTGACACCCAGCAAGGCTCTTAGTGCCAAGGAGAAGGGGTTATTCCATAAGGTGGGAGCTGAACCCAGTGCAGCCTTCAGATACACCACTGAAGTTATTTCCAGTTAAGGAGTTTTGGGAAGCACTGGGGAAACCCTTTCTGGAGCCTGTGTGCAATTCTGCTTTTGGATTTTCTGGAAGAGCTTCCTTGAGCAGGGAGGTGAAGGATCTGCTGGGATGATGATGGGGTTTGCTTGTGCTCCTCTTGGGGGATCAGGGCAGCGAAGTTAAAGCCAACATTGCCCAGCAGAACTGACTCCAGGGTGATCCAAGAACTCCCTCTCAGTCTTGGACAGGTAAGGGATGGGACATCCCAAGGACACAACCCAGATCTACACTGGTTGCTGAACAGCTGTAATTTGACCATCATGAGACATAGCAGGGCTTTGGTTTTGAAGGAATGAGTCAAGGAAGGGCTGGTGTAACACAGAGTTGTGGGGTCTGGTTACACCAGGTGCTGCAAAGCATCCTGGGAGTTGTAGTTCTAAGTACTCTGTCAGACATGCTCTGTTGAATGCTTGTATGGGATTGGCTTAAGTTACCTGTGTGACGTGGCAGCATTTGAAGCTGCTATATAAGCCGGGACTCCTTGAATAAAGATCTCTCTCTCTCTCTCTTGTTACACACCACGTTGGTGTCGCTATGGTCCCCATGGGACTTATTATTTATTATATTAATAACTGCTACATAGAGTTTCTCTCAAAAGCCTTGCTGTGGTTCACCCTGCTCCAGAGGGGGTCCTGTGTGTGCTCCACCCCAAATCCTGCACTTCCAGGAAGAAATAGAGTCCAAATCTGTCAGATTTTTATGTTCTTCCCTGGGGCATCGTTGGCATTACCTGGAGGTGTCTGTGCAGGGCACTCGGACCTTGCAAGATGAATTTTGTGGCAGATCAAGTCAGAACAACAAAATATTTCTAAGCATGAATATTGCTGGCTGAGCTCTGGAGGGACAGGGGTGAGGGTGGAACATAAACCAGTTTGCCAGCCAGGTGATAACTGGTTTAGAACAGCCAACTTTCCCCACGGCTCAGATGCTCCAGTACCGGATTTACCTGAGAATCCTGGTTTTATACTGGAAGTGGAGTAGCTACAAGTCATTAAACTTTGTCAGACAGGTCCCAGCTTTGGTGTTTCCAAAAGCTTCTGATGGGCTTGTTGTTTGGAGTAAGGGATCTGCTGTTCCTCTGGCTGCTCTGCCAGGGATGGAATTTCCTTCTGTCTCCATCTCTGGAGCTGAGCTGGCTCTGTGCTGGTGTGGGCTGTGCAGAGGCTTCTGAGAGGGTTTTCAACCCAGAGTTTGCTTGTCAGGAACAGCCCAGCACTGCCCTGGGGGTGTTCAGTGCTTGTGGAAGAGCAGGGCTGTGCCTCACACCCCATTTCAGAGCACACGTCCCGTCCTTCCCTCTGCTCCGGTGGGAACACACCCGGCTCGTGTGCCGTGAAATGGAACTTCCAGTGTGTCCCCCTCAGGACTCCCCTCAGGAGCCTTTAGGGACCAGTTGCCAGTGATGGAAATGAGCAGCTTTCCATAAGCAGGCAGTTCCTGCTGCTGTGAGTGTTCCCTCAGGTGTCTGTGTGGTGGGAGCAGGTTCTGTAGGTGCAGCGGGAACTTGAGGAGCAGGTTTAGGATCGTGTCTGGCTGGCACTGGTGGAGTCTCCCGTGGCTTTTTCTGTGCTTTTCCATCCATTTCCTTGTGGATGGAGCTGCCATCAGCTGTTGAGAGAGGTCCTGCTTCAGCCTCCAGCCCATTTTCACTCTGCATAAACACAACCCTGTGGGGACTGTGGAATTTCCCACCACCTTGGTTAGACCTGTGCTGCCAACAGGTTATAAATAATCATCAGTCAGTGATTTGCAGTGAAATAACAAAAGACTTTTGCACTTTTTTTGTGTCTTTGGATATTGAAAAGTTGCAGGCTCTGGTGATTCTCACCATAAATTCAGCACCTGCCCCTGGTTCCTGGGACACTTGTGTGGTTCCCCCCCTCTCACAGCCCCAGCGTGGTTGGAGCAGGACCATGGCAGGGCGATGCTCTTCTGGTTTTCCTTCTGCACCCTCATTCCAAACTTCTCTCCCCAAACAGTTGCCTTCTCCTGGTTCAGGTCACAGTGTGCTGGGGACAGTTCTCCATCCAGATTAACAGGGCTGGACATAAAATCATTGAGCTCCTCTTAACAGTGCCTGGATTTCTGAGGCGGAGTCATCCGTGGCTTTCCTGGAGAAATCGTTTGCTGTGGGGAGCAGCTCAGGTGTTACAGAGTCTTCAGCAGCACCAGAATGACCATTTTAAGCTCATTGTCATGGCAAGGATAGAGGCATCACAGCTTCCTTCCATCCTCCCTCATCCTCCCTGAACCTAGGGTGGATAATCCCAGCTCATTCCCTCATTCCTCAGTGGTCATCCCTCCCTTCTCTTCTCACCCCTCCTCACACAGTTGCTCCCAGACTGTTCCCATCACTGCACAGCAGCCAGCAGGGTTTGGTGTGATGTGTGCTGACCTAATTATTATCATTATTTTTTTGGTAAGCAGTTAAAATATGTGGCATTTCTTACCCTCCCAGTCTAATGGAGAGAAATCCACGCTTGGAGCCAGGATTTCTGCTTTATCTGCTCCCTCTGTATCACTGCAAGAGACCAGACAGGAGAAATATTTGATGTTTTAAGAACAGAGGAAACACAGAAAGTCTTCGTGTAGTGTCACATCTCCTGCAGTCAGTCATGGTTTGGTTGGTGTTTGGTGTTTTCCTTTCGTTTTTTAAACTTTTCTGGACAAATTTTATAGGGAGGCACAAAAGTTTCTGACCCTGTGGGATTCTGAGAGTCCTCAGTACCACTTTTCCTTGGCAGTTCGTGCAAGGGGTGATGCAGAGCAGGGCAGGAGGTGGCTGGAGTTGTGTGAGTTAGGGTGCATGTTGATCCTGTTCCTTCCTGTTGATCTGTAAGCTGTTCCATTGGCTTTCTTTCTGTTTCCTGCTGCTTTCTTGCTTCGTTATTGAAGGGAGGATTCAGACCTATACAGGTAACTCCAACTCCTGGTTCTGCATGGCATAAGTGTCTCACCTGTACCATTCCTCCGTCAGTGAATGCATTTCTTGACCTCCTGACTTCCAAGACTCCAAAGCCTCTCCAGAGCCAGGCGTTCCAGCCCTGGGAATGCTCCATCCCGGGATTGCCGTGGGCCAGGGGGTTGCTTGGTGTGCTGGCCCTGCTCCATCCACCTGGGGCATCACTTCATCCCAACGTGGTAGAAGAGTTCGGTGCCACCCTGGGACGAGTTGCCACCCTTTGGAAAGCGGGGCAGGACGAGTCTCCTGGGGCAGTCAGTGGAAAGGAGAGGCACGAGGTGCCTCTGGCCATTGGGAAATTCCAGCTTTTTAGCTCTTCTGGAGGTACATTGGAACAGTTGCCTTGATCTTTTATTTCCCTGGAGTATTTATAAAGGTGGGGGTTTGAGCAGCCAACCCACCTTTTAAAAAAAAAAAAAAGGAGACAAACTCCTTTTCCCAATGTTCGCTCTGAAAGTTGAGCTGTACAATTTGATAGCTACAAATTAATAATTATTGTTATTAGTTGCAAACTAATAATTATTAGTTTGTAACGTTTCTTGCCTTCTTCTGCCTTGTAAAATAGAAAGCCCTGCTGTTCCCAGATAAACCCAGACTGTCCTGCAGCTTTCTGAATGCGTGGCAACCCTTGGAAACTAATATTGTAATTATAATATTGTAATGGTGTTTCTAATCCCTTCCCAGAAAGTCTGACCGGTTCTTGGTTTTCTCTCCCCTCTCCCTTCCCTCTCCCAGTTTTTTCAGAGGCCTCAGATCCAGCCTCCAAGAGCCACCATCCAGAACAGCAGCCCCTCCATCCGTCCCGGAGCACAGACCCCGACTGCCGTGTACCAAACCAACCAGCACATCATGATGGTGAACCACCTGCCAATGCCCTACCCGATGCCTCAGGGCCCCCAGTACTGTATCCCACAGGTAAATCCATCAGCCAGGCACCTGAGGGGCTGCAGAGCCACCTCTGCTCCAGGACCTGGCAGGAATTGGTGGGAGGAGGATGTGTCTGTGGAACCAAGCTGGTGGTTCTGTATTTGGCCTCGTGTGCCAGGGGGGTTTAGGTTAGATATTAGGAAAAATTCCTTCCTGGAAAGGGTGGAACAGGCTTTGTGGGGCTTTGGGCAGTGGTGGAGTCACCATCCCTGGAGGTGTTCAGGAAACATGTGGATGTGGCACTTGGGGGCACAGTTTAGTGGTGGCCCTGGCAGTGCTGGGGGAACGTTGGACTTGGTGGTTTAGAGGCCTTTTCCAGCCTTAGTGGTTCCAGGATTCTGTGGTTCAGCCTCTGTCCTTCCTCTGTATGAAGTATTTGTTCTGTGCATGGAGGCTGCAGGAGTCCCAAACAACGGGAAACCAAGCTCTTGGAAAATATTTGTGCTTTAAATGTATCTAAATTGACTTAATAGATCTACAGTCCCTCTAAAACCTTGGGCCTCTTAAAACACAGTGTTGCTGGAATCAGGGAGGTGACTGTTCTGCCTCAGCTCTCGAGTCCTCCCTGCCTTGTCTTTACCTGACCTCTCATTTTTCTAACAGTAACATTTGGGGAGGTTTCCATTGGATATTGGGGAAAATTCCTTCATGGGAAGGGTGGTCAGGCATTGGGATGGGCTGCCCAGGGCAGTGGTGGAGTCACCACCCTTGGAAGTGTTCAGAAGGTGTGTGGATGTGGCACCTGGGGACATGTTCAGGGGTGAACATCGGGGGGGAGGGAATGGTTGGACTCGATGACCGTGGAGGGCTCTGTAACTCCTGAATCTCCCTGGTGGTTTGGGGGGCTCCATTGCAGGTTCTGTGTGCTCCTGTGTGAACTGATGGTGCTTTTTGTCCCCCCAGTATCGTCACAGTGGCCCCCCGTACGTCGGGCCCCCCCAGCAATACCCTGTGCAGCCCCCGGGGCCGGGACCCTTCTATCCAGGCCCAGGTCCTGGAGAGTTCCCCAATGCCTACGGTAAGTTCTGCTTGCAGACTTCTCACAGAATCTTCCCTGGGTGTGTTTTTTCTGTTGTCAAGCTGCAGATTTACAATAACAAGCTGGATTAGCATTTGTTTGAACTTCAAATAGCTGCTAAATTTGGTGGTGTCGCAGCCCTGATTATTCACTCCTGAAAAATCCCCACTGCCAGAGCATTGTTTGTGTGAGTGCCTCAGGAAAGGCTGCCCAGGATCACATGGGACCAGGAATGGGGGCTGTTTCTTAGTCCCTGCTCAATCATTATTATTTATTAAGGTATTGTGGGTACATCTAGCAGCCCTGGTTTCCACTGAGCCGTGCCCTGGGTTTGCTCCCAGGAATTCAGCAGTTGACTTTCTTATCCCTGTGTTCCTTGTTCGGTGTTTAGTGAGGGATGAGCCATGGGTTTGTTCCTGGTTTTATGCTGCAAAGATCAATGTAGTGCAGTGGAAGAGTCTGTAACTCCTGCACAGGCTGAAATCTGGCCCTTTCGTGGGCGACTCCTGGTGTTGCCTTTTCCCAAGCCAAAAGGGTGGGAGATTGTCATAGATATGATCATCATATGTACATGTATTCAGGGTGTTTGACTGCATTGATGCTGTGCCAGGGAGGGTCAGGTTGGATCTCAGGGAAAGGTCCTTCCCCCAGAGGGTGGTTGGCACTGAACAGGCTCCCCAGAGCAGTGTCAGAGCTCCAGGAGGGTTTGGACAACGCTCTGAGGGACAGGGAGGATTGTTGGGGTGTCTGTGCAGGGCCAGGAGTTGGACTGGATGATCCCTGTGGGTCCCTTCCAGCTCAGGATATTTTGTGATTCTGTGACTGTCCCAGGTCCTGAGGTTCAAAGCTTCAATAAAACATTCCAGGCTGCGTGTCCAGGGCTGGGGATCCCTCCTGTCCGTGTCTCCTGGTCCTTGACTCCTCCAGGACCTCCCAGCTCCTCTCCCCTGGGTCCCAGCTTGCAAAGCCAGTGGGTGACTGTCCTTCCCCACCTCTCCTCTTGGCAATCACCTCTTACAGAAAAGCAGGGAGGTCTTTTTTAACAATTCCCAGCGTGTTGCCGTGTACAGTCCATGTCCTCCTGACATCACAGCCCCCTGGGAGGCTTTCCATGGGGTCTGTGTTGGGATGGTTCAGTCAGACCAGCTCCTGCACGCTGTGTTGGAGCTGCAGAATTAGGAGTCTTGCACTCATGTCTGTCAGTTCTTCCCTTGCTCATTTATGGCAATGTGTGGAAATTGTGATTGCATCCATCACCCCTTCGTGTGGGTTGACGTTCGAGGGGTTTTCACCTCTCAGGATCAATTTTAAAGCATTTTGTTCTCTCGTTTCTACCAGCCCATCACATTCTGTGACCTGCTGGGGGCAGAGGTACCATCAGCTTCCCATGGGCTGGAGCTGTTGGAATTCCAGAGCCCTGGGGTGACTGATTCCCTTCCAGGCTGAGCAGTGACAGCCCTGCGCCCTTGGCAGAGCTGCAGGTTTGCTCTTCCCACACACAGATCCCTTTGGAAGGGGAGCAAAGCCCCCCTTGCTTCCCTGTGTATCATTTGGAAAGGTCGGAACTCTCTTTTTTAATATTTTCCTTCTTTATTTGGTGTGTGTGGAGCTCATGGGACTGTGTTGAAAGGTTGCCCTGAACCCTTCAAATCTGGTTCTGCAGTTTCAGAACAGAAGGAGGGAGGGTAATTATGAGGCAGCTGCTTCCTGGTTGTTTATCCCAGAAAAAACCAGAAGGAATATTGCGATGATTCTTCAAATCCGATCCATTAAGTGAGGAAATTACCAAGTATTCCTCGTTTTTTTTGCTGTTACAGGTCTGCTTTCTTACTTCCTGCTTAGTCTTCACTCCTGTAATTAGGGAAAGGCTCCTTTCTGGCTGCTTTCCTCTGCTGGAAGCGCCTGTTTTCTTGCACAGAAACTTGGAATCTTTCAGTCCCAGCTTGTTTTTAGGTTGCTGTGTCTGTGGAGCATCAGTGGGTGAGGCTGGAGCTCTCCATCCTGCAGAGTTTTCCAGGCAGGGAAGGTTTAGCTGAGGAAGGGGATGATGCAGCTTTGTCTGTGCTCATCCACCTTTCCCTCCTGTTCCTTCCTTGCTATTTTTAGGGACTGGGAATGCTCAGTCTCTCAGCAGGTGCTGGCAGGCTTGTGGAACAGCTGAATCTGCAATCCAGGCATGGATAAAGCTGCTGGCAGTGCCTTTTCCCATAAACCACAGGATTTGTAGCCAGTGTGGCTGCTGGATGTCAAAACCATGGCAGGACCTAAAGAAGGTGATGAAGGCAAAACTTGTGAGGATGGACAGTGCATTTTTATAACTCAGTTCTGCAGTTTATCATTCTCTGATATCAGGGAATTCCCTACAGTGTTGGGAAGGACCTTGAAATGATCCGTGGGAAGGAGGGAAAATAAAACTTGAGTGCTGTAGAAGTGGAAGTGATGAAAAGGCAGGAGAGCAGAGAGTGTGGCACTGACACGTTCACTTGACTTGTTGCAACAGAAGCTCTGCTTCTTCCCAGAGAAGTTCACTCCTGCTTTTCAGGATTTGGGTTTTTAAGTATTTCTCATAAAGGAAGAGTCCTTCCCTGAGGAGCTGCCTGTCTGTCAGGGATCACATTACAGGTGTCTGTAGAAATGAAGGTAATTCCACATTCCAGGGCTCCCAGGCTGGCTCCTGTCCCCTCACCTGACCCAGACTCTGCTGGCACACTGGGCAGCTCCACCAGTGTTACTGGGAAGAGTTTGAGGTTCATCACTGTTCTTAAGGAGAGAGGGAGGAGGGTTCATAGAATCCTAGAATGGTTTGGGTTGGAAGGGACCTTAAAGCTCATCCCATTCCACCCCATGGCAGGAACACCTTCCACAGGTTGCTCCAAGCCCCGTCCACCCTGGCCTTGGACACTCCCAGGGATGGGGCAGCCACAGCTGCTCTGGGCAGCAGTTTTTGATTCCCAAGCTGTAGAGGTGCTGGTGGACACTTCTGTGCCCTGAGGCCTGATCTGAGGTCCTGCTACCCTACCCTGACCCTCCAGACGAGGCGTTGATTGAGTCACTGAGCCCACCCTTGGAGCACCCTGGTGCCACACAGGGCTCTCTGCTTTGGCAAAGCTGCCCTGTGAGGCTGCAGACAGGGAGCCTGCCCAGAGCTGGTGCTCTCAGCTCTCAGCTCTCAGCTGGGGGATCCTTTGCAGTTTCAGAGCAGACCATGCAGGGCTGAGCTCTTTGGCTTTCTTGGGTTTCACCCTTTGCCTGAGGTCGCAGTGACCCCTGGTTGAGTTACAGCCACAATCCAGGTTTCATTCCCATTTAAAGGTTAGTTCAGCTGAAGAATGATCAGATATGAATAAATCAGATTGCTCCAGGGGCAAGTGCAAGCAGTCAGTCCATCCAATATCCATGCCTAGAAGGGAAAAAACCCAGGAGCACCTCGCACATCCCCCTGACACCGGATCCGTGGGCAGGAGGCAGCTCTGCTCTGCCACCCTGATGTCTGGCACGTTTTTAAAGCGCTCAGTGAAGGAAGCCATAATGAACCATATTGGCTGTTCCAGTGTGAGCAGCACCACGGTGAAATTCTGCACTAATCACCATGCTCGTGCTTTTTGTGAGCTGCAGCACGAGAAGACCATTGTTTGTAATTAAATTTTCTGGTTATGCTTCAAAACAGGCTGCAGTTGACCTTGCAAATTGTTTGTGTGGGTCTGACTGAATTTCTCTTCAAAGGCAAAAAAAAAAAAAAAAAAGCAGCAACAAACCCACCTGTTTGTCTGTCAGAGGATTCCAAGGATGATCTTTTAGTGCCTTGATGGTGTCCACAGGCCCTCGGGAACGGATGCACGTGGCCACCTTTCTGCCATGGAAATTAAAAATTCTACAGTGAAATAATGAAATAAATAAATTTTAATAATTAAATAAATGTTAATAATGAAGATTATTTGTAATAATTAAATGATTTTTAATAATTAAATAAAGGTTAATCTCTTGTCTTGATGAAGGAGCAGCTTCTGTTGAGTGAAGCGAGGAAGAGCAAACCCAGATCGTTGTTAGAAGTTCTGGGGTTTGGAGGAAAGGAGGAGTCCATGGCCAGATTTACCTCCTGTGCTGGCTTTTGCTTCATTAACAGCCAAACTGAGCTTCTCCCTCTTTTCCATCCTTGTTTCCCCCCAGGAACACCGTTCTACCCCAGCCAGCCCGTGTACCAGTCCGCGCCCCTCATTGTGCCTACGCAGCAGCAGCAGCCACCGCCCGCCAAGAGGGAGAAGAAAACGGTGAGTGAGGGCCCTGAGGGACACATTCCCTGGGGGATTGGGAGGTGGAAGGAAATAAATACCCTTCTTGAGCTTAAAACTGAGCTTTGTGGTGGCTGGAGGCCCTGGCACAGGTTGCCTGGAGAAGCTGTGGCTGCCCCATCCATGGAAGTGTCCAAGGCTTGGGGTGACCTGGGATAGTAGAAGGTGTCACTGCCCATGGAATGAGATGAGCTTTGAGGTCTCTCCCAGCCCAAAGCATTCCAGGATTCCATGATTCTGTGATTCCCAGAGAGGTTAAGCCTTACCTGTCACAGCCAGGTGTCATCAGACATTGCACAGTGCTGAACTGGGGGCTTATTTTCCATTTTTCCACTCTGCTCTCAGTTTGGGGCATCTCAACCAGTCAGAAAGGAAAAGATTTTTAATATGTTTTAAATAAACATGGGTGAAAGCAGCAGCATCTCCCTCAGAGCCTGGGATCCTCCCCTGCCTGTGCTGCTGCTGAGAGTATTCCCAAAGAGCCAGGTGGGAAGGAACAAACTCAGCTCAGTTTGGGAGAATGTTGGGAATTGGTTCAAAATGACAGAAAAAAAGAAATTATTGAATATTATGCCTTGGAAAAAATAGAAAACCAGTAAGTTGTGGATGTATTTACAGGCTTGGAAGAACCTGAGCTCATTATAGCAGGGGGTAGAAGTTTGGAGAGCACATTCCCACTCTTTCTAATTCACTGGTGGGAATTGGAGAGAGGCAGATTAATGAAATTTAAACCCATCTGCTGGTGGATGATGGGGAACAGTAAAGGTGCATAGGGAGAACGTAAGGTTTAAAAAGGAGAAGATGGGGGTGGACTTGAACTGGTGAATGAATCATTTGTAAAGATTGAAAAGGAAATTACACCAGTCTGAATGTGAGAGTGGCTTAGAAATGTTAAAAGAACCGTTTCGTGGGAGGGGGAATATAAAAAGGGACATGGGCTGTCTCAAAATGCAGAATATTTGTATCTGGAGTTTTGAAGATGAGCTGAGGTGATTTGGGAGACTGGGAGAGCTGAGCTGGGCTCACAGGAAAGGCCTTTTTTTGGGGCTGCCCTCAGCACAGGAACTGCAGCTCCTCAGTCCCCAGGAGTCTCTTTTCAGCATCCCAAACACGACATGCCCAGATCCTGATGCCATTTAAATGCAGAGCTGATCAGACACGCTCAGCTGGGATTAAGGCAGTTCCATGCCAGCAAAGCCGAGTTCTTTGAGGCAGAAAAGGGATTTTAAATGCCCGAGATGCTTCTCTCTGAATGTTGCTATTTCAGTTTGCTAATTGGTGTTGCAACTGAAGAAATGAGGGAAATTAAAGAAAAATTAAATGTGTTGGTGTTCCCACCCCCACACCCACCATCAGCTGGGTATTTAAGTAACTTGTTTTAGTGCCATTGACTCCGTGGCAGGGGGAGGAGAGGGCAGCAATTTGTGCCAACTCCCAAGTCCTTTTTGCTGTGCTTAATTAAATGTTTTAGCAGGAAAACCCCGTCAAAAGTAAGAGAAGCCCAACACCCTGAGTACCATGTGTGCTTTTGTGCCTTCACAACCCAGAGTGGAGCAGCCACCCCACGGGACTGAGCGTGCTGAACCACAGAGCCCTTCTGCAGTTTGATTTTATGTCACAGAACCCCAGAAGGGTTTGGGCTCAGAGGGACCTTGAAGCCCATCCAGCTCCAGCCCCTGCCATGGGGTGATTATGAGGAGCTTGGTGGTTTCCAGAGGGAAGGGTTCTGGTGTCTCTTGCTTTGCTTGGAGTTGTTTGCTTGGATTTCTGCGTGGAATTACTGAGAGTTCAGCCAAGAGCTGTGGAGAAGGTGGGTGGACACAGCAGCTCTGGCTTCAGGTTTATCAGACTCTCTGATTCTTATGGAAGATGGAAGGCTCTGTTTCCCATTATCCCAGACAGTTTGGCTCTTCCCCATGTCCAGGGACATGGATTGGCTCAAGTGTCATTGAGGGTTCAGTGAGTGTGTTCTGGAGTGGTTTATTTTGGAAAACATCTTTTCTTCCCATTTTGGGGCTGTGAAGAGACTCACAAAAACCCACTTGTTTCCTAAATGCTGCTGAGTTTTGTGGGACTTCAGTTTGTTCTTGCACTTTCCCTTCCCTCCTCTCAGCGGTTTTGTTTGATTCCCTCTGTTTTGGTGGAATGATTGATTTGTTTTCCCCCTTTCCCAGCAGCTGGGTTGGCAAAGTCACAGAGTGTCACATTAGGGTAAAACACAGCCTTTTTTTTTCACTTCTTGCCCTTTTCACTACGTGGCAGGTTTAGCTCTGTACCTGACCTGTCCCCCAAACCCTCTCAGCTGCAGGAAATTCACGTCCCAGCAGCAGAGCCCGCGTTTTGAATTCCAGGGGACACGAATTTTACACCGACCTGGGGTGGTTGATGATTAAATTAGGTTTTGATTGAATCAGGTTTGGAGATGAAGGCATGACATGCCATGCATTTCAAGTTATGGAGACAAACCACGAGCACAGCTCATCCCAGCACTGGGAGCACTGGGAGCACTGGGAGCGTGTCCTGTCCGAGGATGGTGGTAAAACGGGGGGGGATTTGT
Organism: Myiozetetes cayanensis; assembly: GCF_022539395.1. NCBI lineage: Eukaryota > Metazoa > Chordata > Aves > Passeriformes > Tyrannidae > Myiozetetes > Myiozetetes cayanensis. Next base: position 7,259,163 of record NW_026087499.1, on the reverse strand, counting down.
TTGAATCATTTCTGTGTTCAATCCCCCAGATCCGAATCCGGGATCCAAACCAGGGAGGCAAAGACATAACAGAAGAAATCATGTCTGGAGGGGGCAGCAGGAACCCCACCCCCCCCATCGTCAGACCCACCTCCACTCCGACTCCGCCTCAGGTAACAAAGGTCCCTCTTCCCCGGGGCCTCTGCTCTGCTCTGCTCTGCTTTGTTGTGTCAATCCCAGTTCCTTGAGCTTCCAGACACCTGGATTCTCCCAAACTATCCGTGTTCTTCAAGGATTATTGTTTTTTTTCCCAAATCTGGTCATTTTTACCACTCATAGTTCATCAGTGTGGAGCTGCAGCTGTGGAGCTGCTGCAATTCCCCCCTCCCTTTGGATCAGCAGTGGATCTCAGAGCTTGGGAGGAGTTTCAGGAACAGCCAAAATATCTGTGAGAAATGAGATGTTTTTCTGTTAGCCCTGTGCACCTGAGGAAAGTCCCATGTCAGGGTTGATTGATTGAATCATGACAGCTGATTGATTATACACTTTCACTGTCCAAACTAAAGACCTTCTGTCTCAGGGGTGCTGCTTTAGAGTCACCACAAGGAGCAGAACTTGGGAATGTTCTCAAAGAGCTGGGATAAATCTCTCACATTTGGCCCCTCTGTGTTCAAACTTAAACCCACATTTTTCTGATGTGGAGAAAAGTCTTAAATATCCCAAGCTGGCATTCTCCATAGCTCCTAAATCCCTTCTTGTCACACATCTTGGGGTCTGACCCTTCAAGTCTCTGCCTGGGGGGCCTGAGCAGAAGCCAGGAAGGTTCTCCAGGTGATGGGAGAGGCTGTGGGTCAGAGCCTGGCTGGTGCTGGGGTGGGATTTCTTTCTCTTCCATATTCTTCCCTGTTGGCTGTTACCAGGTTTTGCCAACTTGTAGGTGAAACAGCCTATTTTGAGCTGAAACCTTCCTTCCCCCTCCATGTGTGAGTGGTTTCCCGCTGCCTGTGCTGAGGCAGAAGCAGGACCTTGCCTGGAGGTGCAACAAGAGCCTCTCCCCTCACGAGACCAGTGGGATAGTTATGGATTTCAGTCATCCCCAGGCTCAGTCAAATCCTTTTGTCACCACCTTGTGCTTTGTCACCTGCTTTCTCCTCCTCCATCGTGGGCAGCGGCCACAAGGCACCGGTTAAACTTCTTTCCATAAGAGGAGACGCTGTAGGTGTCAAACACTGGAATCCTGGGGAGATCCTCTTCCCATCCCTTCCTGCTGAACGACTTTCCCTGTTGGGAGTGGGCAGAGCTGGAGCCAGCCAGGCTTCCCGCGGTGTTCCCGCCCGGTGCAGCGAATCCAGGCACTTCTTCCATTCTGAAATCTATTTTAAGACACTACAATTAAGTCAACCAGAAGGAAATAAATGTGTTTCGAGAGGAGGTTAAACAAGCCTGAATTTTGATCAGCTGTAATTTGTATGCAGAGCACAGCAGTGATGTCCAATCACCTCCTCCAAGGTATGCAAATACTGCTTTGTTTAATATCCAGCCTTCCTTCTGATGAGGTGCTTGGAAGCACTTTAGGTAATCACAGAAGAGCTCTGAAATTGGGCTCCCCAGAAAAAGTTCATTAGTGTAACATAACTGAAAATTTAAGCCCACTTAAGCCAGGAAAATTCCAAGTTATTGTCCCAACAGCTTCTCTAAATCAAGTCTTGGGAGCACGTTTAATATCTGGGATGAAATTAAATAGAGCCTTAATAACTGTGCTCAGGGGCTGAGCTGCTGCAGTGTGGGTGTTCCTGCTTTGAACAGGCCCAGATCAGTGGATTGTCAATGCTCAGCCACAAGCACAGAGGTTCCCATGGTTTATGGGCAGCTCCTGGTGCTGTGCTTGGTCCCACCCCCCTTGGATCAAACCCTGGGTGGGGTGGGTGGGATTTCCTCTGGTCAGACACTCAGAATGTGAATGTCCAATCTCAGGGCTTGGCAAGGCATCCCCTCATCATCCAATCAACGTGACTCCCAGTCCAGTGGGATTTCAGAATGACACTAAATTCTAATAAAGCTTCTTTATGTGATCCAGGACTCACATTCATATTTAAATGTTCCAAGCACAGGGGAAGAAACTTCCTCAAGAAGTGCAGGAAGCCAGTGCTGTAGACCATTCCCTGTCCCAGATTCTGTATTTGTAGAAGAAACCCTTTTATAATAAGAATAGGCTTCCAAATGATCCGTTTTCCCTTTAAATTCAAATTATTTTTTGATTTTTTTAAACTCAGAACTTTTTTTTTTGGACTTAAATAAAACCTGAAGCTTCACTAACACAAGCCTGAAGCACCTTCTTCTCTCTGTAGATTAAGTGCTGAATATCAGAAAATTCTTGGAATTGTGCTTAACATCAAAAAGTTCTTGGAGTTGTCCAGAAAATGAGCTTTGCTGCCAGGATGAGCCACGTGCTTTGAGCCAAAGGCTTTAGGTGGAGTTTCCCAGTGCTCCAGCAGTGGGTTTTAATTACTTTTTAGCAGTTGAAGTGCTTTAAAGTTCCTGCAAGAGACTTCTGACTTCCACAGAAAATCACTTTTTAAAGAGCAAATGCTCTTCCCTTCCTGGCAGACCTCTCCCAGGTCTCAAGGAGTTTGTCAGACCTTGTGTTTGCTGGGTCTCTGGTGGGGTTGGAATAACCCAGAGCCAGCCTTGGAGCATCGTAAATCATGGAGTGACTTTCAGTGGGATTTCTTCCTAGAAAGTCTCTGAATGCTCCGTTTTGCAGCTGCAAGGCTCTGCATAAGCACCACTTATTCATTTACATGACCATTCCCACAAAATAAAGGAGTGTTCCCCACATTTCTTAAGGAAATACAGCCCCTGACCCACAAAGTTTCTGGGCTCAGTTTCTTCTTCACTGGTCTCCTTTCATTCATGGGGTTCTTACCACGTTTTCCTTTTCCCCCACTGATTTCATCCATAAATTTCCTATAAAATGAAAGTCCTGATCTGCTGAGGGCAAGGGGAAAAAATGTTCTTTAAACCTGCTCATTTGTAAAGCTGGGTTTTCTTTGGCCTCTTTCCTTCAGCTGGAGGTTGGGCTCCAGTTCTCCATCCATTCTCCAGCTGATTGATCAGGCTCGTTCCTGGAAGAGGAGCAATCCCAAAGAAAACTTCAACCCTTCACCCCTGCTGAGATCTTGGTTCTTATTTTTCCAGATGTGCTTGTTCCCAGTCCCCCCCTGAAACGGTGAAAATCAGTGTCTAAAGATAATTCCCTTGTTACCCTGCTCTGTTGAGATGAAACAGCTGAAAAAGCTGGAAATGGGAGGGGAAAAAAAGAGGAGCAGGCTGACAGAGAGTTTCTTTGCATGGGGAAATAAGTTTTTCCTGGGTTTCTGAGAGGCTGTGTGAAAGCAGGGATTAGACACCCATATCTTGAGCATTCTGCTGTGTTTGGATTGTTTAAAAATCCCGTTTCCTGTCGATGTTCAGAGGAGTTTTCGGGTGTGGAGCTGGGTGAGAGCTGACACCTGCAGGGATCTGCCTGGCTTTCCACCTGGGATTAGGAAATGCAGATTTAGCCCCATTTTCTTCTGTGCCTGGTCCCTGGTGTGTAATTCAGGGGATTTTGCATCTGCCTTACCCCGTGTGTGTTCACTCAAACAAGAGTCTCACCTCTGAGGTTGGGGAGTTGGGGCAGTTACTTGATCTTTCTTAAATTCTGAGATTAAATATAAAGGATTTTACCAAATCTTCATGAACACAGGTGAAGGGTTTGCCCATTAATGATGGGGGTTAATTAATTAAAATGTGTGTTCTCTGCCACAAGCCAGGACTCCTTCAGCCTTTCTTCAGACTTTGCTGGTCCTGCAGTTTTGTTCTTCCACACAGACAATCTCAGGCTCCCTCTGTGTTGTTTGGGAATCAGCTCCTCCTGCTCTGCCTTGAGTTGATTTTATTCTCATGTTGCCCTGCAGGTCCCTCTCCCAGGCTGGTTGTGGGTGATCTTTTCAGACAACCACCCCAAACTGGAAGATCTTCCTGCTGATGAGTGATGTGTGTGCAGGCAGAGACATCTGTCCACTGTTCATACACTCCTACACACGTCACCAGTGGATAAATACATAGAAAGGGAAATAAACAGACATTAAATCTCTGAGGTGGTTGAAATAAATGATCAGTTGAGGAAGGGGTCGAGTCCCACAAGGGAACATAAATCACAGAGATGCAGGAGCCTTGGTGTGTGTCCCACCTGGAGGAACATTCCTGCTGCCCCTGGAAGAAGCGTTGGGAGAACCAAGTGTGTTGACAGCTGTGCTGTGCTGCCTCTTCCTTGCTGTTCTTTCCCCCTCTCTCTGCTGCTTTCCTTCCCTTTCCCATGTACTTCCTGAATGGATCCAACCATCCTGTGCATTTTCCCTCTTTGTTTTCCCTGCCTTTGGTTTCTCCTCTTTATCCCCTCCTGTCTCACCTCCCCACTTTCCTGTTGCTCCATCTTTTCCTGTTCCCAGGCTCATTCTCACCCCTTTGTCCTTCCCCCCCAGCAGGTGCCCAGCCAGGTCCCCGAGCCCCCCCCTGCAGGATTTGGGGCCGTGGAGACCCCCCCCGTGTCTGCCAGCACCCCCAGCACTGCGGCCAGCGCCTCCAAGCAAGGTTGGTTCGGGGAGATTTCCTCCCTGATTATTTTTAGTCGCTTATTTTTTCCCCTCCTTTCTTGTTTTAGCTGGAAGATTCCTGGCAGGGAGATGAGCAGGCAGCAGAAAGAGGAGGGGAGGGACTTCTCCCCCTCCGGTGGGGCATCTGAAGTGTGTTGCTAGGGGGATTAATTGGAATTTCCTGATGTGAAACTGGTTAAAAAATAATTGTCTTCGAGCTTCTGTGTCCTAAACTTTTCTTTAAAGGGTGTAGAAGGGTGAAACTCCTCTCACCCATGTGCCATCCTCCAGAAAAGAGTGTTTCCAGTGAAAGGCTTTAGCCAGAGAGGCTTTGGATCATTTGGATAATCAACCATAGCAATGGCACAGAACCAGAGGATCACGTGGCTGCCCCAGAGCTGCTCATGTGTCCTGTCCTGCAGGAGGGGGCAATATTAATTAAAAAAAAAAAGAAAATCAGTGTGCAAAGAGGCTCACAGAGCCCAGAGCAAATTTTGCTGACTTTGGTAAAAATGGCACAGATGGAAAAAGTTTCTTAAAAAGCATTCCTTGGCCAGCGCTCTCAGGGAGAGGGTGGGAGTTTGGGATGTGTTGTGCAGGGCCAGCAGTTGGACCTGGTGATCCTGGTGGGTCCCTTCCAGCTCAGGATATTGTTCCCTGGTTATCCAAGGTGTCACAGCCTCCAGGGGTTCTGCCTGCAGCCACGTGGGCAGGCAGGTTGGGAAGTTCCATCTCCTCCTCCTGAGTGTTGCCTTTAAACTTGGAGCCTGCTGAGGCCTTTTATTTCAGAGGGTTTAGAATCATGGAATTGTTAAGGTTGGAAAAGCCCTCCAGGATCATCAAATCCAACCATTCCCTACCGTGTTCACCCCTAACCTGTGTCCCCAGGTGCCACATCCACAAGGTTTTTGAACACCTCCAGGGATGGTGATTCTGCTCTGGGCAGCCCCTTCCAGTGCCTGAGCAGCCTTTCCATGAAGGAATTTCCCCTGATATCCAATCCAAGCCTCCCCTGGCACATCTTGAGGATGTTTCCTCTTGTCCTGCCACTCATCAGCTGAGAGAGAAACACTAAGCCCCCCAGCAGCACAGCTCTAGGGAGAAAAGGGAGAAAGCCCCGCTCTGTGATGCTCCTCCATCCCAAGGGCAGCGTCCCTGGGGCTGATGTGGATCAGATTCAAACACTGACTGCAGGTGCTGCTCCTTTACGGCCCCAGTGTGGACATCAGGCTTTCCCCATCCCAGTGATCCATCTCTGAGCTGCTGCAGTGCCAGTGGAGAAGGCTGAGAAAGGACCTTGGGCAGCTGGTCTGGTGCCATCCACACTGGAGTTGGGGCTCTGTGTGGATCGTGGTGCAAACCTTCCATGTCCCTGTCCCCCGAGGATTGAGGGGGTGGGTTTGGTGTCCCTGGATCAGCTGTGGCTGTGCTGGCTCAGCCCTCAGGCTGCTGCTGCCCAGCTCTGTCCCCTCTGCCGACATTCCCGGTCCCCCTCGCTGCAGGGACGTGCTCTGAGCACTCCGTGGTGCTGGTGGCACTGGTGAACACAGTGAAATGCCCTCTGGAGAGAACTGATCCTTGGCTGTAAAGCCACAGAATCCCAGAACATCTCCAGCTGGAGGGACCTGGAAGGATCCTGGAGTCCAACTCCCTGCTCCTCACAGGAGCACCAACTACTGAACCACAGGACCAGGAGCTCCTTGAACTCTTTGTGTCTGAAAATCCACCACCTCCCATCAGTGTTTCATCCCTGGGTAAGAAAACGTGGATCTCCAGGACAAATAGGTCTTCTCCTGTTCTCTGTCTTTAACTTAATCCCTTCTTAGGCAAAAGTTGGACTCGATGATCCTTGTGGGTCCCTTCCAACTGGGAATATTCTGTGATTCTGTGGAGTGTGAGCAAACTGGAAGTAAGTGTTTATTTAGTTACAGAGCTCTGACAGTGCTGGTTTAAATATAGATCAGGGCTTGACTGGGGTTTGACACTGCCAAGCTTTCCTGTGTTTATCTCTGTTCCATCCCAGAAAGAGTCAAACATTTGTTCCAGTCCAAAAATTGCTAAAGAGCACATTTATGTAAGCACTGCAGGGAGAGCCCTGGAATAACACCCAGAGCATTGGGCCAGGGCCTGGGGGGGCAGAGCAGTGCTGGGTTGGTGTCAGTCAGAGACATTAATTAATAGACACCATTAATATTATTTGAACTGAACTGGTGACTTGAGGGGGGCGCAGCTGTCCAGAAAATCATGCCAAGCTATCAAAATGATTTCTCACTTTGATGTTGAGCTGGTTTTGCATCCCAGATCAAACCAGTGATAGATGGGGTTGCCTGACTGAAGTGTTGATTCAAACCAGTATTGTTGTTTCCCTGCAGTCCCCTCTGCTGTGCCCACCCTGTGGATCAGCTCCCCCTGTGCCCTTCACCCCCTGCACTCCTTTGTTCCACTGGAGCTTGGTGTCCAGGTTTCACTCTGATTTTGTGGCACCCAGTGGTGGTGGGGCAGTTGTTGGTAACTGTGAGCAGCGTTTGGCCCCTGTACCATCCTCACTGCCACGCTCTGCTGCTGCCTGGGGGTTGAGGTCTGGATTTGGGATTGCATTGCATTTAACATCCTTGTGGGGTTTTATTCAAAGGACGAGCATTTGGCACTTCACAGAATCCCAGAATGGTTTGGGTTGGAGGGACCTTAAAGTTCCTCCCATTCCATGAGCAGGGACACCTTCCACTGGGCCAGGCATAGGAATTGCTGCTATAATACCTTGAAAAATCACATTATTAGGGGCAAGCTGTTCCTGTAGATGCCCCTGGTGTGGCTGTACCAGCCAGGCTGCTGGAGGCAGGGATGCTGCTGGAGAATCCAGGTCAAGCCAAAGGCCAGGCGTGTGGATCCTTGGCTGCAGGCCAGGCTGGGCAGGAATTGCAGTGGGCTATAACTGCATGGGATCAGAGCTGCCCATTTTACTGCACTTGCACAGGTTCAGGGGGATGTTTGGGGTATTATCCTTGTTTTAAACCTCTTTCCAAACCCTGCAGCGTATCAGGAATGTACAACAGGGTTTGTGGAAAACAGATTAATGTCCCATCCCGCAGTTTGGGAAGCTCCAAAGCCCCTCTGCTGACACTGACTCAGTCCTGGGGCTGCCTCGTGAGCGTTTGCATCGGGACAAAAGATGGAAAAATGGCAGCGAGCCCAGCAGTGATTGCAGATCAACAGCACAGAGCAGAGAGGAGTCCCTGCATCCAGAAAAATCTCCCTCATCCACAGCTCGGGGCAGTCTGTGCCACTGGGACCACCCAGCAGCCCAATCCTGGCTTTTCTACGGGGGAGGCAGCAGGGTCTGTGCTGCTGAGGGTGTGAAAGGACCCTCAAGGAATAATTCTGTAAAGTTTGTATTAATGTGGAGTTTTTAAAAAAATACCTCTCGATCTTTCCTCCTGCACAGCCTGGAGCTCCCATAAGTGCTGTCTAAATATAACATGAGGAAGGATCTCAGCATGTTTAGGAAGGAGGGATCTGATCCAGCTGGGATGAATCAAGTTGATTTCTGTTTTCCCTCCCCAGTTGTGCCATTTCACGTGACTCTCTCACACTTGGCAGGGATGGGTGATCCTTCTCCAGCACTTGGAGGTTTGTTCTCCAGGATGGGGGTTCAAGTTCAGATTTGCTTCTCATTACCCAAATCTGCTCTTTTGTTCTCTGAAATCCCCCCTTTTCTGCTGGAATGTTGCACACCCAGCCTGGAGCCCTGGCCAGAGAAGGTGTGGTTTGAAGGCAGTGAGTTAAACCACTGGTGTCAAACCCAGCTGTGCATTTTTGCTGGGTTTTATCTCTCAGAATGTTTTTCTAGACACTTCAAATGCCTTTTTTTTTTTTTTTTGGAGCATTCTCATTTGACTCAGGGAGAGAATATCCAGGCAGTTGTTAATGGCGAGCTGTGAATGCCAGGAATGCTCCATGAGTTCCTGCAGAGGACATTGCAGAAAGCAGAGGGGACACATTTTCTTTTCTCAAACATTTCCCGTGTCCTTTTTCTTCGTGGAGCCTCCAGAACCAGAATCAGCTGTTGGGACACTCTCTCCCATCTCTTTCCTCCTCCCAAGCCCTCCCCCTGGGTGCCTCATTAGGTTGATAAACTACTGCTTTGGCCCTGGGTCCTCTGTAGTGCTGCTTGGGCTGGAAGAAGAGCTTGTTGTGGCTGCAGCTATTCCTAAAGGTGGGACTTGATGCTCCAGGCAGTTCCAGATGGGTTCTCCTTCAAAAACCCTTTGGTTCTTCTTCAAAAACCCTTTTGTTCTCCTTCAGAAGCCCTATCCCTGCAGCTGAGCTGTTGAATAAGCCCCAAATGGAAATCCAGCAGAGCTGAAGAGCCCAAGAGTTCAGCCTCTTCAGTTCTGCCTGAATTCGGATGATTTAGGGTCGGTTGTGGCCTTTGATTTCCTAATCTGAAGAGCAGGGATTGTGCCTCCGGCTTTTCCAGAATTATTTTTGCTGCTGTGACAGCAGCCTGAAGGAGTTTAGTGTTCCTGCAAGATCCTGAAAGATTGGTGGGAAGGCAGTGGGAAGCAGCAGCAGAGCTTTGGGAGCTGCATGATGGCCACGGCAGGGACGGCATCGCCAGCTCCATCACTGATCACAGCGTCAGTTTGGGGCTCACTCTTGTTCTCTGTGCACAATATTTGGGGTTTGTTTGATGCATTTCTTCCTAACATCTCATGTAAATCAGTTTAACCCATTCCCCTTTGTCCTGTCACTCTCTGTCCATGTAAAAAGTCGCTCTCCCTCTCTTTATAAGCCTCCTTTAGGCACAGGAAGGCCACGATGAGTCTTCCCAGATCCTTCTCTTCTCAGGATAACAGCTTTACTGTCTGGACTTTTCCTTTAGATGCCAGATGAGCTGCAGGTGCCCCTGGTGTCTCCTGGAGCTCCCTGGCAGAAAGCAGGAATGGGAACCGAGGGTGTTCAGACACCATGCTGGAACATGGGGTTGCCTTTTTGTGACCTTGCCTTTTTATTCTCCTTTCCCAGAAGAGAAGCCAAAACCAGATCCAGTATTAAAACCACCTTCTCCAGTCCTCAGACCAGAGCCTGCTGGGGAGAAGAAGGATCAAGCTGGCCAGACCACCGAGGCCTCTGCCCCCGTGGAACCCCCCCCAGAACTTCCCCCTGCTCCATCTCCGCTCCCGACTGCTCCGGCCGCTCCCGTGGCAGCTCCTGCAGCTGCTGCCGCTCCTGCTGTCCCCGTGTGCAGCAAAGCCCCAGCTGAGCCGGAGCAGAAATGTGACCTGGCTGCCCCGCAGGAGGAGGCGATGCCCGTGCCCAGTGCCACGCCCTGCCCGGCCCCGGAGCCGCCGCCCGCGGAGGAGCCGAGCGCCCAGGGGTGTGTGGAGCCCAGCAGCGTAGCAAGTAGCGATTCCCCCGGGCCCGGCAGCGCTGAGCTAATTAACGAGCTGATTAACGAGGCCGGCGGCGTTGATGACACGGGGGCTGCTGCTGCCCAGGGCGGGGCGGAGGGAGCCCAGCCCGAAGCTGCGCCCTTGACTGTGGAGCCGGAGCCCCCCGAGGCGCCCCCAGCAGAAGGGGAGAGCGTGCCATCATCTCCCAGTGCTCTTCCCGCTGCTCCCTCTCCTCCTCCCACCCCACCTCCCACCCCGCCGCCTCCGTCTCCTCCGGTCACCGTTGCTGCTGTTCCCACTACAGCTCCTTCTCCACCTCCTCTCCCGTCTCCCAGTGCCCTCCCTGTTGTCCAGGGGGATTTAGAAGGAGAGGAGAGCACAAGAACTACTCTTAGCGAAGAGGTGAAAGATGCTGAAAAGAAGGAAGAGGCAGAAGCCGATGGGCAGCTGGAGGAGAGCGCGGAGGCTCCGAGTGTCAACTCGAGCAAGAGTCCTGTTTCAGGTAAGCCTTGGCACGTGGGCTGGTGTGGAGGATGAAGGAAAGGGGCCTCTGGAGTTCTTCTTCCAACAGGTGTTTCAATTGGACCAGTTCCTGCTGTGCTGTGTAACTGTTGAGGTTGCAAAACGCTCGGTCTTGGGTCACAGGGATGAAACAACCCCGTCGTCGTCGTTCATAAAGGAGGCCCCTGGCTTGGATGTGTGTCTGGGGTTGGGTGGGTTTGTGTGAGCCAGAGGGTTTGGCTTTCGTGGTGACACATGGTTGGAGGAGGAATTCAGAGGACACTGCTCTGCACGGGATCATGGAGTGGTTTGGGTTGGAAGGGACCTGAAAGGTCATCTCATCCCACCACCTTCCCCTGTCCCAGGTTGCTCCAAACCCTGTCCAGCCTGGCCTTGGACCCTGCCAGGGATGGGGCAGCCACGAACCCTGGTTTGTGAGTGGCTGGTTCAAAGATCTGGATTTATGAGCCTGATAAACACTTGGGCTCTGAAGCCCTTGGGATGAACATCCTGGACCAGGGATGTCCCAAAACTCCTGGAACAGGGTCTTCTCCAGCTGTAAAAAGGTGTCACATTGTCACCACATGTGGGGGAAATGAAGTGGAGCATCAAAGCTCTCCCAGACAGCGACCAACTGGTGTCCCAGACCACTGTCCCAGACCAGTGTCACCCCAGTGTCACCCCAGTGTCACCCCAGTGCCATACACCTCCACCTGCCCAGCCTTGGTTAGCGACGCTTTTGCTTTTCCTCTGCAGAAGGAACATTTAAAGAAAATCTACACTTTACAGATTTACAATTTTAAACTCAAATTTTACGGTTTTCAGTTTAAAATTCACTAAAAGTTGCAATTTCTGCAGCTGCCTTTTAAAACCCAGCCTGTTTCTCCGGGCCATTACCTTTGGTTTGAGCCCTGGGACATCCCTGGTGTGGCATTTAATGGATTGACACAGACCACTCTTCTTGGCTGTGTTTTCTATGGAAAATTGCTTTTTTTCAGGAATTCCTGGAGATGAAACTGTGGAAAAGAAGTTAAATCAATCAGTTCCTTGTGTTTGCTGCTGGGGTTGTGGTGGTGGCTGTTGTGCTGTTGAAGCATTTCATGTGTCACATCTTCTACACCCTGTTCTGGAGTTACTTAAATTCCTTGGGATTTGGGAAAGTTTGGACAAAAAGTCAGTTGTGATTTGGGTCTTGTTGTTGGTTATGTGTTGGTTGGGTTTTTTTCAAGTAACATTTAAATAGGGATTGTTTTGGTTGTTTGGTTGGGGCTTTTTTAAGTAACATTTAAAATAGGTGTTTTTTTAGTTTATTCTTTCGTAGATGGGGAGTGGCCTCAGCACATCTCAGGCCTGGATTAAATGAAATGCAAAGCTGAGGTTGGCCCTGTGCCATGTTTGTGTGAGGCTGCTGTAGGCCAATATGCTGATCTTAAATAAAATCCAATATCTAGAGGAGATCAGAAAGATCCCTTCACTACACCAGCCACGGGGTTTTTCCCTGTTAATCTTCTTCTATTTTTATTTTACTCGGGTCATTTCACTGCTCTGGCACTTGTTGTTCTTTCAATCCGAGCTACTTCATAACCCAAATTAATTTCCTTACAAAGGAGAGAAAAGGGACTCTGTAAACAAGGTTTTGCTCAGGCAGGTTCCAGCTTGTGCCGTTATTGCTGTCTTCGTAATGGCCTGGAGTTTAAATTAAAAAAAAATTAACTTACAGTGTTTGGGGCTTTTAATTATGCACAAGATTAATTTTAATGCTCTAATGTCATTAGGTTCCACAGCACACATTAGCCAAGCCGTTGGCTTTGGCAACAGGGAGAGAAATAGTTCTCAAGTCGTGTAAAAGATGACTTGAAACTCAGATTTCTATTAAAAGCTCAGGGCTTCAAGGAAAGCAAAAAGCTCTCCAAGTGGCTTTTTGTGCTTTACCCCTGATTTAATGATCTCGAACTATTACATTTCTCTGCCAGGCCTCTTTTGAGCAATCATTTTCCAGTTCTTTCTTGGAGAGAGGAAGAGGGATTGAAATAACATCATCTGAAGCTGCCTGTTAATGCAGGAACGAGGAACTGTCTGCCATATACATTGGAAAATGCAGCTGCTGAGCTTCAGGAGCGGGGAGGAAGGGTTCCAGTGGTGTGTTTTCCTTGGACTGAAGGCCAGGAGTCTTTTCTGTGATCTCTGGAGTTGGGATAGGAACTGGGATAAGGGAAACCTCTGGAGCACGTGCTTGAGCTCTGTGGCTTGGAGCAATATCGCTTTGGGGTTTTCAGCAGAATTGTGTTTTTATTTCAGAGCAGCCACAAATCATCCCCCTGCTTTGCCTTTAAAGGGAGCTGAGCTGGGCTGGGACAGGGCTGGGACCTCTCAGAGTAATCTCATTGCTGCAGCAGTTCCTCCTGCCTGCCTTCCCCATGGTTACAACCTGCCTGCCTAATTTTGGGAGGGAGACCTTCATCCCCCCTCCCAGACGTGGCAGGGCAGTGCTGCTAAGACTCATAGGTGTATCCCATATTTTGGGATGGAGGCAACAGCTTTTCAGGGATGAATGAAGTGATTTGCCTGTTCCTCAAGCGCTTTCCAGAACACACCTTCTGTCCAGCAGTCAGGGAAACAAGACTGTCATTTTTTGCTCCATCAAACTCTGCAGAGAAAGAGAGAAAGAGAGAAAATATATTCACTCTTAAACATCTTTATCCTGCAGCAGTTCTTTGTCAGCTCAACAGAACGACTTTGTCAGTGTTTGCGGGGAGAGGCCGGAGCTGAGCCCTGGGGAACGGGGGAACCTCTGCTCTTTCTTTTCCACTGGCATCAGATCTCCACCAGATTTCCAAGGTCAGAGGATTCCACAGGAGCACCTCTGTTTGTATTTCACACTGTTATTTTACCCACTCTGAACACCCTCAGTTGTCTTGGCCTGCACAGTGAAGTTTCAGTCCTGGTGTCTACCAGTCCCTGGATCATCATTCCCTGCTCATCAGCATTACTGCTCTTGCTTCCCTACGGGAATGGGGAAGATTTGGTGGCTTTCAGAGCATTAAACCCCTGAGAACTGCAGGCTGTTGTACCAGGTGGGTGGTTTCTTGCTGCTGACCATGTTCCTGGTCTGAGCATTGCCCCAGATATGGGGCTGGAGGGGACGTGTTCACCCTGTCTGAGGGTGCAGGTCGTGTTCCTGCCTCACCAGGATGGGCAGAGCTGTTACCTGCAAAGAGTAAGAGCATGTGGCTTTGACAGTAACTAATCCCTACTCATCTTCACTGCAAGCAGAAAAATACAGATTATTATCAGGACAGGAACTGGGTGCTCTGCCTGTGATCTGTACCCAAAACATTGCTCTGGCTAAAAGTCATCAAGGACTTGATTTTGTTATTAAATTCTGGCTTTTCTGGAGCTGCAGTGAGGGGCCAGCACTTTTCAGGGAACAAGACAGGAAAAATGTTGTTGGTGGAGTGGAATTTCTGCAGACAAGGGGCTACCAGAGCCTCGAGGCCTTTGATGTCACCGTTGTGTCACGGCTGTTAGGACGAGCAGAGAGGGAAATCAGAGACGGGTGTCTGTCCCAGGCAGAACTCCTTGGAACACAGGAAGCCAAAAGAGCTTGTTACCCATGGAATTCAAAGGGCTGCTTTCTTGCAGAGCTCGTTTATGAGACATGTTTCAGTATAAAGGAGCCCAGCTGCCAGCGAGTCCCGGCGTGCCTGAGCTGTGGGGGCCATAACGAGCAACTTGGGCAGTAATTGGAAATATCTTGGAGAAACATCTCCAGCACCCAACCCAGAGAGGCAGAAACATAAATCAGGTGTCGCCTTTTTCTTGATTTGCTGCTGTAGCCACTGGAATATGTTTTCTTTCCCATGAGCTGGAAGGCAGTGGTGGGTCCTTGCTTTGGTTTTTCATGGCATGTTGGATAAAAAAGTGAAAATACAAGAGCTGGTATTAATTTAGGCCTTGCAGTTGGCACCACATCAGAGAGGAGAGGCCTCCTGTCCCGCTGGATGGGCTGTGGAGCCGTGGTGGGGAGCTCCTGTGGGAAGATGTTCCATGGAGGAACGTGATGCAGCTGGAGAAATGGGCTGAGGTAGCTCTGGGCCTGCTGAGCAGATTCCTCCAGTGGTGCTGTTAGCACTGGCAGTGGTGTCTGGGATGGGCTGCAAATAAGGGTTTGTTCCTCTTTCCAGTCCTAAAGTGTGTCCATGTTGTCATCCTTATCTCTCTTGTGTTCATAAGCAGAGATAAGGAAGAGCTCAGAGTGTTGCTCGGGTTTGCTGGTGTCCCTTCTCCAAGGGAATGAGATGACCTAATGGGCCAAAACCAAGCTCTGGAAGTGTAAATGCTGCAAAAATGGAGCTGCATTTGGGCAGGAATTAAACTATGTGTGGATGTGAAGGTGCTCAGCTTGGGAGACAGGAAAACTGAGAGGAAGAGCAGAAGTGTCTGGAGATCTCCCCTGCCAAGAGCCAAGCTGGGCAAATGACTTTGTATTTCCCTATGGCTTTTGGAGTGAAACTCACAGCTGAAACTCCATTTTCAGATGGACAACACCGTCATCCTGATGGATTTGGGGTTTGGGAGGGTTGGCACCTAAACTCACCTTGATTTCTGAGCAGATCAGTGTAAATTCTTCTTTAAATCCATTCATGCAGCAGAAAGGAGAACTCAACAGAAGAAAAGAAACCTGCTGTCTGCTATTTTAAGAGGGGAAAAGTTGAGCAGCACCTCCAGAGATCTCTGGAGATCTGCTCTGGGCAGCTCCACCTCACGGGCAGGTGTTGCTGCGGCACCACCGGCTGATGGGAGTCGTGGGATTTAAGGCAAGACTTTCTGGCAGAATCTCAGCCTCTGCAGAGGTTTCTTTAGCCAAAAAAAAAGGTGGAAAAAGTGTATTCTTGAGCAGCAATAACATGAAATATCCTGCCAGCTGAGGAAGGAGACACCCAGCCCTTTGCCAGCCCCAGGTCCGTGACCGCAGCGTTGAGTTCTGTGCGGGTCACAATGACCCCTCATTTCACACCGTGGGTGATTTCCATGGTTTGAGCTTGAGGGGAGTGAAATTCTGACAGATGAAAAACTCTGGGGGTTAATCAGTTCAGGTGCTTGGCAGTGGCAGTGCTGAGGTTGTCACTGTGCAGATGTGACCCCTCCTTGGAGAAGTCCCCGGGAAGTGTGGAAGTGGCGTCACCAAACAAGAAGCCGTCGATGTGCAGCCTGAAAACAGTGGGTTGGCTTTTGAAAAATGCTCCTTTCTCCCTGAATTTTCCCAGATTTTTGTGACAGAGGGAACTGTGGAGCCTCACTTAGATCCATGCTTTGGTAAATCCCAGGAATCACCAGCTGGTCCTTCCCCAGCCTGGTTTCAGCCCAGGGTGGTGGGAATAGCTCGGTGTCCTTGCCGAGGTGCCGGAGCTGCCGTGAGCAGCAAAAGGCTGGTCCTGGTTGTGTAAGGCAAAGCCCTGTTGCAATCCCTGCCTGCTTGGCCCTTCCTCTCCCCTCCTTTGAGCCCCAGGAAATTCAGGATTCGTGCTGGGGCTCTGCCCTGCTCCTAAAGCCTCTCCACAGGGAGCTGCGGCGGATGGGACATGCGGGACTCGGAGCTTTGGAGACCCAGGAGATTTTTCCAGCTCCTCATGAACCATCAGCTCTGTGAACAACCAGATGATCTTTGAATATTTAAAGAAGACTTTTTTTTTTTTAATTAACCTTCATTTTTGAGGTGTTCAGCATGAAGGTAAAAATCCTTTATCGATGCCAGTGTTGCACTTTGGGTTGGGGTGGCTGTGCTGGCTGTGGTGATTCCCATGGGAATTTGCAGATCCATGGTCACCCACCAAACAGGGAAACACCCTGGAGAAGCCACCAAGGCTCATATGTGTCTTTTAGGATAGTGGGAACAAAACAAATCCTGTTTCCTCCTTGCCCTTTGGAACAGAGTTGGCTGTTACTCATTTTTCTTACTTCTCCGTAGTGAAGAGCCTTTCAAAATTGCATTTTATTGTGATAAAGGAAGTGCACGCTGGGTTTTTCCACAGTATCTGCTGGAAACCAAAGGCTGGAGCTGGAAATCTGTTTGCAGTAAACTTCAGTCACGAAATCAGTCCCATTTACACCCTGTTAACTGGGCATGTGTGTGTGCCTGGGATCCGAATCTGAGCTGGGAGCACTTGCTGCAAATTAGGAGCAGATTGGATTAATGGGGTTGTCTCCTTAATATATTGTGTGGTTTCTTTTACCCTTTGGGGGGAAAAATGATTGGAGTAAATCACTGCTGATTTTGGGAATATTCTGTGGTGTTTTCTTTGACTCAGCCAGGCAGGGAGATAATTAATTAATGGTGGAGTTGTGAACCTGCTTTTAAATTGAAATATAAATCCAGCTGAGAGCAGGGATGCAGGATTAGAGGAGTTGTCCTTTTGGATGAGACACTGGAAATTTGGGCCTGTTTATGGTTAATATTATAATGATGTCAGAATTCTTATAATAATTCTTGAGAAAAATATGTTTGAGAACAACCTCCCCTCCCAGCCAGTAGCTGATCTTTCAAAAAACTTGACTTTCTGAAGGTTTTCTTTTGCCCTGCGTGATCTTTATGCCGTTGGCAGTGACCTCCTTGCTACTGCAAGTGCCAGTTTGAGCTTGAACGAGCAACTTGGAAAACAATTCCTGTGTTTTGATGCTGTTCTGATGATGGTTGTTACTGCACTGAAACCAAAAGTGGTTAAGCCAGGCTGAATCCTGCGACCGCTTCGCTTTCCTGCACCTCAGCCCAGCCCACGAGAGGGAAGAACATCCCCCAGGGCCCGTTTAACTCCCTGTAATTTAGTGTTGTGACAGATGCACAATTCCATTGCAGCCCAAACAGCTGTAACTGCACCAAAGACCTGGAAGAAACCAAAAGACCGGACCCAAGCCAGTGAGGAGGTGACGGAGGCGGAGACGGAGGTAAGAGGGGCCTGATCCTGCTTTCCCCACGTTTAATGGGGGTGTTGCTCCCTTGGAACTGTGTTTAGAGATGTTGCTTCCTCGTTGTCTCAGAGGATCCAGGGCAGAGTTTTGGGGAGGAATTGGCATATTCAGTCTGTTCCCTGTTAAAACTCTTCAGTTTTCTTTGGGTTTGCCTAATTTATTGACTCAGAGCATCACAGAATCCCGGACTGGTTTGGGTTGGAAGGGACCTTAAAGACCACCTTGTTCCAACCCCCTGCCATGGGCAGGAACACCTTCCACTAGAAGGTTCCAGTAGGCTTCCTCCAGACTCCCAAGGTTTGGGAACAGCGCTGTCCTTCCAGGGAAGGGTGTGTTTGAATCCCTCAGCACTGCCCTGTTTGGGTCCCAGGCCACCATCCTGACCTGGGGCAGGTTCTTCTGCACAGGGATGCCATGGCCAAGGGTTGGTTTTCCTGATGACCAAGCTGATGGAGAAGCTCAGAAAGGAAAGGGTTGAAGTTCTCAGGCAAAACCACCTCAAGGGTAATTCAGATGAGTAAAGAGAATCCCCCTCACTGCCGTTCTGGTAGGGATGCCCCAGGAAGGAGCTCTTTGCTTAATATCCTGGGTCAAACTGGGGTTGGAATCGATCAGAGAGGGAGGAAGAGTAAAAATGTCAAAGTTCAGACTGGCCAGTCCATAGGTAAAAACTGATGTTGGCCAGATGTGATGCAGAGGGGAGCAAAGGGCATCCCTGGGGCTGCACCAGCAGGTCCATCTCCTGTGCTTTCCTCATCCTTCATTGGAGGAGTCGGTTCTCCTGCCCCACCTGCAGTTCCACCAGTGCAGATTTTTCAGAGAATTCCCTTTAAAAACCTGCAAAAAGCGTTGTAGGATGTGGTGCCCTCAGGAGGGGAGGAGAGAGGATTGGGAGCCTCCTCAGTGAAGTTCCTCCTTTGTTCAGTGCTTGGATGTGCTGGGATTTCTCCCAGGAGAAGCGCGTTCCGACGCCGCCTCCGTCTGAATGCACAATCAGGCTGTGTCCTTGGAGAGCTCTAAAATTGTAACAGCCAGGGATACGATTGCTGCTTTTTCCTGGAACCAGGATTCTGGAATTGTACCTTCCTCAGTGGGGTCTGCTCCAGTTAACAACAGGCATTGAAAGGAAGGATCCCCCAGAAGAAGCCCTTTACCAGCCCTTTACCACGGGTGGTAGGAGAGGAGGAAAGCCGGGTCCTCTTTCCAGGCTGGGATTTCTCATGGCTTAACAGTTCCTTCCATCCAATCCCTTGGGAATTTCATGGGCAACGCTGAGTCTTTCCAGTTGCACTGTTAATTTTTTTGGGGGGTTATCCATGGGAATGAGCTGATAAATCACCTGGTGGCTCTTGTGGTTGTTCCCCATCCCTGTGTGAGATGCATCTGTGTTCCTGCTGCACCAGAAATGCCTTATGGATCGGTGAAGAGCCGTTGCACGTGGGGTTTGTCGGGGTGTTTTTAACAAACCTCTGTCTGTGCTCCAGCCTAAAGAAGAGGAGGAACCTTCAGGAGACAAAGTACTTGAATCCGACCAGGAGAAAATGAGCCATGGGCCTCAGCTGGAGAGGGAGCCCCCGGAGCTCAAAGCAGCCAAGGCTGTGGAGGAGAACGGGGAGCAGGAGGCGGAGCCCGTGCGGAACGGGGCCGAGAGCGGGGCCGAGGGCGAGGGCACCGAGCCCCCCTCGGGCTGCACAGACACCCCCAGCGAGGGGCCCGTGTACCAGTACAAACCAGGTAAGTCCTGCTTCCCTCTTGGCTTTTCTGCCACCCTCCTTTGAGGGCTGGTGATGCCCCAAGTGTCGTCCCTACGGATGGGGCTGGAAGGGGTTCAGTGTTCGCCGTGTCCAGCTCTGCCAGGATGCACTGACCAGCAGGCCCTGGGAGACCTTCTGGGGCAGCACAAGGGGAAAATTGATTTTCCTCTTGCTGGTCATGAAGAGGAGAAGAGAAAACCCCCAATTCCTTGAGTTTTTCGTGGATGTGGGTGTTGTCTGCAGCACTGTGGAGATGGTGTGAGTTGGTTCCTGTGATCGACAGCTGAGAACCACCCAAGGAATTCCATATAAATTCCATAAATAATTCCATTATTTCACGTGTACCTCTGAAATCAGAGATGTGAAAGTGCTCGCTGGGTCCTAAATGTGAATGTGTGTTGATAGAGATTTCATTTCCTGGCTTGGATTTCATTTCCAGTTGTGTGGATCTTCAGATTTCCAGAAGAGTAAGGAAAAAAAACAGTCTGTGGTTTTCAATCCAGGTTCTGTCCAGCTCAATCCCACCAATTAGGCTATAGTGTATCTAAGGAGTATTTTGTTATTTATGAAGATACTTAATTTATAGACCTGAACCTCAGTTAATTCACTTCATTAAGAGAGGCCTCAACACTCAGTTGCTGCCAATTTTTAAGCTGTTTCTTATTCAGGTAAAGCTCCTTCCAAATAAATTATGTATTTTTTAGGAGCCCAGAAATTAAAGAGTATAATAACAGTAAGGAAGGAGCTGGAGAGCCTGGTGGACCAGGCACTGGACAAGGAGCAGCAGCAGTCAGGGCTTACAGCAAGGTGGTTATTTCTGCACTGCTTTGTTGTGACAAAGACCTCGATTGCTTTGGTTTTATTAATTCAGGACGATGGTATCGCTGGGAGGAGACACAGAGGCCTCCTGGTAGTTCAGCACACACTGAGGGTACCTGAGCAGTTCATTAGCCAGGCACTTGCTGGAGTTAATCCATAATTCATCAGCTGGCTCTCCCCAACACTTGATGCAGTCAGAACAATCCCAGTTGGATCTGGATGTCCTTTCACTCAGCTGGAGGGGTTGGAAAGGCAACACACACTGGACTTGTGCAGTAATCCTCGATTTCAGCCCTGCTCTTTCTAAAAAGGGGAATTTTTGCCCTTTGGAGGAATTGAGTGTTTGATCCCAGTCTCTCCCTGCACTGGGGATCCTTCCTGTGACACTGCCCAGCTGGTCTTCACATTCAAACAGCTCACTGACAACTTTCCAGGAAAAGGAAACTACACATAAACTGTTTGTTGTTGCTGTCAGAGCTTTTCCACGATAAATGGGCAGTGTGGCACAGTGGATAGACCAGGAATTTCAGCTGGGATGCAGCTAGCCAGGCAAACCACTCCTGCTCCCCTCTATCCCAAAGCTCTGCAGAAATAAAACTGCACAAAGAGCCAAAATTTTTAATTACTTCTGTGTATTTTCATTCACAGTTGTTAAAACCCATGGTTGGAATAAGTCCCTGTTTGTGGCCTCTGTGAGGATGTGGATGGTGAGATCCCAGAGACCCAAAGCCAATGGACAGGGAGTGAAATAAGGAAATAATAAGTACCTGAAGGGCTGGGTAAATGCTGAGCCTTCTGGCATCAGTGAGATCCAAAGGCAGCACCTCCTACAGGTGTTTTCCCTCAGATAAAAGATGTTTTCTTCCCTAATTTCAAACAAACTGCGTGGCCAGTGCTGAGACTCCCGTGTCCAGGCCACCAGATGCTGATTTTCCTTGTAGGTTGACGTTGTGGTTTGCACCAGGCAGGATTCTCCACACCCAGAAAACCCTCCAAAAAAATGGGTGGAAGATTGGAATTCAGAGGTTGTGGCCTGTGGTTGTGTTTTCTCTTGTTTCCCCCATTATCTCCAGCCTGGTTTGTTCACAGCTCCGTGTTTTCACGTTTCCAAAGGATGTTTTTGTTCCATGCAGTTCTGCCCTTGACTCTGTGTGTATCACTCCCTTTTACACCACTTTACCTTCTACATTTTCACCCAAAATCTGGCAATCGTCCCTGTTTCGCCGTGTCCCGCAGGAGAGTGAGCTTTAGATACGTGGGTTAGAACTGGAATTAGCGCCCAGCTCCACGTGTGGTTGCTCTGGACGTGGCTCTCCACTCCCCATTGTTTATGCCCCTTTAATGCCGTGGATATTCCCCTCCTCACATGGGAAATAAATCACAATTTCCCCGGCAGCCATGCAGCCTCTTCCCTCCGGATTTACCGGAGCCACGCCTGTCTCCTGGGAATCTCAGGGCCTTTCTCTCCCTATAGAGCAGTGGAAGCCCCTGGACCCGGAGGGGAAGAAGCAGTACGACCGGGAATTCCTGCTGGATATCCAGTTCATGCCCGCCTGTATCCAGAGGCCGGAGGGGCTCCCTCCCATCAGCGACGTGGTGCTCGACAAGGTGAGAGGAGAGCCCATAAAACAGGTACGTGCAGGCCTTGCTGGAAACAGAGATCCCTGGTGCATGTCTTGTGCTTGCAGCCTTTTGGTGGGAAGGGCAAGTCATTGGTCACATCACTGCTCTTCACATAGAGGTGTTGGTGCCTCATGAGAGTGCACTGATGATTTAAAACCAAAGCGTTTTTTAATGGTCTTTATCTGAGTTAAGTTATACCAGGCTGTTATTAAAATTTAAAATGATGCAGCCATGAAGAGCTGTGGGTCCAGACAAGGCCAGTGGCTGCTGTCAGCTCAGTTCTCTGGTTAAAAAGCAGAGAGAAGCTTTTGGGTGAACTCTTTTTTTTGATCTGAAGCAGTTGTGTCACTGTTTATGAGCTGATCTAAGAAGAGATCTTTAATACCTCGATTCCCAGGCAGTGCTGTGATTTCTCTGCAGCCTCGTTCCAGAGCTGATTGTCTCTGCTGTAGGTCTGGGTTTAGTGAAACTCTTGGGATTTCAGTGCTGACACCAAGACCACCTCCTGCTAACATTAGAACTGGGGAGTTCACTGGGTTTCATGTACCACTAAACTTGCTCTTGAGATTGCAGGGTCCAGGTGATCCTCCTGTGCAGAAACACTTCCACTCTGAGTTTTGTACCCAGGCAAATTGTAAAACACAGCTTTGTTCCCAAAGTTGTTTCATCCACCTCGTAGTTCCCTGTGATTGCTTCTCACTGCTGTGTCTGTGTTTGAGTCCCTTGGCTCGGTTGCTCATTTGCCTTTTTAGCCCAAAAGCCACTGGTTTGAGGGAAGGTGGCACCTTTGTCATCCTGAACCAAGGCAGGCCCGTGTTGTTGCCTGTTTTATCCTCCATAATTCCTGCTCAGCCTTGAAGTGTTTCTGAACTCCACCTGTTCCCTCAGTAGTCCCCTGCAGAAGATGTATTTTAAATTCAATGCTCGTTTTTAGTGTTAAGCCTGGATGCATTAAACTTGCACAGTTCGTTAAAAGCTTGAATTTGGATATTAAATGTGCCTGTTGTGGTTTCTCAGAGGTGGCCTGGAGGTGACATGGCCTCTGGGAGCTGAGCAGCCCTGAGCAGCCCTGTCTGTGTGCTCTGCTCCTCGGTGCAGGTCAACCAGCCGAAATTGCCGCTGCGAACCCTGGACCCCCGGATCCTGCCACGAGGCCCAGACTTCACCCCAGCCTTTGCTGACTTTGGGAGGCAAGCCCCCGGGGGAAGAAACGTGTCTGGAAGTGTGAGTTCACCCACCTTGCTCCTTTAAAAACTGGCCTTAACACCGATGAAGTCCATCCTCAGGCTTTCGGGCCGCTCCCGCCGCGCCGGTGGCTCTGGTTTTGGCAGGATGAATGCAGGGGTGAGGTTTGCTGGGCTCACGAGGTTTAGGCACATTAGAGAGCGTGGTGGATGTTTGTCAGTGGTACGTATTGGCTCGGTCTCTTTCCCTTTCCCCGTGTGAGGGGTGGAGATGTTTCCGCCCAGGACCCGTCGGTCGCGGGTGCGGTCGCGCCGTCGTCGTACAACAACCCGGCGTCTGCTGTGCCACAAAACACACCAACAGAGCAAACAGATTTCACTAACACCAAAAAAGCACACAGTGCCTGTGTGATCTTGCTTTGTCTGTGCTTCCATGTGTTGGCTGCGGTCACTTCATTCTTTGTTTTCTTGCCTTTTCTTTCATTTTTTCGTCTTTTCCCTGTGTCTGGCTGTGCCCACATCCTGAAATCCCTCTCAGACTTCGTCACTCTTGCCTTTGCCATCTCTTTTCTTGGGGCACAGGTGCCCCCAGCATGTGCCACCCTGGAGGACGGACACTGACTCCACTGGGGGCAGTCATTGATTTTCATCTCTTACGATACATCCAGTGTATCCATCCAGATGTGTCTAATGACACAGCCATCCTTGGTCTTTCAAACCTGCTGGTTTCAGAAGAGTTCCCTGAACCACCCTGACTTCCAAGTGTGCAGGTTTCCAGGAGTCAAACCTGGTGAATTTGACTCAGTGTAACATCTCTGGTTCGGGAGCAGCCTCGTGGCCGGCACCTCGTTCCGGGGTGTCCTGGAGTAGCTTCGGTGCTGTGGTTTCTCTTGAGCACCACCTGGTCCACAGAACCTCCTGAGGTCGACAGTGCTTCCCACGTTTAGGACTTGCAGGTTGTCCTGAGGCGCCTTCTCTGCCGTCCCGTGCTGAGGCTCCCGAGCCGCCCGGCGTCGCGGTAACGTCGCTGTCGCTCTTTCTCTCTCCGCAGGCCTGCAAAGTGCAGAGCAACCCTGGATTGCCCTCCCTGGCTCGGTGCGGGCCCCCAGCATGCCCTCTCTTGGTCTCGCCTCACCCACCATTGAGGAACCTGCCGATAGGGGTAAGCCAAATCCCCCCCTCTCCCCACGGCCTTTGCACCTTTTTGTAGAGTTGCCTTTTCCCCCCAACGCCCGCTGTTGATAAAGAACGACTGGCAGAAAACTTTACAAAAAGGTGCAACCTTGTTTAAAAAAAAACCGAAACCAGACTTGCATTGTACCCCTCTAGGCAGTCTTCAGTGGTGGGTGGGACATCACCAGCTGAGGGCATGCTGGGACGTTGGCCTGAGCGGGATCCGCGAGGGTCTGCACTTTGCAGACCTGTGGAAAGGGGGAGAAAAGGTAAGTCCCGCTTACCCCGTTCATTTGGAGCATTCAGCACATAACATACATCTCACATTTGCGCCTTTGCAGAGCAGAGCCTCTCCTTGCCTTGTTCTGGAGGAGGGCTGGAAGGCGACCTTGCTCGGCCAGC
Organism: Myiozetetes cayanensis; assembly: GCF_022539395.1. NCBI lineage: Eukaryota > Metazoa > Chordata > Aves > Passeriformes > Tyrannidae > Myiozetetes > Myiozetetes cayanensis. Next base: position 7,234,732 of record NW_026087499.1, on the reverse strand, counting down.
CTGTCCTGTGACGCCGGCGGTTGTAGGATCAGGGGGTGCTCAGCCCTCAGCAATCCCAGACGTTTCCCCTGGCATGGCAAACCCTGCGTGTGCTGCCTGTCCCCAGCCATCCCACCTCTGCAAGGCCATGCCCATGATCCATCCAACCACTGCCTCTTCCTTGCCCCAAAATAACGTGGAGCAGCTCGGCGCTAACCAGCTTCCGGCACGTTGAGAATCTTTTGTGTTGCTTCCTTGGCTTTTGTCTTGATTTCCTTCTTTTCGCTTCAACGTGTTGTGTGAGTGTTTTTTGGCACTAACAAATGTTGCATCAGGTGGCACAGGGGGTGTAATTGCACAGGAGCAGAATCCAGCTGGAAGGGCTTTTTGGTGCAGGCGAGACGTTGGGTGAGGAGATGTAAACAGAGAAACTGGAGAGGAGAGGAAAGGATGGGTCCATCCCTGTGCCCGTGGCAGGAGGAGTCTGCTTTGTCCTTCCTGAGAGGTGATGCAAACTCGAGTCACCTCAATTCTTGTGCTTCTTGGAAGGCAGAGCCTCTCCCAGCATTGAAGCTCAATTTTGTCTTCTCCTTCAAAGCCTCTTGTAGAGGGAGAAGGGATTCTTTACTTCCTTGGATGTTTTAAAGCGTTTCCATGACTTGTGGTCTGAGTGGGAGCACCAGGTCAGGCTGTGCTGCTCTGAGTCTTTGGCTCCTCTGCAGGAGTCTTGTCCCTTTTCTTTCTGCTTTCCTTTCCCCCCTCTTCATCCAGAAGACAAGTAATGGAATTTAATGCAGGAACACCTGGTAACTGCTCCATGCCATTGGTGGGAAAGGTTATCCCAGTGCAGGTGCCCCAGTACCATCTTTGTTTACATGGCCTGGGGTACAGGAGGCCAAGCCTGAGCCCAGGCATCTCTTGAACTTGCTGCCATCTACATCTGGAACCAAACCCCAGATTTTTTTCTGTTGGAAGTTTGATCCATGTATTATTTATTACACCAGCAAAAGAAGCTTCTGTTCACTGATTCAAAACCTAATCAAACAGTTTGAACTGATCTTATTCACAAATGAAAACATACAATGTCAAAAAAGCCCTGGTTCTGTTGGTGCACTGAAAGGTCTGGTCCCGACGGCAGCTGGATGTGAGGAGGTTGTGATGTGGGACAGGCTGGTACTCAGGAGATGCACAGGTGCTCTGTGCATCCCTCAGATTTCCCACACTCACCTCCTTCAGGGAGGGCTTTTGCTCTAAAAGGGAACATTTGCATGGACCCGTCTCCGAGGGGGCTGCGGCCTCTGCGGCTCCGTCCCCGCGCGTTACACCCGGCACGCTTGGAGGGTCCTTCAGCCAGAGCTGCCTCTGTGCAGGACGTGGGGTGGCTGCAGGTCACCCTGTCCCTGGGGGCAGCAAGGTTTGGATGTGCAGGGCACACTCCCAGCCTGGCTCTGCTTTCCGGGCTGTGCGTGCCTGGCAGGAGGAGTGTGATGAGCTGATGTTGCGTTACCGTCTGGCTTTGCAGCTGGAGGGAAGTTCCTTCTCTCCACGTTTGTGGCATGGCCAGAGCTGTGTGAACAGGTGGAGTAGCAGGGGTGGGGTGGGAAGGGGGGGCTGTGCTCAGGCTTTTCTGTGCCGTTCCAGCGTCGACCAAGGTGGTGGGAGTGGAGAGGGATGCAGGGAGGGATCAGTGGCTGCTTTAGGAATGTCCCTGACACACAAAAGCTGGTGAAGGCTCCCTGTTCTCCCTGTCTTGTTCCACTGTTGATTTCTCAGGAGCAATCAGCTGGTGTGATTGCCTTCCAAGCAGCTGAGGGTTGGCTTTGATGACCTTGGAGATCTTTCCCAACCTCAGAGATGCAGTGAATTACGGCCGTGCCCCGAGGAGTTGGAGTGTTCTGCTGGGTTATCTGTGCGTGCGCCAGGGGATCTAACAGGGCTCATCCTGGGTGGTGGGGCAGCAAGGTGACTCCCTGCTCCATGTAGCCCTGTCCCAGGCATTGCCTTGGCATGCAGAGCATGTCGTGGCATGAGGGTGTTTTCTTGTGACATCTTCCTCTGTTACTGAAGCCCAAACAAGAGCTCCAGCAGTGCCAGTGACCAAGTTCATTCACACACACTTACCTTATGAAAGGCAAGTGGTTCAACTCCCACATCCCACTCCTGCCTTGAAGGAGGATTTTGCTTTTTAATAACACAAACCCAGGTTTGGGGCTGATCTATGACATCAGAGGCACCAACCAAGGGCTTTTTCCTCCTCTTCAGTGAAGCTCTTGGAATAACTGCAATGGTTTGGCCTCTCTGGTGCTCGTTGAACCCCTTTGTTAAGCAGAGCAGTGTTTGAAACGGCCCATCCTCCACGAGGGGCTGCCTGCTGCCCTCTGAGGAGATAAATTACTGCTGTGGGAAGTACCAGATTCGACAACAGTTTTGTTGTTGGGTTAATTTGTACCTTGACAAATGAGCTCAGAAGTCTGAAGGAACGTGGAGGGAGAACAATGTCCTGCCAGCACCTCGTACCTTTAGTCCTTAATGAGAAGCCCTCAGATGATGAAGAGGGGGCTTGGGGGTGTCTTGTGCTCTACCTCTTGTACAGCTGGTGAAAAAGTCCCCAGTTTTGGCAGTTTTTGTGCCTGGTTTGTCCGGGAGGAGCGTCGTGTTCCACAGGACTGCAGAGGCACTTGGGGCGGTTTCAAAGCCTTGTGTTCCACAACCACACAGACTTTGTCCTACATCTGTTAGGAGCCACATTTAGACAAGGTAGGAGCTGCACTGGTGCTCCTCCAGAGTGTTTTATGTAGCTCCCATCTCAGGATGGCTCTGTTGGAAGCAATCGCCGATAAAACTCGATGTTTCTGGCCGAGAATACAGAGATGCTAAATGATCATTGTCTGATTGCCTGGCATGGCACGTTTGAAGTTCACCTGTGAGGACTTGGTCCTTGCACACACTTTGCTGTGGTGTCTCAGTTCTGCAGTTCCTGATTTCCCAGAGGCCGTGTTGGCCCGTTGGGTTCAGTCCTGTCCCGCTGCAGCGTCCGGAGCGTCGCCGAGTCGGGCGGGCAGCGTCAGCCCCTGCCTGGTCTGGGGAAAGCTGCCCGAGAGAAGCGTGTTCGGTGTCTCCATGTGCCCTCTGACCACCCTGGAGGGGTGTGTTGGGTTGGAGGGACTCCTCGGAGTCCCAGAGGAGTTGCTGGTGGTCGGTGGTGCCGGCAGCGGGTGTTGACGTGAGCCCAGCGTGAGTTATCCAGGAGGGAGTTTAAAAGGGGATATAACAAGGGCTGTTTTTGTCCTAGTTGTTGAATGTTGGACCGAGGAGATCTCAGCCGGGCCAGAGGAGGGAGCCCAGGAAGATCATCACTGTGTGTGTGAAGGAGGATGTCCACCTGAAGAAGGCGGAGAACGCCTGGAAGCCGAGCCTGAAGAGGGAAAACCAAACCGAGGACCCGGAAAATGTCAAAACCCAGGTGAGAGCTTTGGTGGGCACAGCTGAGGGTGCAGCACCCTGCCCCAGGGCCAGGGTGGTAACCTGCCCTCACCCTGGTGTCACACACTGAAAAAGGGCAAGGAATGCCAGGTGGAATCCCAGCTTTTCCCCTCCCTTGATGGCATTTTTCGTGTGTTTATCCTTGACCTGGAGTTTAAATGCCAGTCCTGTATGTTAAACTGGGAACACCAGACAACCTACTACCTCTCTTCCAGGATTGCTTTTCTGTTGCTGTTTTACTGGAATATTTCTGTCTCCATCCTAAAGCAAACAGCCTCACACTTCCAGCACAGAACTTGCTTTTCATCCCCTTTCAGGCCATGTTTCTGCTCTGAACTTCACCAAGACTGAGGTTCCTCTGTAAAATCCCTCAGCTGGTCCTGCCCAGCCCAACAAGCACCATCTGAAGCTCCCTCTGTCCTTCTCCCCCTCCTCTTCTCTGTGGGACAGTCACTCTGGGCAGGAGTGTTTGTCTGGTGGTCAGGCTTGTAATTTGTAGTGTAAGTTAGGATGGTCTGGAAAGACACTGGAATTCTGCTCTTGGAGCTAATGGTAGCATTGTCCTAATTATCATCCTGGACAGGAAAAAAAAAGCCTTAACAAAAAATGCCTTAACAAAATGCCTTAACCTTGATGGAGGAGAAGTGGTTGAAGGAGTCAGAGGCTGCTTCCTGTTAATTTCTATCTCATGGATTAAATTGATATCAAGAAAAGCACTTCTGACAGGAAGGGCTTTGTGTCTCTGTTGCACTTGAAAAAAATCTCTTGGGAGTTTCCAAAAATCCTTCCCCACAGCCTTGGCCTTGGGTAGCCAAAGTGAGAACTGGGGCTGGGCTGTGCAGAAACCTGTGGTGTGTAACTCAGCTTCCCAGGCATTCCCGTGGGACACTGCATTCCCTTCCCTGGGAGCTGCACCCCGGCTCGTTCCTGGAAGGCCCTTTGTGCCTGAAGTGGCAGGTTTTGTGTCGTGCAGGAGCTGTTCCGCAAGGTACGAAGCATCTTGAACAAGCTGACGCCCCAGATGTTCAACCAGCTGATGAAGCAGGTGACAGACCTGACGGTGGACACGGAGGAGAGGCTGAAGGGAGTCATTGACCTGGTCTTTGAGAAGGCCATCGACGAGCCCAGCTTCTCCGTGGCCTACGCCAACATGTGCCGGTGCCTGGTGACGGTAAGAGCCGCCCGGTGAGCCCTTGAGCTGCTGGGCAGGGACACCAGCTGGGGACAGGCACTTAACTGTCCCTTTCTGACTGTAAATGGGAATAATTAATGCTGCATTTTGGGTTGCTGGCCCTGCCTGGGGTGGCAGGTTTGGAGCTGAGGACTCCTCGCTCTGCCTGGTCACGAGATGTGACGAGTCACGTTGGGGAAGTTCAGGGAATCATGGAGTGGTTTGGGTTTAAAAGCTCATCCAGTCCCACCTGTGCTTTTTTACACCTCATTGGGTTAATCCTGGGAAAATCTGGGTTGGAAACATCAAGTATGTCTCTGTCTCTGTGCCTTTGGGGCTTCAGGGTGCTTTTGTGTAGGGATGCTCGGCTTGGTGGGTGTCTTCTAATTTGGGGGAGCAGTTGGGTGTAAGATCTGCAGGAAGAGAGAGTGAGGAAGGCGTAATGTGGCTTCAAATGCCAATTAACAGTATTCATTTTAATAATTATTTAACCCTGGAAGCAGTTAGATTTCATAAGGCACACCGTAGGAGGGATGAATGAATTAGTTTTAATATTTGTGCAGTTAAGAAGGACTAGAAACAGCCTTTAATTCTTTTTTTTTCCAACAAGAAAGAAAAATCCATTCCCATTTTATCATGTCCACGTGCAAAGGGAAGATTGCAGCACAGATCCTGAGTGTAGTCAGGACTGGGTCTTCCTTCAGACCCAGCCCTCGTGCTGCTGGTTTGCAGGGGATTCACAGAATCATCCCATGGAATCCCAGGGTGGGTTGGGTTGGGAGGGACCTTAAAGCCCATCCCATCCCACCCCCTGCCACGGGCAGGGACAGCTCCCACCAACCCAGGTTGCTCCAACCTGGCCTTGGACACTCCCAGGGATGGGACAGCCACAGCTTCTCTGCCCAACCTGTGCCAGGGCCTGCCCACCCATCAGAGTCTCTCGTTTCCAAGGGAGCCCAAGGTGCCAAGCCAGGCTGTCACCATTCCCAGATGGTGAATTTGGGACAAAATAACCCCTTTTCCTGCAGCGGAGGCTCGAGCCTTCAGCACATGAGAGGAGTGTTTTTAAGCAGTGGGTGTTTCTGAGGGATCCTGTGGATGGAAATGTGATCCATCCCCGGGCGGAGGTGGCGTCAGCCAAGTTTGGAGTGTGACTTTACATCTGCAGTGCAAAACCCCACTGGAAATGGTGACGTGAGGCTTCGCTTCCCCAGCCTCCTGGAGCGCTGGGGCTCGGGGTGAAGAGCACAATAAAATGTTAGGGGTGGCTTACAGGAACTTCACTCCTCCATGGAGTTCATCCCAATTTCTGCTGATGTTTTCCTTCCTTCCCCTGCAGCTGAAAGTGCCCATGGCAGACAAACCTGGGAGCACAGTGAACTTCCGCAAGTTGCTGTTAAATCGCTGCCAGAAGGAATTTGAAAAGGACAAGGCTGACGACGACGTCTTTGAAAAGAAGCAGAAAGAACTCGAAGCTGCCACCACTGTAAGTGGTATTTTTCCCCATAAATCTCAGAGCTCACTCAGAAAATCACTTCCTTTTGAGACAGCAGTCGGTTCAGGGGGGAGTTTTGGAGCGGAGAGTTTCATTCTCTCACTGTGGCTGAGGATAATAAAAAATATTTGCCGTGATGGCAGGTTTTTACCAGCATCCTCCCGGGCTTTAGGAGAAGAAGAGTAAACAGCCACTTCAGAGTGGCTCTTCTGCAGAGTTCTGTGCTCTGGGCACGGGGTTTTACAGGGCTGTTCTCCCGTTTCGCAGCCAGAGGAGAAGACGCGGCTCCACGACGAGCTGGAGGAGGCCAAGGACAAAGCCCGGCGGAGATCCATCGGCAATATCAAGTTCATTGGGGAGCTGTTCAAGCTGAAGATGCTGACAGAGGCCATCATGCACGACTGTGTGGTGAAGCTGCTCAAGAACCACGACGAGGAGTCCCTCGAGTGCCTTTGCCGCCTGCTCACGACCATCGGCAAGGACCTGGACTTCGAGAAGGCAAAGGTGGGGCAGGAGCAGCAGAGAGGGATGAGGCTCCCTGGGCAGGGCTGGGAAGATGGGTGTGGGGTGTTTTTGTCTGAGGATTTGGTTTTCCTTCAGGAATTTCCAGGCAGCGTGAGGAATTTATCCACTCTGCTGTGGCTGTTTCGTCATGGCCTGGCCTCGCTCCCTGCTCTGTAATAGATTCTGTGTCGTTTCCAACAGCGCTCTCCAGTTGTTGTTTCCAAAGGTTTCATCCTAACACACGGTCCAGAAGTGCTCAATACTTACATTTTCCAAATGGGATGTGCCTCTTTAGTTGTAGTTCCCAAAACATTAATACTTGAGAGTTGTTTCTGCACCACTGAAGGTTTATGTTACCTACAAAATCCTCCCCTTAATTGTGTTGTTCAGTTTAAATCTAAAACACTCTCGTTAACTGGTCCAAACCCCGACCTGACCCTTGGGGGTGCCTTTATTTTGCATCATCCTTGTCTCCAGCTGTGCTGGCTGGGGCAGCTGCTCTGTAACAGCAGCACTCCCCTGCCCTCCTCCCCATCTTCCAGCACATGGATCCGTGGCATGGAGCATTACACACACTCCAGGAGCTTCTCTTGGCACAATCTGCTTCTCCTTTGCAAAAACCAGGCTTGGGATGAAAACCTCGAGGGTTTTGCCAGAAATCAGTGGGACTCAGCTCTGCAAACAAACGGAGCTAATTGTGCTCAGCTGCCCCGGGCAGGGAGTTCCCTCTCCACGTGCTGGATCTCAGGGATCGTGGTGGATCAATCCTGAGCCTTAAAGGGAAGTGTTCCCCAAAGTGTTCTTTGAGCTTTGACCAAAACAGTGAGGTTTGTCCCCAATCCCCTGTGCTGTGAACACAGCTCTGTTACTGACAGTGCCAGAAGCAGGAATTCAGTTTCTCTGTGTGCTCTGGGAAGAAAACAGGGTCTGACTTGTGTCTGAGGTCAGGCTGGATGAGGCCTGGATGCTGTTCTGGTGTTTTTGAGTGCTGTAAAAGCCAACATTGTGGGGCTCTGTCTGATCCTGGACCCTCGAGCTGTGGCCCAGCAGAGCAAGGGAGTTATTCCAGATGCCGTGTCCTGTCTTTGGGATCTCTTATTTCTGCCAAGACTGAGAATCCTTGTTGATGGGGTAGACATTTTACCACGTGTTTTTATTGAAGCTGAAGTGTTACTCATCCTTGTAATTAAAACTTCTGAACAAAGGCCACTGGAAATATTTCCCTGTCATTCCTAACTTTGGAAACATTTGCTCTCAGAGCTGGAACTTTCCAAAGCAAGGCCAGAACCAAATTTTAATGAGGTTTTTCTTGTTTGTTTAACTACAAAGACAAGGTTTTTAGTGAAGGGAATGGGAAACACTTTAGAAAACTGCCCTGAAAGTCTTTGATTAAAACAGCCTGAGCCGTCATCTGGGAAAAAGGCTTTTTGGAGCCTGATGAGCCAAATTTAGACCCAGCAGAGGCTCCTCTAATGATACAGTTTCATGTCTTAGTTGGCCCAGCTCAGACAGCTGGGGGTGAACCATGGAATGGTGTGACCAGGGTCAGCTTTGTACCCATTTAGTTTCCTGAGCCACTTTTTCTTGGGCTGGGGTGAGCACAGGGGAAGGAGGAAGAATTGAGATATGTTGGTAATGGATGTAATGTTTACTGTGCACATACAGAGGGTGATGATTGTTTGGGTAATTAAAAACACAGGGAGGGTGTGCGCCCTCACACTTGGGCCTCACTGCCTGCACATCCCACCCTGTGCACCCTCAAATCCCACCTGGAAGGGGTGTACAAGACCCAGCACTCACCTCTCTGGGGAGCAGCTCAGTGTCCCCAGGAATGACTCCCCCTGAAGGAGTGTTTTCATTTTCCTCCACACCACACTGATGATGATGTTTTTCTGGTGCAGCCCCGCATGGACCAGTATTTTAATCAGATGGAGAAGATTGTGAAAGAGAGGAAAACCTCCTCCAGGATTCGGTTCATGCTCCAGGATGTGATAGACCTAAGGCTGGTAGGTACCAGCTACACTGACTCATGGAATCCTGGAATGGTTTGGGTTGGAGGGACATTAAAGCTCATCCAGCACCACCCCCTGCCATGGGCAGGGACACCTCCCACCAGCCCAGGTTGTTCCAAGCCCTGTCCAGCCTGGCCTTGGACACTTCCAGGGCTGGGGCAGCCACAGCTTCTCTGGGCACCCTGTGCCAGGGCCTGCCCACCCTCCCAGGGAAGGATTTCTTCCCAATCTCCCATCTATCCCTGCCCTCTGGCAGTGGGAAGCCATTCCCTGTGTCCTGTCCCTCCATCCCTTGTCCCTCTCCAGCTCTCCTGGAGCTTCTTTAGGCCCTGCAAGGGGCTCTCAGGTCTCCTCAGAGCCTTCTCTTCTCCAGGTGAGCCCCCCCAGCTCTCCCAGCCTGTCGTGTTCCCCTGCATGTCTGGGCTGGAAGAGCTCTCATGCAAGAGCAGGGATTTACAGCATGGGATGTTAGGGGAGATCTGTGCTCCTTCTCCCAAAAATCTGACTGTTCAAGGACAGGAAGTCTCTCCTGTGCCCTAAGGGTGGTCAGTACGAGTGCAGTGCAGGGTGAAGATGTGACTGTGTGTGGTACAAATTCCAGCACTTCCCGTTCCCCTCCCCTCAGAGCAACCGGTGGAGCTCGGACTTGGCCACCAGACAGCCCAACCAAAGGCCTGGGAGGGGCTTGCTCAGACCCCAAACAGCTGGTTTGGACCTACTTTGGGTTCTTTGGAGGCTGCAGTCACTGCTTTGGCTGCAGGGCCCATAATTCCCCCCAGAGCTGGGATGAGGCTGTAGCAGGATAAGGCCAGTCTGGTTATTCCAGGCCTGGAAGGGGCTGGGCACTGCTGAATGGACACATCAGCAGGGCAGATGTTCTGTGCAGAGGCAGCTGCACCTCTCTCTGCAGGATTCCTGTCTCAGCCATCACCATCCCTGGAGTGGCAAAGCACCAGCTCCACATAAAATCAGCCGCTTCTTGCTTGTTTTTTTTATTTTCAGGGTTTCATTTTTTCCCTCAAGCTCGGAGGAAAGGCCCCAATAAGTGTGTCAGTCATAACCAGAGAGTGACAGCAGCCTCCCTCTAGTCCTTCTCTTTGCTCTGAACTTAGAAGGAGTGGGAAGCTGGGAATGTGCAGCTGCTGGGGGTTCACATGGCTTGAATTCAGTCAGGTCTTCACCTCAGCCCCCATTCCCCAGCAGTCTCTGTACCAGAGTACATCACTTTGGCCTCTGGTGCTGCAGTAACCACGTCCCCAAACTGTCCCAGCTCCACAGAATCTCCCCAGCCCCTCTGAGATGTGACAAGGGTGGGAGGATTAGGCCTTGTTTGTGATACCTGAATTCCCTGGAAGTTTCCCTGAGCACATTTGCCTCTTCCCCAGTGCAACTGGGTGTCCAGGAGAGCAGACCAGGGCCCCAAGACCATCGAGCAGATCCATAAGGAAGCCAAGATTGAAGAGCAGGAAGAACAGAGGAAAGTACAACAACTCATGACCAAAGACAAGAGGAGACCAGGTAAAGGAAAAGCCACGTTGGCTGCTCATTTCACATCCAGTGGCCACAGAGGGAATCCCACAGAAAAGAGAACAACCCCTTGGGTTTGGTTTATTCCTAAATGTAACAAGCAAAGGGAATTGAGGTCTGATTGTGGCAGAGAAAGGGAACAGACTTGCCTTGGATTGGCTGTGGGGATTTTTCAGGGGCAAATCCCGTGGGTGGAAAGAGCCAAGCACAAGCCAACAGTGCTGGAGTTTTCCATTCATGCAAAGCCTGTTTGATTTGTGACAGGCTGCCAGGAGTCTGGGAAACGAGTTATTACATAGGAGTCAGATTTGCCATCCATTCTCATGCACCAGAGTCTCATTTCAAGGGAATAGCACTTAATTTGGAGAGTAACCCATGTTGTGTTCAGCTGTTAGACTTGTGTGAGGTGCTGACTGTGCATGAAGGAGTGTCTTGGCTTTACCTTAAACTGCTCCTGGCCCTTGGGCCTGGCACTGCTTAAGATGAACTTGGAGTGACTGGGAAAATGAGCCCTGGGACAGAGCAGGGCAAGGGGAAAGTCACCTCAGGGATTCTTTAGTGCTGAGGATGGTCAAGTGAAAGTGCTGTGAAAACAGAGAATAAAGAAAATACGTGTAGGTTTTGGTTTAATTATCCTAAAAGTGACCTCAGGAGAAGGTGAGGAACCTGGGAGTGCCCAAGGGGTTCTTTGTCAGACCAGGCACTGCTGAAATGTGTGGAGCAAGTGTGGTCAGGGAAGGCATTTCAGCTGCTCCTTCCATGAGCTGTGAGCACACAACATCCACAGCTGGAGATCCAACCAGGAACAGCCCCTACCAACACCAGCCCTTAAAGCACTGAGAGCTTTCAGGCAAGGCTGTTTGGAAGAATAAAGCCAGGCAGGCTGGTTGTGTCATCTCAGCTGAAGAAAGGCTGCAAAAGATGTTCCTGATGTGCAGGGATGTGCCAGGTTGGTCCCTCTCCTTGGAGCCTGGAGCAGTGGGCTGAGCTGAGTGTTTGTTGCCTGCAGGTGTCCCACGGGTGGATGAAGGCGGTTGGAACACTGTGCAGGGGGCAAAGAACAGCAGAGTGCTGGACCCCACCAAGTTCCTTAAAATCACCAAGGTAGGTGCCAGCACAGGGCTCCTTCAGAGCAGTGAAAATGCCAAGGTCTTGCCTTACTGGATGTGCCCTCCAGGAGAGACTGGGACAGCGTGTACAGGGCAGAACTTGGGGCTGGGATGTTTTCAATCCCCAGAGTTAACACTGAGCATAAATAAAGCACAAGGGAAGGCTCTGTTATCTTCTGGGTGTTCCTGTTCTGTTTGTTCTGAGGGAGAGGATTGTGCAGACATTCTTCCTCAGGTTCACAGTGTCCTTTTGATCACCCACAAGTCCTTCTAGTTGGAAAATCTGCATTTCATTCAGCCACGAGAAGTGAGTCAGGGTGTCTCACGTGAGGACATGCGAGGTGGGGATGCAGCACCTCACTGGCTGTCACTGAGGGGTCTCAAACACCCGTCTGAGGGAATTTCTTGGCTGCCTCAAGTTCTCAGGACCCTGTTCTGACACTGCTCCTCCATAAAAGGAGGAGGCTGCATCCAATCTGACGAGTCACAGGTGGCACCGCTCCAGGATTGAAAGGATCAGGGGGAATGGGAAGAGTTGTGTCTCCTTTCAGTGTTTCTGGACTTGTGTGGCCTGGTTGCATCCCCCAGTACGTGGTAAACTTTGACAGCCATCCTCCAGATGAGCATCTTCCTGTTATTTCACCATCAGAGTGGTGGGTTTGGGACATTTTGTCAGGCTGAAGGTTTAGGGGAGTTGGAGATTTCTCCTTTTTTAATCTTCAGAACAGGTCTGGGTTTTCTCACCAAGGAGAACTCCAACCTTCACATAAATCAGGTGACTCCTAAACGTTCCCCTGTCCCACTAAATGTCACTCTCCCTGAATTTTACACTCAGTGCCTGAATTCCTGCGAAGCTGTAAACCAGGACCTGGACAGACTGCAGCCCTCCTGCAAATTCAATCAGTTTGTTCCTTCTGGAAGTTCAGAAAACAGCCTCCAAATCTTCATTAGCAGGAGAGATTCAGCCTGTTCTGCCTGGGCTTTTCACCTGAGGAAAGCCTTTCTCCTCCCTTCCATACCAATGGAGCTGGTTCCACAGCAGCTGCTTTGTTGGAAGGAGAGAGGAGCTCACCAGAGATCTGTGAGGTCACAACCTCCTGGTCAATAAATTCACTCACTGAGCACTGTAAAATGTTCTCTCCTTGTCAGACACTTCTTACCTCCAGTTCTGTGCCCTGTTGTTGTCCTCGCCCTCTGGATTCTGTTGCCCTTCAGATCCCCCCCCAAGCCATGACTGGAGGGTTGAATGGACAGTGGAAGTGGTTTGCACATCACAAACAAACTGAACATCTTTCAGTGTCTGATACACTGAGCTTTTCCACCTTACTGAGCTTCAGAACTCCCAGCAAGAAGCAGCTCCTGCTCACTGGAATGTCACTTGGAGTGTTCCTCACTGACCTTTGGGAGAGGCTCTTTGTGATGCCCTTTGTTGTTGGTGTCCTCTGTTCTTGGCCAGGGTTTGGTCTTCCAAAAATGTGTTAAAGAGTATTTTGGTGTTCACAGAACAGGGATTGTTGCCAAAAAATACCCCATTTGTAATGAAACTCTGCGATTTGCCCTTGTAATGGCCCGTCCTGGTGTGTTTTGCAGCCCACAATAGATGAGAAGATTCAGCTCGTGCCTAAAGCCCAGTTGGGCAGCTGGGGGAAGGGCAGCAGTGGTGGAGCCAAGGCAAGCGAGATGGGTAAGTTGGGATGGATCCTCACCCTGGGCTTTGCTGCCAGAGGGCAGGTCTGGGTGGGGTTCTCAGAACCACAAAATCGTGGAATGTCCTGAGCTGGAAGGGACCCACAGGGATCATCCAAGTCCAACTCCTGGCCCTGCACAAAACACCCCAATGTCCCAGCCTATTGCCAGGACAGTTTGCCCTCCTGTGCACCCCAGGGCTGCAGCTAAACCTCTTCAACTGAAGGACAGGGCTGTTTCTGTCCATAAATCACAGACTCCCAGAATGGGTTGGGTTGGGAGGGACCTGAAAGCTCCTCTCCTTCCATGCCCTGCCATGGGCAGGGACACCTTCTGGGGTGGAGAAGGTCAGGGAGATCCTGCTCCACTTGGGATCAGCTGTCCATGTCCAGCTCCTCAGCCCATGTCCCAGGCCACGTGTCCACAGAATCACAGAACATCCTGAGCTGGAAGGGACCCACAGGGATCATCCAGTCCAACCCCTGGCCCTGCCCAGACACCCCAACAATCCCACCCTGTCCCTCAGAGCGTTGTCCAAACCCTCCTGGAGCTCTGGCAGCCTTGGGGCTGTGCCCACTGCCCTGGGGAGCCTGTTCAGTGCCAACCACCCTCTGGGGGAAGAACCTTTCCTGAGATCCACCCTGACCCTGCCCTGGCACAGCTCCAGCCCTTCCCTGGGTGCTGTCCCTGCTCCCAGAGAGCAGAGATCAGAGCTGCCCCTCGGGAGGAGCTGCAGACCCTGAGGGGTCTCCCCTCAATCTCCAGCCCTCCCTGTGTGCCCTCCCGACACCCAGGGCTGAAGCAGGGCAGGACCAGCCCTTTCCCTGCACACCCAGCTGCTGTCACCGTGTGGTGCTGAGGTGTCATCGCTCCTGACCGTGTCGCTCTGCTCTGTTCTTTACAATCCCCAGACTCCTTGCGACCAAGTGCCACAAGTCTGAACAGATTTTCTGCCCTGCAGCCTCCGGTCTCCCCTGTTTCTGCCTCAGCCGCATCTTCCGAACTCGAATCCCGCAGGGCCTTAACGAGGTGAGTGCTGCTCTTGGCTGCCTCTCTACATCTGCACTTTGCACCTGCTGCTCTGCCTGCCAGCACTCAGAAAGGGGAGGATTCCTTGCCTTTCCAGGAATGGCTGTGTCTGTTTTCCCCTCTGAGTTAACTTCAAGCACATGTGTGTTTTAAAATGTCGTAGGGTGGAATTAATTTTTAAAGCCGTTTGGATGAACCTTTTAGTTTCCACTTCACCCCTCAGCTGAGGGTGGTTGTTTGTAACAGATTAAAAGCTCTTCAGATAAAATGTGGTAGTAAACAGGTCGGATTTAATGGCTGTGAATTCAGCCAGGTCAGCAGGTTTATTTATCCAGAAAAACAGACCTCAAACCTTGTAGAAATGTGCCTAAAGCACCGTGTGTGACCCTTCCCATCAGGTGTGACTGACCTGGCCCTGCTCCCACATCCCACAAAAGACTCCCTCACACCCTGATTCCATCAGGGCTGCAGCCACTCCAGCTTGTAGCATGAAACATGTATTAACCCTCAATAATTTATTAGCTCTAGACATGGTTTATAAATGTGCAGTTCATTTAAAATGCCACTGGTTCTTCCTTCCAGTACACATGAGCTGCTGGAGTGTTTTCCTGGGTTGTACCTCTAATCTTTTCCCTCCTGTTTCACCTAAAACTTGGGCTTAACTGGAAATTATTCCATTTTGGAATTGGTTTGCCCATCTTACTCATTAACACAATAATTAATAGGGCAGATCCCCGTCTCCTAGTGCTGGCAGCCTTCACTATTTGGAAGGTATTTTTAAGTAAATGGGTAAAAAATAGAAGTCTCATGGAATCACAGAATGGTTTGAGTGGATAGGGACCTTAAAGATCACCCCTCCATGGGCAGGGACACCTTCCACCAGCCCAGGTTGCTCCAAACCCTGTCCAACCTGGCCTTGGACACTTCCAGGGATCCAGGGGCAGCCACAGCTTCTCTGGGCACCCTGTGCCAGGGCCTGCCCACCCTCCCAGGGAAGGATTCCTTCCCAATATCCAATCTAAATATCCCATTTCACAGTAGAACAGAGCCTTTACTCATAAATTCCACTGTTTTATATATAAAACAGGTACTGTAGGGGCTTCATTTCTTTTCCATGTGTTCTCTGGGAAGCCAGGTTGGCTCTGCCTGTGTGCTCTGGATGTTTGTGTTTGTGCACCTCTGAGACTGAGTTCATTTTCGTTACATTCTCTGTGGCTACAACTGCAGAAATTGAGTCAGGTTGGGTTGGGGAGCTGTTTTTCCCTGCAGTTACTCCGAAGCTGTGGAGTGTTTCCTCTAGCAGGGGTTTGCTTGAGCCACATGCTGTGTTTCTGTCCCGCAGTCGCGGGAGCACGGGCAGGGAGAAGAACGACAAACCCCTGCCCCCTTCCCTGGCCCGCCCCAACACCTTCCTGCGGGGCAGCAGCAGCAAAGAGCTGCTCCTGGACAATCAGGCGCAGGAGGAGCAGCGCAGGGAGATGCTGGAGACGGTGAAGCAGCTGACGGGCGGGATGGAGATGGACAGGAACAGCAGCGAGGCGGAGAGGAGCAAAGCCAAGGAGCCCGGTGAGCGGCTCCCCCGCGCTCGGGGGATCTGGGGAAAGGCACGAGGGAGAACCTGCCAGGAGCGGTGACATTTCTGTGGGGGAATGGGAGGTGGTGTTGGGGGGAGGGCACAGCTGAGTCAGGCAGGCCTGGGCCTCATCCCTCTGACCAGCTCCTCCGTAGGATCCACGGAGCTGAAAGGCTGCAGGACCCAGCACAGCACCACCCCACCATCCTGGCACTGTCCCTCTGGTTTCGGGGTTCAAAGCGCCCAAAATCAGTGTCAGTTCTTCAGAAACGCTTCTTCAGTGCCCAGTAAAGCCTTAACTGCCCTTCCCAACCATTCCCCAGGGGCAGGGCAGGGATGTGGGGCTGGGACAGAGGGTTCACAGCAGCTTTTTGGTGCTGTGTTGTTGCCAGCCCTCCTTCCTAGCAGGGGGTGGCACCCACTGGGGTGACTCGTCTGTCACCTCATCAGTGCTGCAGCTCCTGCTTTGCCCTCCTGCCAGCTGCAGCTGATTTGATAGTGAGAAGACACTGTGAGGAAACTTGAGGTGCTGTTCCCTGTGGACAGAACCTTTCTGACGAGTCCAGTGTTCCCCTCCTTCCCTGGGAAGCATCTCCACTGCCACGGACAGCACACTGGGAAGCTTTGGGATGTTGTAGGGAACTCTGTGGGACCAGGGACATTGCCTTGGGCTGGTGCCCACTGCAGTCAGTGTTTTAACTGTGCAGTGTCCTGCACCAGCTCCCAGTTAATTATCTGATGTTGATGGAGAGCTTTGGAGGTGCTCCCTCCACCTGTCCCACTGCCAGCTGTGCTCCTGTGAGGCCGAGTGACAGGAATTCTGGGAGTTCATGGAGGGGGGAATGGAGCCAGGAAAGAGCCCCAGAATGGTTTGGGTTGGAAGGGACTTTAAAGCCCATCTCATTCCACCCCCTGCCATGGACAGGAACACCTTCCACTGTCCCAGGTTGCTCCAAACCCTGTCCAAGAAGTGCCCCGTGCCTGGGGATGGCACAGGGACCACACCTGCTCCAGTGGCTTCTGTTTTCAGAACGTCATCTCTAAAATGATGCTGGTTTTCCTTTCCCAAACACGTTTTTATTTTGTTGTGTTTCCACCAGCCAAGCCAGAAGCTCCCCCAGCTCCAGTGCAGGAAAAGCCTTCACTGTCAGAAGAGGAAATAGAGAGAAAATGCAAATCTATCATTGATGAGTTCTTGCATATTAATGATTTTAAGGTAAGCAAGATGAAAACCTCACTGAGCAGAGAGCTCTGTGGGGCTGGAGTGCTTTCTCTCCAGGAACTGTGTGAGCACCCAGCCCACACAGAGGCAGCAGAACTGGTGGGGACAGACAAAATCTGGGTAGCAGCAGCAGCTCCATGAGCGTTTTTAGGACACTTGTCTCCCAAACTCATTTTCTGCCCTGCTGGTAATAAAAGAGCCCAGGCTGTGTGTTTTAAGTAGCAAGATGTATGTGATCTGTCGTGAATCACTGAGCAGCTCCATAATAACAGCAATTTTGGAAGCAGAAAAACTAGTGGGAAAATAAACAGAGGTTTTCATTTAGTTATCAAAGCATGTGCTGTTCTGATCTGGAGGCAGATAAAGCAATACTAAATATTGAACAAACGACTCCAGAGGATTTTTAATAAACATTGGAAATTACTGAGCAGCTGTCATCACTTCCTAGTTAAAAGGTTGAAATTTTGTTTCCCTTGTAAAAGGGTTTTTTAGCTCGCCCAGGGAGTCTGCAAGAAGTGTTACATTGGCTGCGAAGCTGCTTCCTTTGATCTTTCACTGAAAGAAATTTTTAAAACCTGCCAAGTTTGAAATGGCAGCACTTGGGAGTTGCTGGTTTGGCACCCTAAAAGCAGAGTTGCTGCTTCCATTTCATAAGGCTTCCAATTAATAATCGGAAAGAGCAATGTTCTCCTGATGGAGTGTTTTGAGTTCACATCTAGTTATTGGGATAAATTATTAAATACTGGTTTGGAGAGGAAAAACCCTGCTTTGACTGGCAATTTGCTGCAGAGGGCTGGCCTGGGGCAGGGGCTGCCGAGCCAAGGAGCATCCACTCCTTTTCCTTCTTAGGATGGACTCCAGAGGGTCCCTCTGGATGTTTGGGGTGAGGGAGCTGCTTTGGTTCTCAGCGATGAATTTCTGTGGCAGGGTGGCAGTGGAGCTGAACTGCACTGGCCAGGGCAGGGCTGGTTACAGTCCATGGGATCGGGCTGTTTGTTTGCACCAGGGGTTACTGGACAGTGGGGAATTCTTGGTGCTCTTCAGGTGCAGCAAAGCTTAAACTCAGCTCACAGCTCGTGTTCCTGCAGCTGCCGTGAGGAGCCCTGGGGTGTGCACGGCGTGTGCCTTGTGCCACTCCTGCCTTTCACAGCACTTTGCTCTCCTGAGTTTGACCTGCCCATGGATTCAAACTGCTGAGCTGTGTGGTGGCAGCAGGGTCAGCCACATTCCCTGTGTGTCCTGGGGCACCGGGATCCTCTGGGCACTGGCTGGGACCACCAGGGTTCTCAGCTGTGAACAGAAGCCCGTGGAGCACCTGGGGCTGTCAGGGGTGGGGCACTCTGGTCTGGTCACAGGGCAGGGGTCTGTGCTCAGGAGACCCCTGAGCTCCGTGGGCTGGACCCAGAAGGCCACTGGCAGGTCCTGGTGATGGCAGTGGGGATGTTTGATGGGTGGCACTGAGTGCTGCTCTGAGAGTCTCTGTTTAAGGGTTTGCTTTGCTTGGGTCACAAAGTGCAGAGCCCAGGAGGGAGGAGCTTTGGAAAGGGCAGATTTGCCTCCAAATGCTCCTCAGCTGTGATGTGGGTTTGTAACAGGGGCGTTTGTCCCAGCCCAGATCAGTAACAGATCTAACCTGGTGTCCTCTTTTTGGTTTGGCTTGATGTTTAATGCAAGGAGAGGTGTTTGGGGGGAATCCAGAAGGCAATTCCATCCTTTCACTGAGCAGCCAAACTGTACCCTGGAATGCAATTGTATGCTTTTAAAATTGTTGCCTGGGTGGTATAAATTCCATTATTATTCTATTATTCCATTATTATTCTATTATTCAATTATTCTTCTGTTATTCCATTATTAATATTACTATTGATGTTACTCAGTTGTCACCTCAGTGGCGGTTTGTGACGAGGTTCCTGGCTCAGCACTTGGCCTGGCAGCCTCACTGAAAGCTCCTTTCCCCCAGATTCCCCCAGCTCACAGCAGCAGGAGCCCCTGTGCCCCGTTGCTGGGTGCTCCAGCTCAGGGTGCTGTGTTGTCCCACAGGAAGCGATGCAGTGCGTGGAGGAGCTCAGCACCCACAACCTGCTGCCCGTGTTCGTGCGCGTGGGGGTGGAGTCGACGCTGGAGCGGAGTCAGATCACCAGGGATCACATGGGCCAGTTGTTGCATCAGCTGGTGCAGTCGGGAAAGCTGAGCAAGCAGGATTTCTTCAAGGGGTTGGTATCCTGCGTCTGTGGAACGGGTTCTTCTCCTGGGTGTTCCCTGCAGGTGGACGCTGTGCTGGAGAGCAGGGATTGCCCACCTCGCTTGGGTGGTCCTGCCCTCTCCACACATCCCTTTTGGGGGAGTATTTTCACCTTGGTCTATTTGTAATGCAGTTATTATGATCTATTTTAAGTATTTCAGATGCTTTAGTGAACGTAAATACATTCATATTTATATCAGTATTTATTTATTAATCAGTATATTTATATCAGTGCCTGTTTAATTGTGTGTGTTTAGATCTCTGCTCTGTCACACATTTGTCTGTGTTTGCAAATCAGTGAATGTGACTGAAAGAGGAAAAACCCAGAAACCTTCAGGTGACATCAATACCTGGAGGCTCTTCAGCCTGAGGTCCTGTTCATCCACAGAGCTGCAGCTGCTCTCCCACTGGGAAAAAGGCCTCACCCATGGGATGCTGTTTCTCAGGACCCCTCACCTTGGAGTGGATGAGTCCTCAAGGGGCTGAGGAGGAGAACGTGCACCACATGGGTTAAACCTGCCCCAGGAGCCCCAGGTTTTGGCTGCTGACTCATTTCAGCTCTCTGGGGTTTGTGTTCCCAGCCTGGTGTCCCATCCTAAAAGGATCTGTGTTCCCAGGGAGGTCCCTGGCACCACTCACAGAGCAGGGTGGGTAAAACAGGGATAAAACCACAAGCAGCCAGTGAACAAGCAGAAGAACCAACACTTCAGGCACCGAGTTTCTGAGGAGCTGGCTCTGTCTTGCTGCTTTTATGTGACTCCTGTGCCATCCTGGTGCTGCCAGCGCTCCGACGGGATCTGCCTGTGCCTGTGGCTGTCCCTGGATTTCACCAGACTCACAGGAAGAGTTCAGGCAGCCTGAGCTCAAACCCATAGGGAACTCTCCACAGGGAGTACCCTTGTGTCCACGCAGCACTGGTGGTCAGAAGGGCTGGATTGAAGGGATGCATTTCCATAAAGGATTGTGACTGAAGCTGTTCCAGTGTTCCCTGGAGCGTGGATAAGTGGTTGGGATGCCTGATAAGTAGGATCACGGTGGAACAGTGGGATGTGTGGTCTGAATGTGGCACAAACAACATGAAATGGCTCCTGAAGGTGATGGAAGGGCGAGTGGGTCTCAGTGGGTGCATGAGAACACCAAAACACGCTTCACTTACACGGGAGAAGTTCCCACGGAAAGAGGGGTGCGGGATGGGAACTGGTCCCAGCCACTCTGGGCAGATGCACAACAGGAAAGCAGAAAGTTTCTGGCAGAAAGGCTTGGACAGGCCTGGGCTGAAGGAGCAGCAGAGGATGCAAAGAACAAAGCAGAGGGGGTGATTTCTGGGTTTGAAGCACGAGGGAAAATGTGCATTTACAGGCACTAAACCAGACCCCGGAATTTTCAAGGTTTTCAAGGAGGAAAGAACCATGACAACAACTGGAAGGAGAGCAGGAAAAGGATCATCTTGCACCAGGCTCCTGCAAGGGTTTTGTGGGAAAGAAGAGCTTTGAGCCATTCTGGAAACTGTGTCATTGGGGAGCAGTTCTGTAATTCCTGCTGAGGATGGAAACCCCCTCTGCTGAACTGAACTCTCTTCTGGGCTGTCTGATGGACTCACAGACATTTCACTGCTTCCCTTACATTTGGAATTCTGTTTTGATTAACCCCCTTCTCTAAATGTTTGGATATTTTTAAGAAAGTTGCATTTACATGATGGTTCATATCTACAGGCAGAAATGCTTTATAGGGGTTACTAATCAGCAAATTATTTGGTCTGGGATATAAGAATTATTTTATATAGATTTCTTGGCTATACCTGCTGGTTGTACAAAAGGGGATGTTTTCCCACATCTTCTCCATGTTACTGCATGGAGAAATTCACTCCTGGCAGTTTGGGAGCACAGAAAGCATAAAAGGGCAATAATTTTATTACTTTTGTGATTCTCCTCACTCTTCTCTCTCTTTGCTCCTCTCTACTGTAACAAAAAGTTCTTAAAAGTGCAGATTTGCGTTGCAGGAAAAGTTGCCAGTTAAATATTATTTAACATTTGACGTTTTCCCTTCTCCTTTCAAAGCTTTTCAGAGACCTTGGAGATGGCAGACGACATGGCCATAGATATACCCCATATCTGGTTGTACCTGGCTGAGTTGGTGACCCCCATGTTAAAAGAAGGAGGAATCTCTATGAGAGAACTTATACAGTAAGTGGTGCTCTTCCAACTGTTCTGTGGTGTTGTCATGGCAGCAGGTGAAGGATGAGCGGTGCCAGAGGCTCAGCTGTCCATGGGAGTCAATGAAGAGCTTGGTGAACATCAGTCGGGATCAGCACCGGCCTGAGAGCTGTGCTGGGAAGGGACTGTGGTACTTTCAGCCTTGGAGAAGGGTTTTATCCATAAATCTACTTCAACCCTGTTTGCTTCAGCTGAGCTTAAAAACACCCAAGTGTTGTCCAGTGGAGACATTTGGGAGCAGGGATGTTCTGGGAATTAGACTTGAAGAGAGGGAGGCATTGCCCAGGAGTCTGTGTGGCTCAGAGGAGGAACTGAGGGAGGGCAGGGATAGATGGGATGTTGGGAAGGAATTCCTGGCTGGGAGGGTGGGCAGGCCCTGGCACAGGGTGCCCAGAGAAGCTGTGGCTGCCCCTGGATCCCTGGGAGTGTCCAAGGCCAGGCTGGACGGGGCTTGGAGCAACCTGGGCTGGTGGGAGGTGTCCCTGCCCATGGCAGGGGGTGGGATGGGATGGGCTTTAAGGTCCCTCCAACCCAAACCATCCTGGCATTCTGTGATTCTTAACTACCAGCTGTCTTAATCTGACAAAAAACCTGCCTGCAAGACTGGAAACAATTTCCAGGACCAAAGTTCCTGTGTTTTGTACATGTCCCTGTGTATTTGGGGATAGGCAGAAGCCAACTGAATGGTTCCCTTGCCCTGTGACCATATTAAGACAATAACATCCTTTTCCCCAAAAAGGGTCTCATTATCCAAATGCAGAATCCCACAAAAATGAGTGGATTTGACATTAAATATCATTAAAATATAACTTTTTTTTTGATGTGAAATTAAAGGCTTTGTAATTAGCCCTGTTGTGACAAGGTCACTGCATCACCAAGTGTTTTATCAGCTGGCCCGATCAAATCTTTCCTCCCTGGCAGAGGTTAGAGGTGATTTCCTGCCTCAGTTTGACCACTGCCCTTTGCCTTGGATTCAAAATACGAATTACAAAGAATAAATCCTTGGTTTTCTTTCGTTCCAGAGAATTTAGCAAACCCTTGCTTCCTGTGGGAAGAGCCGGCGTCTTGCTTGCTGAAATCTTGCACCTTCTATGCAAACAAATGGTGAGTGTGCAGGAGCCCCTGGGAGGAGCTGGATGCAGCCTGGTCATGTCCGTGCATGAATCCTACACAATTCCCACGTGGAGACGTTTAGGGATGGGCCAGCCAGTCCAGATAACTTGGCCAACCTTGCCTCTGCACCCCCAGATCCCAACCAAGCCTCCCGAGGTGCCAAAAAGTCGAGTTAACGTTCTGTTTTCTCCTGACTTTTCCCTTTTGCAGGTACCTTTGCACCTGGCTTCTCCCAGAAGCTCAGAGTGCCTGAAATGCTGCAAGAGGGACATGCTCAAGGGATTTCTGGGCTGACCAGGAGCAGCAAGTGCCGGCAGTCTGGCGAGAGAGCTGTTCTTGCAGACCGAGAGGTTCTCAGGGTTCGGATAAGCTTCCGATGGCCTCAGACTCCTGGGTGCTTATCCAAACTAAGCCTGCCGACTCCTGAGGTTCACCCATCACTAGGGCTAGTGACACCTCCTCACCCTGTGGCTCCAAGAGCTCACACACACCTCACAGCTGTGTGTCCAACCAGTTTGGTGGTTCCCCTATAACTCTTGTCTCCTTTTTTTTGTCTTTTTTTTTTTTTTTTTAATCCAACAAAATCCTGCACTTTAGAGCGTGTCTATTTTCAACCCTGTAAAATCCCTCACTTGCCTCTTTTTATTTTTTCAAGCATGCATTCAAGTAAGGTTGAATGTTCCAGGAGCATTTCAGTCTACAATGCAAAGAGTGACTTGTTATTTATCTATTTTAGTCTTGTTTGGAAGTCAGCTTCCACTTCTTTTTTTTCTTTTTCTGTGAAAGAAAAGCTGCTGTGCTCCAGGGGGAAGCACAGCTTTGGGTTTCTGTTTCTGCCACAGTTTCTCATCTGACCTCACCCAGGCCAGGACTCAGGGATTTCAGTGTAATATCAGTCATCCAATCCAGATCCCGATGGATCAGAGCAGGAACTATGCACAGCTGGCCCTTAACAACCTGCATTGGGAACCAAAAATTGTAATCTGCGTTGTAAACCAAAAATCAGGCTGAGGTCATCAGTGCATGGCCCAGGCCCAGGTGATCTCCCGTGTGCAGGTGCCACAAGGTCAGTTTTGGCAAAGCATTTGGGTGCAAAGAGCTGGTTGTCCTCAGCATTTTCATTCTGTCAGAATTCCGTGTGTGCCCTCCGAGGCAGGGGCTGAGGGGTCAGTGTGACTGCAGGGGCTGTGCAAGGTGGAGAGTTGTTTGTGCTCAGGGGCATTTCTCGAGGTTTGCGTAAATTCTGGGAGTCGAAGAGAGACTTTGGGAGTTTGTACCTGAATTGAGGCTCGGTCTGTGTATGGGAAACAGCCATGTCAATGAAGGAACTTTCTCAAAGAGCTGATTTGCTGGTGCCTCAGTGCAGGGCAGGGGGTGAGTCCCAGAGTGAGTCAGGAGGATCCAGGCCATGCGAGTTGGGCTGTGGGAACTGCCCCGGGGAGCCTCGGGAGCCATTGCCAACCCCTCATGTCACTTCTGCCTCGTCCCTTCCCCGTCATGAGGCATTTACCCACCTGCCAAGATGTGCATTCGTTCCCCTGGGGGGACTGCACTTGTGATTCCTCCTGCACGGGCTGTCCGGACGGTCTGGGATTCTCCTGACGCGGCTGCACCGCCCCGGCCCGGGGAGCTCTGGGCGTCCCTCGGGTCTGCAAAGGGAACAAACTCTTTGTGTTTCAGAGCCATAAGAAAGTGGGAGCCTTATGGAGGGAGTCTGGCCTCAGTTGGAAGGACTACTTGCCCGAAGGGGAGGATGTACATACCTTTCTCATGGAACAAGTGAGTTCAGATCTTGGTTTTGGTCCAGTTTTTCTTCCTCTTCCATCCCATTCTTACACGTAGTTGGGACGTGGGGTGAAGGTCCCCAGGCTGGGGTAGATGATTTCAGCACCTCCTCCTGGAGCACAGGGAGGACAGGCCTGCCCCCTCTGCTCCAGGCACACATCTCCCATCACCTGGCATCCTCTGGGAGATCCTTCTTCAACCTGGGGCAAAAACCCTCAAGAGTGAGTTTTGCAGCAAGAAAAATCTGCAGAAGGGCCACAATAAATGGTAGCAGTTAATTCACTCATCCCACCTCGGATTATGATCCCGGGGGAGCCAGGACTGATGGAGGCACCTCAGCTCTTCCTGTTGCTGCTCCTCAGGGATGTGCTGGAGGTCTTGTCTCGCTTTGGAGCTCTGAGTGATCCACTGCCCTGTTTTAGGCTCAGGAGGAGCTGTGCTGCAGGAAGTGGAATGAATCACCGTGGCCTGGGCCTTGCTGAGGGCACTGTGGCTCCTCTGTCCCAGTTTGCAGGGAACTGGGGTGTTCTTTGGGCCAGTGCCAGCTCTGGTCGTTGCATTCCAGCTCCACGTGCACCTGATTTTCTGTGTGTGCTCCCACTGTGAGGGGCTGGAGCTGCCCCGAGGTGCCTGGTTGTGTTTGCTGGATAATGTAGCCCCCACATGATTGTAAAATGCTTCCTAACCCTTGGAACAGAGAAAGGTTATATCCTTGTACAGTAACAGAGCAGCTGAGAGATGAAGTGTGGTTTGCTGCTCAGTCTGAAATTCTGCCTTAGGAAAGTACATTTCCCTAATTCTCATCCTCACTGGTGGTGTTGCAGAAGTTGGAGTTCACGGAATCCGACTGTTCCAGTTCCTCAGAAGCACTTTCAGAGAAAGAACTCTCTGCAGAAGAGCTGAACAAGCAGCTGGAAAAACTCATTGTTGAGGACAAGGCGAATGATGAACAAATCTTTGACTGGGTAGAGGTACAAAGACAATTTTCACCCTCCCTGCACAGTGTTCATTAACTGCTTTTATCGTCATTTTCTGGCCTGAAGGAGCATCTCTGTGGGCTCCCCTCGGGGTATAGGACACTGAGAGGATTTGGGCTGTGCGATGAACACTTCCAGAGAATTAAAATCTAGAATAGAATCGGCTATTTATGAGTCAGCTTTAGGAGGGAAGAATTTTAGCCATATTAACTCCCTAACTGCCTTTTAAATACTGCAAACTTTTTGTCACTGAGTACCCTGCTTCTGCCATTGGTACATTTTAGACCATACCCTGCTACATTCCTTCTTCCCAAAACAGGGGAGAAAAGCTTCTCCTTGCTTTTTTCCAATGTGAACTCTGCAAATTCCTCTCTGCAAAAACATCCTGGGCAGTCACTGAGAGCACCTGTACCCTTCCCAGTGCACTGGGCCAGGCACTGGAAGAGAAAACAAAGAAAAATATAAAAAGAAGGGGGGAAAGGGCTTGTCAACCCACTGATCTTTGCCCTCCCCTCTGGCTGCATCCTTTAAGCCAGACATTTAGTGTCTGTAATTATACCCAACCTGATGCATTTAGATCTGTGCTTACACTAAATCTTGGTCAGCTTCAGCTCAGTGGGTTAGAAATGTCATTTTCCCACTGCTGTTCGAGGAGTTGAGAGTGGAAGGAAAGCAGCACTGAAAACTCTGGGATCACCCACAGGCTCTTTGGAGCCTTGGACAAGTTCCACAGCCATTCTCTGACTTTCTTCTACAAAGCAAACAAATCTCCACCCAAGGAACGGGCTGTGAAGTTCCTTGGAAAAGCCCAAAGCCCTTTGAAACTGTGCAGGGCGGTGTGAGCCCAGCGCTGCCGGGTTGGTTCTGCAGACAGAGGGCTCCTTGTGGGAGGTGTAAATGGTGCATTGATCCCAGGAGAACTGGTGGTGCCTGTTGACGTCCCCGAGGGAGTTTCAAGGAGGGAGTGGGAAAGCTGAGTGTTTGCAGGGATGAACTGGGTCTGTGCTGCAGCAGCTGCTGCTGAGCTCGGACTTGCTGCCACATTGAGTCTGGAAGCGGTGGCTCTGCTGCAGCAGCATGTTTTTAACTAGTCCATTTACTCTTGATTTTAGGCTAATCCATTTACTCTTGATTTCAGGCTAATCTAGATGAAAGCCAGATGAGTTCACCTACATTCCTTAGAGCTTTAATGACAGCAGTTTGTAAAGCAGCTATTATAGGTGAGTTACTCGCAGCGTAAACACCGCACAGACCAAACGTGCAGAGAATTATTTGGGATTTTTCAGGTCTGTATCACATTTACCTCCCCAGGGCTGTGTTTTATCACACAGTAAGGATTCTGCTCAGAGCAGGGTGTCCCTTCCCCGGGGCACGGTGTTCCCAAGCTCTGGTGTGTCCCGGTGACCTTGGGTGAGCAGGTGTTTCACACAACTCCGGGTAATTCCAGGTTGTCCTGGTTCTGCTCGGAGCTGGGAGAGTCTGGGGAGAGAATGGGCTGGGCTCCCTCGTGTGAGGGAGGGGAGGGACAGCCCAGCTCCTTCCTCTGCCTGAGAACAGAACCTGCTCGTGCCACCTAGTGTTAGCAGGGAGGTGGGATTTGACTGCCGGTGGTTAAGGGTTCCCTGGTGTGTGTTAGAAACATCATCCTCTGGTTTAAATTTTGGCCTTGCCCCTAACTGAGCTTTTACTCTTTTGTTTTCAAAATATCACTTCACTGTGTT
The DNA here is from genome assembly GCF_022539395.1 of Myiozetetes cayanensis. Lineage (NCBI taxonomy): Eukaryota > Metazoa > Chordata > Aves > Passeriformes > Tyrannidae > Myiozetetes > Myiozetetes cayanensis. Next base: position 7,207,891 of record NW_026087499.1, on the reverse strand, counting down.
GCATGATCTGCTTCAGAACTCAGAGTACTCCAGGTTGGAAGGGACCCACAAGATTATTGAGCTGCTGAGTGATTTACCCATGTTTCTCATGGATTTCTAATGCATATTTTGTGTATATTCCTGATTCCTTGTACAGCTTATGATTCTTTTTCTGCCTTGATATTTTAAAAAAAAAAAAAAAAAAGATAGAATTTTCTAAAAACCTTCTAAACCCAGTTGCCTGGGTGTGGAAACACAACAGTTTGCCCTGCAAAGTGAGGTTGTGATTCCTCTGTGTGTGTTTAGGGCCGGGGTCACTGCAGATGCTGGAATTTGGGGGACTGGAAGGACCAAGCCTTCCAGAAAAAGACATCCATCAGAAATACTTCTGCTGTTTCTCATCCTCCTTTTCTCTCCACTGTAACCTTTGTGACTTCTGTTTGAACAAATAAAGGCCAGAGAAGACCTGTCCCTGCTGTCCCTCCAAGGCTGACCCTGTTTTCCTCTCTTCCCCCAGCGGACTCTTCCAGCTTCCGAGTGGACACTGCTGTTATCAAGCAGAGAGTGCCGATCTTACTCAAGTACCTGGACTCAGACACAGAGAAGGAACTACAAGCACTTTATGCACTACAAGCATCAATAGTAAAACTTGATCAACCTCCTAGTAAGTGTTGCCTCTGTGCTGAGGGTTTGAGCTGTGGCAGCATAAGGGAAAGGGGTTTCTGTGGAAGTAGAGATGGAAGAGGATGTGCTTTTCCTTACCTTGTGCAGCAGAGAGTTAAAAATAGTGGAGGGGGGGTTCAGGTTGTGCAGATCCCAGCTGTTAGAGCAGTGCAGGTTCCCAGAGGCTGGGCTGGAGGGGGCTCTTCTCCTGGTGCTCCTGTGAGCAGCTGTGCAGAAGGAAGGACAAACCTGTGTCGGGGTAAACAAGAGCCATAGAAAGTCAGGTGAGGAGTTCACAGCACCTGAACGTTGTAACTGCATTGCTGCTCCACAGGTGGCTGGGGGCTCGGAGGGAATAAAATCAGCTGGACAACTGATGAGTCTTGTCCCAGAGATGCTGCAGAAAACTCCTGTGGGACAAGAGGCGAGGGAAGTGCCAAAGGAACGGGGATTCCCAGGGAATGTGCGGCAGGGAATCACAGAGAGCCCCAAAACACCCGACAGGACCATCCTTAGTGCCCTTTATGGCGTTGGTTGGGTGTTGTCCCTCCTGCTGAGCCACAGAAACGGGGGGTTGGAGGGGAGCCAGGCTGTGTGGGCTGGAGGAGGCTGCCATGGCAGGAGTGAATGCCCTGCCCCGCTCACGGCCGTGCTGTCCCGCGTTTCCCCGCCCCCAGATCTGTTGCGGATGTTTTTCGATTGCCTGTACGACGAGGAGGTCATTTCGGAGGATGCCTTCTACAAGTGGGAGAGCAGCAAGGACCCTGCGGAGCAGAACGGCAAGGGAGTGGCGCTCAAATCCGTCACGGCGTTCTTCACGTGGCTACGGGAGGCCGAAGAGGAGTCGGAGGATAATTAAAACTTAAAAAAAAAAAAAAAAAATACAGATTTAAAACATTAAAAAAAAAAAAAAAAAGAAACAATTTAAGTATTTTTTTAAAGAGTTTCACGTCTTCGCCAATCACAGTGCAGCAAGGCCAATTCTCTGTCTCGCAGACCCCCTTGCCCCACACACGCAGGAGTGGGAGAGGTAAAAACCCGATAAACACCGAGGTGACGATCATGGAGGCAAAAAGGTACTTGAAAAAACAAAACAAAACAAAAACAAACCACAAAAGTAAACGTCAAACCTGAGGGCGGGAGCACTAAACCAAAATACCTGTATTATTTATAGAAAATATTTTCTGTTTTAATCTTTTCTTTTTAAACAAGGACTCATACCTTAGGAAAAACACACAGCGAAACGAATCTGTTTAGCAAAAAAAAAAAAAAAAAAAAAAAAAAAAAAAAAGGTTGGAAACTTTTAATTTATTATTTTAAGGACTGCAAATGCCAGTGTAATTTTTAAATTTGCAGTTTCTGTAAACAAATTGTATAATAGAACAAAAGCAGAGAAATAAATTTCCCTCCCCTTCATACGCACCTCAGTTTTGTTTCAAAGCATGATAAATAGACAAAACTTTCAAGGGGGTTGGGGTGAGCTAGATGAGGACGAGATCAATTTTTTCCCTTTTTTTTTTTTTTTTTTTTTTTGGAAATTGTCATCAGATTTTTCTGCCTGCCTCTCAGCTTGCTTCAGAAATTTAAAAAGAAAATAGTAATCAAACCGTACATAACCTTGGATCGGAAGGAAATGCATTTGAGAAAACCGCTGCGGACCAGAGTGCTCCGAAAAATAACTCATTGAAAACAGTGCTACCCCGGGGAAAAAAAAAAAAAAGTACTAGTGATACTTTGAGAAACTTTAGAGCAACTTTAAGGCTTGTAAATACATAGAACAAATATTTAAAAAAAAAAAAAAAAAAAAGAAAAAAAGAAATTGACTCAATACTATTTCTTTTCACTTTCAAAATATAAAGAACAAAATAAAGACAAACATTGCAAGTTTAAAAGAAAGTAAAACGACTTCTCCTTTGACAGCTGCTGAATGTGTGCACCATCCTGAGCGGTGCTTCCTTGGCGTGCCGTAGGTCCTCGGGCCCGAATTGTGTACATACAGTGTGTGTCTGTCTGTGTGACTACCAAAAATGAGGGGTGAGAGCAATTGTTGTTTTAAAAAAAAAAAAAGAAAGAAAGAAAAGAAAAAAAGGCAAAAAAAAAAAAAAAGGGGGTTGCTGCTTGGGAGACCTTTTGTGCCGAGAGAACTGGCTGGCCGGGGAGCAGGGGTTGTTGGTGCCCGAGGCTGGGAGGTGCCTCGGGCCGGCCGGTGCCCCATCCTGGCTTCTCCAGCTGTGGCTGACCTGGATCAGTGGCTTCGCCCAGGGACTGGGAGATCCTGGGAGCCCCGGAGGTGTCGGCTGTGCCAGCAGGGACCCCACAGCCCTTCCCGTGCCGGCACCGCCCGTGGCCCGCTGTGCCTGCGGAGCAGGGAGCGGAGCGGGGCAGCCCAGGAGGAGCTGCAGGAGCGGGAGGTGCCCCCCGTGTCGCTGTCCACGCTCCGAGCACCGCCTGTCACGGACCCACAGCTTCGCCAGTGCCGCGGGAGCGCATCCCACGCGGCCCCGGGGCTGCTCCGGACTGAGCCGCCGAGCACGGAGGTCTCTCGTGTCTCTCTTCAACCACCAAAGATGACCTGCTGGCTCTCACTGTGAAAGAAGCACCATCAGACACTCTGCAAACGCTGGTGAAGCCCTGAAATGTGGTCTGTGAACTGTGGTCCGTGGGCCACGTGTAACCTGTGGAGCATTTGCTGGGGATCTGTGCAGCGCTGGCTGCTCGTGTGATGCTGACTTTTTCTTTCCAGCTGCTAAATCACTTCTTTTTTTTTAAAAAAAAAAAAAAAAGGAAAAAAACAGGAAAAAAAAAAAAACAAGGAAAAAAGAGGCTACAAATACATTAAATACTTTCCTAATCTTACTTTTACATGTAAACAATTGCTGTACTTGCCTGAGGATGTGATTTGATCACCACGGGGAAGGGAGGAGGTGCCTGGTTGTGGCTGGAGGGGAGATGTCCATGAGACACTTTCCCTGTAAACGTGTTCCACGCCATGAATCTGAGCTAGAGAATCCATGGCCTAAAACACTAGAGCATTGTTTGGTTATTTTTTTTTTTTAGTAACAATAAAACACTTTTCTCTGATGTTTTGTTAAAAAAAAAAAAAAAAAGGAGAAAAAAATATTCTCACATCCATGTATGTGTGTGTACCACATCCAGTGTCCTCTGCAGCCTCTCAGCTGGGCACAGAGGTTTGGATGGGCCCTCAGGATCTCTAACAGGCTCATCCCCACCCAGTGGGGCTTAGGGTGTGTCTGTTAAACCTCCACAGAAGGTCTCTGGGTGCTCCTCTTCTTCCAAAAGGCGTTTTCTGAGCCGCACGTGGTGGTTTGTAGCAGTTAAATAGTTGAATTAAATGGATGAGAGTTTGTACGTAAAGGAGGCCAAATATCTGCTGAGTTGGTGTGGGCACCTGATGGAATTCCTGTCCATTCCTGGGAGTGTGAGTGTGAGACAGCAGAGCCGTGCAGGGGCTGGGGTTTGTCTGTCCACTGCCATGGATTGGAAAGGGAGAACTTGCTGTGGAGCCTCTGAACAGCTCTGTGAATCCAGGCGTGTCAGGGCAGGGAAATCTGTCTGGGGAGCTTGAACCTTCTGGTTGAAAGCGTTGGAAAACCACTGGATGGAGGGAATGGGAATGGCAAGAGGTGGGTGGAGGTGAGGTGGGACAGTCTCTCCGCTCCTTGCTGGAGCCTTTAACGTGAGATGTTCCAGGGGTGAGAACTTCCTCTTAGTGTCCTGCAAAAGCCAGGAGGGTGTTTTTCAGGATTACCCAAAGGTGGGTTTCCACCATGGCAGGCTTTGGGTTCTCTGAAGCTGCACGTGGGGTGCTGTGAGCAGCTCCTGCACCAGCCCTTGGGGACACACCTCAGGGTGTGTCACCTTGAGCTTCCCACAGCTGTCACTGCAAGGAGCAGAACTCCTGACTCCTTCCTCTGCTCCCCTCGTGCTCTTTGCCACGGGCCATGTGCAGCAGTGCCAAGGTGCGGGTGCTTTCCAGTTTCCTTCTAGATCAGCATAGGTTTGCAGGTGGTTGTGGCTCCTCGGGATGCAGCCCATGGTCCTGGGAGATGTTCATAATCTGCTTCCTCTGCAGGGTATTAAAATACAAAAAAACCTGTAAGGTATATGAAATAGAAAAGGGAATTGCCAATTAAAAAGGTTCCCATGGAAATGTGGTTTGCCTCATTTTGGGTAAGCGAGGAGGGATGAGCTGTGGACGCTCTGACCTAACGTTACAGCAAAGCCTCAGCAGGGGGGAGAGATTTCCACCAAGAACTGCAGGTTTGGAGCGGGTTGGGTTGTTTTTCTCCTGGTCTTGATTCTATTTAAGCACATCTTGTGTGCAGGCTCCTGGATGTGGCCTGTGAGGGGAGAGCAGCATCAGAACCGTTCCCACTGCTGGGAGCGCTGCTGCCGAGGCTGGGGCAGATGCGTTGCTCACACCCCTGTTCATTGTCCTCAGATCTGAGGCAGCCAAACAGCACATGTGCAGGTGTCTGCCTGAGGCTGGCTTCTCTCTAGGAAAGTGTCTTGAGAAAGGGATGAGCCATTGCTGAGAACGAGGTCAGGGAAGACACCGACAGCAGACACCGCGCCCTGTCTGCTTGTGCCAACGTGTTTGGGTGGTACCTTGATTTCTGAAGTAGCCTCGGGTCCAGGAGCAGATCTTGGTGTGTGGAAAAGTCTCTTCATAGAGCCACAGAATCACAGAATGTGCTGAGTTGAAGGGACCCATCAGGATCATCGAGTCCAACTCCTGGGGTGTTTTTTCCCTGGATCAGCCCTCCCTGGTACAGGAGCTGGTAACCAAAGAGCCACATGGCAGGAGAGGCTCAGGAGAAGGGATTCCTCTATAGAGGTGATTTTTAGTGTGCACAAGGCAGGCTCAAGCCAGTAGTAACTTAAAACTAGTCGTTGCTGCAACCCACAGAGCTTTTGGTTCCAACCCTATAGACTGTTTTTACTGATGAAGGAGATACAGGGCCTCTAAAAAGGGCCCTTAACTCGCTGAGCATCCCTAAAACATTTAAAGCCAATTGCAGATGTGGCATCTCATTGCCAAAGGATGGCTCTGATTGTTGTCATTCCAGCATGAGTTGTTTGTGCAGGGGGACCTGAAGCTGGGTGCTTTGTCAGAAGCAGAGCAGAGAAGCTGTGAGCCCAGCCTGCAGGCCTGGCTTGTTTCACAGCTGCCAGAGGGTTCAACTTTGGGGGCAGCAAGCTCAGAATCAGGCCCCCCACAAAATGCTTTTGTGCCCTCAGATCCAACAGCTCTGGTGCTGAGACACTGAACCACCTTGAGGAGAGCTGGTGGTCCCTCCGTGGCATGGGGAGATGCTGCGAGGTTGGAGTTGGGTCAGGAATGTTGGGCTCTACCTGGGGGTGAAGACATGGGAGGTGTTACAGCTGCGAGAGCTCCGAGCTCCCACCTCCCCAGTGGGGCTGGCAGGGAGAGCTCGGCCCTCCTGCTCTTTGGGAGGTGTTGGCCTGGAAGCTGCTCCCTGCTGAGCAGCATCTGCAGCCGAGCAGCGTCAGCACTTGGGAGCTCTTAGCTCACCACCGGCGTTTCATGAGGTGCCAACCCGGAGTTTGCACAAGACCCTGCTCGCTGAGAGAAGCTCCAGCGGCTCCCTGTGCCCAGGGGCCACGTGCAAGCTGCAACAGCCACGGGATGGAGCCTGGGGAAGAGGAGCCTTCAGCCCAAAGGATCCTGCTTGGCTGTCTGTGCACAGATAACCTGCCAGGAGCTGCTACAGGAGAGCCAGCGACGGGCGAAGGACCCACAGCAAGAGATTGATTAACCCACTGGGCTTCCAGCAGCGTGCCTAAACCCCAAGAGCCACGGAAACTTAGTTACCTACCCTCGTATTTTCCAAGGGGCTCCACTTGCCACCTGTGGTGACCACTGTGGAACTGTGCTTTGCTGAATAAACTCCTCTTATTTGAGTGCTGCTGAAGGGATGCTGACTGTGGAGAGCTTTGTCATGTGGCACCAGCTTCTCTGCCTCGTTTCCAGCTGCTGAATTGTGCTGAAACTGCAGCAGAAATAAAACCAGCTCCCGCTCCATTCAGTCCTTTCCAAAGGGGAATTGGTCCAAGTTGCTGGCCCAGCTGCAGGGATGGTTGTGCTGTGGTTGCAAATGGGAGAGGGGAGTGGGGAAGGCAATGGATGCTGCTGGCTGGGAGATCTTTGGATTACTGAGCGAGTGGAGAGAATGGTGAAGCTCTTTTGTGTCCCCTTGCAGCTCCTCTGCAAGGGTTAACAGCAGATCTTGCCACTGGGCTCCTGAGGTGCAGACCATTAGTGAACGTGGGGCAGAGCACTGTTAGAGGGGGTTTATCACAGCTTTTTGAAGGACAGCTGGAAGGGACTGCAAAGATCATCTCAGCAGATGTCACAGGTACCTTCAGGTCTCACCCCTGAAGGCAAATGGGTCATTTCAGTACTGCAGAGTGAGCTGTTCTGAAATAGCACCAGGTGTGAATGCTCTGTACTGTTATAGATGGCATAAAGTGAAAAATCCATCACTCCAGGCACTTCCCACTCGTGTGAGTGCAGGGAAACAGCAAACCTCACCAGGAGTGTGGTCTGTGAATGGAGCGGGCACTGAGCCCCCAGAGCTCCACAGGGATGTGACACCACTGCCTTGTGGTTCATGGAGACAGACACAGCACACAGCTCTGCTCTGCTGCCTCACAGCCCTGGCTGGGGTGTTCTCACACAGTGGGGGCAGAAAAACAGGGCATTCCACACACCTGCACAGAACAGGAGCGGAGTGTTTTACCCGCCCTCTAGGGAAACACATCCGACCCTCCAGGCCTCCTCCAGCACTGCAGGGTGGATGTTCCGAGCAGGAGCCTGAGCTGCAGCTGACACATCTCAAAGGGAAACCAATCGACAAGACTCCCCAGAGCAACAGGTGATCAGCTCCAGAGCTGGCCATCCGCTTCCAGCAGGAGCAGCACCAAAACAGCTTCCCATTCCCGCTCAGCCCCGAGGGTTTGTCTCTCCCCAGCACGGCTCCCTGGCAGGGCACTGCTCTGAGCCAGCCAGGCCAGAGCCCAGCCAGGCTGCTCGTGGCTGTGGAGCCAAGAGTGAGCTCCTGTGGCTGCCAAAGCACCCAGCTGGGAGGTGTGACAGCAGGCTGTTACCTGCCCAGGTGAGGGGAGCAGCCCCTGCGAGCTGCTCACCAGTTTGGGTCTGAAACAGGCTCAAAGTGAGGGAAATTCTCACTGCCAGAGGTGTAAGAATGGGTGGCTGTGGGAGGGGTTTGGTGGTCTCCAGCTTCTTGGTGCTTAGTGGAGCTGTCACTTCACGTGCCTTGCTTTGAGCAAAATAAAGAATTGCTGCAATGCCAGAAGGGGTGTCAAAAAAGAGTCGTAACTTGGAGCTCCTGCTGTCCCAGTGACGACAGCACCCGCCCCGTCAGCACCGAGGAGCTATTTCAAACTAGGGTGTCTCAGGAAAAGCAGTGGCCTGGGGAGGCTTCCTAAAATAAAGGCAAAGCTGGGGAAACGATGGAAAAGCAAAAAAATCACCAAAACCTTGGGGTGGCAACACCAGAGGCAAGGCCTGAATATAACCAGAGCTGAAATCTGGAGCTGCAGGTCAATGCTGAAAGAGAATTTGGCAACAAAGATGCGGCAGGATCAAGAATGGACTGGGAGAAGCTGATTTAAGCAGGTGCACAGTGGGACAAAGCAAATAAAAAACTTTGCACAGTATGTGGCAGGTGGACGTTAAGCCATGCTTGGTAAATCAGAAAGTGTTCGCTTTAAATAAAAAATGGGGGGAAATGGGGAAAATATGAGTTGGTGTAGGGTAAGAAAGTCAACAAAGTAGCCCCTGGGCTGGAGTTTCTGCAGGCAGATTTAAAACATAATTTAAACCAGTGTTTAAAACAGAAACACGACAGGTTCCATGTTTTCAGGAGAAGCCCAGAACATGTGGCATTGCTCTGGATACCGGGTGGAAACAGTAAATCCCTTGACAGGGAAATTCCCCAGGGACTCCTTGGGAACAAAAGCACCATGGCTGAATGATCTGGTTCAGACTGTGAGTGGCACAACCCAAGCCCAAAGCTGTGGGCAGATTTGGGAAAGCTTTAAAGGATAGCAAAATGTAATCAAATGGAGTGATTTTCAGGAAAAAAACCAATCCTACCAGTGAGTGGCACCTGAGAGGGCAGGAAAGGTATTAAAAAGGCTCAGTACTTATTTAGAGTGCTTAGTACTTACTAGAAGTGTTTAATACTTACCAGAAGTATTTTTGATGACAATAGAGCTCTACACCATCACAAATAACTCTGGCAGCAGCTCCCTGCTCCAGTCTGGCTCCCTGGCCATGGATTTCCCAGAAGAATCACAGGATATTGTGATTTGGAAAGGATCAAGTGCAGCTCCCGTTCAGATTTCCCTGTTCCTTCCCCCTGTGCTGGCTCACAGGTTCCCCCCCAGCCTCACTCCTGCCGCTCTCACACGCTCTGTGTGGCCCTGGGGCAACAGGGAAGGGGACACAAATGGCCCAAACCTGCCCAAAAAGTGGGGCAGGGGAGATGGAGCAGTGGGTTGTGATCCTATAACGTGGCTGTAAGGAGTGTGCAGAGCCTGCTGCTCCCCTCGGGGGTGAATTTTGAGGTAAAAAAACAGAGAAGGAGACAACAAAAGCTCTGCCCCTCCTCTGCTCGTAGCTCTGTGGCTCAGCCAGCACAGGTGTTGGGCTTGTTGGGGCTTCACCCAGGCCTCGCAGTGAGGCTGCTGGGATGATTTCATCTTTTCTTTCTTGGTGTTTTAAAAGCTGGCAGTAAAGGAGCACATTCCCCCTCCCTCCCCTCTCCTCCACCTTCCCCTCCTGCCAGAGAGGCACCGCAGGGGGAGAAAGGCCAAAGAAACACATTTTTCTGCAGTTGCACAGGCCTTGTTTCACACTCACAGGCAAGACAGGAATGTTCAGCAAAGTGGAGCCGGCTGGTTCAGCTGCTTCCAGGGCTGTTCAGCCCAGGAGACAAAGGGAAGCATCCCAGGGATCATCTGGAATGGAGAAGAAGGGGCTGAGCAGGGCCAGGCCTTGGTCACAAGGCTTTAGAAAGGTGACATTCTTGGGTGTAGGACACTTATAGCTGTCACCTGAGGGGGAAAAAAGCTTAGAGAAGAAACAGTCAAAGCATTTTTGCAGAAATAAGACACCTCTGCGGTGCTTTGAATGGTGTAAATGCTTCTAAATGTGCTCAGAGAGGGGCTTCCCATTACAGGAGGGATAAAAGTGCCTAAATAAATGGGTGAGTGCCTGCATGGTCTTCAGATGGCAAAAACGCTGATGGAGAGGGAGGATGGCAGCAGATGAGTAAAGATTATGTGCAGCAAACAAAGGTGAGAAACTGTTTGGGTGAGAGACTGCAGACAAAACCTGCTGTGGTGTATTTGGAGCCAGGTGGGATCACTGTCTTCTCCCGGGTAACAAGCAACAGGAGATGGCCTCCAGTTGTGACAGGAGAGGTTTAGATTGGATATCAGGGAAAATTTCTTCATGGAAAGGGTGGTCAGGGATTGGAAGGGGATGCCCAGGGGCGTGGTGGAGTCCCCATCCCTGGAGGTGTTCACAAGGCATGTGGAAGTGGCGCTTGGGGACGTGGTTTAATGATGGACAGGGCAGTGCTGGGTTAGACTTGATGATCCTGGAGGGCTTTTCCAACCTTAGTGATTCCATGATTCCAAGCATGCAGAAAAGAAAATAAGGAAAGGCAATTGAGGAGTTGTACCTTAAAGTCATGGTTAGTTAGAAGGATTTGGGGGAAGAGGGGGAAAAAAAAAGAACGCCCACAGGTCTGGCTAAAAAAATAAACTCGGAGCAAAAGCACAGCAGGAGGTCCACAGAAAGAACTTCTGATTATTACCCCTGAAAGGACTGTGATGGGGAAAATATGAGTGTGGGTCACACCTCTGCTCTGCCTTGCCGTGATAACCCTCACACCAGATAAAAACTGCCTGAAACAGAGCAAAGGATCCTCGGAAAAGAATCCTCCCCACATGTGAGAGCCTGTGAGCGTGTTGTGACAGTGAATTCCCAGTTTCAGCCAGACCTCAGCGCCGGGACTGGTGTGATTGGCAGGCAGTAATTGCACAGCTAATGAGTGATGATGATGATGATGAGTGATAATGGGTGAAAGGCTGAGGCCAAGGGAGGGAAGGCACCACAGAGGGCAAGAGGCGGACAAAGCAAGAGGCCAGAGCAGAGATAGAGCCTGGAGCGCTCCCGGAGGGAATCCATGGGTACACGGGGAATCAGGGGCAGCTGGGGTTGGAAGGGACCTCTGGAGACCCGCCCAGCCCAACCGCACTGCCAAGGCAGGGTCACCTGGGGCGGGTGACACAGGAACGCGTCCGCAGGGTTCTGACGGGGCTGAGGGCGCGGCAGCGGGCCCGGCGGGGTGAGCTGAGGGCTGAGGGTCCGGCTGCACTGAGGGTGAGCTGGGGCTGAGGTAGAGGGTCAGACAGGGCTCAGGGCGAGGGCGGGGCTGATGCGGAGGGTCAGACGGGACGGTCCCGGCCCCGGGGCTGTGGTTCTGGGCCGGGGTCGTGGCTCCGGGCCGGGGTCGTGGCTCTGGGCCGGGGTTTGGCTCTGGGCCGGGTCTCATCCCCGCCCCCCCCTCCCTCGCCCTCAGGGGCCGCCCTCCCCTCACGGCGCCGGCGGCGGGAAGCGCGCGCGCAGCCCCGCCCCTCGCCCCGCGCACGCGCGCTCCCCGCCCCCTCACCTCCTCCACGTCGCGCGGGAGGGGCCGGCGTTCGAAAAATGCCCGCGGCCTCCCATTGGTCGCCGGCGCGAGAGGCCACGCCCCCCACCGGCGCCCGCCGCGGCCACGCCCCCTCCCCTCACGGCGCCGCCCCCGCCCCTCCGCCCCCGCCGGTCCCGCCGCCGCCATTGGAGGGCGCCGCCGCTTTGTCCGCCGGGCCCGGTGAGTCCCGGCCCCGCCCGGCCCCGGCCGCGGCAGCGGGGCCGCCACCGGGAGGCCGCGGGTGGTGCGCGCGGGGCGCGGGGGCGGCCTGGCGGCGCCGCCGGAGAGGCCCCGGAACTGCCCTCAGCGCGACCCCCCCCCCCCCGCGCCGTGACAGGCCCGAGGCAGCGGGGGTGTCGCGACGGGGTGTCGCGACACGCAGCGCGGGCGGGGCGCGGTGCCGCTGGGGGGGCTCGGCCCGGCGCAGGCCCGAGGGGCGGCCCCGGGTGTCGCGGGGCCTGGCGGGGCCTCACAAAGGAGCTGCGGGGCCCGGGCGGCCCCAGAGCCGGCACCGCGCGGGCCTCGGGAAGGTCAGGGGCGGAAGGGGCCGACACGGCCGCGACACAACAAATAATCGCTATTTATAAACTTAGGCAGCGCCTTGGCCTTCCCGCCTCCCGGCCGCTTTGGCTGTGCGGGTGTTTTTTGGGTGTTTTTCCTGCACAGAGTCACTTCCGAGAAGTGCCGCCGCTCCGGGGAAACCTCTGTCTGGCTGCGCTTCCTAAAAAGAGGTCCCTAAGAGCCCTCGGCGGTTCCGGAGTGTGAGGGTACAGACCTGCGTGAGGCTCCCAGGCGCTGCCGAGAGCCTCCCTGAGCCCAGGTGGCCACAGCCTGGGTAAAGAATGTTAATGCCCCTCCTCCCCTCGGTGCACAGGCTCGGCGTGGTAAAGGCTGTTAAAGTCCACTCGGGAGCGGGGCTGTTCCCGACAGGCTCCCATTCCCAGTTGTTATGCGTATTGACACTCTGCGCTGTGATTTCTTTTTTTTTTTTTTATACCTAAAGCATCATAAAGATTTAAGGAGAGAAGGAGCAGCTGCCAGAATCTCGGCTGGTGTAAGCTGGTGTAGCCCCACCAGCTTACCTGCTTCACCTGGGGGCAGCTCCAGACCAGGGAGGCTTCTCACCTGTATTTTAACTATTTCCCCCCTCACCGGTGTCTGCAAACCACTAAGCCCGTCCTGCAAGAGAGGAAAAGTTGGCCCATGCAAAAGTTGGTTGTGGGTGTGTTCGCTCCTTTATACAGTGTAGCAGAGACCGATAGTTTGGGTAGTTTGTTTCTATCTGTGGTTTTTCGCAGCCACTCAAGTATTTCTCACTCTTCAGGAGCGTTACCGAGTTATCTCTGGGTTAACAAGTGTGTCACTTCCCAGTTCTTATCTCACTGTTGAGTAAGAGTTGCACTCAGTACATGACTTTTGTTTGTTTTGACCATAAATAGTATTTTTAGCATCTTCAAGAAAGAGGTGGCCAGCAGACCTTGGCAGGCAGTGCCCATTGAGGAGGGAAAGGATCGGAAGTGCTGGTGTTTATAAATATTGTCACTCCTCCGGGAGGGCAGTGAGAGGAGAGGGAGGTGAGCTCAGTTCAGGCACTGAGGTGTTGGATGGACCGGGCAGGAGAGCACTGACCTTCCTCAGGAATCGGTGGATAGAGTGGGAGATCCTTGGAAATCAGGAATGAATGGGGGTGAGAAGTACTCTTTTTGGGAGTAAATGCTTCGAACAAAGTGGCTTTTGCAGCTTTTTCCCCTTTAGCTGTGTGCTAAATTATCTCCTCAATGCATCGTTCACGTTCCTCAGGTAGAAGCTCATTAAATTATTTCTGTCCAGAATATCTTTTCCTCTTGTATTTTCCTTTTCAGCAGAAAGGGATGTGTGAATCTTTTGGCAGTGCTTTGTTACACGTGACCTGAGGTCCTCTGAGGATTTTAACTTCCATGAGAGAGAATAAAAGTTTTCCATTGATGGACTCTAATGTAAGGTGTAGGTAGATTTTATACAGACTGCAAAGAAATAATGGCTTTTATCATGTATAGTTTTGTCTGTAGGATAATAAGTGGTGGCTGAGTAATAGTTTGGGAGGAAGGTTTATACAGTGGGTTTAAGTTTAATCTGTCTAGGCAAGGAGGACATGGCCTGTAAAAGGTTCAGATGTAACATTTGCAGCCTAAATTTTCACTCAATTGTCAGCAGTTTGTCAGCATTCATAAAGCTGCATCCTGAATGAAGGCATTTTATCCAAGGCTGTGAAACTTTCAGCAGGAGATTTTCATGTTGGAGTAGTTTAAAGTTGGTGACCTAAACTTGCTTTAAACCTGAAGCTGAACCCTGTGCACTCTGATGGGGGTGATTTCATCCTCAGCAGCTTGTGGCAGTGGCAGCCTGTGGAGAATCTGGATCAAGGACCATTTTAGCCAAAAACCATTTCAAACTGTTGTCCCACAGAGATTGTCACTGTCACAACCCTGAGCATCAGTGCAGAGGCTATTTTGAGACAGCTGTGCAAGCAGAAATTCTGCTTCATATTAATCCCTTGGCTGAAGTTTTTGGGATTTCTGGGTGTGATGGTGCTGTAATTTAAGGTGCACACTGGCTGTGACTCTGCGTGGGGACACGAGGAGAAACTCCTGGATATAGGAGTGGAAGATAATCCAGGCCACGGAGACGATCTGCTGTCACTGCCTTCTGTGCAGGTCACAGATGGATGGGAGAGAATCTGTAACCTGTGAGTGATTTTATACTGAGCTTGGGGTGAAGAGCAGTGGAGGTGAGGCAGGAATTTACTTCTGTTTTAATAAACCTCTTTGCAGATTGAGCTGGCTTGGGGTGGGTGGTGTTAGACCCTCTCAGGGACGAAGTGCTGAGCTCAGCTCTGGGTGGCAGCATCAGTCTCACTCCAGTAATGAGCCTTTTTCTTCTTTCTTTTTTTTTCTCCTTTTTTTTCCCTTTTTTCCTTTTTTTTGTTCAGTGAAAGCAGCATCTGTGTGCACAGAAGGGCAGGGGGGCAGTTTTTGCTGTACTCTGTAAAAGTCAGGACAGGCAAGGTGTGAGTCCGGTTGCATTCGTAGCATTTGGAGCCAGAGGCCCAAACTCAACCCTGAATGAAAGTATTTTCGAATGGAAATAGATCTTTGTGCTTACAAAAACTCTCCTTTGGGTGTCTGCGTGTAGGAATTCCTGTTTGGACACTGCAAGCATGAGGGATTTTCCCTGTGCGTGGGGGTTGGTTGTTCCCCCCATCACCCCATTTAGGGAAGGGGTGGATGGAAAGGACACTGTAACACAGTCAGCCCAAGGAATGTGTTGCCTGGGAGCTCTTGGATCCATGTCCTGGACCACTGTTCCTGTTTAATTGGAACAAGCTGCTTTCTGCAGCAGCTCAGGTAGCCTGGACCAGATCCCTGGGAGCCTCCACTGCAGGAGAGCTGCAAACACAGCCCTTGGACTGAATGAGCTGCAAAGTCTGGGCAGCTGGGACACATCCCAGGAAAGCAGTGGCCATCAGGATGGGGATAAACCCCGGTAAATGGCAGCAGAAGGGATGGGAATGCCAGCTGTGCTCGGCCACGTGTGAGGGAGTTTCCGAGCAGGTTGCCAGACAAGGATCAGAAGTGGGGACTAACTCGTATTTTGTATCCCATAGCACATTTTATTCCCTTGCACAACTTCAGGCTGGTTTAAATGACCAACTACTGCTGGTCTGACCTAAGCAAGTCCAGCTCAGTCAGCTGGAAAAGCCAAAGGCAGGGCAGTGAGTGCTGGAAGGGCTCAGGGAAGCAGCAGTGACAGTTTCTGAGATGTTTAAATGCTCTTCAGCTTTATAGAGTAGTAAGCAATTGCACAGTAATCAATAGCCTGGTTTTTAAATCCAATTTTACTTTGCTTCTTAAGCCTTTCTGACAATAAATAGTTGTTCTTATTTGCACTGCTTGTAAGATCGTTGGGTTTGTATCCCTTGACACCTTCAAGTACATAAAAACTGGTTTTTACCCCTTTTTGACCTCATTTCTAGACTGGGGTCATGTGCTTTATACCTGTCCCATCTCAGTGCATCCATCAGCCGTTCGTGTGATGTGACAGAAAGGGGACACCCCCCAGCTCAGGACTGGCCAAGCTTCCTCATTTTCCAATTGCTCATTTCCAGCAGCCTCACACTTGGATTGCCGAGTTCCAAACCTGATTGATCCCGAAACGTTTTCCCTCCAAGGGAGATTGAAGGCTGAGATAAGTTGAAATATCTTATGGCCAGCAGAAATGCAAGGACTCAGCCAAACTGTGCCTCAAATTAATTTTTTTTTGAATATTTTCGTGTCTGTTACATTAGTGTGGGGACTGCACACTTCTGAAATGTTATCCAAAATGTGTCTCACTTGAAGCCTCCCTTTCCTTTGGCTCTAACAATGTGCTGATAACTCAGGAGAGAATGGTTACAGTTTCTCGTAACAGTTCCTGGAAAGCTCCCTGTACCTTTGGATCTTCCATTAGTGGGCATTCCCTGAGCTGGGAGACTGGACACGTTCCAGAAAACCAGAAATTTGGGGGGTTTTGCTGCTTATCAGATGGATTACCAGCTTTGGAAGAACTGGTTCATCTTAGTTTGGGAACCTGTGAACCTGCATTCAAAGGACCTTTAGGACAATGGGTGTGAGTAGCTGTGTGAGGAGTAACTTTCTGTGCTCCTGTGAATCCTGGTGGTTGTTTCATTGCTGATGCAATTCTGTTTTTCTGAGTAGACCACGTTTCAGTGTTCATGACAGTTGTCCAACAAGCACCTTGAAAACTGCATCCTCAGCTGGTGGCCTCGTCCCCTTTCTAAGCACAACGTTTGTTTGGTGTTTGTATAAATCAAAATACACTTATTACTTTAATTTTACTGTTATTAAGAGTGATGCTTGTGATTGCAGCTGTGCTTCCTGTTTAGAGCTGTCTTTTGAAATAGGGTGTTCAGGTAATGTTTTGTGTGGTTTGATTTTTCCATTCAATAAAATTTTTTTTTTTTTTTTTGAGGGGGGAATGAGTTTTTCTGCATCTGTTGCAAAACCACCTTCATCTTTTTGAGGGGCTAAATTCAGGCCTGTTGGTGGTCGATATTTCACACCCAGGGCAGAAAATGACTTTTGATCCCTGTGTGGAAAGGAAGGGGCTGAGCAGGTGCAGTGAGATGCTCTCACAAGGTGGGCCTGTGACTTTGCCCCTGGAGACTCTCAGTGCTTTGAAGTCAGGAGGGGATTATCCTCCTGCCCCCTTGATTCCCTTTGGAGCAGGAGATGATCCATGCAGAGGGAATCCACAATTTCTGCTGGGTTCTGCCTTCTTTGCCTGCACTGTAGGCACAGAAGTGAGGAATTGTGATAAGTTTTACTCTTCAGAGCAAAAAGGTTTGTGCGCTGATCTAAACAAAGAGGTTTTGAGAACTCAGGCGATTTTAAGTCAAAGTTTGGGAGTGCTGTATTTTCATGCACGTGCCATGCAGGTCACACAGTTTAAAATAAATAAAACCCAGGGCCAGCTCAGTCCCAGTGTGGCTTGTGTGTGTCATCCCAGGGAATGTGCCTTTTGTAGCCCCCAGCTGATTTCCCTGAGGAGGCATCTGGAGTTGGTTGTTTTGGGACTCATTTCAAAATGTTGGCATTTTTTTAAAGGACTTCAGGCTCTGCTTGCATGAAAAAACATTGGATACTGAGCTGAAGCCTGGTGAAAATTTTCATTTTTCCTCCCCCTTTCCACACTTGAGGAAGGATGATCCCTTAAAACAGGCCAAAAATGTGCTGGCCTGTAGTTCATATTTTCTAATTGGCCATTAGCATTTTTTTCCCCATCCTGACATTTCACAGGAAAGCTTCATTCATCTCCTTGTTTTTATTTTTTATTTTTTTTGTGGGAGTTTGGCATGTGGTGTGTTTTGGTTGTTCTGTTTGGTCTCAGAAGAAAACACACTGTGCTGCTGGGCTTCGCTTTCCCCGGTGCTGAGGCAAGGCTGTGGTTTCTCAGTGACTGTTCAGTTCCTGTCAGAAGTGCCTCTGATTGGGAATCTCCGGTGCTGGAAGATGAGAGGACTGTGTTTTGGGGCAGGAATTGGTGTTGGTGTGGTACAGGACAGCTGCTGACAGTGCTGAAAGTCATCTTGGAGGCAGGGCTGGCAGCGATGGTGGGTCTCTGCTCAAGAGCAAAACACTCACACTGGGCAAAATACTTATTAAAAGTGAAAATGTATGGAAAGTGCCTCCCTTTGAGCAAAAACCCACCCAGCACAGGGGACAGTGGGAGCATTTGGCGAGTTCTCTGTGAGGAAGAGCACAGGCTGGAGCTTGACTGGGGGTGGAACTGGGGAGGAGGGTGCAGCCCTGCTTTGCTGGAGGTGAGGCTTTGCCTCTGAGGGTTTTGGAGGGGAACTGAACGAGCCCATTTTGTGATGAGCCCTGTTGGGTGATGGAATCAGTGGAACCCTCTCCATAGGAGAGGCCAGTGCAGGCAGGTGGGCAACAGGTAAGAAAGGCTGTCACAGTGTAACAGGAGGAAGGACTGAGAGTTGGAGAGGGTTAAACTGAGCTTAACCTGTTTGGTATCCATGGCAGTGCATGTGTTTGGAGCAGAGTTTTGGAAAGCTTACCCCTTTTTGTGGCAAGCATGCAGAATGCTGGTTTGTTTGTTATGTTTTTTTTATCGACAGCCTCCTTCATTTCTTTAAACTGCATGGGGTTTAATTTGGGGTGGGGGCATGGTTTGGGTCCCCAGTGTTTGTGTTTCCTGCCTAACAGACTGAATGGTTTAATTCCTCACCCCCTGTGTCAGCTGCTGCTCTTACCCAGCGGCTCTGAGGGCCACAGTGCAATGGCTGCTTTTTGCTAACGCTTGCCCGGAATTTAAAGAGCCTTTTTATCTTTCAGCCATGTTTCAGTGGAGCAGCTCTGGCTTGCACCTTCCCCAGCTCTGCTCCATCCGTAGCTCTGCAGTTCCCATCCACGTTTCAGCCCCTCTGTTGAATGCAAGTGTTGCTCGTCAGCTGTGTCGGTCCCGAGCTGTAAATCATTTACCCTTTTCTTTTTGATCTTTAGTTTGATAGATGCGTGGACGTAGATGTTTTTGTTTTGTTAATTTTCACACCCCATCTTTTCTGTACTTTAGGTTGACTCCTCACTGCACTGTGAAAACCATTAGGAAAAAGTTCCTTGGGGTTAAAACCTGGGGCTCCACAGTGTTGGGGCTAGAAATTAATTTAAATGGCGACTGATCTGTCTGAAGCTGAACCCGTGCATCATAAGGCGCTTCCACTCTTAGCGGGAGCTCAGCTGATCCACACGGACAAGTTAAGTGAGGTAGGGGCTGGCCCTTTCTCCAAGCTTGCCCTTGGATCAGTCCTTGACTTCCAGTCCTGCTGAAGGTTACTCAGTACTCTTTCTCCCCTGCTTCCAGGAGACTCGACTGGGAGCCTAACAAACTCTGCATCCCCTCCCTGCTTTCCCTGAGATGATGTCTCTCTCCAAATCCTCACCTCTCATTTAATTTAGAATTGAAATTGCTTCTTTTATAACCGTAAAATACGAATCTATCCTCTCCTAGTACGCTTTGAAGGAGCTGGTTTGAGGGTTACTGTGCTTTAACATCCTGAAACATCCAAACCAGAACATTTCTACCTATGCTGCTTTGATTTGCTTTAATCCCGTTTCAAACCTTGCTGGTTCTTCCCAGCATCTTGTGGTGATTTTCACGTGCTCCTTGCAGAAAGTCGAAGACGACACGATGCCAATCCGTCGCTCCGTGAATTCCACCTCCCGGGAAACCCCTCCCAAGAGCAAACCTGCCGAGGGGGAAGAGGTCAAAGCAGGTATGGAACAGTTCAACAGTGGGTTGTTAAAAAGTGCAGCCAAACACAGGCTTGTGTTCTGAAACTCCCAAAAAACCCAACTGCCAAGGTTAAAGCATCACTAACGCTTGGCTCCTTGTCCCAGGCTTCTCCAGGATTATTGGAAGTTGTGTTTTGCAGACACTGTTTTCAGCTCGAACCCATTTGTTTTGTCTTTCGTACCCCTTGGCAAAGTCCTGACACTCCAGACATGAAAATCTGGCTAAATATAGTCCCTTTTAAGCTTGCACATCTTTGAGAGTAAAGAAAGTGGGAAGTTTCAGTAGTGTCAGGATGATGGCTTGAGATCAAAAGGTAGAGCTAATGAACAGAAAAACAAAGCATTTAATTTTTTTCTTTGTTTTTCTGAACAGAAACATTTTACCACAATGTGTCATAAAATCCAGTCTGGGCTGAGCAGCCTCACCTCAGTGTCTCAGAGTGTGTCACTTCACTATTACAATTGGTTTCGCTGACTTTGTCCTCTCTGGTGTCACAATTAACTGAATCCCATACAAAACCCTCTCTTAATTCACTGTACATTTTAAACACCTCCGTGGGAAAGCTGTGATGGGAATGTTCCAGGAATTCTTGAGCTGCACAGAGCAGCGATGGTGGGCAGCTCTTTATCCAAAACGTGTGGAATTTTGGTTTATATTCGTCGTATCTAGTAGGCAGCCTGGTCTCTAAGGCCTGTTCTCAGCTAAATATGTATTTGCTAAATTGATTTCTGACTGGATTTGATCCTTCTGATACACAAATGTTCCTACCAGTTACATGTGCAATCTAAAGCATCCCAAACCTGGAAAAATGGGATGGGATGGGATGGTAAATACCCTTCAAGTGCTTCTGGGTTTGAAGACAACTTGGTCATAAACAAAGCTACTTCATTGAATCCCAGACTGGTTTAGGTTGGAACGGACCTTAGAGCTCATCCCATTCCACCCCCTGCCATGGGCAGGGACATCTCCCACCAGCCCAGGTTGCTCCAAGCCCTGTCCAACCTGGCCTTGGACACTCCCAGGGCTGGGGCAGCCACAGCTTCTCTGGACCTGTGGCAGTACCTGTGTGTGTCTATCTACATTTCCTCTAGAGATGGGTGTTTCTGCACCTCCCTGAGTTAAAAACACTGAATGCTTAAACTATTGCAGAATCTCAGTGTGTCATGGCAG
This sequence comes from Myiozetetes cayanensis, assembly GCF_022539395.1. NCBI lineage: Eukaryota > Metazoa > Chordata > Aves > Passeriformes > Tyrannidae > Myiozetetes > Myiozetetes cayanensis. The sequence continues at coordinate 7,187,462 of NW_026087499.1, read as the reverse complement.
TGGTTTCCTCCCCCTTCCCCTGCCAGGCCTCTCTGCTGAGGGACAGCTGCAACAGCAACTCCTGGAGCTGAGAGGATTCCCCCTGACACTGGGGGAGTTGGTTCATTGTGAAAATGCTTCATGATGTTGTTTGCAGGTTTTCTGGCATTTGAGGGTTGATTGCACTTTATCAAAGCTCTTATCAGTAGTTTTCTTCACTTTTTAAGTTACATTTAAATCATTTATTTAAATTAGAGAAAAGAAAGCAGTGGGAAATAATTTTTGGGGTGTGTTTTAAGCCTTTTTTTTTTTTTCCCCTTTACACTCCTGAAGAATAGAAAGCTGGTTTTAGGCAGTAACTTGAAGCTTTTTCACATCTTTTAGATGCAGAAGTCACCTCTGAGGAATCTGCCTCTGTTGGAGAGGAACAGGAGACTGAAACCCTGCCTGCTGCATCCAATGAAGCAGAACAGCCAAAGGAACCTGAGAATGAAGCAAAGGGGGAAACAAAGTCCTCAGAAGAAACCAAAAAGGAGTAAGGCTTGCTTGGTGCTGAATTCAGGGAATTGGGTAGGATTCTGAAGGAAGTCAGGGCTTAGAGAGAGAAAGGGTGGTGGGAGAGATGGGGAAATGGGATGAGCCCCTTAAGGTGCTCATATTTCTCAGGAGGAAGCTGCTGATCATACATAGCTGCTGTTCTAGGACACACGTGAGGCTGAATGTCGGGACAGGCTCTCTTTTACTCACAGAAACCTCCAGATATTCTATAAATTATTTTAATTTAAGCAATGGCAGACATTCTGGGCTTGGGGGGGTGGTGTCTGTTGACTCTGTTTTAGTGCCTCTTGTCTTACTGTTGCTCTGTGTGCTCCCCAAGCGAGAAGGAGCAGGCCAAGGAGAAGGAGAAGAAGGTGAAGAAGACCATCCCTGCGTGGGCCACGCTGTCTGCCAGCCAGCTGGCCCGGGCACAGAAGCAGACCCAGATGGCAGCCACGTCCCGGCCCAAAATGGACGCCATTCTCACCGAGGCCATCAGGGTGAGCGGGACACGAGTGTTTCTTTGGTTCTGCTGCTGCAAAGCAGAACGATTTGTGTGCCTAAAATGCACTGTTTCAGCTTGCTGTCTGTCAGCAGTGTGTCAGGTGTGTGTGCTTCTGCCTGTGGAGCCAAAATGTGAGTCCATGAGGATGATAAAGGGCCCTGTAGCTGATTTCTTGGTTTAGAATTTGCTTCCCTCCTTAATTACATCATGAGAAACAGCCAGGATGGCCTAACCTGGTGGATTGCTGTCATGAGTTATTTGCTGTGCCTTCTGGATGCATTTAAATTTCTTTATCTTGATTAAGACATCTATTTGATGTGTGTTCTTTCTTCATCATTAACTTACTCTAATTCAGGACAGAGGGAGGTACTGTAAATCTTCATTCTCTTAAAAAAAATAATTGACAGCTTGTTCTGACTTAGTGATTCCTCTGCCTGATGTTAATAAAATGCTTTAGCAGTTGTGCAGTGTTGGTTTGCCAGAAGGTGCTGTATTTTCTGTTTTAAGCCGTTCCATGTCAGTGCTTCAGAGCAAGGGGGTGCTTGATGTGTGCTTGCTGTGCTGCCTTTGTGTTGTCTGCTCTTCAGCTACTCTGAAGGCAAAAGTTAAGTATTTCATTAGTCCTTTTAAGCTCTTGAGTCCTTGTGAGGAAGAGGCCAGCCCTGGCACCCTGTGCATCAGTCCAGTCTCTGTTCTTCCAGCCCCACTCAGGACAGTCCCAGTGCAGGTGGGTTCTACTGATGTTTTGTTTCTGTTTCAGGCCTGCTTTCAGAAGAGTGGGGCCTCGGTGGTTGCAATAAGGAAATACATCATCCACAAATACCCTTCCCTGGAGCTGGAGAGGAGAGGGTATCTCCTGAAGCAGGCACTGAAAAGGGAGCTGGAGAGGGGAATCATCAGGCAGGTAAGAGCTGCTTTGTGGAGCAGCACTGGAGGTGGCAGTGGAAGGGAGACTTTTTACAAGAGCATGTGTGACAGGACAAGGGGAACGGCTTCGAACTGACAGACAGTAGGTTCAGGTTGGATACTGCAAAACAATCCCTCCCTGTGAGGGTGGGCAGGCCCTGGCACAGGGTGCCCAGAGAAGCTGTGGCTGCTCCAGCCCTGGAAGTGTTCAAAGCCAGATTGGATGGGGCTTGGAGCAAGCTGGGCTGGTGGGAGGTGTCCCTGCCCATGGCAGGAGCTGGGACTGGATGGGCTTTAAGGTCCCTTCCAACCCAAACCAGTCCATGATCCTGTGACTTACACAGGAGTTTCTTGACTCCATTGCTAATGGAGGTGTCTGGGTTGACCATGTTCTCCCTAGTGGAGGTTAATGAGGCTCTGTCTCCACTCTGTTAGACCTGACAGATTTCAGCACTGTTCTGGCACTCAGCTGCTTTGCACAGTTGGTTTTTGTGCAATTACTGACCGTTTCTGGGGGTTGTGTCACACAGCATTGCAGCACCCAGGAGTCCAGCAGTGGGTTTCTAACACTGCAATTTATGCCTGTGTTATCTGCCAGGATCTCCTGCTCAGGACAGCAGAGTCTCTATTAATGTCTGGCTGCAGCTTCTGATCTTATTGAAGTTTAAGTGGGTTCAAATCAGGCCTCTGCCATCACCAGGGTGACAACACATTCAATGTCATGAGATGTCATGATATCAGTGAGTCTCTCTCAAGTTGATATTATTCTGAGTTACCCTACTGAAGACTGAAATGGACTTTCTTTTGAACTAGGTGAAAGGAAAGGGAGCTTCTGGGAGCTTTGTGGTGGTGTCTAATGCAGGAAAAACTGTTCCAAAAGCCAGAGACAGAAAGGTAAGATGGATCATTTTAAACCATTCTCTGAAAAATCTTGCACTGAAACACACACACTTTATGTACCTAATCCCTACACAGAGAGTGTCCCCTCCTTGCTGTGTTTCTCCTCCTCAAGCACAGTCATTAAAACACCCTTCCCACTCACATCAGAATCAGAAAGCTACTATGAGAACTGAAAACCGAGTTGAATGATCAAATTCTTAGTTTTAAAATGTTTACATTAAACCCCTAGGCTTTGATTCAGAGGCAGAAAACTGAATAACCATGAAGCTCCTCCTCTGTCTTTACCTGGTAGAGAGAGATGCCTCTCAGGTATTGTAAGAGAGCTTTATACTGCTGCTGTGTCTGTTCTATCTGTTGTGTGGATAAAGGGAGCACTCCAGTCTCCAGGACTGCCAGGTGAACATTTTTCCATGAGCTGTGAGGGCAGAGGGAGGAAGAAGAAAAAATCCTAAAGCTGCTGGAAGAAACCTGCTGATGTTGGGTGTTGTTCTGAGGCAGTCAAATGTGATGGGGCTGGTTTTTTGAGCTTCGCAGTCAGTCATGGCTCCAGCACTGCTGTTCTCCACTCTGTGCTGTGCTGGGTGTGTGAAACACATTCCTAATGCTGCAGTCACAAAATCCTCACCTGGAATTGCCCATCCCCTGGGGGCTCCTCTCTGACCTCCCAGGGAGACCAAGAGCCCTAAAACTGAGGGAAATGGTCACACACTCGGTGTAGGGCACTGAAGGAAGGTAATTGCATTGTAGCTCTTTAAACAGAGGCCACTGGCCCCATGAGAAGTGTGAGCAAAGCACCTGATACCTGCTGAGACATGACTTCTCTCTGCAGCTTCTTGGTGTCTGTGTTTGTAGTTCCCTTCTCTGTGTGGCAGCAAAACAAATGTTTTTGGTGAATTCAGCTGGCTGGGGAGCAGCTCCCTCACCCACTGGACTGTTTGCAGAGCTGCTGTTCAGCATCAAATCACTGAACTTCAGCACATTTTCTCTATAAAGAGTAGACCTTTCTTTCCTGATCATACCCTCTCACTGTAACAAAAAGGATGGAGGAAAACTTAGAAGGGAGCGTTGGCTTCAATCAAGCTCTTATTGTGTTACCTCAGAAAAAAAATGGACTCGTGTTTAGCTGCTCATTTTGGGGAAGATTTGATCTGTGTAGATGGGTCCTGCCTTTGATGGGTTTTAATTTTCGTGTCAGAAAGGGTTGTAAAGCCCTGGAACAGGGCAGTGGTGGAGTCACCATCCCTGGAAGTGTTCAAGAAACGTGTGGATGTGGCCCTTGGGGACATGTTTAGTGGTGGCCCCGGCAGCACTGGGGGAACAGTTGGACTCAATGATTTTAAAGGTCTTTTCCAACCTTAATGATTCTGTGATTCTATGATTTTTCTCCTGTCTCTTTGAAGGGTAGCAGAGGAAAAATTTCTACAGAAAAAGGAAGGAAATCATTAAAAATAATGTTAAATACGCAGCAATTTGTATTTGTAAAGCTTTCCTAAGACTCCTATGAAAGTTCAGCCAAATTTGCTCCTTTTTACTTAAGGTTTTAAAGTTGTTAATTTAGAGAGCTACCTTCCAGCACCTGGTTTTCCAGCTCTGTGGCCGTGGCCAGGAGCTCTTCTCCCCACCTGGGCATTGGTGGTTCAGAAATCCAGAGTTTTGGGCCTCGCTGATGTGTTCAGGTGTGTGTGTTTCAGAAAAGCACCTCGGCCCCGACTGCAGAGCAGCAGGTGAAGCTGGAGGACGTGCTGCCCCTGGCCTTCACCCGCCTGTGCGAGCCCAAGGAAGCTTCCTACAGCCTGATCAAGAAATACGTGTCTCAGTATTACCCCAAACTCAAAGTAGACGTAAGGTAGGTTCTGGAGTCCTCTGGCAAGCAGAGGATCAGGGGAGCTCAGCCTTCCTCTGGCTCTGCCTCCCTCCATGGTGCTTCAGTCCCATCTTTAAGCAGGTGTTGCTCTGAGTGGCAGAGCCTGTGGAAAGCTTGAGGGAAAGCGGTGCCTTTTTCTGCATCCCCCATCCCAGTCTGTCCCTGACACTGCTCTGCACACCTTAACCAAACCCACGTGCCCTCAGCTGTGGGGATGTGAAGGCCTGGGGGTCTCATCCCACGTGGTTCTGGGTGCTTCAGCTGGCACACGTGTGCAGCAACCTCACAGTTTGCCTGTAGGGAGCGAGTTGAGGCTTGGGAAGCAAAGCCCTGTGTGTCACCTCCAACAGGGGCTCGTGTCAGCCCTTGGTCACCTGTGAGCTGACTGCCTGCCCACCACACCCAGCTGTGCTGTTGCAGGGAGGGAATCCTGCCCAGGGCAGGTGCCTGTTCCTGGCAGAGGCACCGAGCAGGTGCTGCAGCTCAGCTCCCACAGCGCTGCCTTGTTCCGTGTCACGAGCCCCTGACAGGGCTCCATTTACCGTGTCTGTACGTGGGCAGACAGCGCGGTGAGCGCCGCTCTGCTCACGCTCTGCACACGGTTGTTTCTCTGTTTGTTTTTGAAGCTGTCAGTGTGTGTCAGTAAAGCTTTCTCCTCCTGTGTTTCAGGCCCCAGCTGTTGAAGAATGCCCTGCAGAGAGCTGTAGAGAAGGGCCAGTTAGAGCAGATCACAGGGAAGGGAGCATCTGGGACATTCCAGGTCAGAGACTGAGTTCATCTTCTGTTGACCACAAGCCTTGGATGTCACTTACTGCGCCCTGTCCCCTGGTTTCACTGGGCACCCCTTTCTTCAGCGGCCTGGCACGTCCAGGCCTTGTCCAGCTCTGAAGCAGTAGGACTCTTGGTCTGCTCTTGGTCTCCATTTCAGGAGCAGACCCCCTGTTTCCTTGCTGAGCACGCTGCACACGCTGCCTCAGCTCTGACTCACCAGCACAGTAGGGAGCTGGTGGGGTGAGCCTTCCTTCCCATCCCTCACTGGAAGTGCAGCAGGTACCCCAGATGCCTGCTGTGTCTTTTACTCACGTCTGTGCCACAGAAGTCCCTCGGGTACATTTGGTCCGTGGGATGAGGATGATCTGATGTGTTTTGCTTTATCCCCTCCCCTGAGCGACTGGTGGTGTGTTTGGGGTCTGGGGTGAGGTGTTGCTGATGAGCCCCCCAGGCCAGCTGACTGACTGGGCCTGGCCTCCCACTGAGAGCTGGGAGAGCAGCGTTCCCTCTGCAGTGTTTAATGTTCAACGTATCTGTGCTAATGCAGGAGCGCCGACCCACCTGGTGCAGAGGAGCTTGTCCTGACCTGGTTTGGGAGAATTTTGTCTTGATGCTTTTCTCTTCCTCCTTGGAAAATAGCTGAAGAAATCAGGGGAGAAGCCCCTGCTGGGTGGGACTCTGATGGAAGACGCCATCCTGTCTGCTATTGTGGCCATGAACGAACCGAAGACCTGCTCCACCACAGCGCTGAAGAAGTATATCCTGGAAAATTACCCAGGGACCAACTCCAACTTCCAGGGTAAAGTACCAGCCATGTCACACTGCTGTGTGCTGACAGAGTTCTGCAGCTGCAGATGTGCCTGTGCAGCACCTTTAAACTGTTCCATCGAGCTTGCAGGGAGCTGCAGCTGCTCAGCTCTTTGTGCTGCAGAGATGCTCAGTGGTTTTAATTCCCATCAGTCCCTTTCAAGCCGGACAAAGGCCTGTTCCTGAGACAGAATGCATGATCCTCTTGTCTGTAGCCAGGAAGGGGGAATAGTATTCAAGTACTTGATTGCTCTTAAATCACCAAGTTGATTTCATCTGTCTCTCTCTGTTTTGAAAGGCGACAGCTTGCTATCAGTGCACTTCCTAATTGCTTTTTATTTAGAGAAGTTGCATAGTCTGACTTCTAAAAAAATTCCTGAGCACCCCTCTTACTGATTTGTTCGAGGTCCTTGTTTGGCTCTGATTTTTAAAAGGTCAAGCAGATGAGGAGAGAAATGAATCCCGTTGTATTTGGAAGGAGATGTGGCTTGTCTTTGTTTCCAGGAGTGACACTGATGTCTGGTTTGATGTTGGCTTTAGCAGAAGCAATGCTATCAGAGCTTTAAAGCAGATCTGGGAGTGGCTTATTTGGGTAATTTGGGCTGAGGCCTTCTGCCAGTTAGAGACTGATGTCAAGTGTGACTTCTTAATCTTAGGGCAGGGAAAAGAGCTTCCAGGCTTCCTAACTGGAATAAACCTTCCTGGAATGGTTTATTCTCAGGACCGTTGGAAATGTCCCTGGTCCTTAGAGGGCTGTGCTGAGCCAGCCTCCAGTGCTTGTCACTCCTGCAAGGCAGATAAAGAAATCTCAGCTGCAATCTGTTGTTTTCTTCCTCCTTCCGTTACGTAAAAGGAATTTTGATGATCTCTGCTTTGTTCTGAGAGCAACTGGAGGAAAATCTGATGAGATGAGAAAGCAGAGCCAGAGCTCAGCTCTCCTCCCCAGTTTATACCTCAGCTTATAACCGGACTTGACTGGGGTCAGTCAAATCCTTTACATGCTGCTGTTGATCTTTGGTACCCAGAGGAAAACCAGCCTTGGGGTTATAACCATAAACCTCTTTGGGACGTGTTTAAAGGGCAGCCCCCACTTTTCCCTGGGTTTGGAGGGAGCTCAATATGTAAATGGCCCCTCTAATTCAAGCTGGAAATGGTTCTGAACTGACTAAACCACCACAGCCCTTTGCCACAGACAAAGATCCCCTGTACTTGCACGGTTTGAGTTGCAATTCTTACCCAATGCACAATGGAATGGCTGAAATAAAAATCTGGAATCAAAGACTGGAATAAAAAGTGCATTTGTTGTATTTCTAGACCACATATTTTACCCTTTAGGAAACAAAACAAAAAGCAAAGCACAGAACAGGGAATGATGCAGCACATATGACATTTAGAACATGAGGAGGGCAAAAGCAGGGAAAAAGGCTTGTTTTAAAAAAACCCTTTGGAGGACAGGGTGAAGAAAGATGAGACCTGGGTTAAATTTGGACAGAAGTAGTTACATGGTGCTGCTGAATGCATTTGAAGGAGCATCCCTTGATCATGACATCAGAAACATGCACCATTCTTGACTTCTTCCCTTGAGAATGTAGAGCTACACCTGCCACGTGCTCAGGAACAAAAACACTTGCATCTTACTTGAAAATTGGCTGTGAGAGGATTTCCCATCCTGACTCCAGCTCTCCTATCAGAGGGCACTGCAGAGAGCAGTGAAGTCAGACAAGAGGACAAAGATAGTAACACAACCTCTCTCTGGTTTCTTTTCTCTTCCACAGTGCACCTACTCAAGAGAACCCTGCAGAAATGTGAGAAGAATGGCTGGATGGAGCAAATTTCTGGCAAGGGCTTCAGTGGAACCTTTCAGCTTTGCTTCCCTTATTATCCCAGGTAAAGAGCTTGGCTGTAAAATGATGTTCAAGAGAAGTTGTTGCACGGGTCAGGTTGCAGAGCTGAGGTTTATGAGCCAACCTTCTATTTACAAGGAGGTTGTGAGGGGTTTAGAAACTGATGAGCTGCCAAACTGTCCCCCTTACTCTGGCTGATGACATTGCTTGGGTGAACATAGAGCTGATTTCATTAGCAGGGTTTGCAGGGAAGGAGCAATCAGGGAAAGAGCCAGAGAAGAGGCCTGGGGCATTCCCAAGCTGTTGTGCTTCTACCACTGCAGAGACTGGGGAATGTTGGTTTGGGATAGCAGCAATCACAGAATTCTGGGGGCATTTCTAGGTTAGGCTCAAAGCTGTAACCTCAGGGGGAATCTGCTGTGCCAGAGGAGAGCCAGGGCTATCCAAGGCCTGCCAACCCTGGAGTCATATCCTTAGAGGCAACTCACACTCTGAGCAGCCCCCTCTTGTAGCCCAGATGTGCTCTACCCAGAGAAGCAGCAGGATGAGGACTCCGAGGAATCTGATGAGGAAGAAGAGGAGGAATCTGAGGAGGAAGAAGAATCTGAAGAGGAAGAGTCTGAGGAGGAAGAGCCCCCACCAAAGAAGAGGTATGGCAGCATGAGAGATGAGTGGGCTCCTTTGGATGAAATGAAAGTGTCTGTCACAGCTGTAGAGGGCTCAGGTGACTCTTGGTGTGGTCATTTATCCACAGGAATGTTGCTCACAGGTGTTGGAAGGAGAAGTTTCTAATTATTCCTTGCTCCAGAGATACTGATCTTCCCCTTTCCATAATTTGAAGCTTTCCTCTTTCTTCCTCCAGCTGAGAGAGAACCTGTGTTTATTCTTCATATTGCCTTTAGTCTCCTGCTTTATAAAGTGGGATGTTTCACACGGGGCTTTTTGTATTTACCAAGTGTTTCCTTAGGAAAACTCTTCCCTACAGTATTATTTGCAGCTCTGTAGCCAGACAAGAGAGCTGCCCTCACTCAGAATGTGGATTTAAGATGTGTTGTTCATTAAGTAATGAAATTCCATTTAGAGAGGAGAGGGAGTGCTGAGGGCTCTTAATTGTTCTGACAGCTCACTGATTCACTGTCATTATTTATTTGTTTATTTGCCTAAGGAAGGGGTTGGAAGCCTCTCTGGCAGAGCTCTGTGGGGATGGGCAGAGCTCAGCGTGGTGAGAGCTACCGGAGGAGCTCTTGTTCTTTGGGATGCAGCTCACGGAATGTGCTGCTGCGTGAGGAGCAGCCGTGGCAAAGAACAGGGATGCCAAGATCTGCCTCGTTACTGCCTGTTGCTGACAGCAGCTCTGCTCCTGGCACCCTTACACCTCCACTGAGCTCCTGTGCTGTCTCTCTTCCTGACAGGATGCAGAAGAGACCACCTCCCAAATCCCGGAGCAGGGCCCCTCCGATGAAGCGAAGAGAGTCCAAACCCAAGCCAAGGAAAACCCCCGCAGCCCGCCGGGGGAAAGCAAAGCCCCCTCCCAAGGTTAAGACCCCTGCTAAGAAAGCCAAACCAGCAGCCCCAGCCATCAAGAAACCCTCTGGGGGCAGCTCTTCCAAGAAACCAGCAGCCAGCGGGAGGAAGGAAGTGAAACCCTCGCCTAAGGGCAAATCCACCATGAGGAAATCTCTCCGGGCAAAAAAGTAAAATGTTTCCAGTGTCAGGGAACCCCATGGTCAAATCCACAATCTTGTTTTATAAGTCAACGTGCATTTGTATTTTAGTTCTGATGCTTAAACACTTCTTTTAATTTTTTTTTTAATTTTTTTTTTTTCTTGAATGGGGAAAAAGCTGAAAACTAAATCAAACCGCCCCGAGCGTTCGGTAGATCTCGATGCTGTGCCTCGTGCCTGCCCCTCCCCTGGAACGAGTCATCTTTAGTTTCTGCAATAATTTTAGGACTTTTCTAGGGCGTCTCTAATCTGTACATTTACGGTGTTCCGCGTGGGTTCCGGGGGGAGGGTTGGCTTTTAAAACAATTCTTCAAAGAAGATCTTTATATCTTTAGACAGCAGGAACAGGATGACTGGGGGAATGTGATTCTCTAATGAGAAGGTGCCGCGGCAGAAGAGTCCTCCCCACATCCCTGCATGCCGAGGGCCTTGGCGCTCCCGTGGGGGAGCCGTGTACATACAGCACTTGCACTGAGCCCCGAGGTGCTGCTTTCCTCAGAGCCACGGGCTGAGGGTGGGGCACACCCAGCTCCTCCAGGGCTGTGTGACGAGGGTGAGTCGCATCTTCGGCCTCTCCTGAGGGTCTGGTGCCAGAGGGGCTCCAAAAGGGGCAGTTCTCGATCAGGCGGGGGATTTGAATTAGTGTTTCCACGCCACATCTGTTACCTGAAAACCAAAATATATCAGAGTCTTCTCGAATCCAACTTTCAGATGTTTTTAAGAGATGAAAAAAAAAAAGCCTGAGTTTGTCCCCTCTTGTTTACCCTTTTTTAAAGAGAAGTTGGAGAGCTATACAATTGCTAATGTAGAGATGTTGATAAGTGAAGAACATGCGGTTTGCTAAAATAAAATGAAACTAGATTCCAGGCCTGCTTCCTGTGTCCTTTCTCTCCTCGCCACAGCTTCTCCTCCTGGAAAGGTAGAGAGGAGGGAGTACAGTCCCCAGGGACTGCTGCAGAGGCAGATCTTTGTTAAAAGCACAGTGCCAGTGTGATTTAGCCTGAGCCCCTGCCAAGCTCTGTAGTTGGACCAACTCCTGACCTTTCTCTTCCCTGTTTTTTCTGGAGACAAAGGTGAGCGAGAAGAAAGCTCTGTTGGAACCTCTTCCCCCGTGGGATCAGCGGGGACCAAAAAAGCCCAGCTGAAACCTCCTCCCCCTGCCCTGCTCAACACAGCAGCACCTTCAAAGCACATCTTGCCACGTCCCCAGCTCAGCCGTGCCCAGGGCAGCGATTCCGATGGGATCTGACAGTCTCCAACGTGCCTTTGCAAAGAGCTGTGCACGAACTGTGCTGAGAGGAGGGGAATTACACACACAGAAAGGGAGAAAATAGCCTTATTGAATTTATTCTTTTCAGTTGCTGTCCCAGTGTGCTGCCTCTAACACCAGGGAGTTAAAAAATTCCTATAGAAATGGCCCGAATTGTTCCCAGCCCTGTAAGAAGTGTGCAAACAGCAGGCAAAAAGTCACAGCTGATGGGAAAGGGAGAGTGAAAGCTCCAATCAAAGAATAATCCACAGGCATGTAAAGCAATTAGAAACATTAGTTAATGGCTCGTTCCTGGGGCTGCTTGTGCCGAAACGGCGGGGTTTGTTGGCGTTGCAGTGAGTCAAACCTGAGAAACTTCTCTCAGTGGTAGGATATTTATGGGGACACGGAGTCCTCACTCAACCACTGGGCATTTTGCCACCTCCCTCTTCCCAGTAACATTCCAACACCAACAACCCCACAGATGATTTTTTAAAACACTGCTCTGGCCGACACTGATTTCTCACACCTGAGCAGGTGCACCTCGAATTTTGGGTTGTGCCAACCCAGCCATTGGCTCCCTCGGTCATCACCAGCTTCCTTGGCTGTGGTTTGAATTAGGTGATTTCTGCACACTGAGCCAAAGCCAAAAGCCACAGGGCTGGTCGTATTTAGTCCAAAGGATTGATCCCTGCTTCCCAGGAGCAGTGACAGGGATTGTGTGGGAAAACCTTCACTGCCAACGGAGCGAGTGCATCCCAGGAGGTTTGTGCTGCCTCCACCGCTCGCTCTTCTCCAGTCTCCGCTTCCTGGCCAGACTGGGCTCCGTTATGTTATTTCTTCAGCCCCATCTGTCCTGTTTTTTCCTTTTTTCCCCAGTTTCTACGCTATTGATTGTTCCGGTGGCTCTGCCAGCGCATCTCCCGGTGTCTCGAAGCAGCTGGTGCTGGCAGTGACCCAAGGTTTGAATGCCACCGGTTGGACCCTTTTCCTTGCACCCTTGGGATCACTGGGGCACGAGACAGGGATTTTCGGATGCATCCCAGGGCGTTAGACACCATCTCCTCCCCAGACTGCTGCTTTCCCATCCCGGGAGCCAAGAGCATCCCTGGGGCTGGAAGCAGCTTCGCCTCAGGCGGCCAGAGGGTGCTGGGGAGGCTCTGGGCTACGCGGGTGCTTTGCAGTGGGGTCAGAGCCATCCCTCTTTATTTTTTTTCTAGCCAAACCAGGCAGCAGTGGGCAAAACTCCCCAAGGAATGTAGAAATTGGGGGGTGAAAAGGTTCTGAGCGCCAGGGCAGGGGGTGGCGAGCGAGCGACCACGTGTGTACGTGTCTGGGTTAGAAATCGCTGCTCCGCCGGGCGCGCTGGAGGAGAGGGGGGAAAGGGAGAGAGAAAATCAGCCGCAGCCGCGTTTTCCAAAAAGCCGGAGCCAGCGCTCCTGCTCGCCGTCGCTTCCAAGAAACGGAGAGAACCGGGGAGGAAAATTGCGGTGATTCATCGCGGGCAGATCGGAGGCAGGAAATGGGAGTTCGCTGCCTGCCCCGTGCCCGGCGTGGGCTCCGTGGGCTCGGGCTCGCCGGGGCCTGGCTGGCGGCGAGGGCCTGACGCCCACGGGCCGAGCATCCCTACGCCGCGGCGGGAGCTGCCGGAGGAGCCACCGGCGAAGGGAAAACAACCAGCGAAGGCCGGGACCCGCAGCACCGGCAATTTTTCACCTGCGTTTCTCCGGAGCCACCCGAGCGAGAGCTGCCCGTGAGCCGGGATGGGGGCCCGGCGGGATGGGGGTCCCTGGGGATGCTCGGTGTCCGCTGTCACTCACACCCTCACGCGAGCCCCAAATTTTGGGGTCGGCATCCCTCCCTCGGGGCCCCCCAGGTGGGCCGGGGGCTCCACTGAGGAACGAAGCGTGGGAACAGCGGGGCGGGGCTTGGGGGCTGCCCGTCCGCCGATTGGCTGGGGGAGGGGGGGAGACCCCCCAAATTGCGCCGGAACGAGAAGGGGCCAACCTGAGCTTGTAACGGGGATGGCGGCGCCGGAGGGACCCCCCACACCTCATGAGGCCGCACCTGGTGCAGCCGGACCCTCCTTTCCCATGTGTTTGCCCCCAGGCGGCTGCGGCTCCGTGACACGAGTTGCGCCGGTCTCAGCCCGGCCGAGGGAGCACAGACCCCCTTGGGGTGTCTGGAGAGGGGCCTGGCGAGTCCCTTGGTGGGTGCTCTGACCGAGAAAGCACCCCCAAAGCTGCTGCCCCCCATCGCTGGTGTTTTGGGGATCACCCCTGAAGGACAGCCACGCGGGGTCGGAATGCATGGACAGCAGGGACGGGGATGGAGCGCTGGGAGAAGGGGAAGGATGGGGTGGGAGCCTTAAAAATCTTGCTGCAGTTTGGGATGGGGGGCTGCACGTGCACCTCGCTTGGGGTGCAGACTGTGTGCTCGGGATGCAGGGATCTCTTGGGGTTGATTGGGGGTGGGATGTGGGGACTGCATCCATCACATTTAGGGTTGGGAGCTGGGGCTCCTCACAATCCCCTCGGGGTCAGGACGCAGGGACTGCCTGCATCCTGCTTGGAGTGGGGATATGGGACCCTCGCGTGGAACTCAGGGGCAGGACACGGGGACACTCACACTGCACTTGGGATCAGGACACTGGGACTGTGGTGTCTGGGATTGGGGTCAGGCTGTGGGGAGCCTCGCATGGCACCTGGGGTCACAGAGGGACAGGTCACAGGGGGCTGGGACACGGGGACCCTCGTGCTGGGTCTGGGATGCAGGATCCTCATTTTGGGATTGCGGTCGGGACTTTGGGACCCTTTTATTTGGGCCGGTCTGGAAGAACCCCTGCGATGGGGACAGGACCTGGGGACATCTGCATTGGCGTCAGGGCTTGGGGAGCTCCGTGCAGGGACGGGGAACGGGGGACACTGGGGGCAGGTTGTGTCTGTCCCCTCCCTCCTCACAGGGACAGTGACCAGGGGCCACATCCAGGCTCCCACCGAGCGCTCCAGCACCACCAGCCCGGGGGACCCCCGAATAATTCAGATGTGGCACAGGAGCTGCTTAACCCCATCCTGATCCAGCCTTCACCCCCAAAACCCCACTGCCATGAAGAAGAAGCTGTCCAACGGGCGGGGGTCGGACCCTGCGGCCCCCCAGCAGCGAGCCCGGGGTGTCACCAAGCCAGCCGAGGTGACTTGACTTACCCATGGGGGGGACACCCCCGCGTCCCCTAGGTGGGGTTTGTGTGCAGCTGCATCCCTCTGATCCCCCAAAACACCGTCTCAGGGTGGGCTGGTTGCCTTGGGGGGCAGCAATTGCAGCATCGGGGGGGGTTGTTGCTGACACGGGTGGGTTTTGCCCCCCCAGTACGTGGGATCCTTCGTGGTGGAGGAGCTGGACCTGCAGCAGCAGGTGGGGCGGCTGGAGGAGCAGCTGCGGGGGCTCAAGGTGGGGCATCTGCCACTGCTCCCCCTCCCCGGGAAACGGGGGGACCCTGAATCACGGGGGGGACCCCCGGATGCCACAGCCCGGCCCCCCTAGTGCCACATGTCCCCCGGGCAGGACTGTCCCAGGAGGAGGTTGGTGGTGCTGAGGTTCAGTTTGCAAGGGTTTGAAGGTCTACGGAGCTGATGGGGAGGTAGGGCTGATGGGGAGGGGGGTCAGGGTGCTGGGGAGGGTCAGGGGTGCTGGGGAGGGGGTCAGGGGTGATGAGGAGGGGGTCAGGGCTGATGGGGAGGGTTGTCAGTCATGGGTGCTGGGGAGTGGTCAGGGGTGCTGGGGAGGCAGTCATGGGTGCTGGGGAGGGGGGTCAGAGTTACTGGGTGGGGGTGAGTGGTGCTGGGGAGGGGGGTCAGGAGTGCTGGGGAGGGAAGTTAGGGGTGTTTGGGAGGAATAGGGTCAGGTGTGTTGGGGAGAGGCCACTGTGGGGTGGGTCATGTATACTGGGGGCTCAGAGATGCTGGAAGTGGAGGTCAGGGGTGCTAGGGGTGGTCAGGGGTGCTGGGAAGGGGGGTCAGGGGTGCTAGGGAGGTGGTCAGGGGTGCTGGGAGGGGATCAGGGTGCTGGAAGGGGATCAGGGGTGCTGGGGGTTGTCAGGTGTGCTGGAAGGGGGGTCAGGGGTGCTGGGGAGGTGCTGGGTGCTGCTGGAAAGGTGCCCGGGGGAGGCTGCACCTCTCTGAGCTTTTCGCTCATGACCCTGCTTTGCGTCTGTAATTTGGGTTGTAACCCTCTGGGCGAACTGGGGTGACCCTGGGGGGATCCCCCAGGGGTGCTGAGCCCCCCTGACCCCCCCTGGTCCCCCAGACCCTGCTGATGGCCCACGCTCTCCGCCGGATCCTGTACAGCACGTGCTGCCTCGCTGACCGCCAGTTCGCCTTCGTGGCCCGCAACCCCCACAGTCCCCCCAGCACCCTCTTCTGCCACCTCTTCGTGGGGCTCCCGGGAGAGGTGGTGGCCCAAACCCTTCCCCCATCCCCCTGAACCCACCACAATTATCAGTGTTCGTACGATTTGCACGCAGCGTCTTTCGCCTCCCCCCAGGTCCAGACCCTGCACCTCCTGCTCTGCCGCTGCTTCCAGCTCTGCCACCTCCTGGCTCACCCCGAGGAGCAGGAGCAGGGGGAGCCCCCGGGGCCGGGGGTGCTGCGGGAGCCCCTCAACCCCGACGAGGTGTCCCGCAACGTCAACGCCCTGGTGTCTTTCCGCCGCCTGCCCGCGCCCGCCGGCCTGGGCGCTCTGGGCACAGGGGTAGGTGCCCACCAGCCCTTCCCGAGGGGCTGCTCTGCAGGGGCTCTCCCCACACCTGCGGTGTTTTCTCACTCGTGCTTTTGCACAGCACCGTTTTCCTTCGCACGGCGTTTCATTGACTCTTCTGGGTCGGCAAGGACCCCCCCGGGACCAGCCCAGCCCAGCTCCCGGCCCCGCAGAGAACCCCCCGTCACCAACTAGCGGGTTTTTACGCGGCGTTTTCTGGCGTGTCCCCTTTGCGGGGCTGTTTGAGTGCAGCCCTTCACGCCTCCCTTTCCTGCGCGGATTTTGGAGGGCACATTTTCGCCCGGTGCTTTCGGCGGGGCCCACCCTGCACAGCCCGTCCTCACCTCGCACAGTCTACTTTGAATGGTTTTTCCTTGACAGCCTTTTCCTGCCTGGAATTTGGCATCTGGGGGTTGTTTGCACAGCAGCGTTGGGTTCTTTTTTTGCACAGCAATTTTTTTTTCACATCAGTTTTGCAGGGCGTTTTTCCCCCGCTGTTTTCGCACTGCACTTTTTTTTTTTTTTTTCCACTGGATCTTTCTGTATAACTTTTTTTACACGGAATTATTTCGTATAACTTTTTTACATGGCTTTTTGTGTGTGTGTGTGGTGATTTGCATGGCTGTCTTGATGTGGCATTTCTTGTAAAGAAAGTGGGATTTTTTCACATCCCTTTTTGTGCTGCGTTTTTTTTTTTTGCACAGTATCCTTTGCAGTGTGGTTTGCACGGCATCTTTTGCGTGACTTTTTTTCGCCTGGCATCTTTTCCCTGGTGATTTTTGGTGGCATTTTTCCAAGGTGTTTTGCACATCATGGTTTGCACATCACTTTTTTGCACTTTTTTTTTGCACGGTATTTTTTGCAGGGTGCTTTTTGCGTGTCATTTCTCACTGCATTTTCCCCAATACCTTTCACATGGCTTTTTGGTTTTTTGCACACCCTTTTTTTGCATGGTGTTCTGCACAGCATTTTCGGTGTCACGTCTTTGATGGCTCATCTTTGCTGTTGCATTTTTTGGTGTTGCAATTTTTGCACAGCATTTTTCTGCGTGGTATTTTCCATAACTTTTTTTGGTGTTGCGTTTTTTTACACAGCGTTTTCCTGCATGGCGTTTTTCACTTTTGGCGTTTTTGGCGTTGCAGTTTTTCCACTGCATTTTTCCCCTCAGTATTTTTTTCTGCATGGTGTCTTGGTGGCACATTTTTTGGTGTTGCTTTTTTTTTTTTTTTTGATGTTGCATTTTTGGTGACACATTTTTGATGCAGCATTTTTTTTGTGTTGCACCTCCGGTATCTCATTTTTGTTGTCGCGTCTCTGTCGAGTTTTTTGGTGTCACTTTTTTTTTTTTGGCGTTGTGTTTTTGGTTTTTTGTTTTGTTTTGTTTTGTTTTGTTTTGTTTTGTTTTTTTGAGTTGCACCTTTTGGTATCACATTCTCGGCGTAGCTTTTTTGGTGTAGCATCTTCGTCTCATTTTTGGTGTCACATTTTGGTGTCGCGTTTTCGGTGTTGCCTTTTTGGTGCTGTGTGGGGTTTTTTTTTGGCGTTGCGTCTTTTGGTGTCACATTCTTGGTGTAGCTTTTTTTGGCGCAGCACCTTTATCTCGTTTTTGGTGTCGCCTTTTTTGTGCCCGGTGTTTTCACACGCCATTCCCCACAGGCAGAACCCCCAACCCCCTCTCACAGCCGCTCCATCCTCTCCCCAGGACCGGCGGTCGGAGGCAGAGGGCAGAGCCGGCTCCTGGCGCCCGGGGAACCCCTACTGCTCGCCGGTTCTGGTGCGCAAGAAAGCCATCCGCAGCAAAGTGCTGCGCTCGGGGGCCTACCGGGACTGCGGGGCCGAGGGGCAGCTCCACCAGCCCCCCCGCGACGCCGGTGAGTGCCACGGGGGACACGGGGGGACACACACGGCCCCACGGTGTCGGGGGGCTCTGGGGGCAAAGGGGGGATTAACGGGCTCCCGCAGGATGGGAGAGCAAAGGCGCTCGGAGCTTGGCCCTCCTGCCCGAGAACGAGAGCGTCCTGGCAGAGAGCGTGTGGGCCTTCGCCGGCATCGCCAGGTGAGCTCGCGTGGGCCACCCCTCGCCCACCTTGCGGCCCCCCACGCCCCGTGCCCACCCCGCCGCCTCGTCCCCAGGGACGCGGGGGTCGCGCTGCTGCGGCGGGACGCGCCCGGAGCCTTCCTGCTGCGCCCCGAGCCCGGGCTGCCCAAGCGCTGGTGCCTGTGGGTGCGGGCGCCCTGCGGCGTGGTGCCCTACGGCCTCCTCCGCACGCACCAGGGCAGGTTCTGCGTGGAGGTGAGCCGGGGGCTGCGCGGGGACCGCGGGTCGGGGGGGTCGGGTGCACGAGTGGGTTCGCTGAGGGGCTGCAGCAGCGCAGGGTTACACCTGGGTAAGTGCATGGGATGTGTCTGGGGGGGGTGCACTGGGGTAAAAGTGCATTTGCTGCGTCCGTGCAGGGCTGCACTGGTGCTTTGATGCATGGATGGAGTGGGTAAGGGCATTTGGTGCCCCTGTGCATGGATGCACCGATGTGTACAAACACCTGCTGTGCCTGTGCATGGATTCATCAGCGTGTTGGCTAAAAGTGCACTTTGTGCCTTTGTGCACTGATGCACCGGGCTGTGAGTGCACTGGGTGTGTCTGTGCGTGGATGCACTGGTGCCTTGGTGCAGGGATGTTCTGGTGTGAACAAGCACTGGATGCATTAGTGCACGGGTGCCCTGGTGTGTCGGTGCACTTGTGCATGGAGGCACTGGCACATCGGGACATGGGTACAGTGACACGCTGGGACATGGATGCGCTGGTGTGTCCGTGCATTTGACATGCCGTGCAGGTGCAGTTGGTCCCTCTGTCCATGAAGAACTGGTGCCTTGGTGCGGGGATGCACGTGGGTGTAAGGGTGTCAGTGCTCAGGGGTTACCTGTGTGGGGTGCTCGGGGGTGTCAGGGCCTGGGCACGTTGATTTGTGGGTGCACTGGGGCACAGGTACACCTGTGCACGGCACTCAGGCACCCACAGGTGTGGGTGTGTCATTGCTCCCACACTTCGGCGTGTAAAAACATCCGATTCGTGGGTGCTCAAGCACATCTGTGCGTGGGTACCTGGTGCAGAGGTGCAGGGGTGTGTTTGACTCACAGCCCTACAGGCCTTTGATCTGGGGGTGCATCAGTGCACAGGGGCAGCTGTGAGTGCACACAGGGGCACGGTACCCCAGTGCAGCAGCACACGGGGGCAGGGGGGCGGGGGGTGCACGGCTCTCTTTGACTCATGTGCCCAGGGTGTGGGTGCCCGGGGTCTGTGGGTACCTGTCTGTGTTAGTGTGTGGGTGTGCTCGTCCACGGGTACATAGGTGTTTGGTGTGGGGTACGTTCAGTCCAGGGGTGCGGAGCCGCGTGGGCACACGGGCTCGTGGGCATCCCTGCACGGCCCTCACGGAGGGCTCCCCTCTCCCCTCCCGCCCCGGTGCCGACTGCAGCACTCCAACGCCGAGTTCGCCAGCGTGGCCGCCCTCCTGGCCCACTACTCGGGGGCTCCGGGGAGCTGCTTCTGCCGCCTGGCCCCCGGCCACCGCAACCCCGGCTACGAGGAGCGGGACCCCGGCGGCGGGGCCGGCGCCTGCGGGGGGGAGTCGGCCTGGACCCCCTCTGCCCCCATCGGGGTGCAGCACGAGCGGGGGTAGGCCCGGATCCCCCTCCCCGTGCACGGCTGCCCCCCACCCCCGAGCTTTAACTGGCTGCCATCTGCCTTATCCATCCATCCCTGCCTCCCGCGGGCTGCGCGCGCTGTCCGGCAATAAACGGCTCTTGTGCATCCGGAGCGGGCTCTGCGGGCTCCTCACACTCGCCCCGCCGTGTGACCACCCGTGTGCCCACCCGTGTGCCCACCCGTGTGCCCACCCGTGTGCCCACACGCCGTCCTTCCTGCCCGCGCACCCTCGCGAGCTGCACCCGTGCACTCGCAGCCCCTGCACACTCGCGTGATTCACCCACGCGCTTGCACGACTGCACCGGGTGTTTGTGCTCCTGCTGTCACACCCCGTGTGCTGTGCCCTTGCACTCCCACACGCGTGCGAGCTCGGCGCCTCGTGCCCGTGCAGCCCCACGCGCGGCTGCGGCCGTGCACTCACACACACGCGTGGTGGCACACGCAGGAGATCGCCCTCGCGGGGGCCACACCCGTGCGCTGGGACAGCCGGGGACCGGCGCCAACACACGCTCAGGGCCCCCTGCTCCTGGTTCCCACACGCGTGTGCCCCCGTGCACCGCATCGTGCACGCGTGTCCTCGTGCCCTCCCCTTGCACACGCGGGCACGCACCCTCATATCCCCCCAGGCGTGCGTGTGCCCCCGACCTCCCGCACCCCTCGGGACCCTCAGCCCACGGGACCCCCTCCGGGTCCCCTGCGCTCCCTCGGCCCCGCCCGGCACCGGCACGGTCACCTCGTGTTTTCCCTCGCTCAGCCCCCCCTCGGCTCGTCCCTGTTCCCAGAAGTTGCCCCAGGGTTTCCTGCCCTCGGGTTTCCCCCCAGTCTCCCCTCAGGGTTTCCCCTCACGGATCCCCTCAGGTTCCCCCCGACCTGCCCTAGTCCCCTCTCAGGTTTGTTGCCAGTCCCCCCTTTCCTTCCCCAGGTCTTTCCCTCCATACTCTCCCTTCTCCCCCATCCCCCCCGGCTCGGGGGTCCTTCTTCCCCTGCGTGTCCCCAGCGAGGGGTGAGCGCTCCCACCCACCGAGGGGAGCAGCCCCCGGGTTTGGGGTGCCCCCACCTGTGTCCCCCATGCCGGCCGAGTAAGCGCCGGGGAGCACCCCGGGTGTGTGGAGTGACCCGGGAGTGGGGGACTGACCCCACCGCGAGGGGCTGGGTGTGTGGGAATGATCGACGCGGGGTCGGGGGCTAATGGGGGGGGGTGGGGTGTCCCGGGTGTGTGGGGATGAGTAGGGTGTTGTGGGGCTGACCCAGGTGTGCGGGGCTGATCTGGGTGTGGGGGAGGCTGACCTGGGCTGCGTGTGGCCGATCTGGGTGTATGTGAGGTGAGCCAGGTGTGTATGGGGCGACCCGGGTGTGTATGGGGTGACCCGGGTGTGTGTGGGGTGACCTGGGTGTGTGTGGGGCTGATCTGGGTGTGAGGGGCTGATCGTGTTGTGTGAGTCTGACCTGGGTGTGTGGGGCTGACCCCTGTGTTTGTGTCAGGTGAGCCAGGTATATGGGGTGACCTGGGTGTGTGGGGTGCTGATCTGGGCGTGTGGGGTGACCCCGGTGGGTGGGATGACCCCAGCGTGTGGGGTGAGCAGGGCGATGGTGAAGCTGGCTGTTCACTGCCGGCCCCTGAGCAAGCGAGGCCATCCCGGGGTGCTGGGCAATGGTCAGCGTGGGCAGCATGGGGCTGGTGCCTCCTCCGAACCCCACGGCCCCGGAGAGCCCCCCAGAGAGGTCACCTTCGCTGGGGCATTGAGCCAGGAGCACAGAACAGAGCACGGAACTGAGCACAGCACCGCCCACGGCACCGCCCGCGGCTACAGCGACATCACCGACCCGCTCCTGCAGGAGGGTGGGCACCAGGCAAACACCGTGCACCCCCACGCGGGGCAGTTTTGGGCACAACGAAGTTATTAAAGCCATTGGAGAGCGTCCAAAGGAGGCGACAAAGATGGTGAAGGGCCTTGAGGGGAAGCCATACAAGGACTGGCTGAGGGTACCTGGTCTGTTCAGGCTGGAGAAGAGGAGCCTGAGGGCAGAGCTCATCGGGGGCTGCAGCCTCCTCACAGTGGGCAGCACCATTCTCTTCTCTCTGTGCCCACTGACAGGATCCAGGGAATGGCTGGAGCTGTACCAGGGCAGGGTCAGGATGGATCTCAGGAAAGGTTCTTCCCCCAGAGGGTGGTTGGCACTGAACAGGCTCCCCAGGGCAGTGGGCACAGCCCCAAGGCTGCCAGAGCTCCAGGAGGGTTTGGACAATGCTCTGAGGGACAGGGTGGGATTGTTGGGGTGTCTGGGCAGGGCCAGGGGTTGGACTGGATGATCCCTGTGGGTCTCTTCCAGCTCAGGATGTTCTGTGATTCTGTGGACACGTGGCCTGGGACATGGGCTGAGGAGCTGGACATGGACAGCTGATCCCAAGTGGAGCAGGATCCCCTTGACCTTCCCCACCCCAGAAGGTGTCCCTGCCCATGGCAGGGCATGGAAGGAGAGGAGCTTTCAGGTCCCTCCTAACCCAACCCATTCTGGGAGTCTGTGATTTATGGACAGAAACAGCCCTGTCCTTCACTTGAGGAGGTTTAGCTGCAGCCCTGGGGTGCAGGAGGGCAAACTGTCCTGGTAATAGGCTGGGACATTGGGAAGAAAAAACCCCACATTTTTAGCATTCGGCAGAAACACCAAGAAGAGATTACATTGAATTGTTTTAGGTGGATGTTTATGTTGTAGAATCTTAGAATGGTTTGGGTTGGAAGGGACCCTGAAGATCATCTCATTCCCTGCCATGGGCAGGGACACCTCCCACCAGCCCAGGGACCTTGGACACTCCCAGGGATGGGGCAGCCACAGCTTCTCTGGGCACCCTGTGCCAGGGCCTGCCCACCCTCACAGGGAGAAATTCCTTCCCAATATCCCATCTATCCCTGCCTTCTGGCAGTGGGAAGCCATTCCCTGTCCCATTGTCCTGTCCCTCCATCCCTTGTCCCCAGTCCCTCTCCAGCTCTCCTGGAGCCCCTTTAGGCCCTGCAAGGGGCTCTCAGGTCTTCTTGGAGCTTCTCTTCTCTGGGTGAACCCCCCCAGCTCTCCCAGCCTGGCTCCAGAGCAGAGGTTCTCATGAACAGGTCCTAAAGGGGGCAAACAATACTCCTGATGATTTTGGGGACATTTTTACTGTCAAGTGAGAGAAACCTTAGAGAAGATGGGGAACCTGAGCCTGGCTTAGACTGGCAAAATGAGAGGGGATCTCTTTATTTCCTTGTTAGCACCTCAGCATGGAAAACAGCTGGGATGAGGAAGAACCAGCTGAGCAAAAAACCCAATTTTGTTGGAAGAAGAAGTAGAGGAAACACGGGTTAGGTGGCTCGTGATGGTTTTAAGATAAAAGTTTCTGATCATGAGAACAAGCAGAGTCTGAAACAACAGATTATTAGATTAATAGGTTAATTTTTTTATTCAAGCCCTAAGAAATGCAAGTATTTTTTGTTCCTATCATGCTTCTCTGAAATAGGAAGAAGTGACAGTGAGAAGTTTGCTAAGAGAAAATCGTTCAAAGCTGAAGACTTTGGACCTCCACAACCAACCAGAGTTCTAATTGTCACTCTGGGTTCTTTAGGATTTTTATGCCCTATCACAAAAACATTCTGGTTTCCTAAGTGTTGTCAGTTGCTTTGTAACACCTGCATTGCTTCCAGATTTCCAGTTTTGAGAGAAAAACATTGATTTATATGCTAATTTCTTAATAATTACACTCTGGTGGCAAGCGAAGATCAGGCAGTTGTTTGATGTTTACTTCCAGCTCTTCCTTTAAAACGCCTTTGAGGAGGTGGGATGGAGTCTGGATGACGTATTCCCGGTTAGGCAAAGGGGGGATGGCTGTTTTGTTTGCTTTCCCCCATTTCCAGGGTGTCACCAAGGGCTACAATGTCACCATCCTCACCCACGGCCAGCCCGGTGCGGGAACTCATTCACCATACAGGGAGTTGCGGATCCTTCCTCAGTAGCAGCTCCCTGCAAATCCTCTGCTGGACAAAGGTGGAATAAAGTGCTCATGGGACAACTTCCTCCTCATCCTCTTCATCTCAGAGTCGTCTCTAGAGCAGGAGGATTCAGAACCTTATCCATGTTTAATCTGAGCCAGTGGAGCTGTGGATGATCTCATTATCTGCCTAAGCCAAAGGAGCTGATCCTCCTTGAGGGGACACAGCAGATATTACTGCCCATGGGAACGTGTGGGGAAGTTTGCAGGACCACAGGAGGGTAAACTCTCCCAAAATCCCGATCAGGGGGTTGATCTTTATCAAATTTACCTCTTGGTGGCTTTGCACGTGTTGCTGGGGGGAGCTGCACATCTCCTGTCCCGATTTACTTCCCTGGTGAATGAAACCAGGGCAGGAGCACCACGACATGCACTGGGGTGGCGACAGACCCACTCCGGGGTAGGTATTTTTGACAGGTTTGTGGCTCGGAGGGAGGCAAACCCCTCTGTGCCTCACGTTCCAGCCGTGCCTCGCCTGCCGTGCGCGGAGGGAGGGTGGGAGAAGGGGACTCCTCGCTGCAGTTCCCCATCCTTTGTTCCCCAGCGGCGGGGACAAGGGTTCCCATGGCGACGCGGTTGGCACCGGGCGGGCAGGAGCTGGGCAGAGCAGTTTCCAGGGTAACACCATCACACCGCCTGGTGCTGCCTCCACCGAGGAACGGAGGGAGCCGCGTCCCGCTTCCCTCCGCGTTCCCCAGTTCTCCCCCAAAATCCCGGTTTTGTGCCTTCCTTTGCCCCTCACTCTCAGTGAGTGCAGCCCTGTCCTGGGGTGTTCCCCGGGGACACAGCCGGGCCAGTGCCGGGCTCTCCCGCAACACAGACCATTTACACACCAGGCACGGGGCACAAACAGCCAGTCTGTGACTGTGCCTGGATCCGTCCTGGGCAGCCACACCTTCGCAGTGAGGCTCAATCCCCCCCGGTTTAGTTCTCAGCCACTCCTGCTCTGCCGTGTGCAGACTTTTTAACAAGGCTGGTTTATAGAATCCCAGGATCACAGAGCTTGGAAAAGACCCTCAGGATCACCGAGTCCAACCTCCAACCCATCCCCACCCTGACCCCAGCCCAGAGCTCTGAGTGCCACGGCCAGCCCTTCCTTGGGCACCTCCAGGGCTGGGCACTCCAAACCTCCCTGGGCAGTTGCAATGTTTAATCCCCCTTTCCATGAGGAAATTCCTCCTAATGTCCACCCTGAACCTCCCCTGGGGCAGCTTGGAGAGGTGGGAGCATCACTGAAGGATCTGAGGCTCCTGTTTGGAAGCCAAACGTGGTCTCTGTCACTCTGGGACACCCAGCCATGACAACCCTATCTCCATATCCCAGCTGACACTGATAAAGATAGTTTTGGTGATGAACTCAGCAAACGTGGGGAGTAACAAAGCCGTGGAAAATTAATTCAGCTCATTGAAAATTCCCAGCGTGGAGGGGGCTGGTGTAGGAGTGCAGGCATCTCTGGATTATTCTGTATTTTTATGTAGGTTTGATGGGTAATTCAGGATTTTGGATGTTTCCATTGCTTATTAACATTCTGTATGAAATTTTTAGTCTGTGTGGTTGATAATTACTGAGAAGGTGCTGTTGGGCATTTAACGCTGTTTCAACCCAGGGGCCTCAATAGGATTTTAGAGCATCTTAAAAATGAACTAATCTGAAGAAAAACTTGACAGTTCCCCTGTGTATGATGGGTGTGATTTTGGGAATGCTGTCAGTGAGCTCAGGCCTCCAGCTCAGAGCAGGGGGTTCAGCAAAGCACAGGGAACCATATCTGGGAATGTTGAATCCAGACTTTGACAGTAAAAAAAGCTCCCTATGACTGAGGAGATCTTAGAACCCTTGCCATAATAGGTGAAAAGTAGTCAAGTTTTTGTTTCAAATATGCAGCTTAATAATAGAGGAGGTGGAGGGTGGGGAGGAGCCGAGTTCCTCACGGCCTGGGGGGTGTCTGAGTCAATCAGCAACTCTTAACTGGAATTCTCTTGAGCCAGGATGGTGTTTCCCTCTTTTTGTGTGTTTTATTTCTCCTTCAGAAGCCAGGCTTTTTGGAAGTGTCAGGTTGGACAGGGCTTGGAGCAACCTGGGCCAGTGGAAGGTGTCCCTGCCAAGTGCAAGTCAGATAATTTCACCTAGTGATCCCTCCACTGAGCTCTGAGTATCTTTCCTAAAGATGGAATAAAAGAACCCTTTGATGAAGTTTTAGTGACTAATTTTCCTTTCTTGAGTGTGTTGTTTCCACTGGCAGTTCTTCAGCTACACAAGGTCTTCCTAAATTGTGGTTCCAGATGCTGATGACGGTGCCTCATTTTCCACTATCCAAAAGTTGTGGGATTTGGGGAATTTCTCAATTAGCACAGACAGTGGGTGCATTCTGTGGGTCTCCAAAATCCCAGGTTTAATCCCAACAGGGAAAAGGAAGTATTTACACCCCTCTTTTGTTCTCCAGACTGGTGCAGGGCTCTTCATCTAACCTGAATTGCTCTGATTTAAAGCTTTGAAAACATCCAGTGGAATGGGATGGCAGGTGGGGAAACCTGCAGGATTGGCAGTTAAAGACAGCTGGGACATCTGAGGAGAAGGCTGAGGGCTCTGGCACAATCCCCACAACCAGATGGTTCTGCTGGGTGATCATCAATTGAAAGGGTTGATGAATTTGGTATTTGTGTTGTGAAACAGGTTTTGTGAAGAGATGCTCAGAGAAGTTTGAACTCCTTTGCTGGGTGGGCCTGTGGTAAATTGTAATTTAAAAGGGAGTGGATACTTTGAAGGATCTCTGCAATTTATGGATTAAACTGGTCTTTCAGTAACAGGTTCAGGAGTTATGGCAAATGCCAGGATGCAACGGCCAAGTGACCATCAGTATTTTTACTGTGTTAGGAGACACAGATGTTTCATTCCTTTAAATAAAAAGACATCAGGGACTGTATTGTTAATAAGAAACGTTGCAGATTTGGCCTGTGCTTGTGCCACCAGCCCTGGCTGAAGGGCTGCAGGGGAGTTAGGGAAGATTTCAGGCTGCTGGAGGTATTTTAGCAAGAGTCTGACGACCCATGGGGACCAAACCACTGAGCTCCAAGCTGGAAACGAGCAGCCTCCCTGGGCAAAGGGGCTGGAACCAAAACAACGGGAACCAAAACAACTTTCTAATTGCCTGGCAGTGTTTACATGAACCTGGGGAAGGAGGGAAGGAGTTAGAAACCTACTTTTTGTGACTGTCCACTCACCTCAGCACCCAGAAAAGGTAGTGAGAGGGTGTTTTAATTTTTAATCCATTTGTTGGTTTTTTTCCCAGTTCTCCCATGTCTTGACATGCCAGAAAGATCTAGAGTGAAACAAGTTTGCTCAGGGGCAAACGTTAAATTCCACAGTTACCAATCTGTTGTGGGAACAGGAAATATCCCAGGGAACAGATTTTAGAGTGTTTTGGTGTTTACCTGTGAACCTTTATCCTTCCCCAGGCGTCATCTGATTCATTTCTGATGTGTAGGCATTGCCCAGAGCCAAAAAAGGGAACTCTGACTCCCTCCAAGGCCAGGTTTTGTAGAAGTCTGACTGGAAAAGGGTGGATTTGGCTAAAATCTTGATGCTTTCTGGGTTTGGAGTGCTGAAGGAGCCCTTCCCTTGAATTTGGGTTGCAATGTTCAGGAAGGACTGGGATGTGGACACCCAAATCTGTGGCCCAGCACTGAGGGCAGCAGTTCCAGGACTGTGTGTGCAGCTCTTTGCTCTGCAGGAGGCTGGGAAAGTGAAGCCCCCAGTGAAATGAGGGGGTCCCAAAGGAACCAGATGCTCCCTGTCTTCATCACAGGGGATGTGTTATTAATTAATCCCATTAATCCAGCCCCAAAGGCAGGGCAGGAAGCAGGTACAACACGTGTGAGGTGTGTCCAGCCAGCTGGGGACCTTCAGCTCCCATCTGCTCTTGCCTTGGAGTGGGAAGGCAGCAGCTCCTCGGGCCTGACTCTTCACTGGGACCCTGGAATACATCCACTGACCAGGGCAGGGGGGGTTCCAGCCTTGAGAAAAGCCCCACTTTGGGCATTCATGGAGAAACTGTTCAGCAGTGGGGTGTGTTCTCTGTTAGCCTGTAGAGAAACCTTCCTACCTGTCCCTCCCTGTCCCACAGGCTGTCCAGGAGCCTTCCTGCCTGTCACTCCACGTCCCACAGGCTGTCACACAGGGCAGGGACATCTCCCACCAGCCCAGGTTGCTCCAAACCCTGTCCAACCTGGCCTTGGACACTGCCAGGGATCCAGGGGCAGCCACAGCTTCTCTGGGCAACCTGTGCCAGGGCCTGCCCACCCTGCCAGAGAGGAGTTTCTTCTGTATCTCTCACCTCAGTTTCCCCTCATGAAGCAATCTGAGGAGGAAAAACGTTGTATAAACTCATGGTCTGATCCTGTGACTTTGTTTGAAATTCGAAACACTGGGGAAAATCACAGAATCACCAAATATTCTGAGCTGGAAGGGACCCACAGGAACCAAAACATGTGGAGGGGGGTTGTGTGTGTGCTCAGAGCTCACTGGGAGAGTAAGAACAGGCATGAATTTTTACTGTGGATGCTGTTCAGGAAAGCAGTGAAATGTGTGGTGTTAAGATTAAGTAGATATTTATTTACTCAAGGGAGTCAGGGCCCCAGTGCAGACAAAGAACAGGGCTTGAACAGGACGTGATGCCAAGAGACTCCTGGTTCTTAACTGTTGAGATGCTTCCCCTTAAGAGGAGCCTGACCTGGAATTATTTCTTTGCAGATGAGCAGGGGCAGGACCAACTTAGGGACACAAAACTCATTTTAGCTGAACAGAGGGGCACGAGTGACTTGTCTGCTAGGAGAGATATGAGAAAAAAAGAGGCTTTACACACAAAACATTCACTGGGTTTCACCTCAACCTTTCCCTTGCCTTTTGGAGGAAGAGTTCTGCATTCTGGTGAAGACTCTTCCTTTGCTGTGGCCAAACTGACCTTATTCCACTGGCAAAGACCATCTCAATCATCCAGTCTTCTCAATAGGGACAAATCTTGTTAGAAAACACTGACACAACCCAAATCCTTGGTTATTCTTGGTCACCCTGGTTAGAATTTGGTCAGTCACAGAACAGAGCTTTCAGCTGGCAGAGCAAAAATGAGCTGCAAAAGAAATAATGCTGTAAAATTCTTTATTCAATATATGTATTTGTACATTTTCAAGGTGAGCATTCCACCCCTGTTCTCCTACACCGAGTTTTTGACACAACAAGAGAGGTTTTGCCCTGCTGGCAGTGCTGGAGGACTCAGCCCAGCATCAGTGCACTTCTGGAGCAGGAACAGTAAATGTGGGAACAAGTGGGGAAGAGCAGTTTTTAGGGAGCTGGCCAACTCTGGAGAATTATCCCCTAAAAAAGAGCAACTTTCTTCACAGGAATAAGGCTGTAGGATGACTTCTTTCCCCCTTTCTGCCACCTTTCAGAAACAGCTGTGAAGAGAGAAGGGAATTTCCTCGCACCTTTCATCTTCCCAGCGTCTTTTGTCTCCCAACTCCCTGTCATGGCCCTGGCTACGATTCTCCTGCTACCCTGTGAAGGAGATATTTAAAATTACAAACACCAGACAATTATATTGACTTTCATACACCTGAATCCTGAGGCTCTGCCCCTCTCCCCACACCCACAGAGCCCTGGGTGTTTTGGCAGCAGAGCTCCCGGCACGGGGCAGGGTTTGCAGGAGCACAGGGATTGCCTCGTGCCTTGCTGGCAGGCAGGTTCTTTGCTGTCTCTCCAGGAATTCTGCAGGCAATCCCACCCTGTGACTCTGAGGGATTTTTTTTTATTTCTGCCTTGCTCTGTGGGGCTTTCATCTTGCTGAGGCTGCTCAGCTGGGAGCAAACCCAGCTCCCCTCCTGGAACCCCAGCTGATCAGAGTAAATTGGGAGGGGATAGCCCAGGGTGGCTTTGACTGAAGTTTATATTTTTTATAACAATCGTTACAAATACAGTTGAGCCTTTCCAGACCACTTGTCTTGCTCTTTTCTCGTCCTTGGGCTTCTCCTGTGTGTTGATGGAGGCTTTTTACAACACCACTTTGTGGCAGTGCTGTTCCCACCTCTCTGGAGGTGGATTGCAATCGATTCCCAAGAAGAATTTTGAGGTGAAACTGTCACAGGAGGGAGAAATAGAGAGGAGGAAAGCAGTAGTCAAAGATGTCAGGAACAGAAGAGGAATGAAGGAACAGAGAGATGTGGAATCAGGAGGAACTCAGAGGCTTTGCAAAATTCGGTGGTGACATTTTTGAGTCTTAAATATCAATAATAATGCCAGTAAGGCTTGAGGCTTCAGCACTGGGGTCTTACAACAACCAAAGATTCCTCCTGGACAAAAGGGGGCAGGACAAAGGCATGGAGTGCCCTGGGAGGCCCATCATCTGCACCTGAGACACTGAGGCTGTGGGCTCGCTTTCCTGGGGGCAACAATTTATAATGGTGTGAGAGGATCCACATCCAGCAAGGACATGCTGTGGATAATCCACCAGCAGACCAAGTGCTGCAGCACATCTGCTTTGCAGTGAAGTGCAGCTGGACCAGGACAGAGCAGTGACCTCTGGAGCTCAGCCCTCTGCTCCAGAAACACCTTGGAGACCTGCAGAGACACCCCCACCTGCAGAGACCCCTGCCCTCAGCCACCTGGGCAAAACTCAGGGGTATCTTCAAAAATGAGGTGCTTCATTGCCTCGGGGAGAGGATGACGCTGGGACAGCTCCTTTTCCTCTTGAGAAAGGTCACTTTAGGGCACGTGGAGCCCTCTCATGTCCCTCCAGGTAAGGCAGAGGTGTCCTACTGTGCATGGGTGGAGGAGAGCACATCCTCCATGGCCCTCCCCAGCACTGAGGCCACTTCTGCCTCCAGTTCATGCCTCTGGCAGTGTTTGCAGCACATCAGCCAGAACTGGCAGCAGCATTTCCCAATAATCCCGTTTTAGGGCTGGATGTGAAAAGTGCAGGCTTGCTTGGAGGAGACCTGGCTTGAGGGTTTTCCTCTGGGCAAGAGCTGACCGGAGAGAATTCCCTTAGTCAGAGCTCAACACCTCATACTGAAGCAGTGCAGGGGCTCAGGCTGTTCCAGAAAGATGCAATTTAAGCAAATTCTGCTGATTTCTCGCTTATCCCATTGTGGGGAAATGTGTTAAAATTAGAAATGCCCAACCAGATCTGGACTCTGCAAAGTTCTGTGGGTTTTTAACCACCGTTCCAGCTTTCCTGTGGCGTGTGCTGGCTCTGCTGGGCCTCTCCTGGCTCAGAAAGGAGCTGCTGTGAAATGCAGAGCAGCAGTGCTTGTAATCCGTGGGCAATTCCATTAACGCAGAGATCTCCAAAGAAACCCTTCTCTTTATTACATGGCAATTGTTAACAGTCCTATTGCAGGACTAGTCCTACAGCAGGGCACAATCCTGCTCCTTTTGTGGCAGACAAGGGGAAATGCTCTTCTAATGGCACTGTTGAGTGCAGTTCTGTGCAGATGGGGCAGGAGGGTTTGGTTCTGCAGGCGTGGGGATTTCAAAGCCTCCTGCTAAAGCTTTGCACCCGGGGGCAGCTCAGCAGAGCAAGCACTGAATCCTGGGTTTCAATCACCTAGCAGGCAAAGAAAAGGGGAGGTTACCTGGCAGGAGCAGTGCAGCACAATAGCAGGTCAGGTCTGGGGGAGAAAATGAGCAATTCTGGAGGGTTGGGAGATAATTAAGGGGCTGTTATCAGCAAAGGGGTTATCAGCCAGTTTGAGCCGGTGCTGGCCAACCTGGGAAATCTGCTCTGCTCCAGATGCTGTGCAGACAAAGGGAATGGCTCTGGAGCACGGCTTTATTCCCATAGCAGAGCAGGATTTCAAACACAGGTCTGTGCCAGTGCCCCGTTAGCAACACTGAGGTCACAAATCATCAACCCTGGCTGATACTGCCCCAAAATGGAAACCTGACTGTGGCTTCCAGCTCTACCACTCCCACAGCCACCATTTCAAGTTATTCTTTGTGTAATTTTGGAATCATCTGTGTGTCTTTCCAAGGCAAGAAATAAGAACTGAAATATAGCAATATATTCGATATTTATTTCAATGAGAATTTAAACACAAATTCCACAAAACGGGGGTCTTAAAGAGAATTTTGTGAGTGTAGATACAGATTTTCAGACATAATTGTTGACTGAGGTGCTTGGAATATCTTGTGCTTTGCCTTTGTGCAGTGTTTTGCCAGAGAAGTGTCCAAGGCCAAGGTATCACCCAGCTCAGGAGGTGGCTGGGGGGGAGCAGGATAAAAACAAGGACTCAAAAGGCAAAGCATGAACTCCAGAAAAGAGGCGTGGATGGGAGGAGGGGACAGGTTGTGGCTGCACTGCAGGGACCCAGCGAGGACAGCAGTGAGCAGGTTCTCCTGAATGGTCACAGCTCCACCCAGAAGGAGGTTTGAGCCCAGGGTAAGATGCTGGAGAAGGTACAGGAAAGGGTGAAGGGACGGCTTCTTCCTCCTCATGTCCCCATTTTTTTATGTTACAGAATCCCAGGATCCCTGAGGTTGGAAAAGCCCTCCAGGACCATGGATTCCCCCTGTGCCCCATCCCCACCCTGTCCCTAGCCCAGAGCACTGAGTGCCACGGCCAGGCCTTCCCTGGGCACCTCCAGGGCTGGGGACTCCAAACCTCCCTGGGCAGCCCCTGCCAAGGCCTGACCACCCTTTCCAGTGAGAAATTCCTGCTGATGTCCAACCTGCCCCTCCCCTGGCACAGCTGGAGGTCGTTCCCTCTCCTCCTGTCCCTGTTCCCTGGGAGCAGAGCCCGACCCCCCCAGGCTCCCCCCTCCTGTCAGGGATTGCAGAGCCAGAAGGTCCCCCCTGAGCCTCCTTTTCTCCAGGCTGAGCCCCCCCAGCTCCCTCAGCCGCTCCTGCTGCTCCAGCCCCTTCCCAGCTCCGTTCCCTTCCCTGCACACGCTCCAGCCCCTCCTTGTCTGGAGGGTCCCAGCGGTGCCCCCGGGGCTGGAGGTGCCCGGGCCGTGCCCAGCACAGGGACAGAGCAGTGCTGGTCCCAGCCAGGTGTCCTCGGCCCTTTGCCCACCTGGGCACACCTGGGCTCGTGTTCAGCTGCTGCCACAGCACCCCCAGAGCCTTTTCCACGCAGCAGCAGAGGCGTTTGGGGCAGTAGGTTTAGGGAATGACTCTGTCATGTATTTCACACACCACGTTGTTTGTGTGAGTTGTTTTGGTTTTTTTTTAAATCCCAGACGCAGCAACCTTTAGGGTGGGAAATGAAGCTGTTGAAACCCCAAACCTCACCTGTTCTAAAGGCTGGGCTTGGTGCAGCCCGTGGCTGGAGGAGGAAGTGCTGGGATGGGAGGGGATGCAACTCCCTCTACTGACCTACGGATCTGCTGCAGCTCCTGCCACTTCTGAGCACCCCAGGTAATTTCTGGGGGAAAAGAATAAAATATATAACAGTAATCCTCTTAAATTTTACATTTAGAATCTTCGTTTTCGAAACACTTGAAAATCAGTTTTGCTCTGATTTTTTGAGGCAGAACTTAAAAAAAAAATTTGAGGAGCTTCAAAAAAATTGACATTGGTGTGTACAGTCCCAAATCTGCACGTGAAGGAGTTGAATTTGGGAATTCAGAAATATTGCACCTTTTTAACTGAAATTAGGAACTCCCAAGAGTTCGTTACCAGGGGACACAAACCACATTAGTAAAGGTTGACTTCAGCTCTGCTCAAAACTTGGCACTGTGGAGAAACACGAGAAATCTTTCATTAAGACATGGAGCAACCATTATGACGTGGAATAACCTCTCCAGGCAAATCTCACCTAATTTTTAACTGAATCAGAAATCTTGCCAAATATTGCAGCTCTTCAGGGTATCTTTTCACGCCTCTGCTCTCAGACCCTTGTGCTCTCAGTGAGTCTGGGTCTGTCCACTACAATCCCAACGACTTGTTTTGTGTCCCAGCTCCAGCCTGATGAGACCGAGATCCACCTACAGTGGGAGTTTCAGCTGGAAAAGATGGATCCCCTGAGCACCAGGAGCTCCCAGGAGCGAGACCTGACGCTCTGCCAGCAGCTCCTGGGTCAGCACAGACAACAACTCCGAGCCCATCGGGGGTGTGAGCGGGCCAGGCCACCGCGGCCTCCGACGCCGCGGAGGGTGAGGGGGCGGCGGCGGCGGCGACCGCCGCCGCCGCCCCCTCACCCTCCGCGGCGTCGGCGGCCGCGCCGAGTCGCGACAGCGCTGTCGCGACAAAGCGGAGCTGTCGGGCGCTGATTGGCTGGAGGCCGCGCGGCGCCGTCGCCGATTGGCTGCCGGCCTCTGAGGGCGCCGCTTCCCGCCCGTGCCGGGGTCCAAGATGGCGGCGGCCGCGCTGTGGGTGTGGGGGCTCCTGGCGGGGCTGGCGGCGGGCGCTGAGGGGGGACCCCGCACGCTGGTGCTGCTGGAGAACGGGAACCTCCGCGACACGCACTCCATGTTCTTCCGCAGCCTCGCGGGTACGGGGCAGGGGGTGTTTGGGGGTCAGGATAGGGGAGGGGTTACCTGAGGGAAAAAGGGGGTGTTTGGGATGCCCCGGCCACTGTGAGGGGTGAGGTTGGGGTTGCCTGAGGGGAAAAGGGGGTGTTTGGGGTGTCCTGGTCACTCTGCTTACTGAGATTTGGGGTTATCGGAGGGAAAAGGGGGTGGTTGGGTCAGGATGGGGGAGAGGGGAGGGTGGAGTTACCTGAGGGGAAAAGGGGGTGTTTGGGATGCTCCGGCCACTGTGAGGGGTGAGGTTGGGGTTGCCTGAGGGGAAAAGGGGGTGTTTGGGGTGCCCTGGTCACTGTGAAGGGTGAGGTTGGGTTTACCTGAGGGAAAAGGGGGTGTCTGGGTAGGAGGTTGGGTTTACCTGAGGGAAAAGGGGGTGTTTGGGGTCCCCTGATCAGAATAGGGGAGGAGATTGGGATCCCTTGGCCAGCCTGAGGGAGGAGAGGGGTGTCCTTTGGTGGAAAGGGGGGTGTTTGGGCTCCCCTGATCAGAATGGGGGAGGAAATGGGGGTCCCGTGGGGAGGGTTGTGTGTTTAGGGTCCACTGTCTGTGCTGAGGGGGCTGACTGGGGATCCTGTGCTGGGCTGAGGGGGCAGACTGGGGTCTCCTAGGCCATGCACAGGGAGGAGATTGGGGTTCCCTGAGGGAGAGGGGATTGTTTGGCTTCCCCTGCTCAGAATGAAGGAGAAGATCGGGGTCCCCTGGTCAGGATGAGGGAGGTGATGGGGACCCAGCAGAGGCCAGAGGGAGGAGATTTGGGTTCAGTGGGGGTGAGGGGGGATGGTTGGATCCCCTGGTCAGGCAGAGGGAGCAGACTGGAGACCCTCTGTTGTGCTGAGGGAAGAGATGGGAGTTCCCTGGGGGACATGGGGGTGTTTGGGGTCCCCTGGTCAGAGTGAGGGAGGAGATTGGGGTTCCTGAGGGAGATGGAGATGTTTGTTGTCCCCTGGTGTGACTGAGGAAGGAGATGGGGGTTGTTTCCCTAGTTTTCCCTGTGTTTTGGATCCTCTGCAGGTCTGGTCCCCGTTTGATGGGTGACACCATCCTTCAACATCAGGGGTTTGTAGGGGAACCCCAAGTGCTGCTCCCAGAAAGCCCCTAAGCCAGTTTTTCCAGAACACCTCTGTTTACTGGGGGAACAAACCTCGGGGGGCTGCTGGTGCTTTGCTGCTCCGTGTGTGGGTTTCCATGGACAAGCTGTCCCCTCTGTGCCGTGCTGCAGACAGGGGCTTCGACCTCACCTTCCGCACCGCGGACGACGCCGGCCTGTCCCTCATCAAGTACGGGGAGTTCCTGTACGACAACCTCATCATCTTCTCCCCATCCATAGAAGGTAAGTGCAGGAGGGGAAAGCTCCACTGCTCTGGAGCTTGGTGGCATTTTTGGAAGGCAATTTCCAGCTGTTTTGTGAGTTGTAATTAAATGCGACACTTTCAACGTAGCCGGTAGCAAACTGCGGCTGCATCCAGGCCTTTATTGCTGGTTCTTCCAGCCATGGGAGGGGTGATTCGGTGATTTGCCGTGGTTTGGCTCTGCCAGGGGGTTATTTCTGAACACTAGTCATGAAATCTTCCCTCAGATTTTGGTGGGAACATCAATGTGGAGACCATCACGGCGTTCATCGACGGCGGCGGCAGCGTCCTCGTGGCCGCCAGCTCAGACATCGGTAAGTGCAGATGCTCCTGGGGAGGAGGAATTCGTGGCAGCCACCCGAGTTCCTGCAGCAGAAACTGTGTGAAAGCCCAGTTTCTCATTCCTTGTCATGCACCTCAAGGTTTGTTCTGGAGGGAGGTGGGTGATAAATGCCTTGAGTGACACGTTCAGGGGGAGTTTAACTGGGGAGGTCGTTTTGCTCCTGGGGGTTTGGCTTGTAGAGCACTGAACACATGGATTTAAAGCTAAACTGGCTTTTTCTGTGATGTTTCTGTGCCATGTTGATGGAGAATCTGTTGTGTCCCTGCAGGTGACCCACTGAGGGAGCTGGGCAGCGAGTGTGGGATCGAGTTTGACGAGGAGAGGACAGCAGTGATTGACCATCACAACTATGATATATCCGACCCTGGACAGGTAAATGGTTTGCCTGCACCTTTGGGGCAGCTTTATCTGAAGCATAAAGGCTTAGGGATAAATCCTCTGCCCTCGTTCTCCCTTTTTTCTTCATCCCTTTTCTACTTTCCTACCTTCCTCCCAGGAAAGTGGTAAATCCTCAGTGCTGCAGCTTTCAGATCCTTCAGATTGTAGTTCCAGTGACACTGTGACTAACACTGGTTCTGGACCCCTCTAAAGTTTTGGGGGGGGGGGGAAATTTCACCTTTGGGTGAGGTGTGCCAAACCCTGAGTGGGACACTTCAGATGTGGGAAGGCAGAATCTTCAGCCCTGAATTTTCACATCAAGATTCTCATATCAATATAAGGATTTTCAGAGATTTTCAGATGAGTACAGGAACACCCACATTTCTACAGTTTTTTTCGTGTCATCCAGCAGTTTAAAACCAAAGTCTATATTGAGGTCTGAGCTAAATATATTTTGCTAATTTTTATTTAAATTAAACTACTGAAGCAGTATGTGGATTTAAGGATCCTGATTTAAGGATTTATCATCCTGGTTTAAGGATGAAAGTTGCTGAATACAGGGAAGTAAAGCACTGTGGGTATTGCTCCCTTTACCAAAAAGCAGTTTTTATTTCCTCGAGGATCAGTATTAATTTAATTTGATCATAATTAAAAATGCTGGGTTTTTGCTTTTTAATTAACTGCAACATTCATCTGACAGCTGTGACTGTAAGAATAAATTTAACTTTTAATTGAGAGGCTGTTGCCTGTCATCAGACCCTGACACACCTCATGCCATCCTCCCTTGTTTTCCCAGCACACTCTGATCGTGGCGGACACAGAGAATCTCCTGAAGGCCCCCACCATTGTGGGGAAGGCAGCTCTGAACCCCATCCTGTTCCGAGGAGTTGGGTGAGCAGGACTGGGGGGTTGGGAGTCCTTGGGGGAGTGGAATTAAACCGGTGGTGTTGCTATGAATCCTCGTGTGAGCATAAGAAATTTCTCTTGATTTCAAACAAAAATGGAAGGCAGCTCTCCAAAGGAGTTTAGTGGTGTACCTAGGAATGGCTCCTAACAAGTTAGTGGAGTTTGAGCACAGATCTTGAGGAAATCCTTAGTTTCTTGGCCCAGCCAAAGGGCGAGGAGGTCTGTGGGGTTGAGCAGATGGCCGTACACTCCTCTGGGTGGGGGGTCCTGGTGGTCTTCGTCCTGCTCACCGTGGCTTTCCCTGCCAGGATGGTGGCTGATCCCGACAATCCGCTGGTGCTGGATATCCTGACTGGCTCCTCCACCTCTTACTCCTTCTTCCCGGATAAGCCCATCACTCAGGTATGCTCCCTCGCTTTCCCTCCTCTTTTGAGCTCTACTTCCACAATTAAATCCCCCCCAAATTTCTGCACCTTGGGAAAATCCTGGATCTCCTAATTGATTTGGGAAGGGACAGGCTGTCAGCTGTTGGCTGCTTCCCAGTGTTGCCCTGGGGATCTTCCTCTGTGCTTCCTGCTGGTGGGAGGTGTTCAGTGTGAGGGACTCGTGTCCTCCGTGCTTCAGAGGAAAGGCCAGCTGAGATCAAAGCGTCTCTCCTGGTCCCATCCCAGCCACAGAGGGAATCTGAATCCCATTCCTGCTTATTCTGATCCACTTGGTTTCTCCTTAACTGCAGCCTGTGCTGCTACAGCCAGACTGTCCCACCCCCCAGCAAACTCCTCTGTACCCATCCCCGAAGTGGCTGAACCCTGTTCCCCCCCGGTTGCCCCGCAGTACCCTCACGCCGTGGGGAAGAACACACTGCTGATCGCGGGGCTGCAGGCGCGGAACAACGCCCGCGTCGTGTTCAGCGGCTCCCTGGACTTCTTCAGCGACGCCTTCTTCAACTCCGCCGTGCAGAAGGCCACTCCCGGCTCCAAGAGGTGCCTTGGCTTCCTGGGGTCCCTGCCTGGGGAATGTCTGGGGAGTGGTTTGATGGCAGAAGTCCTGGGAAACAGGCGACAAATGGTTATGTTTTGGGAAAGAGCAGAAAGCTCGAAGTAAATTGGGGCCTTATGGAAGAATGTGCTTTGGGAAGCGATTCCCTCCATTAACCCTGGCTCGGGTTTTGTTCATTTCCCATTTATTCCCAGTTTGGTTTCAGCAGGGGGTGTTTTCCCAGCCGTCTCAGCCTCCCTTGCTCCGCAGGTACTCGCAGACGGGTAACTACGAGCTGGCTGTGGCCTTGTCCCGCTGGGTGTTCAAGGAGGAGGGGGTTCTGCGCGTGGGGGCCGTGTCCCACCACCGTGTCGGGGAGCTCGCGCCGCCCAACGCCTACACCGTCACCGACCTCGTGGTGAGGGGCCCGGGCTGGCCCGGGCGGGCAGGCACGCGGGAGGCGCCTCGGGAGAGGCGTCTGGGGACATTTGAGCCCCGAGTGGGTCGAGGTCCGTTCTCAGGCGCCGCTCGTTGGTGTGTGCCAGGAGTACAGCATCGTGATCGAGAAGCTCGCTGACGGCAGGTGGGTGCCCTTCGACGGCGACGACATCCAGCTGGAGTTCGTGCGCATCGACCCCTTCGTGAGGACCTTCCTCAAGAGGAACGGTGGGTGCCCCTCACAGGAGGGGTGGGGTCCCCTCAGGACGAGTGGTGGGTGCCCCTCACAAGGAGCAGTTGATCTCCCATAAGAGGAGTGGTGGGTCCCCCTCAGGAGGAGTGGTAGTCCCCGTCATCACCCCAGCCCCACACTGGGGGTGTCCTCACCGTCCCCAGTTTCTGGTGTCACCCCAGTGTCACCCCTGTCTCGCCCCCAGGTGGCAAGTACAGTGTGCAGTTCAAGCTGCCGGACGTGTACGGCGTGTTCCAGTTCAAGGTGGATTACAACCGCCTGGGCTACACCCACCTCTACTCCTCCACACAGGTGAGTGTGGCGGGAGCCAATCCCACCCTTTCCCAGGAGGAAAGGCTTCCCGCTCCAAGGCCGCCCCCTGTGTCCCGGCAGGTGTCTGTGCGGCCCCTGCAGCACACGCAGTATGAGCGCTTCATCCCCTCGGCCTATCCCTACTACGCCGGCGCCTTCTCCATGATGGTCGGGCTCTTCATGTTCAGCTTCGTCTTCCTGCACATGAAGGAGAAGGAGAAATCCGACTGAGCTCCCTGTGGGAGGAGGAGGAGCTTCTCCTGGGGCCGAGCAGTGCTCGGAGCCGCCGTGTGGCCGTGGGTGCTGGATGTGCTGCGGGACCGCGTCTGGTCTTTTTATTTTGACACCCGGGGGAATTTATAGGAATGACAATTAAATTTGGGGGGGTCCATTGCTGAAGTGTCTTGCAAACCCAGGACCAGGATGCCTCTGGTGTTCACTGAGGAGTCGTGATGTTTGTCTCGCTCTGCCAGGGAATGGTTTGGACTGGAGTTGGTTGGAATGATTGGGATTGGAGATCAATTCCCTGTTCAAAATAAAGTCTCATTCCTCTCACCCTGCATGGGAGTGAATTCATGGCATAGGGCGTTGGGATGTGTCCCCAGACCTGAGGGATGTGTCCCTACATCACCCTCACCTGCTCCAGGTGTTCCCCAGGGTGGGCTGAGAGGGAACAGTCGGATGGTGCCGAGGTTGGTGAATGCTGAAAGGCAAAAAGGAGAGTGTGGGGTGCACAGGGGAGCTTGGGGCACCCCAGAAAGCACAACAGAGGCTCTGAGGTGTCACCAAAGGCACACTGAGGAGGACAGGGCACCCCAGAAGCCACCCTGTGCCCCAAAAAGCAAACAGGTGGGTTCAGGGACACCTGTAAAGGTTCACTGAGGGCCTGGGACACCCCGGGGCACAGGGACCACCACAGGGACATGGGGACCCCGAGGGACACCATGATCCCCAGGGGGACAGGAACTGCCAGGGAGCACAGGGACACCCAGGGACACAGGAACCCCCTGGGCACAGGGACCCCCTGAGGACCCCCTTTGGGGATACAGAGTCTCCCCCCTGGGGACACACGACCCAGGGCAGCTATGAGGACCTCTTGGGGACAGGGGGGCCCAAGGAAGGCACAGGGACACCTTGGGGACACGAGGATCTGGGGCAGGCACAGGGACCCCTTGGGGACACAGGGACCCCTTGGGGACACAGGGACCCTTTGGGGACACAGGGACCTTTTGGGGACACAGGGGCTCTTTGGGGACACAGGGACCCTTGGGGACACAGGGACTCTTTGGGGACACAGGACTCGGGGAGGGGCACAGGGACCCTTTGGGGACACAGGGACCCCTTGGGGACACAGGGGCCCTTTGGGGACACAGGGACCCTTTGGGGACACGGGACCCTTTGGGGACACAGGGACCCTTTGGGGACACAGGGACTCTTTGGGGACACAGGGACCCCTTGGGGACACAGGGACTCTTTGGGGACACAGGGACTCTTTGGGGACACAGGCCCCGGGGTGGGCACAGGGACCCGGGGGCGCTCGGGCCCCTCCCCCGTGCGGGGCGCGCGGAGGGGGCGGTGCCTCGTGCCGGGCGGCGCTCTCCGATTGGTCGGGCGGCGCTGATTGACGGGCGGCGCCGGGCCCGGCGGGGCGGGCGCTTTGCGACGGCGGCGCTTGGCGGCGCTGGCGGCGGCGGGGACGGCCATGCTGCTCACCGTGTTCTGCCTGCGCCGCGACCGCTCCGAGATCACCTTCAGCCTCCAGGTGGACGCCGACTTCGAGCTCCAGAACTTCCGCGCCCTCTGCGAGCTGGAGTCCGGCATCCCGGCGGCCGAGAGCCAGGTCAGGGCCTGCCTCCCCCCCCACCCCCGCCCCCGGGCGGTGCCCCCGCGGTCGGGCCCGGCCGGGAGCGGCTCCGTGACCCCCCCCTTTCTCCCGGGATCGCGGTCCCCGGAGCCTCCGCCCCCCCCATCTGGAGTTTGGGGCTTGTTTGGGGGTTGTTGGGCAGGGTCGGGCTCCCTCCCTTCGCCTCCGCCGCTTTTGCTTCAGAATCCTCGTTTTCCCCATCGGGACCGGGCTCCGAGTGCCCGGTGGTGACTTGTGGTGCCTCCGGAAAAGGCTCCGTCTGCCCCCGCTGAGCGGCCGAAAAGGGGGGGGAAATAACGTGGGTTTGTTGTTTTTATTGAGGTTTCGTAGGAATTTGATGTTTAAGCGGGGCAGGGTTTGGACGAGAGGAAAGGGAGTAGGAGAGTGGGGAAGGTGGTGGCCCGTGGGATCCTCAAATCCCTGAAATGTTCGGGAACGGACCTGAAACGTTTGGGACGGGGCTTGTTTATCCCATCAAAGCCTTGGCTGGTCTGGGGCAGAAAGGGCACACTGAGGCTTTTCCTCCCTTTTTTCCACACAGGTGTGGGACCAGAGGGCACATCCGTGTAGTTTTCCCAGCAAATATTCCCTCTCAGCCCAGATTCGGGCCTCACTCGCTGCCAAAACACGCGGGAGGCTGCGAGTGGGGGCGGCCCTGGGCCATCTGTCCGTCCCTCTGGGGTTTGCTCATGCTTTGGGTTCAGTCCCACTTTTGTGGCCGTTCCTCCCGGTTTTTCCTGGGCAGGGCGGGGTTGGCTCCTTTTCTCCTGGCCCTGCCTGGCAGAGTTTGTGGAGTTTACTGGTGGTGGCTTTTGCTTCCCGAACCTTTTCCCAGTCCCCATTAAAGAAGTGTTTTTCCAGCCAAGCCGAGATTAGTCAGCGCTGGAAGAGCTGCTGCAGGGGCAGCCCCGGAGCTGGAGTTGTCCTCATCCAGCAGGTTCCCAGTGGGGCTTGGCTTTCCCTCTGCCTTGTTTTTTGGGATGGGAGGTTGGTGTTGAGGGAGAAGTGGTCTCAGAGCAGGGAGAATTTTGGGATGAGAGGTTGGTGTTGAGGAGAAACAGCCTCAAAGCAACGATAGAAAATCCAGGGGCGGTGAATTTTCCTTGAGAGGAAGAACTCTTGGTTTTGGACAGGTAGAAAGAGAGAACCCACCTCACATCAGGGTTCTGTGCTCCAACAAATCCCGTGTCCACGTCCTGGATCCGGGGACAACCCCTACACGTGGGAGTCTGTGGTGGCTTTGACATCATCAGCAGGAACTCCTGCCTGTCAGCTCTGTCCCCTGTGTCACAGGGACCTGGGATAACGAGGGGTCGCTCCTGTGCTTGTTTTTTGCCGGGAGTTCCCCGGTTTGGGTCGTTCCCTCCCCCCCAGCTGACCCGGGCAGGGTTTGGGTGCTGCCAGCCCCAGAGGACGGCAGCAGCGCTGCGCTTTTGTAGCCACCTCTGCCTTCCTTCTGCTGCTCCATCTGCCACTCGTGCATCATCCTGTGCCGCGTCGTGCCGTGCTTCCCAGGCAGTTCTTTACTGCTCCTTTCTCTGTTCCTCCTGCCCGGTGTCTGTGAGGGGTGCTGGGGATCTGCAGTGGGGAGAGCAGGTTGCACATCAGGAGGAATTTTTTCGTGGTTGTGAAACACTGGAAGAGGCTGCCCAGGGAGGTTTGGAGTCCCCATCCCTGGAGTGTCCAAGGAAGGCCTGGCCGTGGCACTCAGTGCTCTGGGCTAGGGGACAAGGTGGGGATCAGGCACAGGTTGGACTCCATGGTCCTGGAGGGCTTTTCCAACGCAAATGTTTCTGTGAAAGTTATAAAAATGCAAGTTATCAGTGGTGCAGCTCATTGGATGTGGAAGGGTTTTGCATTCTCAAACCACAGACAGGCAGTTTTACACCTACCAAGCTCAGCTGTTTTCTGCTCTTTTCCATCAGCTGAGGCAGGCGTTGAAGGTGTTGTGTTGGCACAAGAGAGGATGAATTTCATTGTTAGGGTCGTGCAGGATGGAGTAAAGCATGACTGTGCGTGGGAGAGGGTTAATCCCAGCCTTGCTCCCTGCTGGTTTGGGAGGTTCATTCGGGTGCTGCCGTTGGGGTGGGGCAGGAGCTGGGAGGGGGCGGAGGTCACAGGTCGCTGTGAGATAACAGAGGTGACACGGTGGTTGTGGTGATAAGAGGAGCAGGGTGAGGAGAGGGGAAATAATTGGGCTTCCTGTGGTCTCCTCCACGCACCAAGGCCGTGTCTTTTCAGGGCAAGGGGCAGGGAGGCTCCTGGCAGAGGGTTCTTCTGGCAGCACCTCATTCCCTTCATTTCTCTTTCTCTTTGTGCCTTCCACGTCCTGTCCTCTGCCACGCTCAGGACTGTTTGATAGGTTCTGGGTTTGGCTTGGTTGCTGGCTGCTGGTGGTATCCAGCACTCCTGCTCGGGGTTCCCTGCTCCGTGAGGAGGTTCTACCCTATGGATTCATCATGCACAGTGAATCCATCAGTGCCTGCATCCCTGCCCAGGTCCAGAGCCTGCCATCCTGCAAAACTGCCACAAACCAGATCATCAAAAGGCAGCACAATCCAATCTGTTTTAGGAGTGGAGCAGAAGGGTCAGGAGCGGATTAATCCGAGCTGTAATGGATGTACCACGAGCGCCGGGCGCTTAATTCATTGTCTGGGATGTGAGGCCGAACGCTCATAAATCCAATCCCAGCAAAGATGACGGAGGTAAAGCCTCACTTAAACTGATTAACTCGTCTCTCCCAGAGTGTCTGCGCAGGGAATCTGCCATTCCAGATTTGGGTGTGCAGCTGGGATTTACGACGCGCTTGCCGTGGCTGTGGCGGCGCCGACCCCGGCCGGTAACGTGAGAGCCGTGCCGGGGCCCTGCCAGGCTCTGACCTTGGTTATCCCGTGGGGGGCAGAGACTGGGCACCTCAGCATCGCTGCCTCCAGGCCGGGCAGCACCTGCAGGGTGGTGGCAGTGAGAAGGTAGGGAAGCTTGTGCTGATTTCCACCCCGTGTTTCCCTGCTCCTGCTGCCTCTGGCTGCTGTCCTGCGGGGTTCTGGTTATTGCCGCTCCTCCCACCTCATCCTGCTTTGGCACCGTGCTGAGGTGGGTCTGTGCTGTTAGAATGTCACAGGGAGAGCCTGTGTAGGATTTTGGAGTTGCTGTGAAGCAATGCAAGGCTGTAGTCTAGACCTTAGGACACGCAGTAGTTGGGTTTTTGGGAGCGTGTTGGCTCCGCTCCCTGCGATAGCATCAGGGCTGAGAAAGCTTCTCCCACATGGCTCGGCCAGTCCCAGCCTGTGGTGAACGTGTTCTTGCTGAACTGGCCTTCTCCAGCCCCAAAGAGATGCAGTTTGGCTGCACAGGGTGGTGAATGTGAAATTTGATCGTGTTCCCGAGGGGTTTAGGCCGAGTTCTCTGGTGCTCCTCGCTCTGGACTCCTGCCAGGGGCAGCATCGGTCGGACCGATCCACCTGGTCTTGCTGTGCTCCAGAGAAGGCACAGAAACCTCTGCTTTGGCTGATACCATTTCTGGCAATATTTGTTCCCATAAAGCCCAACTTTATTTTACTTTCTCTACTTCCCTGCGATTCAGGGCGTCTGTAGGTATTACAGGTCCAGTGTTAATGGAAATGTTGCAATGGGGATTATTCACCTTTCAGTGTTTTTGTGTTTAATGTGCAGACTCCTCATTAAGTCAGGCGATCAAAATAGAAATGGATGTGACTTTGTGTTTGATAGTGACAAGAAGTTCATTCCCACCATGGACTGATGGCAGTCTGAGCAGGGCCTTTGGGTGCTCCGAGTCTGGAGTTACATCACTGGAGTGAACTGGAAAGCAC
The DNA here is from genome assembly GCF_022539395.1 of Myiozetetes cayanensis. NCBI lineage: Eukaryota > Metazoa > Chordata > Aves > Passeriformes > Tyrannidae > Myiozetetes > Myiozetetes cayanensis. The sequence goes on along the minus strand of NW_026087499.1, from coordinate 7,142,756 downwards.
TGAGCTAATGATTGAGGTCCCTGTAGAACTGGTTATTCTGGGGAGCTGTGTTGTGGGAAGAGGCAGAGATCATAGGTGTTGGGCTGGATCATCCATGGATACACCCGGATCGGTGCTGCCGGTACGTCCAGGGTCAGTGGGTGCTGTCCTGGGGGCAGGTCACGCTGCAGAAAACATCCCTGACTTGTGTAATGGCAGAGGTTGGAGTTTGGAAATGTGGGCAGACAGTCCTGGTCAAAGCTTGCTTTCCCTTAATGATCTGGGCCTCCCATCAGGACACACTGGCCCTCCTTTGATGTGCTGGGTCTTGGCAAGTCCGACCCTGCACTGTCCAACCCCGGACGTGTCGAGGCCCTGCCGTGCCCGAGGGGTGTTGGCCAGGCCTGTGAGAACATCACACCTTGCCCTCTGAAGCTTGGCGTGGGTCTGGAGGATTGGAACACTTTTTCCCCTACAGAAAAGTAACCTCTCGCCGTGTTTTTGGTTTTCCTCCGCTCTGGGGTGCTGGTGGCGCTCCCCCCTCGCGCAGATCGTTTATGCCGAGCGGCCGCTGACCGACAACAACAGGTCCTTGGCCTCCTATGGCTTGAAGGACGGGGACGTGGTGATCCTGCGCCAGAAGGAGACGGTGGAGCCCCGGCCTTCCATCCGCTTCCCAGGTGAGGAAGGCTCCGTGCCAGCTGCTGCTCCGAGCCTGCAGAGGTTCCTCGGGATTTACCGTGTTAAGAACAGTTCTGGTGAAGGTGTGTGAGTTTTCCTGCCAGCGCTGGTTCCCTTCCTGCTGGGCAATGGCACAGCTGTGTCAGACCCAGAAGCAGCGCCTGTGGGTGTGTCCTAAACCTGTCCTGTGGCAAATTCCCTGAGAAGCCCCATCTTCCCAAACCCAGTGGCACAGTCGTGTGTACAGGTGAAAGGCTCCTCCGGGAATGCCTGAGTGGAGCCCTGCACCTCTGTCCTGCCTTCCACAACCGTTCTTAGCAAATCCCAGTCATAAAATATCCCTGGAAAAGGTGCCACTGGCTGAGAAGGGTGTGGGAGCACTGCTGAGGTCCTGGTCCTGCCTCAGCTGGAGGATGGGTACCTGCAATGCAGGTCTGCAGGAATGGTACTACTTTTTTTTTTTCCCCTGCTTTTCTTTAACCCGAGAGACTCCGAAGTGCCTTTGGAGCCACTGGGGTTAGTGCTGCGGTCCCTCCGTGAGGGATTCACATCTGTGAAGCAGGGAATAACCAGCCAGCAAGTGCATTTCAGGGGATTAGAAGTGGGGCAGACAGACGAGCCCGGTTGCATAAACGCGCCGTCGTTCCTAACCCAGTAACCCGGGGCCGTGGCTGCGCTTCCGACTCCAACTGCTGCCCGCGGGATCCGCCCTAATGCAGCATTAAGGGCAGCTCATCCTCCCCAGGGTTTTCCAGCAGGTTGTACCCACGACACCTGTGGTGTTCCTCCCTCCAGGTCTGCCCAGGATAGACTTCAGCAGCATCGCCGTGCCCGGGACGTCCTCGCAGCAGCCCCAGCCGCCGGCACAGCGGCCTCGCCCGTCGCCCCCGGATGCTCCGGCGTTCCCGCAGGGCCTGGACAACCCCGCGCTGCTGCGGGAGATGCTGCTGGCCAACCCCCACGAGCTGTCCCTGCTCAAGGAGCGCAACCCGCCCCTGGCCGAGGCCTTGCTGAGCGGGGACCTCGGTGAGTGGGGCTCGGAGCTGGGGGAGGGCTGATCAGAGGGTGTTTGAGGAGCTGGGGGTGCTGTAGGCTCAGGGAGCGTGGGGGGGAAAGGAGCCAGTTGGGAGCACTCCAGGCAGAGCTCCTCCCTTTCTGGGTGTATTTCTCCTGCTTGGCTTCTTTAATATCCTCTGTCCCCCACTCAGAAACCCCAGATGCACAGATAAGTCAGGTGTCTGTGCACATGGGCGACTCAGCTCCTGGTTTTTACACTAAGACGCTCCCGAATGCACATTTTCCAATAAAGGTGGTGTGTTTGCTGCATCCAGAGCCTGCTGGGACTCAGCAGGGAGCAGCACACTCCAAAACCGGCTCTGTCCGTAGTTATTGGCTGCTGTGGAAGTGAACCTCAGAAAGGGAGAGGAAAAGGAACACGGAAATAGTGTCTTCCAGGAGCTTTTTCAATAACAATAATCATAAATGTGTAAGTTTCTATTAATCTTGGACGTGTCCATGTGTTTGGGCACAGCTGAAGCCCTGTACCATGCCCTTCACTTTCTCTGCAGGTGAGTAATCGATGTTGGTCCCTTGTTCTTCCTGTGGTGAAAGCTTTGAACTCTGATTTTGGTATGAAAAGAGCAGAGTTTTGGGCATGCAGATGTGCTTCTAAACTCTGGGCATGCAGGATGTCTAGTTGGGAAATAAATCCTGTTGAGTTTGGAGAAATGAGTGAAGAGAAGGATCTTTAAGCAGGAGACTTTTCCCACTTTCAGTGTTACATCTGAGTGATTACCCTCTGTTAAAAGAAACCAGAAAGAAACTTCATGGACATTTTCAGCCTATTTGATTTTGAATTCTGGCTTTAGTTCATATCCAGAGTTAAACCCATGTTCTTTGCATTCTCAGGCCTCTTCACACTTCTTGCTGGGAGTCTTTCCCATCACCTTGAGCAGAGGTGCTGCTCTTGGCACAGGAAACCAGAGGTTAAGTCCAAGACCCTCAAAAGTGGCTCCTCTGCTGCTCTGCCTGGTCTGTGCACGTCAAACTTGGACCCAGATGTCCATTTTCAGTCCCAAAGGGCTGCACTGGGCTCTCAGGAGGAAGTGGTTTGGTCTGGTTATGTCCTTGTCCTGCTGCACAGCTGCTCCTCTTGGTGTTTGGGCACAGATCCAGTTCAGCTCAGCTCTGATTCCCAAATATCCACATGGATCCATGCCCTGTGGCTGTGCTGGATGAAGGCACCTGCTGTAGGGAAGCCTAATTTCAAAAATCCAAATGGCAAAACATACCCACCAACCTCCCTGAGCAGGTAACAGCCCTTGAGGCAGAGCTGCTTCCTGGGAACTGCATCCCTGGAAGCAAACCCACAGCCCTCCGTGGGTACAGACCCCATGCACTGCCAAGTCCTTTTCTGATCCCATCCAAGTAGTGAAAAATAGTCAGGAAACCATCCAAAAAGCGGGGATCTAAAAGCTGTGGTATTAAAATGTGCATCTAGACTTAATGTCCAGCCCAGGTTCCAGTGGTAGGCATTCAGCATTAAGGATTATAATCCCTGGCTTTGGTTCCCTTGGGTTTAAAGGAAGTTTTGTTGTTGGCCTTTATGGGTTTTTCATTTCTTTTTCCTTATAGCAATGTGTGTGCCAGGAAATGGAGTTTGATTGGGCAGGGTCTGGGTAGGGACAGGAGGACAATGAGCTCTGTCCAGTTGCTTTTTATCTCAGCAGGTTCCCACATTTACCCCCAATCCTTTGAGGCCCATCCGTGCTGCCCTCAGAGGAGCCTTTTCTGTGTGTGCTGCCGAGCCTGCCCCTCAGCTGGCATCAAAGGAAGCGATTGCTGTGCCAGAATTTGATTTGCAAGAGTAATTTCCAGTAAAAAGCATTTCTGTATCTCCTTGTTCCCACAGAGAAATTCACCAGGGTGCTGCTGGAGCAACAGCAGGACCGAGCCCGGCGGGAGCAGGAGAGGATCCGACTCTACTCCGCTGACCCCTTTGATCTCGAGGCACAGGCCAAGATAGAAGAAGACATAAGGTAACAAACCAAAGTGCTTTGCAGGCTTTGGGGTTCTTCCCTGGGGAAAACACTGCTCTGTGCTTCCATCCAGTGTGGCTTTTCCTTGGAGGAGGCAGAATCTCAACACACCCCTTGTATCAAGACACCTTTGCTTGCAGGGCAGTGCTCCAGGCCAGCTTGGCATGTGGGAAGGTTGGGATGTGCAGGTGCACCCCATCCCTGAAGTGTGTCCAGCTGAGCACAGAACGTTCTTCCCTGGGAGGGTGGGCAGGCCCTGGCACAGGGTGCCCAGAGCAGCTGTGGCTGCCCCTGGATCCCTGGAAGTGTCCAAGGCCAGGTTGGATGTGGTTGGAGCAACCTGGGCTGGTGGAAGGTGTCCCTGTCCAGGGCAGGGGGTGGGATGGTCTTTAAGGTCCCTTCCCACCCAAAGCATTCCATGACTCCATGATATGAGGTGACAGCACCTCTGTCCATGTGTGTGATGTCCTGGAGCTGCCTGAGCTGGTCCAGTCTGGAACTGGCGCACTTGTGGAAGGCCCGTCTCGAGAGTGGAACTTGGGGCACCTCAGCTGGGTTCTGAGCAGAGGACTGGGCCAGTGTTGGTCTCTGGGCTGAGCTCAGCACAGCAACAATGGTGTCACTTCTTCAGCTGCCCTGGAGGTTGGTTTCACATCCTGCTAATTCTTCTGTGTCTCTGGCTAATTCCAGACTCCAACATCACCGCTGTCGGAGTGATGTTCTGCAGAAACACATCCTGCTCATCAGCTCCCTCCCTCCCTCTTGCTGCCTGCCAAATGTAATTGCTTTGGGCTGAGGCTTCATTTCTTCAGCTGAGTGATAAATCCTTGAGTCAGGATGGTGGTTCCCCCCCCTCCCTGATAACCAAGTGTCTGTCTGGTACAGACTCATCCTTGGTCAGAACAAAATTCAGTGGTGATAAGAGTTGTTGGTGCTGGATAAACCTCAGCAATGCAGAAACCAGACATTTGTAGATAGTGAATCATTGCTTGGAGGCACAGGAACTCTTCCCTGGGTAGGTGAGGGACAGATAAAGGGGCTGTGCCCAAGGCTCTGCAGCTGTTTGGGAACACTTTGGGCTGAGCAGTCCCCAGATTTCACAGCCCTCCTGGTGATAAATGAAATGGCATCAAAATAGGAGCCCTTTTCCCTTTTTTGGGAGGTCAAGCTATTTTGGATGCAGCCAGTGTGGATACCCATCTCTTCCAAGATTATCCTGGGGGCCATGAGGAGCTTCTGGGAGAGCTTTTCTTCTGTCGGCCTGAATTTGCACCAAGGGCTTGTGCTCGTGGTGACGTTCTCGCTGTGGTTTTGCTCACCTCCCTCCCTTCCTGAGCCTGGAAAAGGAAGGATACCAGGGAAACAGCAAGATTTTCACGTTCAGCTGCTGTGTGGGATTCCAGGGATGTAGCTCCTGGCAACATCTCCGTGTGCCCCGGGCGTGACTCACGAATACGCAGGTTGTGCTCGTGACTCCTCCGGGTTGACGCGGTCGTGCAGGTTCCTGCGGCCAGCACAAGGTCACCAGGAGCTGTGGTGTGAGTCAGGCAGGGCTTGGAAGGGGCAGTGGCTGCTGGGGAGCAGCTGGGCCTCTCTGGAATACACCATTCCTAGCAATCCCTCAGCTCCAGGGTGTGTGTTTACTAACGAAGCCGTGGTTTAAACGTGTGTTTGTAAGGTGGGTGGCAGCAGGGGGGATTTCCAGGTCTGCCTGTGAGTCAGAGGGATGTTACAAGGCCTGGCTGGTAGAAACTCTGATTTTTCTCTCTCTCCATGAAATCCAGGCAACAAAACATTGAGGAGAACATGACGATAGCGATGGAAGAGGCGCCCGAGAGCTTCGGGCAGGTGGTGATGCTCTACATCAACTGCAAAGTCAACGGGCACCCCGTGAAAGCCTTTGTGGACTCAGGTGAATTACCCCACTTTCATCTGTCTCCACACTCTCCCTCACTGAGGGTGACACTAAACATTCCAGTAGTTTTCCCCCAAAATCCCATAATAAAGCACTGCATGACAAGTTGCTGAAGCACCTCATTAAACCCTGAGCACGGCCTGGGTGTTGTTTTAGGGCAGCAGAGCAGATTGTTGAGAGGAGCAGCGTGTGAACAGCCCGGATCAGGGCTCCTGTGGGAGTTTCTGGGGCTCCCATTCCTGGGAGGTCACTGCCACATGTGTCTTATCTCATTTTGCAGATGGGGGATTTCACACTCCTGGTTCCCATCCACAGCCCCAAAGGGGAAGTTCTTGGGGTTGTTTCATTGCTGCAGTAACAGTCAGTGCTGATCCAGGTGTGGGCAGCCAGGTCAGCACAGTGGGACACCCAGGAAGCCTTTATGCCCTGGGGCAGCTGCTGAGTGCCAGATCTTAAGCTCTTCCAGGAGAGAATTTCAATTTGTGATGGGGATTTAGCAGGAATTCTGTTGCTGGCAGGTGCCCAGATGACCATCATGAGCCAAGCCTGTGCTGAGAGGTGCAACATCATGAGGCTGGTGGATCGGCGGTGGGCCGGCATCGCCAAGGGCGTGGGCACGCAGAAAATCATTGGCAGAGTGCACTTAGGTAAGTGCTGTGGCATTTTGGGGGCAGCTTTAGCAGGGGTTTGACTGCATTTCCCACAATCTTGGCACCAAGGAGTGTCTGGTTGGGTGCTGTAACTCCCACAGAGTAAAATCAAAGTGCATCTGCAACGTGTTTGTTTGTCTCGGGCACAGAACTCTGTTTTCTGTCTCCTTTAATGCTTTATTTTAATGGAATTACCATCACACTTGGAGGGGAGGGAGTCCCCAGCTCCTGCAGGTCTTCTCCTGCAGAGAACATGTTCCCTGGGGGCAAAACCTGGGGTGAATGTGGAACACCAAGACCTTTCCTGTTTAGGGTGGGAGTGCTGGGCAGGGAGAGCTGCTTGGGAGGGGCTCCAGCACAGTGCAGTGTGTGCTGTTCCTTTGGGAAGAGGAGCCTCTCTGTGCTCTCTGCAGCTTTTCTGGATGGAGAAGATTGTCCTTATTACTGAAAAATCAATTCTGTTTGCTATTGTTGCTGCTTAGGCTTGTGTTCTAATGAGCTACTCACAGCCCCTCGAGTTTGGAGGGTCAGAGAAGCAGGACTTGAGGCTCCTGAGCACGTCAGCTTTTAAAATAATTAGCTTGGGACCACGACAGGCCTGGCAGTCCCTGGGGCTTGCACAGGGTTGGACTCTCTGTGACCAGAGCAGTACATCAGAGCTCTGGTTTCAGATGTGCCCAGACCTCCCCCAGGAGGTGGAAGAGCAGAAAGCAGATTTGTTGTGCTGTAGTGGTAACTTCTCTCCCTTGTGTTTCAGCTCAGGTGCAGATTGAAGGGGATTTCCTGGCGTGCTCCTTCTCGATCCTGGAAGAGCAGCCCATGGACATGCTCCTAGGACTGGATATGCTTAAGAGGCATCAGGTATCAAAGTCTCTTCTGAAACAGTTACTGGCTCTTCCAGGTTAAGTGCAGAGTGCAACATAAGTGCCTTGCCTGTCAATTCATTAGGGTTTTGCTGGGAGAGTGGATGCTGGAGTATCTTCCATCCTAGAGGCACGTACACCACACCCATCATGGACAGCTCCAGGGGATCTGGCTGCTGCCTGGAGCTTTTTGCTCTGATCAAAGATGCTCAAAGCTTTCTAACTGAATGATTTATTACAAATTGAGCCAGGCAGAGCCCTTTGCTTCGAGCTGATGCTCCCGGCGTGGCATTACCTGCCGGCAGCTGTTCCCATCGGGATCGAGCTGTCTCCCCTTGTTTCTCCCCTGCCTCTGGACACTCTCTGGCTGTCCCTCAGGCCCCTGACGCGTGGATCTCTTCTGCAGTGCTCCATCGACCTCAAGAAGAACGTTCTGGTGATCGGCACGACGGGCTCTCAGACCACGTTCCTGCCGGAGGGGGAGCTGCCGGAGTGCGCCCGCCTGGCCTACGGCGCGGGGCGCGAGGACGTGCGGCCCGAGGAGATCGCCGACCAGGAGCTGGCAGAAGCAATACAGAAATCCGTGGAGGAAGCAGGTACCAGGAGGAGCCCAGCTGAAACGGGAGCCTGCACGGTGTTTTGCTGAGTGTCGGGATGTCTGGGAGCAGTTCCCCTTCCAGCTCCGGGGAGCAGCGTCCAAGGGTGGAGAGAAGGGGCTTTATTCCTGCTCCAAGTGCACTTCTCCCTTTCTGGACAGCAAAACCTGCACCAAGGCACCTGAGAGGGTTTGCTGCTTAATTGGTGCTTTCCCTGCAGCTTCCTGCCCGCCCTGGTTTCCTGGCCCTGGAGGTGTGGCCGTGGATGGCTGTGACAGCCACTCACTGGTGTCACAGTAGTGCCTGGCAGGGCCGTGGCTCAGCTGTGGTGTTTCAGCACAGCTTTGGGGAGGCTTCCCAAATCCTGCTCTGAATGGCTGCACCGTGGAACAGTAGAGCAGCTGTGGCAGTGACTGGAGCTCGTGGCAGTTTTTAGAAACAGCGTTTTTCTCTGGAACGCTGCTCGTGCCTTTGGAGGGGGAATTGCTTCTGGTTGCTCTAAATTTCCAAAGCTGAATTCACATCCCGATGTGCATCCTCAGCTGTAAACGTGATCTGCAAAGAGAACTCTCACCCTCCCCTAGTTTTGTTCCTGGTGCCCCTGGAATCCAAATGCTGCACAGATGCAGTGCCTGGGCTAGGGAACATTTTGGTGGCTGCAAAATTTAGTGAAGTCATTTTATTTTCAGCCAAAATAGCTGAGAGCTGAGCTATGAGCCAAACTCACATTTTCTGTTCAGCTCCTCCCTTAATTCAGCTTTGGGCTAAAGGAAAAACTCATTCTTTTTTCCCTGCTGTTGCAGGGAAGCTGTGAATACCTCAGGGTGTATTTCTTAGGCCTTTTCCAAAATTTTTAAAAGATAACATTTTATATCCAAGTGTCTTATAGAGATCTGTTCATTTCCTGCTCATTTTCCCTCTGGAAGGACACAGTAAATTCTGCTTTCTACACACATGCAGAACTCTTTGCTGGGTCAGGTTTAAGCTGATGAAGTTGATTTCAACATTTTTATTGCTAATTTTTTAACTCTAGCATGCTCATATTTAAGATTGAAGTGAGATAAGATTTAACCATATATTAAGTTTATTTTTATTTGTTTATTAGATATTAATATTTATATATGTTTTAACCATATTTAAATATTAATATTTAACCATATTTGACCTTCCAATCGTGTTTTGATGTCTCTAAAACTCAAGTTCAGCATCCTGGGCTCGTGTCTCTTTCTCATAACCTGGCAGGTGTAAATATTAGTTCTTTTCCTGTTAAAACCTGGAGCCTGATGGAGCCTGAGTTGGTTTTTGGAATATATCTCCACTTTGGATCAGACTTTGCAGACATTATAGTTGGCTGGGCTTAGTTCTCTGCTGAAAGGGTTGAATAACAAGCAAACCTCAGCTCAAACTATGAGTCCTTACAATAGAAAACATTTTAGTCGAGTGTTTTAAAAAGAAAAGTGCCTGAAATGACTTAAATCCAAGCTGCTTATGTACCTCCTCCAGTCTAAGGACCACATGGCTTTGTTCAGCCTGATCAGCACTCGGCCACTTTCTGTTGGTGCTGAGCCCTAGAGGAATGTCAAAGATTTATGGGAGTAGGAAATCCACGTTGTGTGTTCACCTCCTGCTCACAGAACACCAAAACACAGCACTAAGGGGGGCTGTGTTCACACTGACTGTGACAGCCCTGACGCAGGACCAGCCCCTGGCCCACAGGCATTTGTTGGCTGTATCCTAAAATGTCAGCACATTCCCTCTCTCTCTCTTCCAAAACCTGAGTTGCTGCTAGGTGGTTCCAGGAAAACCAAGAGAGGAAAGAACAGGAAACGGAAGAAGGAGAGAAAGAGAACGTGAGGAAGCACCGCAGAAGCTCAGCTCACTACAAGATGTGTGTTCTTTCCTAAGAGCTGGAATTTTTGCTGCCTGCCAGGAGCTGGTACAACACCAAAGGCTGCATGCACCTGGAGGCTATTAAAGTGCTCGTTTTGAATGCACCTGGATTATCCCTGAGCTTTATTTAATCCCTGAAGCCCACTTAAGGGAGCCTCATGACTTCTGTCAGCTGACCTGCCGGTGGTTGAGACCTCCAGGAGGCAGCTGAGGTGGTGGTGGAGCCCTGCTGTGGTTCACTGGGATCCGGATCCTCCACGTCCTCATTATCTCTGAGGGCTTGGTGCTCTTCTGTGCCAATTTCCCATCACTGGAGAAACTCTGTGATCTTGGGGATTCCCCAAACCTGGCAGCAAAACTGGAGCTGTTTGAGGAGGAGGAAAGGAAGTGTAGCCAGGCAGGTCACCCCATACACAGCTGTTCATCCAGGCAGCCTCGGTCCGAGTTGCTGCCACCACACACAACTCGGGCTGTTCCCGATTTAAATTCCTGAGGGGAATTTATCCCTGATGGTGCACTTTGTGGGGAAGAGTTTGTTCCTGGTATTAGCTGGATCGATATCCCGGATGGGGCTGGGGCTCAGCCCCAGGAGGAGGATGACACAGAGCAGTGCTTGGCAGAAAACCAGCTCCTGCTGCTGCCTAAATGCAGCTCCCCAGCCCGTTTGATCAGACCCTCAGTAATGATCCAACGGGTCAAAAGACAGTTCTGCTTCCTCCCTAAAGGGTTGATTTGGGAACAGAGAGCGAGAACGTAATCCTTCCACGTAGAAACAGGAAGGATCCCTCTGGTTTCCATCCATATCCTGTGTCACAAGGCTTTTCCCTTAGGAAAGATGAGCAGTGCATCAGTCTGAGGGGTGGTATCACAGCACATACTGCACCAGTTCTTGTTAACAGAATAAAAAACAAGAGGCTGAGGAGAGAAAGGCAGGTTCCAAGTTGTGGCATTTAAAGCAAATCCTGGCTGTAGGTGTGGGCATGGTGAGCTGTGTCCCTGTACTCCTGTAAATAGGGGAAGACTTCAGGAAAAAGCAGTGTTTAAGACCACTGAGTTTGGGAAGGGAAAGGGAGCTCGTGCAGCACAGAATGTGGATGTGTGAGCTGGGAGGAGCAGGGCTGTGGTGGCAGGACAGATCCGACCGCAAAGGTCAGTGAGTGATTTAACGAGAGTGCTGATACCTCAGCTAGGTTAGACTGTCAGCAAGATAAGGTCACCTCTTTAATCTCTCCTGATAACCAGAGCAGTGTTTGGTGCTACTGGTAGACACCTGCAATTCACCCAGTCTCGTGGGGAGAGGGAAGCAGCGAGCTGGGCTTGGCTTCTGCCCGATTCTCGTTCGCTTTGCTCTTCCCAGCTCCTTTGGGGGATTCCTTTCCCCCTTGGATCTGCACCCTTTTGCAGCAGGCTGGTGATTGCTCGCCTTCTCTTGCCTGTGGTGGCACTGCTGGGAGCACAGCCCGAGAATGGTGCAGCCATCTCAGTTCTCATATCCCTGAAACGTGTCTCCTGAATGTCTCCAGCCAGAGGGGAAGCAGACCAGTAGACACATGTGCCGTGTGGTTTGCCGAGTGTGTAGCATCACCCACGGACCGCTCTGCAGCACAGACAGTACACGGCAACCTTTAAATTGTTCTTTGGCAGAGCTGTCTTGACTCGATGTACCGAATTTCCTGGGCAGGATCCTTCTGGGAGGCAGGAGCTGCCGCAGCCTCCGCGCTGTCTCGCCCGGACGATGGGAGGGGAGCTGAGCAGGGCTGTGCCCGTGCATGGTGTGTGCTCTGAATGCTAACACGAGTTTGGTGTGTTTGTTTCCTAATCCAAACAGAGCGTCGGAAGCCTTGATGCATGTAGTGTGTGTTTACTGCAGCTGGAGTGGGCCACAGACCAGGTATTTACAGCCCCCCGTTCGGTTTGCGCTGCGTGGTGCGGAGGGTGGTCCTGCCGTGTCCTGACTGCTCCTGTCCTTCTGTCTTCTCCAGAGAATAGTGACAAAGAAACTACCTCACTGGAAATGCCCTCATTACCAGCTTCTGATGGGTTTCAAAATCCAGTCCAGTCTTCAGGACTAAATTCCAAGATCTGTAATCCCACAAATCAATTACTTGATCGTTCTGTCTCTGCCCCTGCTTCAATTTGCTCATCCGAATCCAGCCTCGCAGAGCCCACTGATCCCAGAGCCGTCAAGACTTTTGACTCTTCACCTGAACGCCAGATAACCCCGGAAAAAGAGCATCCTCTGGTATTAGAGCATCTTTCCAATAGCTCTTCCTTGGCAAATAACCCCTCTCCCCACACCGGGGAGGGAACCTGCTCCAATCCAGCTTGCCTTTCACAGAAGACACTCAAAGAAACATTTACTGCTGACATTTTAAAGGAATGTAATGCTAAAGGACAAGGTCACAGTCAGGAACACCCTCTGGAAGTGACAAAGGACAATTTGACTGACACTGCTGCCAAGCACGGGCAGGATGAAGATGTCTGTCTGCCTTGGGAGCAGGAGCAAGAGCATGAGCTTCCCATAGACCATCAGACGTGCAAAGAGCCAGAAAAGGAACATCTGGAGGAGCAAACTGAGACAACTGACCCAGAACCTCCTTGCCAAGTTGGTGGGGGTGAGAAACCCGTTGTGGCAGAAGCCAACCAGCCAGAAGATCCTCCCCTGGAAACGAGAGATGGACTGGAGAGAGCAGGTCTTTCAAAAGGGATTATCCAGCTGTCAGCCTCCTGTGTGCACATGGAAGCCTCCATGGAAGTCGATGGAGTTGAGCAGGCTGCAGCTGAAATGCAGAGCTCAGCAAGGGAGCAGAAGCAGCAGCCCGAGGACAGACATGTATCTGACCTGAGCTCAGACGCCTTTTCCATGGAAGTGGAGTTGCTGAAGTCTCCGTCCTCCCCGAGGGATCTGCTTCCCACCAGTGATGTCCCACAGTCTGAAAGCACGAGGGAAATCCCTGCAGAGTTGTCTAATTTGGTGGCTGAAGTCAGCTCTTCCCCTTCCAGCATCCATGAGCTGGACACTGCTCCAGGAAGACCTTCAGAAGAGCCATATTTCCCTCTGGCGTCAGCCTTGAAAGAGCTTCACAAACTGCTGGTTGTCAGTCGGAAAGGGGACTGTAAGATCCTTGCCTCGGAAGAAGTCTCCCGGCTGGAAATGGTTCACAGGGAGCCAGCAGCAGTGGAGAAGGGGCTTCCTGACAGGTGAGCAGAGAGGCTGGGATCCAGCAAGCCAGGAGCAGAGCTGTTCCTGCCCTGAGGTGAGGTCTGAGGGGAGCCAGCCCTGTGATTCCAGCAGAGAGCACGTCAGCACTGTGCCCGTGGGTCACGGGCAGCCTGCGCTCGGGGAGGGGCCTTTCACGAGGCAGAAGGCTCCAGGTAAGAGCCATTTGGTCCTGGAGAGTTCTGCAGCCACAGCTGGGCAGCAGCAGAGCCCGGAGCAGGGGGAGGCTTTGGCAGGAGGTTCTCAGAGCGCAGCCAGTCCGACTTTGCAGCAAAACACCCCCGTTTCCTCCACACGTGCCTCGGGTGACGGTGCACCTCGGGATGCGCGGGACCCGGTCACGGGAGCGCCTGGCAGAAGCGGCAGTGCTGCTGCTGAGGGTGGGTGTGAGGAGCCACCGCCAGACCCACCAGCTGCCTGCGCCGGACTGGCCACGGGCGCTGCTCCAGCCCCGGCTTTCCCAGCGGCCGACGTCGAGCGGATCCTCGGTGCCGGTTTCACCCCGCAGGAGGCTCTCGAGGCCTTGGAGCAAGCGGATGGAAACGCAGATCTCGCTCTTCTCATTTTGCTGGCCAAGAGTATCGTGGTTCCCACGTAACGGGGAGCTGGCTGGGGGGTCTTCTGCAGGATGTATCTCAATTACACACCACAACGGACGAGCAGAATGTCGAGCCAGATTTTTTTAATCATTTGCCGCCAAAGTAATTTGTCTCTTCTGTTTTACTTGTTAGATTTGGCCTTTGAGAAGAAAGAAAACATCCTAGCGTTGTGTGGACAGGATAGCTTTTAATTCTGCATACTGGATTAAAATGACTGGGTTTATTTAAATGTACAATTTTAGAATAAGCTCCAGTGCTACGAGTAAAAAGCAGAAGCCGTTGCGCTCAGTGCCCTGTCTGGAGCAAAGTGGGTTGGGCAGGAATTGGCCATGGGATGGGAGGTGCACGTGGAGTCCACACGGACTCTGGATTTGTTGTAGCTCTTTGTAACCCAAAATCCAGCTGTTGAAACGATCCTGGCAGCTACTAAAGATGTGCAGATGCCCACAGGCATAAAAGGCTTTGTTAGAGGAACGAGGGGTGTGGGTTTTTTGGGGAGTGTGTTTTTGTGTGTGCACGGGGAAGGCTGATGCTTCTTTTTGCCAAACCCTTTTAAGCTGGTTAGATTTAGAGTTGGACTCGATGATCCTTGTGGATCCCTTCCAACTCAGAATATTCTGTGGTTCTGTGATGCTCTTGGGCCAGTGTGTTCCAGTTTACAACATGGGGATAGAAGAAGGGAAGGGATAGAATTTGGTGCTACCAAAACTTCAAAGAGACATTTTAACTTATTTGGAGATGTGTTGGTATTAATTGCAGGGGACAGGGGGAGGGAAAAGGAATATTTGACATTTTTTTTCTAGCCTTGCCCACATCTCATTTCCCCCATGCAAAATGAACAAGCTCAACCACTGAAACGATGAATTTGTTTAACAAACCAACCATGTGTTATGGCTCCCAGTCCTCCTCTGCCCGGGGAGGAATGAACTTCATCTTGGTGGCTGCATTCCCTGTGCTCTGAGAGGGGCTGTGATTGGAAGAAGGAAGAATCTGCTTTGCACTGGTTTGTTTGGGGATGATCAGCCTCTGAGCTGGGGGGTGCTGATCTCACACCTCCTCAAGAGCGAGGGCTCCCCAGCAGGGTTCATGAAACAAATGCACTGACGTGGCTTCTGTGCTACAACCGTCGTGGCCTTCTGGTACACCCCTGGTGAGTCCCTGCGTGGTGAGGCCTCACCGAGGCTGTGCTGTAGGAAGCCCTTTCCAGATGCTTTTTTGGGGGGTGAACTCCTTTGTGATGCTCTGCAAAGCCCCAAAACTCTGTCGGGGCTGGGGAAGGAGAAGGAAAGTGTGGCTGAAACCAAAATTTAAGTAGGAACTTTGATTTAGTCCCACTTGCAAATCTCAGAAGTGGCTTTGTGTCAGGTGTTCATCTTGAACTTGCTGCGCTGAGCTAAATGTGGAGCGATGGCTCAGCAGCACCAGACACGTGTTTTTGTTCGTGGCTTCCATGTGGTGTTGTCATTGTCTCGGGCCTTTGTCCTGGTGTTTCGTGTTCCCTGTTGCTCTAGCAGGTTTCCTACGTGCGTGCTGGGCTGTTTTCATGCAGGTGGCATTTAAAACCAATGCAGATTTGGTTTCATCTGTCACCTCGCAGGAGTTTCTGCTGTCGGTGAGCGCTGGTGTCAGATTTGTCTCAGACACGTGGGCAGCCAGGAGATCCTTTACAGTAAGGAAGGGCCTTAAGGCATTCCACTGTCAAATGGAGCTTTTCCGTGAGCTGGGGCAGTCCCAGCCAGGCCTGGAGCTCCCAGACAGGTTTGACTTGCATCCCCCTGCTTGTGATGCCGGCAGCGGGTGTTGCTCCGTGTGGGAAGCAGTGCTTAGCTGTCTGGGAACCCCCCGCCCGAGCAGCATCCAGTGATTCACTTGAGGCTCTGCTCAAAACGAGTTACTGAGTTACTGCAGCTCTCTCCTCTTCACCGTGTGAGTGGTGGAGTTACCCCTGCTGAAGGTTTGGTTTAATATTCTTGCAGTGAGCACCTCAAATCAGCAAAAGCCCCTCTGTGAAGGGCAATGCCTGGGCTGGTACAGGAGTAGTGTCACCAGGTCTCTAGAAGCCTTAGGAAATAGAATATATTGGACCTGTTCCCATCTGCATCTGGTTGACTCTCAGAAGCAGCAGCAGTGAGGCTCCCAGCTCTCAGATCCAGAGCCGAACCTGCTCCCAGTTTGTGCCCTGGGGCTGGGGAGGTGGTCCTGGGAGCAAAGTAACACAGGTACCTGGGTGCAGGTTGGCCTTTCTGGATGCAGGAGATGCTGAACCTGCGCCCTTAGTCTGCAGGTGGATCTACTGCCAGCTGTTTGGAGCGTCAGATGTGGGCTGCTCAATGTTAGCCACCCAGTGTTAGCTCCTCAGTGTTAGCCCCCTGTGCTCACCCTGTCTGTTTTGGGAGCTGTTGCTCACAGCTGGGCCCGGTGCTGCTGCTCTGCACCGGGCTGGGACAGGCTCTGGTTTCACGGCCACGGCGACTTGGGCTGTGCATACGCAATTTACGCTGTCAAAGCTTTAGAGCATCAGCCAATCTGCTTCAATGCTCAGTTTTACCCCTTGTCAAACACGAGTTTTGAAACCCGCCCTCCTGCCAAAGCTGTATGGAAGCATTTATCCATAGTGCTAGAATTCCCTGGGTAACTCTCTCCCAACTGCTAGAAACAAACCCTGACCCCCAACTGATAAATACTTGTAAAACTCTCTTATCAAGTAGGTCCAAGCCTGGTGATTTAAATCTCTTCATTTCCGAGCCTTGCTTTGAGTGAATGGCTACGCGCTGCTGAATTAGTGAATAATGTTTTTAGGAGCAAGACCTAGGAGAAAATTGGGGCAGTGGTGAGTATTTAAGGTTAAAATAAAATGTAATAGATTGTGTGTTTAGCGAACGCTGTCTAAAAGTTGTCTTTGTTTCCATGTGTGTCCTCTCTGCTGCGTGCACACACACATCCCCTGCTCAGCCCCCAGCAACCCCTTCGCTGGCCCCTGTGCTGACCCGGCCCACAGAGCGGGAATATTTCTATGGAAGGAGGGATGGCAGAGCGCTACAGCTTGTTGGCCACAGCGGGGGTAAAGGTACCACCAAAAGCTGTTCAGGTTTCCAAGGAGCTGTGTATCCTGGCCTAAAATCGGGCACCTCGCTCTCTTCTCTTCCCCCTCATCGTCAATCACTGCTGCAGTGTCCTAATGTCACATCAGCACAGGGATTTCACCATGGAACTCCTGCTCTAGAGAGTAAAGCAACGCTCAGAAGCTGCTTTGTGACGCTGCCAGTGCCTGTGGGACCCGGGTGGGTCTGCAGAGATTGTTTCTGGGTGTTCCCTGGAGGCACTCTTGGTTTCTGATGTATTATTTTCCTTAAAGATACGGAAGCAATGGCCTTGGCCTCCTGCTGAGCATGTGTTTCTCCACACAAGGCTGCAGGTGAGCACAGAGGGGATGTTCAGTGAAATCCCGAGATCTGGAAGTTTCTGGGCACAGGTGACTGACAAGAGGAGGGATTATTCCTGGTGATGGTCCCTGGCATGTTTTCCTGCTGCTGGACAGAGCTGAGCTGTGCTGTTACCCTGACAATCTCTGCCTCCTTGCTGCATCTGTTTGACTTTCTAGGTAGGCACTTGTTCTCCAGGACTGTTAACCTTGTCCCTTCTCTGTATTCCCCTCCTCCTGTCTTTGTCTCTCCCTCTCACCATCCTCTCCTCAAAAGTAGCAATATTTAAGTGTACTTTGCCGAACGCTCAACTTCAGTTTTCTCTAAGATGCTCTGCCATTGACAAAGGGAGAAGCAGATCCCAGAGGTTTCTTCACCAGACTTGGATTTCTTGCCAAACAGCTCCCCAGAACTTTAGCAGGAATTCAAAGAGGAGAAATCCAGAGGTATTTTTGCCTGCCTCTCTCGGAAGCCAGCTTGGGAACCGGGGTCGGTTTCGTGTCCATCATTCCCCTCTGAAGCGTTCAAGAGGTTTCCTCCTGCACTGTGTAGACGAGGCTTAGTCTGTGATCCAGGCGTGCTTTGGGTCACGCGTCGATGCTTTTTAGCTTCAGAGTTTTACAGACTCACTTAGGGAACTTGAGGGAATCAATACTCAGGAATCCTAAAGCTGGTTGCATTTGTGTCGTTGACTCTCGTGGGCTGAACGCGCTGCGGCCCCGCGGGCGGCTGAAGGGAGGAGAGTGGGTGTGTCACCAGTGGGATGTGGTTCTGCCCAAAGTAATACACACTTGATTCTTTTTTTGATTTTTTTTTTTTTTAAATATTGGGGGACTGTTTATCAACAAAATTGATGTGTAAAGAAAATTTGATATTTAAAAAAAAAATGAATAAACACTTTATCATAATGTTGCTTGGTTGGTCTGTCTCTGTATTTCTGAGGTCAGCAGCTCTGCACTCACATCCTTCTGTCCCTTTTTTCCCAAAGCCAGTGGATTTTCCTTAACATAAATGTCATTTTAAACATAACAAGTAGAACTTTGTGGGTAAAATTATTCCAGTTGGCAGGGCCTGAGAACAGGCAAGAGAAATTCCTGTGTTCCCCTTCTTTGGGGATGGGCTGATGGGTCCTTCAGGCAGGACTTGGAGAGTGGAAGAGCACGAGAATGAACACAAAGTGGAGCACTTGGACACAGCTCTGTCTGCTGGAAAAATGAATGAGGCACTTCCTGTCTCCTACCTAAATACCTCGTTTCCAGCCTGATTAGGAGATGGTTTAACTTTTCTGGAGCTGGAAGTTAATTTCTTGGGTCATTAAAAAAATTGGCATTTCTATCCTTGGAAAGCTCATGACAGTTGTAGTTAGAAATAACTTTTCTGAAGTCCCACTCTCTTAGTGTGAGAGAACAGGTTTTGGAAGGGAGGAGTAGAGGATATTGAGGATATTCCTCCTCTGAAACTTGGGGTGCAGTCACTAACCCCTAAGACACAGCATTTATCTCATGGAGCAACAATTCCTTCTTTAGATCTGGAAAAACTTGCACTTTTCCTTGGGACAACACTGAGGTTTGGCCTTTCTTAAGTCCTCACTATCAGAAGCTGTCAGTGTTGGTACCAGATGAGAGACACAGACATGAGGAGTTATGAATCAGTTGCTGTGAAAAATTTGGCAGTGGTTTCCTCCTCACATGTTCAGAGCTCTGCACGTGCTGCTGCTGTCAGTGTTAGAGCCAAGGGAGGCCATTAGTGTTGGGAGGTCATTAATTAGGAGGCAAAACTATATTTTGAATCCTGTTCTCAGGGTGGGAAAGGGTTTGATGTGAGGGCTGCTACAGTCCCATCATACATTGATCAAAGCGTTCACTGGGATGTTTTCTGATGGGAGATGATTTAAGGACTAAAGGCCCTGGTTCAAAACTATTTTGAGCACTTGGGTCTTGTTTATTCTTGTTTGAGGAAGATAGTTTTATTTTGATACCATATAAAATGAAAATTAACCACAATTATGGTTGTGTTCACGTTTGGGATTGTCCCAGTCTGAACTGGGAATGAAAGCTGAAGAAGGGTAGGTTGGCCTCCCCATCCCTGGGAGTTCCAAGGCCGGGTTGGGCAGGGCTTGGAGCAACCTGGGCTAGTGGAAGGTGTCCCTGCCCGTGGCAGGGGGTGGAATGAGACCTTGAAGCTCCCTTCCAACACAGACCAGTCTGGGATTCTGTGAATTTGGGATTAGGATTCTGTGAATTGGGGTATTGGCACTCTGAAATCTGCAGCCTTTATACAGCCAAGAGAGGGTCACACCCTGTGCAATAAATGCAAGGCTGCTCCAGGTTGGTGTGTCTGCCTTGGTTATGTTTTGTAGGAGTAGAGGTCTCCCCTAAGAACTCCCCACAGAGGTGTGGAGTTTAAAAATAGCAGCTGAGGGTTTTCTGAGTGGTCACATGGGCACTGAGGCTGCGCTGAGAGCCCAATGCAGAGAGGTGAGTGTTGCATCATGCGACTTCCTGCACCGGCACACTCTGGAATGGCCAGCAGAAGGAATGTGCCATTGCTCAGGAATTCTGCAGCGCCTCCCACAGCCCTGCCTGGCCTCTGCAGTCCCATGCTCTGAGCACGTGCCCGGTGTGGCCTTGCCAAGGGAACCACTTTTTGGGCCCGTTTGTCACCAGAATGGGATTTGGGAAATCCTGCTGGCCAGCCTGGCTTTTGATTCACTGTGTTCTTGCATCAATCATCTACTCTGCCTCGTTCCCTGGGGGCATGCTGGGGGTGCAGGAACCCCTTGGAAGTGTAACCACTCCACTGTGACATAATTACCTCTGACAATCACGTGTGCTAATTACAGGGTGCTGCCATGATTGCCAACAAAGCACTGAGTCACAAGGATGTGAGTGCTGGTGACTGAAATCCCTCTCAAAGGCCACTGCCAAAGGAGTGGCTGTTTCCCAGTCCCTTTGTTAACAAATGGAAACGGGAAGGGGTTTAAAATCAACCCCCTTGTGCCTGGCTGAGGAAACAGAGGGTGTTCACTTACAAGCCAACGGTTTCTTCTGTGGTTTTTCTAACACTCATTTTTTTCCTGCCTGGGTCACTGGCAGCATTACAGAAGTGCCCTACGACTGCACTGCATGAGGTGCTATCTTAGGAGGATCTTGCACGTAACACACCTTGCTCAGGAGGTGATATCCTTCTGTCCTTCCTCACTCTCCATCCATGACAAGCACCCAGTGGCTCCTCTCCTGGTGGATCTTGTTATTTGTGCCAACTTTGGGCTGCAAATAATAAAGCAAAGAGTTAAAAATCCCTTGGGAAGAGGGGGGAAAACAGCCCAACATGTGGAGGGAGTGTGATGGAGCCTCCCAAGCTTGTCTAAGGAGAATGGCAGCTCTCTAAATGCTGGGAGTGAGGAACTTTCCATGTAAATCCCTAATTGTGTGGTGGGTGCTTTAAGGGATTACAACCAACTCGTTTAACTGGGAGTAAAATACTTGGGGCATTCAAAGCATCCAGGAAAGCTGCAGACCAGGAAGTCTGCCCTACCACAGAATCCCAGAATGGTTCAGGTTGGAAGGGACCTTAAAGATCATCTCATTCCAACCACCACAGAGGTCTGGATGCTGCACCTCTGGAGCAATGAGGAATGCAAATGGTGCACATACCTGCTGGTGTTGTACAGCTCCTTGGACTTTATGCTTTAAATCCTAAAATTCACCAGCAAAGAATAAAACAGTGTGTGGGATCTGTTGGGCTGCTTTGAAAGGAGCTGACTTTAGTCTCTCCACTGACTTGTTGGAGACCAGGCCTGGATGTTCCATGCTCAGGACTGCTATGGAGTAGCTGTGTAGGGGTTTTAGGGGGGTGCTTTCCCTCAAATTCCCCCAGCAGGATTCAGCAGGAGAGAGTCACCTTCCTCCCAGGTGCTGAGACAAGCTCTGATCCTTGGGATCTCACTTAAAATGTTTCTTCTTCTCTAGAGGTTGGTGGGGAGCTGGAAAAATAAGAGTTTTCTGGTTTGGGTCACTTCTAACCCAAGCACTAAAGAGCTGCACTCTCTCCCCTTCCCTGGGAGCTTCTCCCATGGTTTCCAAAGCTGTTAAACTGGCTGGGCTGTTCCTGCAGGGAAAGAGCAGGTTTGGCCTGGTGTGGTTTCTTCATCCAAGTCCTTGCTCAGCCCTTTCCTTCCCTGCCAGCAGGTTATTTATGGAGGAAGGGGTGGGAATGGCAGGGAATGTGCTCCTGGGGAACTGCTGGCTTTTCCTTTTTTAATTGCTTTTACTTTCAGTTCCATTTTCAGTTCCAGGGTCGGGTGGTGCAGGCACTAAGCCAGCTCCGAGTCACAACCCTTCACCTCAGCCTCAGGAGGAGAGTTTATTATTAATTTTATCTTTTATTTCTTTAAGCCCCTTCCGTCAAGCCTTTGCACCAACTCCTGGCTCTGTCCTGTGATGGCAAGTAGGACTTTGAGTGTTTTAGGAGCTTTTCCCACCGATGGAGTTTTGGCTGAAGCAACACTTATGTGGCCCATTTTTGGATCCACGGTGCCACCCAGCATAGGGGCCCCAACAAAGAGCTGGATCCCCTATTTCAAGGTGCTGGAGGGGGACTGGAGGAAGCACTGCTGAAGCCCACAGTGGTGGGGGACCACATGGACTCCCCATTTTTCCCTCACCACTGAGTATTTCCCTTTCCTTTGAGGCCAGCACCCTAAAGCCAGAGGCTGGGTCCTGGCTAGGAGGGCTGGGTAGTTGGTGGCCACCTCACCTGGTGTCCCCAAACCCAACACTGCTGTCCCCTCCTGTCCCCTCAGGTGACTGTGAGGGACCCAACACCATCTCCCCTCACTGGGTCATGAGGGCCCCAAATGCCATCTCCCCTCACTGAGGTCAAGGCCATGACAGACTCAAAGCCATCTCCCCTCATGTGCCCTCACTGTCCCCAATGCCATCTCCCTTAATGTCCCCTCACTGGGACCTGGTGCCATCTCCCTCCGTGCCCTCACTGTCCCCAACACCACGTCCTCTCATGTCCCCTCAAAGAGCCCAGGGCCATGAGGGACCCAGTGCCATCTTCCCTCACATTCCCCCTCACTGTCCCCAGCGCCATCTCCCTCAACATGTCCCCACTCATCTCCTCTCATGTCCCTGTTGCTGGCTCAAGAGGGACTCGGTGCCATTTCCCCTCACATTCCCCCTCACATCCCAATCACCGCCTCCCACGCCATCTCCCCTCGTGTCCCCTTAGGGGCTCATCAGGGACCCAGTGCCATCTCCCCTCGTCCCCCTCAATCCCCTCCGTGGCTCACGAGGGGCTCGGGCCGTCTCCTCACGGGGTCGCGAGGGTCCCCCCGCCATCGCCCCTCGCCCCTGAGGGGCCCCGCCGGCGCCATTTGGGTCCTGCAAGGGCTCGGCCGGGTTCGGCTCGGCTCAGCTTCCCTAGGCTGGGCTGGGCTATGCTGGGCTCCGCTCGGCCGGGCTGAGCTCGGCTGGGCCGGTCCCCTCGCACCGGTGGGGCGGTCCCGCCGCCGGCCCGGGGGCGGCAGCGCCGCTCGCTGCCTCCGTCCCTCCCTCCCTCCGTCCCTCCCCGTGACCTCAGTTCCCGGCGGAGCGGCGGCGGCTCCGCGCTCGGCTCGGCTCCGCTGCCGCGGGGCCCGCTCGCCCCCGCGCCCGGCCATGGCGCGCTGAGCGCCGCGGAGCCGCCAGCCCGGGGCCGGCCGGGGCAGCCGGCACGACGGAGCCGGCAGGACGGAGCGGGCCCGGCGGGCGGGACGGCGCTCGGCCTGCGCCGGGCGGGCGCGGCGGGCGGCGGCGGCGGGCGGAGGCGCCATGGAGCCGGCGGAGGTGAAGGACCGCATCCTGGAGAACATCTCCCTCTCCGTCAAGAAGGTGGGAGCGGCGGGGGCTGCGGACGCTCCGACCCCCGGCGCTGAGGGGACTAGGCCTGGGGACCGCTGGGGCTGCGGGACTGGGGACGTCCGTAGGACAGCCCTGGGGACACCCCTGTGCTGGGGTTGGGGACAGCCCTGGGGACACCCTTGTGCTGGGGATGTGGGGGTGGGGACACCCCTGTGCTGGGGTTGGGGACAGCCCTGGGGACACCCTTGTGCTGGGGATGTGGGGGTGGGGACCCCCCCGTGCTGGGGTTGGGGACGGCCCTGGGGACACCCCTGTGCGGGGGATGCGGGGGTGGGGACAGCCCTAGGACAGCCCTGGGAACCCCTGTCTGCCCAGGAATAGGGCCCACACAGCCCTGGGGACCCTCCTCTGCCTGTGCTGTGGGCCTGGGGACACAGCCCTAGGACAGCCCTGGGGACACCCCTGTGCCCTGGGTTCCCCTGGGGACTGCATCTGCCAGAGCTTTGGGGCTGGGGGACACTCCTGGGGACTCCCCAGACACACATCACTGCCGTGGTTGTGCAGCTAAAGGGTATGCAGCCCTGTGGACCCCCCTGCCTGAGGTGTGGGGCTGGGGGACTGTCCTTAGGGACCCCCCACACCCAAGGTAGGGGGCTGGGAACACTACAGGGACACTGAGGGACTGTGGGGTCAAGGACACCCAGCATAGCCTGTGTCAGAGGCAGAGACACCTTTAGGGCTTCTTCTGGGCGAATTTGGGGTGTCCTTGGAGCCTCCTGTGTTGGGAATGCGAGGTTGGAGGCAGCCCTTCTGCTGGTGGTAGGGTCACCCTGCCAAAGCATCACACCCAGGCCCCTCTGTCTCAGCTGGGTGGGATATAATGGGATTCTCCCACCTGGAGTTCCCCCTTTCAAAGGGTTTCTGTCTCCTGTGGTCAGGACTGGGGGGTCCCTTTTCCTGGGACTGTTCTCAGGGGGGATGCGAATGAGTCCAGCCTAAAACCACCTTTCTAGAGGTCCTCCCTCCAGCCAGGGCGGAGAGGCAGGACCTGGAACCTTCCCCCCATGGACACAGGGAATGTGTTGTTCATACCTTCGTGCCCTCAGACTGAGGGCTCTGAACACGTGTGCCCTCATTACTTCTCTCAGCTTCTCCTCCTCCCTGCCCCTCATTTCTCCTTGCTCCTCTGACCACGAGAGTGTTCCTTGATGCCCGTCCTGGTGGGGAGGAGGCAAAGGGAGTTATGTTTGTGTTCATCCCAAGTTTTGGGGGAAAGGAGGCATTCTGGACTCACTGTTGTTTCTCCAGTTGTTTGGTTTCCTCTGCCTTATGGAAGAGGAGATTTTCATGTGCTCTGCAGTGTGTCCTGACACGGATTTATCCATGAAAACTTGTCTTAGGAAGACCACCATGAGTGAATTCCTAGTCCTTTTAAAAAGGGATGGCTGGACATCACCTCTGGGATGTAGGATGGATGTGCAAACCTCCCCCAGCCTTTTTCTTCCATGGATGACCCTGACCACTGGTCTCTCACCTTTCTATCCTCTAAAATTAAGGATAATCTTGTATGTATGTGGAAATCAGTGGATGCTCAGCCTGCTCCAAGCTCTGTCACAGCACTCCTGCCTCAGTTTCCCTGGATGTATAAGGAATACAACTTCCCACCCAGGATTTGTTGGATATAATTTGTTTGCATTCAGACAGTCCTTGGAGGATCCCTGTTGGAAGTGCTAAAAAGTTGACATGGTGTTTATTTTAGTTATTATTGTGATTGAACAGGACTCTTCAGCTCCAGTTCTGCCAACAAACCTTGGCCTGCCAGATCCCTGCCAACTCCTTCCTTGGTTCAGCAGGGAAAATTTTGGGATTTTTCAATCCTGCCTCTCGGTTCTTGTTCAGAGCAAAGCTCAGGGAAGTGTAAGAACCTGTGTGAGAATTCAGGCTGATGGACTAATTTGTGCCATCCCAGTGAAGCCAAATTCAGCCCATGATGAAATTCCAGCTTCCTTTATACCCCTGGGATGCAGTTCTCCTTCCTCAGGGAAATTGCTATGGAGCTGCTAATTTTTCCTGGCACTTCCCTCTCCAACTCCAGCCTCAAATCCCTGATAATTCTTTTTCCCTATTAGTGGGAAGAGTAAAGTAGTAGGTTAGGAGAGCAGCTGGCTTTGTGCTGGGAAATCCTGCTCTCCTTCCTCCTCCTCTTGGGTAACTCCTTGGCTCTGGAATTGCGTCATGGGGCTTGGAGGAGTTTTCCAAGCATCTCTCCCCTGATTTCGAAAGCTTCCCTGCTGTGTGAGCTCTCACTCCTTGCTTTCACCACCTGTGCAGGTGTGAGCTGTGGACCAGAGGGTTTGGATGTGCCTTATTTTCATGGAGTTACCCAGGGCAAACCAGCCCAGTGCTCAGCAACTTCCCCGTGCCCGGGATGGGGAAGGCAAGGAGCAGCAGCACAGCCCTGGGCAGGCTTTGGTGCCTGAGCTGGGACTGTACCTGGCCATGATTTCCATTTTTACAGGGGTCAGAGCACAAGCAGGGGGTGAATTCTGTACAAATCCACAGCAAAAAAAAAAAAAAGGCTTTGATTCCAAGGGAATCCCTCAAACCTCGGTGAACAGGACTATTTGTCGTTATTTTCCTGGGAATATGCAAGGGATGGAGCATGGATGGAAAAGGCAGGGGGTAATTCCAGCCTGTGGGTTTCCCTGTGTGGTTCCCAGCTGCCAGTGGGAGATCAGTGGTAGCTCTGCCATGGACTTCAGAGGTGTGAGGTCAGGCCTCCACTGCAGAGAGAGAGGCAAAACACCTAATTGAGACAAAATTGGCCTTCCAGCTGGAAAGATCTCAAGAGGTTTCTGCTCTTGGTGGCTTCAGGGGAGTTTAGGAAAGCTCAGCACTGACGAGCTGGGTCCCTGCTTTGATTCCAGCCACAGATCCAAGGGAATTGGGAACACTGTGTTGATTTTCCCATCTACAGCTTGTCCTCCTTATCCTCCCTGGGTGCTGTAAAGTTTTCCTTCTGGGAGATGCTGCTGTGTGTGACAGCAGCGGGATGAGACCTGCCTCCTGGCTGGATCCTTGGCACACCAGACATGCCAGCAGCTTCATAGCTATCCTTGTCCAACCAGCTCTGGTAGCCAGGAGCTGTCACAGGTGACTGTCCCTGCAGCTGGTGGGTAGGTGGATTGTGTTCTCCTGTTGGGTTTCCCTGGACATTGCAGTGAGTTCAGCAGAGGTTCATTGCTGTCCCACCTGGGGTTTGGTGTTGAAAATTCAAAGTCCTTAAACAGTGTTACGGTTGGCAACTCCAGGAGCTGAATGTAAAATCAGGAAAGAGATCAGAATCCAAGATTTTGGGGCTCCTCTCTGGTTTTCAGGCCATCCTGCTGGCTTGGAAGGACACACATTCCCATGAACTCTGGAGCAGCTGATCTTTGGTGCATGTCAATCAGGTGGAGCAGCGTTTTTTGCTGATGTTGCAGGAGTTCTTGCCAAAAGCTCTGGCTCTGCATGGCTTTGGGAAGGTTTCCACTGCCCTCACAGTGAGTCAATGCTGAGCCTTTGCTGCCTGTACCTTTGAAATGCCTTTGCAGTCTCCCATGCTGCTGAGCTCTGCCTGGTGACATCTCTGCTTCTGCCTGCTGAGAGAGGGTGGATTTGGGGATGGCTTAGTGCCCACTGTCCTGGAGAGGAGCGGGGAGTGCTGGAGCGGAGCATCCCTCCTCAAATCCCATAGGGAATGTGCTCATCTCTGCCAGGCTGCATTTATTTAGCCCAACTGCCGTGATACAAAGGCAGCAATTCTGGAGAGGTGAAAACAGCCAGATAGTCTCTTGCTTTCTGCTCCCTGTTGAGGAGCACCTTGCTGGTTCAAAGACCACAGGGGTTTTATCTCTGCCAGGATCTTTCCTCTCGCTCAGGTCTCTCCAGGCTACATCCTTTGCTGCTGCAGGGACCACGTGGCAGGGTATTCCTGCATGTCCCTTTGCCGCCTGAAGTTTGCCAGCTGCCAGAAGCCTGTGGGTGAAGGGAGCAGTGACCTCACGGAGCTCATGAATCATCCACAAAGGCACAGAGGTCACTCAGGTGCTCTTGGGAAGTCCATGAACAGGTGCAGCTCCAACGCTGTATTTGGTGGCCCTTGAAGGGCTCTGTCTCTGTTGTGCTGTGGTTCTGTTCTCAGCACAGCTGGTTTTGCTTGGTTTGCTTGAGTATTTCAAGGTTTCTCTCCTTAGAAATTCCTCTTGCCTTATCCCAGTGTTCAGGAAAGCTCCCTGTCTGACCACCCAGGAGCCAGTCTGGTGCTCACACTCAAACCATCACAGCTCTGGTGATGACACGAGGTTTGTCATCTGTAATTCCAAGGGGATTGGATTCTGCACGTACCTAAATTGATGTTTGCCTTTCTGTAAGCCCCCAGATTGACTCTGGAGCTGCAGGTGGACAAGGCTGTGATAACTGTGATAAACTCCCACTTGTTCTCCTCCCTCTGAGACAAAACGTTTGGCTGGGGGGAGCGGTCAGTTTAGGAGTGGGAATTTTGGCTGTGGCTTTTCCTGAGGAGCCTCCAAGCCTCTCCACCTCCAATTGTGTAATTTCAGTGTCTGCTGAGTGATTTCAGCTTCCCCCACATCTGGTGACCTGGTCCAAGAGAAGTCCAAGAACTGAAATAACCGCGGGCTGGAGGAACGTGGTGGGTTGGGAGGGACTCAGAGCAGGGGATACCTGGTGTGTGAGGGAGAGCAGCACCCTCCTTGCCTTTGCTGTGTTTGCCACCAAACTTCGATTGTTCTTCCCATAAAATCTGGGTTTTTTTCTGTTGTTCTGAGCATGTGACCTTCCCACGTGCCTTTGGCCAGTGCAGAGATCCTGTTCTGCAGCAGCCCATCCCCGGCTCTGCTCCTTGTGATTCTCCCTGTGACTTGCAAGTATCCTCACTGGAAAAAACCCTGTCCTTGGCAGAGCCACACGTGTGTCCAGCCTGCTGCAAGCTTTGCTGCTTAGAAATCATGGAGGGAAGCCCTGGAAAAGCCTTGGGGGTGGGGGAACTGAGGAGCGTGCGTGTCCCTCGAGGTGACAACCCTGCTGGCTCGGGACTGGGAAGGCTCCAAAGCTCAGCGTTTCCAGCATGGAGCAGCTTTGCTGAGGGTTTCAGCTTCACCTGTGTCAGCCTCCTGTCTCTGCCCATCTCCATTTCTCTCCTGCCTGCTCCAGAGTCACTCGTGGTGCCTTCCAGGTGCTGATGCTGGTGGATGTCATCAGGAAAAAGCCCCAGTCCGGGATGGGAAGGTGGTGCTGGTTTGGAAGCTGCATGTAAGGAATGTTGAGTCAGATCACCTATGTGGCCCCCAAAAGGCCCTGCAAGAGCTGGAGTTTCAGGCCTTTGTGTCAAAGAAGTGCATGAGAGAGAATAACAGCCCTGCCTTGACACTGGGCCTGGTTTTATGGGTGATGTGGAAAACCAGGAGTTTTCCAGGCACAGGAGTTCAGACTCCTCTTTATCCATTTGCCACTGAATGTCTGGACCCCTGAGCAGGTGTGAGCAGGTGTCTGTCCTGTCTTTTCCCACTGCCTCTTCGCTTGGTGCTGAGCTGCCAATGCTTGGGACAAAGTCCAGACTTACTCCTGAGGGCACTCAGCTCTTCCAACTGGGAAAAACCCCTCGCCAGTCCATGTGCTGTGGGTGGGAATGGGAGTTTTGAAGAGCCTCTCCCCTTTCCTGTCCTGCTTAAGGAGCTGAGGAACGCAAGGGGTGTTTGTTGTTCTGTCTCCACATCTGTCCTGCCAGGGAAATACCAAGCAGAACAAGGGAAATGAACTTGGTGTTGGAAAAAGCTGCTGGTGAAACATCTGTGGGGCAGATTTGGGAAGAGGAGATAGAGACTCAGTTGGGTTGTGGCCAGTCCTGAACAGGTCAGGAGACTATTTCAGCATTTTAATAAGTTTTTAGAATTCCTGGAGAGATTTCAAAGGAGCACCGGAAGAATGATTAGATTTGGGAACGGGCTTCCCAGCACACACCTCTCCCATGGTTTGTTAGCATTGCTTGCAACACTTGAGCTCTGCAGATGGGCCTGGAAAGCTTCACACTGGTTGAGAACCACTGCAGTTAATAGATTATAAAACAGACCAAGCCATGGCCTCGTGTGTACCAGCGCAGGGTGGGGTGTCACGGCCAAAAATCAACTCGTGATTGATAAACAGCAATTAAATCCTCCTCCTCCTCTGTGGGGACGAGGTGTGATTATTTCCCCTGTGCCAGCCCGGTCTCTGTTCCCTTTGGACAAACATCCGTCTGCTCGGGGTTCTCTCAAGGGTTTAACTCGAGTGCTTGGGCTGTTGTGACCATTCCCTGGAGCGGGTTCTGTCCCATTCCCTGGAGTGGGTTCTGTCCCATTCCCTGGAGCAGGTTCTGTCCCATTCCCTGGAGTGGGTTCTGTCCCATTCCCTGGAGCAGGTTCTGTCCCATTCCCTGGAGTGGGTCTGTCCCATTCCCTGGGTTCTGTCCCGTTCCCTGGAGTGGGTTCTGTCCCGTTCCCTGGGTTCTGTCCCGTTCCCTGGAGCAGGTTCTGTCCCATTCCCTGGAGTGGGTCCTGTCCCATGCTGGTGCTCAGAGCCTGGAGTGTTCCTGGTGGATGGTGGGAATGCCGTCCACATGCCAGCAGTGCTTATTTTGGCCACAGGAATGTCTATGAATAGCCCTGGGTCAGGGCTCCAGGCATTCACCGTGCCCCTCACGAGTCCTCCATCCAAGCTGCCTTCAGCCCTTCCTCCTGGATTTGCAGCAGGGAGGAGATGAGGGGAAGAGCATCTCTCCAGAAAACCCAGAGATGACCAATGTCACGCTCAGTTAATGCTTTTTAACCCAATTACTTGGCTCCTTCCTGATTTCCCGTGCTCCAGCCCAGCTCACTGCCCAGGAATGTCAGGGAGCTGCTTTGGGAATGCCTCAGGAAGCTTGGTCACCACCTCCCAGACAGGTCCAACAGCTGCCATGAGGGAGAGGCCAGTTCAATTATCTGTGTGTGTTTTATAACAATTTACAGGGGACTCTGTATAAACTGTCCATAAAATACCATTTTCTGGGGCAGTGCCACATCGCTCCTGCCATCACCACGATCAGGGTCAGGTGCTGGGACCATCCTCTGCCCCACAATGCTCCTGGGCATAATTCCTACAAATTTTCAGCTACATGGAGCACTGGATCTTGGGGAAACGATGCAGCTGGATTTTGTGCCCAGCTGGGAAAGCTGTTTCATCCTAACTTTCCTCTGTGTGTCTTCACTCTTCTTCCCAAGCCGAAAATGCCTCCCCACCAGCTTTTGCAAGTCTTTCCCCACCCTGGCTGCAGGGCTGACTCCACCCAGGAGATCCCGAGGCTTGTTCTGTCTTGCTCCCTCCCTGGACACGTGGTAGCTCGGCAGGGATTCAGCTGCCTGCTCTCTGTTGGGAATTGTTGTGCTCCAGTGAGCAGTGCACGGTCCTGGGCTCGGAGCTGGGAGCCGTCCGTGTTTGTTTTGGAGGGATGCTGGGAACAGCACCATCCCTGGGTGCAACATCACCTGGAGAATGTTGTGGCACGTCTTGGTGGCAGTGAGCCCTCGTGTGCTGCCCCGTGACCCACAGCTCCCCCCAGGTCGTGACTCAGAGCGCCCCAATCCCCGTCCCAGAGTGCTGAGTGCGCGTTCCCCGCTGGCCGATCCCACGTGCTCAGGGCTGGTGGTGACCCCGTGACTCTGAGCAAAGCACAGTCACACCAGCTCAGCCTCTGGCTCTGCTCTGAGCCTTTTGGGAAGGGTTTGCTGTGGATATGGCCGTGGGTTTTCCAGCAGCCTCCCCAGGAAGGGGATGTGATGCAGGGGGAGTTGCTTTGTGTGGAGCAGGAGGCTCAGTCAGTGCTCCCTGCAGAGCAGCTGAAAGGGACACCAAGCCTTGGTGTAACACAGAATGAGCCCTTCAAAACCTAAACCCCTTCCTGGGGGAAGATTGGGCTTTTCTGGGGAAGATAAATCCATATTTTTAGATGGAGACGACCACTGTTTGCTGATGGTTTGCACCCTCAGATGACGGGAGCAGATCAGTCCCTGTAGCCACAGAGAAGGCTGGGAGCTGTGAACTGGCTGCAGCAAGAAGTGTGACAGAGTTCTGAGTTATTTTTGGGAAAGGAAGGAAAGAAAAAAGAGGAAATGCTTCTATTTCTTCATCTCTTGCTGCCCAGGCTTGGAGTGTCTCTGTCAGGGGGGATTCCTCCAGTCAGACAGGCTGCAAGTCCCCTCCACACTGACCTCCCCAGGCTGTGTCTCCTTTTTTTCAGTGGTGAGCTAACAGAGTGCCTGGTTTATTTTTGTTTTCCCCAGCTCTCCCCCACAGCTGCATTTCCCCAGTCCAGCTCAGAAACATCCAGAACCTCCTCTGAGGGTGCCCCAGCTCTGCAGGGCCCACAGCCTGGCTGGGACACAGCTGGGAATTTCACAGGCTCATGGCCTGTGAAGTCTTTCCTTCCTGCCTCCTATCCCCATGGCTCATTCTATCCATCCTGAGGGATATGGCTCTAAATGATGGTTGTATTTCTTCCTCTTGTGTCATTGTGCAGCTTCCAACACTGGCTGCAGGTAGCTCCTGGAATTGTTCTTGGATAGGGGCATTTTAGGGAATTTTCCTCTCTGCTTGGGTATGGGTTGATAGTGGGAATCTTCTGGGACAGCTCCTTCCCAAAAATGGATAGGGAGCTGCTGAGCTGCAATGCTTCAGGTCTCACTTGGGTGTTGTGAAAAACCCTGTGGATCTCTGGAGCAGCCACAGGTGCCCCTGCAAACACCCCCCTGTTGCACATCTCCTTCCCCAGGGGATTTACCTGCTGGAATGGGCAGGGCAGGGACGGCTGCTGTGCCATTGGAGGAGGGAATTTGGCCAGGATTTCTCAGGCTCAGCAGTTTTTTTCCCACGTGAGGGCTGGGACCAGCTCCGTGCAGGAACACGCCTGGCTCTCCCATCTTACCTAAGAGCTCCAGAGGCACTCAAGGTCTTCAAGCCAGGAGGGTGTTGGAGCTCAGTGTGTTCATGATTTGAGTGCTGTCAGGATCAGTTCCCAGGGTCTGTGAGATGTTCTCTGGCCCTTTGATGCCTGCACATTGAGACTGGATGATTTTTCTCAAGGAGCTTCTCTAGTAATAATTCAGGAGGAGAAACCAGTTTCTGGGGACAGGTTGGACTCGATGAACACAATAATGTCAAGTTTTGGGATTTTTGAAATCTATCACGTAACTGGTGAGGTTTGGCAAAGATCTGTCAGCTCACTAAACTGTTACATGCACTCTCTGGAATATTGGCCTGGCTCAGCTGAGCTGTTCCTGCTCGTTGCCAGCAAACAGCCATGGCACATCCCGCTGGGATTACATCCTGGGCGAGTAATCTCCCTGCCTGGATGCCAAGTCTGTGTGAGACGGGACCTAAATAGATCTGTAAGCTCCAGGGGCAGCAGGAGGCCGGGGGTCAGCTGGGAAGGGATATGGGATTTGGGTGCAAGGGGATTTCTAGGATTTCGAGCAGGTTTTGCAGGAGCAGAAAAGCAATTGATGCTGCACTGAGCATCCCAGGGCCAGGCCTGAGTCCAGGGGTAACCCAGAGTGAGGCAGATGGGCCTGAGTTGTGAGAAAGCGGCACGATACGTTGTGGCTGCCCCAGCCCTGGAAGTGTCCAAGTCCAGGTTGGACGGGGCTTGGAGCAACCTGGGCTACACTGCAGGGGGTGGAATGAGATGAGCTTTAAGGTCCCTTCCAGCCCAAACTATTCTGGGATTCCCTGATGTAGCCTCACCCCAGCAGAGGGAAATAACTTGGGATTTATGGAACTGCCTTCCATGTGCCCGTGCCTCCATCTGGGTCCTGCTGCTGTGGCCAGGACATCTGTGTTTGAAAGCCTGGGGCAGGCTGGCATCGACAGCCAGCACTGCTGTGGCCACTGGAGCTGCCTGTGACAGTCAAACCTCTGTCTGTGCCCACGACACCGAAATTCTGCTGGGATTTCACACAGGTTTGGCCCAGAGCGATGGTGCAGCAGCACTGAGGCTCCTGGACTCGGAGCAGCTTTTATCCCTGGAAGCAGCATCTCTCCCCAGCCAGGGTTTCCCATGGCAGGACCCTCGACTGAGGAGGGTCCTCATCCGTGGCAGAGCCAGAAGCAGAGCAAAGCTGGGGTTTGTTTCTGTTCTGAACCGCTTTGCAATGGCTGTAGAGGAACCACCACACTCCACTGCGCTGTGGGCTGTGAGGGGAAAGGGAAGAGGCTGCTCAGGAAACGGGGAAGTTGGCTGTGCAGCCACCACCACACTGCTGGGGTGTCTGAGATGTGGGTAAGACCGGGAGAGGTTCTCCCTGGAGTTACTTCCTTTAGGGGACTCTTAAAACCCACAGCTACACGCTGTGAGTAACCTGCATCAGGGTTTAGCAAGCTAAGAGATTACAAAAAGCTGCTTAATGCTGGTTAGGAGCATTTTGGCATCTCCACCTTCTTGCCAAGGGCTGTAGAAGGGCGTTCCAGCCATCCCATCTCCTTTTTGCAGCTGCAGAGCTACTTTGCTGCCTGTGAGGACGAGACCCCAGCCATCAGAAACCACGACAAGGTCCTGCAGCGGCTCTGTGAACACCTGGACCACGCTCTGCTCTACGGGTGAGCCCGGAGCCCCCCTCTGGAATGCTGCTTTTCCTCATGGGAAGAGCCTGGTGTGGAGCCTCAGCACGGGGAAACCACCTAGGCGGGAGCTGGGACGGAGATAACGAAGCTTTGTGTTTAATTTTCCTCTGGGCCTTTCCCTCCCTCCAGCCTGCAGGACCTTTCCTCGGGGTACTGGGTGCTGGTGGTTCACTTCACGCGCCGAGAAGCCGTCAAGCAGATCGAGGTGCTGCAGCACGTGGCCACCAACCTGGGCCGCAGTGAGTGCTCTGAGGGCAGACCTGAGCCTGGGGACACCGGGGGAGCTTGTGCTGAGGGGCTGCCAGCAGACTGAGGGAGCCAGCACAGCCCAGCTCACTTGTCAGGCCAAGGAGTCGTGGGATCCTTAAAGCTGGAAAGGACCTCTCTGATCACTGAGTCCAACACTGAGTCCAGCACTGCCAGATCCACCACTAAACCCTGTCCCCAAAGTGCCACATCCACACGTTTTCTGAACACTCCCAGGGATGGTGATTCCATGGGCAGCCTGTTCCGAGGAGGTGGCAGTCCTGCCATAACCACACGGGGTCTAGAAATAATGTCACTGTGCCTCAGGATCAGGTGCTGAGGCTTCTGCTGCCCTGAAACCCAAGGGCTGTGCCCGTGGGAAGGGTTCCTGGCAGATGGGAGTCTGTGGGGCCAAGCCCTCAGGAAGGGTTCCCGGGAAATGGGAGCTCTGCAGGGCCATGCCCTTGGGAAGGGTTCCTGGCAGATGGAATTCTGAAGGGGCATGCTCTCAGGAAGGGTTCCTGGCAGATGGGAATTCTGTAGGGGCATCTCAGGAAGGGTTCCTGGCACATGGGAGCTCTGTGGCTGTGCCCTTGGGAAGGGTCCTGGCTGCTGGAACCCCCTTGAGAACGGTCCTGGCAGATGGGAGCTCTGCAGGGCCGTGCCCTTGGGAAGGGTCCTGTCTGCTGGAAGCCCTGTGGGGTCATGCCCTTGGGAAGGGTCCTGGCAGATGGGAGCATCCCCTCTCACCCCACAGTGTCTCACTGTTGTCTGCATGATCCTGCATTTTCCCTGCTGTCCGAGTTGTCCGTAGGGGATGTTTGGGACCATCGAGGCTGCTTGTGGTGCAGGACAGTGCCCAGATCCTCTCTGCCAGATTATCCCAACACCCACCATGTCCCAAGGCCCTGCTGGTGAGAATGGAGCTGAGCACAGGCTCCACCATCACCTCTCTCTGCACCAGGATTGGTGTCAAATCACACCCGGGCTGATTTGGAGCGATTCTCCCCCCACCTCTCCTGTCTCCTGGCACTTCCAGCAGGGCTCCCATCTCCCTACACAGGCACAGTTGTGTGGCTGCTTCTCAACCAGACTCTTATTCCCCTTCCCACTCTGAATCACGAATCCCTCCCTGGTATTTCCCACCCCACAGTTCCCCCACTGTCAGTTGCTCCCCTCAAATGATACAAATGAACAATCTGCTCTGTTTTAACTGATTCGTGGTTATTTCCAGCCTTGTTTCACTTCTCAGGTGTCTCCCCACAGATAACTCTCTCTGCTGCTCTGTTCTCAGGCCGGGCCTGGCTGTACCTTGCCCTCAATGAGAATTCCTTGGAGAGCTACTTGAGGCTGTTCCAGGAGAACCTGAGCCTGCTGCACAAGTACTATGTCAAGTGAGTATCCCAGCTCTTTCTCCTTTGGGCACTGGTAGGCATTCCTTCTTGTCACAAGCCAGCCCAAATTTGCCAGTGGGGAACAAGAAGTTGATCGGGGTCCGATTTTTGTCCTTGTGGGATTTACGTGATTAATTTAAAGGTCCCAGATGTGGATGCACTCTGCTCTTATATAGATAAGAGGCCCTGCAAGACTCTCTCCTAGTTCCTGCTTTTGCTCTGCAGTCCCCTTTGTATTTATCATGGTTTCCAAGAAGATGCTGAGCTCTCATCCCAGGATCCAGCTCTGCTGGACACTTGGAAATGCGGCTGTAGTTCTGTCTGGGGACAGCACGTGGTGGCTGCCTGAGCTCCAGGGCTGTTTGGAGCAGCTCAGAGACACCACTGAGGAAACAGAAGGGCTCTTGTAGCTGCTTCTCCTCCTTCCCACGTCTGTGAAGCTCTTTTGTTTCACCCCCACTGCAGGAACGCCCTGGTCTGCAGCCACGATCATCTGACCCTGTTCTTAACGCTGGTGTCTGGGCTGGAGTTCATCCGCTTTGACTTGGACCTGGTGAGTGTTTGATCTGATCTCTCTGCTCTGGGAGGGGGAAATGTGGAGCAGGGGGAGTCCAGGGTGGGACAGGTCCCACTATTTGTTCCAGGGTAGACCTGGTGATCGTTTGATTTGTTCTCTCTGCTCTGGGAGAGTGGGAATGTGGAGCAGGGAGAGTCCAGGGTGGGACATGGGGAGTGCTTGATCTGTTCTCTCAGCTCAGGTAAGAGTGGGACTGTGGAGTACGGGGAGTTCATAGTGGGACAGGTCCCCTTGCTCCAGGATGGACCTTCTTGTTGGCCTTCAGCTGGAAATGTGACAATGATGTTTGTAGGGAACACTTTCGTGTCTTTGGGAATCCAGCAGTGGAATTTACTCCTATTGCTCAGTTATTCCTCTGCACTGTTCAGAAGAGGGCCGATTGGTGGGGATGAAGGGTTGAACTCTGCAAGTGTGGTGTGGAACGCTGGTGTCCCTCCAGGAAACACAAAACCAGCGGATAACCCTCAGTGTCGCAGTGGAGCCGCTGGGTTTCCTCTGAAAGGGGCACCCAGAGGGATGTTCAAGGGACAGTCCCACCAGATGGGGTGCCACTGTCCCCCAGCTGTGCTAACAGCAGTGACTGGGAGCCTGACTCACCCCACGCTTCCCTGCAGGATGCTCCGTACCTGGACCTGGCCCCGTACATGCCCGATTACTACAAGCCCCAGCACCTGCTGGACTTCGAGGAGCGCCTGCCCAGCTCCGTGCACGGCTCCGACAGCCTCTCCCTCAACTCCTTCAACTCCGTCACCTCCACCAACCTGGAGTGGGACGACAGTGCCATCGCCCCCTCCAGCGAAGGTCAGCGGTGTCTGGGGCTGGGGCAGGCAGGGTGAGCGCTCACAGCCCCTTGGGAGGAGGTGCCAAGTGGTGGGCTGGAGGAGACCACAGTGAGAACCCCGGGAGCCAGGCTGTGAGTCGCTCCTGCCTTAAATCCTTGGGAGATAGGACAAGGGGAAATGGTTTTAAATTAAAAGAGTTTTAAACTAAAAGAGAGGAAATTTAGACTGGATATTGGGAAGGAATCCTTCGCTGTGAGGGTGGGCAGGCCCTGGCACAGGGTGCCCAGAGAAGCTGTGGCTGCCCCAGCCCTGCAAGTGTCCAAGGCCAGGTTGGACGGGGCTTGGAGCAACCTGGGCTGGTGGAAGGTGTCTCTGCCCATGGCAGGGGTGGAATGAGGTGCTTTAAGGTCCCTTCCAACCCAAACCATTCTGGGATGATTTGGTGGTAACAGCCCCTTTGCCTCAGACTGGGAGGGAAGGACCTTCCCTGCCAGTCACCCCAGGCCACGTTCCCATCCTGGGGGTTTGTTTTAGCAAGAACTGCAGGAATCTCCTCAATGGAGTGAAGGCTGTGCCTGTGTCTGAATGTGGCTGTCAGGGCAGGACAGAGGCTCTGGGCTGCAGGGGAACTTTTTTAACTGGTTATTTCACACTCCAGAGACCCACACATGCTGGGGCTGGTGGGGCAAGAGTTTCCAGAGTCTTTTCTCCATGCCTGTAATCTGGGAGAAAGGCAGCCAGTGCTCTCACAGGTGCTGAGTTTTCCTCTATGCATCCTGAGCAGCCTCATAAATTGTCCTCCTCGCCCCCTCATCCCTGTCAGAGAGGCTGGGTGTTGTTCCTGATGAACGTAGGGTGTGTCTGCCCCCTTAACCCCCTGCAGGCCAGAGCAAGGAGCTCCCATCCCACACCCACCCTGTGCACACGAAGGAGCAGCTCTGCTGCTGCTCTTCCTAATCCGAAGTACATTGGCCCTGTCCTATTTTTTTTATGTCAGTTTGAGCAAAGGGAATCCTGGAATAGAATTGGAACGGAATGAACTGTTATTTGGATGTAGTGAATTCAGGACTGGGCCCCCACACAGATGGGTTCCCTTGAGACAAGGGTCACCTTTTATGTGCAAGACAGAACCTACAGATATTAAAGATGATGAGAAGGAACAGCCTGGGACAGGCATTAGAGTTATTTTAGCAAAGGACTTGGGAGCACAGCACTGGTTTGGGCTCACCCACATCTGCACTCGTGAAAGGGCTTGATTTTGGGGACTTGTTTATGCCAAATCTCCAGCGTCCCAGGAGAGCTGGAGATGGCACAAGGAGCCTGGAAATAAAAATCACAGGAGAAAGGTTCTCCAGCACCAGAGGTTTGGCTCAAGCAGCTGTTTCAGGGCTTGTGTTCCTGCCCCTCCCTCAGCAGTGTCTTGGTGCCAAACATCTCCTGCCCGTCCCTGTTCCCTGGGTGTCCCTCGGGTTTGGCTGCACTCTCCAGCCCGGCTGGGGGATGGCAGCTTAATGCTCCAGGGAAGAGGGTTTGGAGGAGAAATCCAGGAGATTCTGGAGCTACATTTTGGGTTTGGCATCATCTCAGGCTATTCCATGTGCCCAGGCAGTGGCTGTGATCTGTGTCTCAGTTTCCCCATACACTGGTGTAGGAATGCTGGGCCAGGACCCTGGAGGGCAGGAATTGCTGCTGTTCCTCAGGTGTGGAGGAATTTAACTCCAGTAACTATTTCCCTGCTCATCATTTCATCAGGAGCATCTCTCTACCCTGAGAGTGTAGGTGGAGCTGGGGATTTTAGGGTCAGAGGCCGAGATTTCCCCTTTAATCAGAGCCCTGGCTTTGCAAACACTCATGAGTCAAACACCACAGTATCTATGGGAGGTAAGTGTGAAGAGGGGAAACTGAGGCACAGAGTGGTTAAATTGCTTCCCAGAGAAGATCAAGGCCTGGATGACACGGTTGTTGCTGGTTTACCTTCCCAGCAGCATGAATAATGGGGCTTTCATCCTTCCCTGGTCCCGCTGTAGCTCCCATAACACAACCATCCAGCAGAACTGCCCTTAGTGCAGCTGGTTTCCATTCACATCCACATTCCCTGACAATTTTCTCATGCATTTCAGATACCAGTGGACGATTGTTTTGTTTCTCCCCGTTCCCATCTCCCTCCCCAACCCCCCTCACACTCTCCCCTCTCCCCCCTTCCCTCCCCACTACTTGTGTTTCTAATCCTGAGTTTTATCCCTCGTTTTTGTAGATTATGATTTTGGAGATGTCTTTCCAGCAATGCAGACCATGCCCAGCAGAGACTGGGAAGGTGGGACACACTCATCTCTTACAGCACTTTGGTTTCCTTTCTGCATTGCTGCCACCTGAGCTTTGCTGCATGTTCCCCCCTTCATTTCTTTAATAACCAACTGCTCCATCTTGATGGAATTCCGTACAGGCAGAAAGGAGTGGAAAAGATCCCCTGAGGAGGGAGGTTGTGTGTCTCACCTGTGAGGCCAAGGCTTTCCCCAGCTCCTGCTGTGCACAAACTCACTCTCCTGGCCATATATCCCACAGCTGAGGGATGTTTTCCTGCATCTAACGATGCCTCCGTGTCCAGATTACAAAAGAAGAGCTGGAAAATTGCCCCTGCTGTGGAGTTGGCAGCAGGGACCAGCGTCCTTCCAAAATGTGGGATGTGCCAGCTGCCCACATGCCCTGGATCTTCCCTTGGGGTAAAGCATGCAGGGTGCTGATCAAAAACACTGATCCACCATCACTGATTTCCTGAAAGCCCTGGAAAACGGATGAATTCATTCTGCTGCCTTTAATTTGGGGCCTTTTGCAGGGATTGATTTGGGAGGTTTTGTTTTCCCTGCTGTCCTGTGTCAAAACACCTCCCGTGCAGCCACAGCATCCAGCACGTGGCCATGCTCGGTTTGAGTCACAACACTTCTTATTTTTATTTATTTTACCACTTTTTAAACCAGCTTGCCAGCTACATCTGGCCTTTATGGCCAAGAGCACGTGCCCAGTTTAGAGGAACTGGTTCTCCTTCCTCCATGTGTGAATCCTCTCCATGTCATGGGAGCAGGACGTGCTCCTCCCTGCTTTACCCCTGCAGGAAACACACCCACACTCCGTCCTTTGCAGCTCAAAGCCTGATGGAGCTTTGGGTCTGAATTGCCTTGGTACCACCTGAATATTTGGGGAAATCTGCCTGAATTCCATGTGGATTGTTCTTGGGCTCCCTCTCATCTTCTTTCTTACCCCAAGCTCGGGGCTGTCACAGACGTGGTTTAACCTGTCCCTGAAGGTACAAACCACGTTTCCAAACCCAGCTCCACTGTGGGTGGTGGGTGAGGCTGGGAGAAGCCCAGGGGTGCTGGGGCAGATCCCTCTGGATTTCAGGCATGCACAGCTCCCACATGCAGGTCCTGGTTGCAATAGTGAGATCCCCCACTGCTCCGGGCTGAGTTTCCTCAGCCACAGGGAAACTGTCACTGGAACCTCCACCAGGTCACCTCACTAATGGATTCCTTGCTGTGGGAACACAGAACAGAGGTTAAGAAAGTTTGGGCCATTCCCTGTTTTCAGCAAATGCATTTTGAGGTAAAATTCTGTATTTTGGACAAAGATTGTTTTGTCTGCACAGAACCAGCAGGATTTAGGCCAAAGTGACAATGGATTGGTGGTGCAGGCTGAAATAGCTTTTAAATGTTTTATTTTGTTAATGGTTGGACTTCATGATCTTAGAGGTCTTTCCCAACTTAAGTGATTCCATGAATTTCCCTTTAATGCAAACGTTAACAACCCCATTGCCTTCCCTGGCAGAGCCCACACCCCTCACACTGCAGGGCAGGAGTTTCAGTGGGAGCAAAGTGGTGTTTTGGAATCATCCCTCACAAACTGCCTGGATTAGAGTTTTAGGAGAGGTTTCATTTTCCTTCTCAAATCCTACACCTCCAAAGTGTAGGGCTGT
Organism: Myiozetetes cayanensis; assembly: GCF_022539395.1. Lineage (NCBI taxonomy): Eukaryota > Metazoa > Chordata > Aves > Passeriformes > Tyrannidae > Myiozetetes > Myiozetetes cayanensis. The sequence continues at coordinate 7,102,396 of NW_026087499.1, read as the reverse complement.
GGTTCCCTCCCTGAAGGGTCTTTCTAGCTGGGTGAATCATAGAATCATGGAATGCTTTGGGTTGAAAGGGACCTTGAAGATCATCTCATTCCTATCCCTTGCCATGGGTAGAGACACCTTCCACTAGACCAGGAAGGGTGCTGGAGAAGAGGAGGGCATGGATAACCTTCCTTTAACTGTGATTTTGGATGGATAACTCTGAGCATGACTCCTGCAGCCCTTCCCTGCCGCTCCTTTTCCCTCTAAAGACTAACATGGGCCAAGCTGTTTGTTTGTGCTCCCACCTGTCTGTGCTGCCTGCTGTCCTCGGACCCCCGGGAATGCTGTGTCCCCCTCCACCACCCCTCCAGCCCCCCCGTGTGTCCCGTGTGAGCAGAGGAGAGCAGCCAGCTCCATAAGGAATGCTGCTCCATGGCTGGCTCCGTGTCTGCCCTTCCAGCTGGGCGAGCACCTTCCCGTGGCAGGGGGAGAAGCAGCAGCCTCATTGCTTGCTGTTATCTTGCCAAGAAGCACCGTGGCCCCAAAACCCCTCACACCCCTCCCCACAGACACCACCTCTACTCCCTACTCCGGCTGCCGGCTCTGGGGTGGCCGAGCTGTTGTCTCCAGGCACATTAAACCTCTGGCCAGTGTGTCCCCCCTGGCTGGCACTGCGAGCAGTGCAGTGACCACGCAGTGCCCTGGCCCCCAGCACTCGGCTTGGCTTCATCTGCCGCAGTGCAGGAGCCTGATCCGCCCTTCCCACCTTGTGTCTGCAGACGGAGACCTGACGGACACGCTGAGCTGCCCGCGCTCCACCGCCTCGGAGGCCGCCGGCAGCAAGGCCCCGGAGAAGAGCCCGACCCAGCGCCACAACCCCTTCAACGAGGAGAAGGCCGAGGTGCCGTCCTCCACCGACACCACGCCGGTGCACACCGCGGCCCGGGACAAGGCAGAGGCCACTCCCGAGGGGACGGACCAGTCCGAGAGCTGCATGGAGCTGGAGGTCATCAGGTAGGCACAGAGCTGCTGATGCTGAGGAGGTGCCACCCCTCATGGCCCAGCGCACACGGTGCCTGTGCCGGGGCCTTTGTGCAGCCCTCATGAGAAAGCAGGTTTATAGTCCAGACCAGCGGGGGTCTGTAGGTGTCACAGCTGATCTCACTGGTCTGGGATCCCTCGGGCTGGCTCCACATCAACACCTTTGCCTGACAGTGCGTGTCAGAGTAACCTGTGAGCTTTAAATTGGAGCTCTCTCCAGCTGGTGGCAGGTTTGCAGCAGTTCTGGGTCTTGGATCTTCCCTCCTGTTTCTCAGCAGGCTGTGGCTAAACCCGTTGTGGGAGGTGCCTCCACAGAGCTCCTAGCCGGCATTTGACTCCTGCAGAGGAGATCCCCAGGGGTTCCTCAGAGCCCTGAACCCAGACAAAGAGCTCAAGGCTCTGTCTGCTCACTCCCAGCAATGGGGACACCCCAAAACCCGCCCAGCAGGCCTGGGCTTTGTTCTTGTGCCCAGTTTTTCCTGGGAGGAGCAGAGGAGCTGGGTTACGTGGCATCCTGCACATCAGACTCAGGGAAGGGGAGCAGCACACTTGCTTCCCAAACAAGGGTGACCTGGCAGCAGTTTGGGTGCCACGGGTGTCCAGAGCACTTCCCGGTGTGCCACTGGCTGGAGCAGGCTCCAGCCTCCATCTCCCTCTTCTGGCAGGCGGGGACACGGCAGTCCCACCCCTAGAAACCTCCTTCCCAGCTGCTTGCTCTCAGCCAGGGATTTCTCCCGAGTCACCTTAGCTCTGCATCCATTTGTGATCCCTTCGCAGCCAAAGGAAGCCCAAGATGCTGCATCCAACAGTGATGGCTCTTCTATTTGGGATAAGTAGGAAAAAGGGTCCATATCTTGTGTCTCATGACAGCTGGCACGGAGATGAGGGCTCTGTGTAACTGCACATCGAGCGATGTTCTTGATAGGAGGGTCTCCCTGCAATAGGGAAAAGTGCAACGGAATGTTGTTGGGAAAGGGTGGGATCGCGGATTCTAAGCAGGCACAGGTGAGTGACATTCCTGTCTCTCACAGGTTGGCCAAGAAGAAGAAAACGGGCAAGAAGAAGAAGGTGAAGGCCGAGGAGGTGGTGAGCAGCCCGGCCCCCGCAGCGCCCGAGGCCAGCGGGGACAGCGGCATCAACGGGCTCAGTGACCGGGAGGAGCCGCCCGGGGACCCGCGCGGGCCGGAGGAGGGGGGCGAGCGGCCGGCCCTCGGGCAGCTGGCCCTGCACATCCCCGAGATGAAGGACACGTCCATGGAGAGCCTGGGGCAGCCCCTCAGCAAGGTCATGGACAGGCTCAACGGGCAGCTGGACCCCGGGGGCTGGAACGCCCCCCTGGAGCCCCCCGGGCAGCCCTTTCGGACCGGCACGCCAGGGGAGACCCCGGATGGATCGTCCTCTGGCGACTTTAGCGAGGGGATTTCAGCCCCCATGGACTTCTACCGATTTACCGTCGAGAGTCCAAACGCTGCTGCACCAGGTGGTGGCCACCATGACCCTCCAGGGCCTGGCCAACCGCCACATGTTTCTGGTAGCCCTGAGGCTCCTGAAGAAGAAGAAAGCAGAGAGAGAGAAGCATTTGGGGCAGTAGAGGAGTCTGGAAGGGCGAGTGATGAACCCCAAACTGGCCAGACAGAAACCACCAACGCCCAGGCTCCCTGTGAGCCCAAGAAGGAGCAGCCCAGCCCTTCCCTGAGCAGTGCCGAGGACTCTGGGGTGGAGGAGGGGCAGGGCAGCCCCTCAGAGCTGACCCATCCCTCCGAGTTCAGGTGAGGATGGGTTTGCTCAGCAGGGACAACGTCTTCCAAACAATCTTCAGCTCAAGCTGGTGCTTTCCCCTTTGTCCTCAGTTTGGGGGGCAAAGCCCATCCTTTTCCAGGATGAAAAGGAGGCACAGGGGGTCAGGAGGAGAAGGTCTTGGGGGAATAACAAGTGCCCAAATCATGGACATGCTCAATAAGGAAGGGGATCGCCCTTCCTGGACTCACCCAGCCCCACATCCGTGTCCATCCTCTGCTGTCTCTCTCCACAGGGTGGATAACAACCATCTCCTCCTGCTGATGATCCACGTCTTTCGGGAGAACGAGGAACAGTTATTCAGGGTAAGGGGGTCACCAGGGACTGAAGGGCCAGCTCTGTGCCTGCATCAGCCCAGGGCTGAGAGCTCTTTTGTCTCTGTGCAGATGATCCGAATGAGCACCGGGCACATGGAGGGGAACCTGCAGCTGATCTACGTCCTGCTGACGGATTGCTACGTGTACCTGATCCGGAAAGGTACCCCATCCCAGCAGCCCCTGGGCTCAGCAGCAGGGAGGGAGGCTTGTCCACGAAGTGGGGTCACTGCCAGTTCCCTCGTGTCCCAGTGGGGGCTCAGGCTGGCCTGTCCCTCAGGAAGCCCTGGGACACACGTCCCACAGCTCTGTGCTGCCTGGGACACGGCTCGGTTTGCAGGTCCATCGCTGCTGCTGCTGCCAAGGGGGTCCTTTGCCCCCCTTCACGTGGCTCTCTGTGTCTGTGCCAGGGGCAGCGGAGAAGCCGTACATGGTGGAGGAGGCCGTGTCCTACAACGAGCTGGATTACATCTCGGTGAGCAGATGGGGAGCAGGAGGGAGCTGGGGGTCCGTCCTCGCCTGTCTGAAGGATGAGGGTGCCAGGAGCGTCACAGTGGAGTGTGCTTGTGTCCCTGGGGAGAGTTTTGGCCAGTGAGCCTTTGAGACTGGGAGAGTTGGAAGTGATCCCCTCTCAAATGCCACCTCTGTGGGTGCCCACCTTGCTTGTATCTTCACGTGGGCAGCAGAGTGACCACTGACCCTCTCCCCAGGGCCAGGAGCCGGGTCCAAGCCTGCTCCATTGCCCCTCGTGCCGTGCCTGGCTTCCCTAACCCTCCCTGTGTGGCACAGGTGGGGCTGGATCAGCAGACAGTGACCCTGGTGTGCACCAACCGGAGGAAGCAGTTCCTGCTGGACACCGCCGACGTGGCTCTCACCGAGTAAGCGCGGGGATGGAGCCCTGACCAGCCCCTCAGGCGCGGGACACTGCAGTGACAGCCCCCACGACAAAGTCCTACCACCACTGGGGGTTTGGGGTTGGTTTGATGCCACTGGCTGAGCCCTGCAGGCAGCTGGAATTGCCTCAGGCATGGATACACCGAAAGTATCTTGCCTGGATAAACACAGCATTCACCCTGTCCCTCAGGCTGAGCTTCAGGGGTCTGGGCAGTGCAGACCCACGTGTCCCTTGTGTCACTTGGGATGAGCAGGGACGAGCTCTTGAGTTCCAAGGCACATCCCCAGGTCTGTGTGGTCAGCTCAGGGACGTAGGACAGCTGATGGTCGTACTGGGATGTGTCCACCTCCCAGTCCCACCCACGGCCCTGAGATTAGCTCAGGTGGTTAGAGCGGGGTGCTCATGCCAAGGCTGCAGGGTCTATTTGGACTTGATCCTTTGGGTCCCTTCCAGCTCAGAATATTCTGTGGTTCTGTGAGCTCCTTTCTGGAGTTCAGGTTTTGCAAACCCCTGGCACCTCTGGTCTGTGGGTTGATTTTGGGACCCGTTGGTCTGGAAGACCGGAGGCCCACAGTGAAGGGGAGGCCCCTGGGCACCAGAGCATGTGAGGGAGATGAGGGGCTGTTTGTCCTGGCCTTGTCAGAGATCCCTGCCTCCCTCTCAGGTTCTTCCTGGTCTCCCTGAAGTCAGCCATGATCAAAGGGTGCCGGGAGCCCCCGTACCCCAGTATCCTCATGGATGCCACCATGGAGAAACTGGCGCTGGCAAAGTTCGTGGCGCAGGAGTCCAAGTGTGAGGTGGGTTTGGATACCTCCACCATCACTGTGGGTGACAACAGCTCACCAGGCACTCCCCTGACTCCTCCTGCTCCTCACAGGCCTGCGACGTGGTGGTGCGATTCTACGGCCTCGTTCACTGGGAAGACCCCATGGATGAGGCGCTGGGACCTGCCAGCAACAGCTGCTCCTCCGGTGAAAACGCCGTCACCAAGGACGGCATCCTGCACTACAAGGCAGGGACCTCCTACCTGGGCAAGGAGCAGTGGAAGACCTGCTTCGTGGTGCTCAGGTGGGCACCGGGGCTGCGGGTCAGGGGCAGCCAGGGCCCGTTGGAGAAGGTGCTGGGAGCACTTTGCTGCTTGGCAGGTGGTGAGGACACATCTTGTCACCTGCAGGGCCAAAGCCACCAGCTCTGGGTGCCCAGCAGCGGGAATGTGACCCCACGGGGCTGTGTGGGTAGAGGGCAGGGCAGGGCTGGCTGTGGGACCGAAGGCAGGGGATACCAGAGCTGGGCTGACTCAGGTGACCTCTCTCTCATCTTCCCAAATGGCAGCAACGGGATCCTGTACCAGTACCCGGATCGCACCGACGTCACCCCTCTGCTCTCCATCAACATGGGGTAAGCGGCTGGTGGGACGGGGCACCCCGGCTCAGGTGCACTCAGGGCACCCAGACTGGGGATCTGGGGAGCAGGAGCTGCTTGGGATGTCTAGGGAGGTGTTCTGGGCAGATCACGCCCTACTGCAGTGCTGCAGGACTCCCTGCTTGCTCCTGGCTGGAGCCAGGTTTAGTGGGAGATGGCCTCATTTCCTCCTAGTTTTTGAACACTTGAGCCCACCCTTGGATGGGGAATTGGCCTCTGAAGGTGACACAGCTCTCCAAGAGCCCTTCTGGGAGACCCACTGTGCTCAGCTCCAGCTCTCCCACAGTACACAGACAGGCCATCCTTGGAGCAATCCCAGGGGATGTCACAGATGGGACACGAGTGTTTGTGGGGAAGAGGGCTGAGGTGCTGCGCAGGGAGGGCAGGCAAAGGCTGTTTTCGGGCTGGTGCTGGCACATCCATCCCCCTGATCTCCATCCTCCCCTCTCTCCCAGCGGCGAGCAGTGCGGGGGATGCCGGCGCTCCAACACCACCGAGCGGCCCCACTCCTTCCAGGTGATCCTGACGGACCGGCCCTCCCTGGAGCTGAGCGCCGACAACGAGGAGGACATGGCGGACTGGATGCAGTACTTCTGCCAGGCTGTCTCCAAAGGGGTGAGCCGGGGACGGGCCCCAGGCGTGGGTGCTTCAACCCCCTCCTTTGCCTGGAGCCCCTTTGGAGCTGCCAAAGGGAGCAGGGATGCCTGGCAGGGATGGAACAGGCAGATTGATCCCGAGCCAGGAGAGCTTCCCCACGGGGTGCCCTGTGGAGATGGGGCTCCACCGTGCCAGACGTTAACCCCCCTTTCCTCACCCCGTGCAGGTGATCCCCCAGGGTGTTGCCCCCACGCCCTGTGTTCCCTGCTGCCTCGTGCTGACGGATGAGAAGGCTTTCACGTGCCACGAGGACTGCCAGACCAGCTTCTTCCGCTCGCTGGGCACCGCCGAGCTCACGGACATCGCCGCCGTCTCCACGGAGGCTGGCAAGGAGTACTGTATCCTGGTGAGCCTGGGGCTTGGGACCGGCTGGCACAGGGCTGGGCGAGGGGCCAGTGCTGACACCCAGCCTCTCTCTTGATGTTTAGGAGTTTGCTCAGGACAGCAAGGAGTTCCTGCCCCCCTGGGTCCTCTATTTTAGTTGCACTACGGAGCTGGAGAGGTTCCTGTCGGCACTGAACGCCGCGTGGAGGAACATCTACCAGGTGAGCACATGTGGAGATTCCTCACACCCTTCATTGGTGAGGGAGGGCAGAGAGGTGAATTTGTCCCTGCAGGGTGAACCCAGCTTTCCCACAAAGGGCAGGAGAGCCACAGAGCTTCTCCATTGTCCATATAAGCACAGGATGGGGGATTTGGGGCCTGGCAGGACAGGCCACGAGCATCCCACGCTGGCAAAGGGAGTGGGAGGGACCTGGGGCAGCCCATGTTTATGACACGGACAATCCGTTTCGTGTGGATTTGAGGTGGTTTTACAGCAAGAGGGAGAAGTGACTGTTGTCCGTTCCCCTCCTGACGCCCCACACGTGTGTTCCAGGTCGAACTCCTGCACAAGGCCATCCTGGACGCCGCTGTCAAGAAGAAGTGTGAGGATGCCCAGAGCCTCATCGACAGCGCGTGGCAGCGCAGTGACAGCCTGTGCCGCGGCCGGGCTGAGCGGGACCCCTGGTGCTGACCCTGCCCGGGGAGGACAGCTCATGGGGGCCCATCCTGGGGGGAAGCAGGGCCTGTGCCTGGCCAACTGGCACCCCAAACCCTCCTGCCACCGCTCAGTCCCCACCAGGGACGTGCCTGCAGCGTGGACCCCGCGCCCACTGCCGAGCCAAGGACGTCCAGCACGTTTTGGGAGCAGCCGGACTCTTCTCCACCTGCGCCTTCCTCCTCGTCCAGCTGCCACAGGGCAAAGAATTTGCCTTTCATGGAATAATGTCCCACTAGTAGTGAGGGAGAGGGTGGGAGTGGGGTGGGCTGGGATGAGCATCCCCCCGTTGTGGCGGGGAGCAGGACTGAAGACTTGTTCATTTTAGAACAGGGTCGGGGCGCGGAGGGGGCGAGACGGGAACACTCAGTCGCTACCGTGCATGTTTTGTTGCTCATACAATCACCGAGTACGGCACTGCTGCGCCACCTCCTCCTCCTGGAGAACCACCCGGGGCCTCCGGACATCACAGAGCCACTCCCAGCCTGTCCATGAGGTTTGAGGCTAAGGAAGAAGGAACAGGGCCAAAAATTTGGCCTTAAAACATCCCAGAGTGGTTTTAGGAGAGCTCAGAAGGCGGTTTGAGGTTTGGACGCTGGTCCTGTGTGCCGGGGAGGGGGTGAAGAGATGGAGTCCCATGTTCTTCAGGCGTCCCGAGGGACGTTGTCACGTGGCTGCCACCGAACACATCCCCACCTCCTCGGTTCCTGCACCCGAGGCCGGCACGGACCTGTCGCCGCTTGCGCTCCACAGCGAGCACTTTGGGGCACAACCCCAGCTTTTAAATAATAATAATAAGAAGAATGAATAATAATAATAATCCAGAGACCTTCTGATGTAATATAAGTTCACGGGGCCTTTTTCTGGGAGGAAACGTACGTGACTGAATGTATATGTACATACATCTGCTTCCTTTCCCCCCTCCCCAAATAAACAGTCATTGGTAACTCAGCTTTGGCCGTGTGACACATTCCAGCACCCGGGGCTGTTCCTCGTCCTGTTGTCACTCTGGAGCCTGTGGAATCACTCTGGGGCAGGACGCTGAACCCCAGCGGTGTTAACCCTGCGCTGAGGCACGTTCTCTTCTTCTGTTGGCAATTATCCATCAGGACAGAGAGTCTGGATGCTCTGTCCCCGTTTATCCCCAGATCCAGGAGATATTCCTAGTCTAGACAAGAAATAAACAGCCGTGGGGCCAGCCCCCAGCATCACTCACCTTTCCTGTAAACCCTCCCTCTCCTTTTGGGATCAAAGAAGGGGTGTTGGGGGTATATCAAGGATGGGGAGCCATTGGGGTGGGGAGGAGTTTGGGTGTTACACCTCCCCACCCCCTCAGTAAACCACAGAAGTGCCTCGGCCATGGGGTGAAACAGGTCCCAGGGGGTCACTGTGCAGCCCTAAAAATAGGACTCCGCGGCGGGGGGGAGGGACACTGACAGCCCCACACACCCCCGCAGCTTTTTTCCCCTCGGAAGCTCCAATTTCAAAGCATTTCGGCGACCCCGAGAGGGATCAGGCCGGGACAGGCGGGTGAGACCCCCGCGAGCCCCCGAACCGCGGCCGCGAGGGCAACGAACCTGCCGGGCCCCGTCCCTGCCCCAGGCCGGCCGCGGGGCGGGGGGGCTGCGTGTGCCCCCCGGAGCCGCCCTGCCCCAGCTTCTCTTCCAGTTCTATCCCGCCTTTTTTTTTTTTTTTTTTTTTCCTGTGCCTGTTTTTCCCTGTTTGCGCCGGGGCAGCCCCATCACGTGAGGCCGGGCCGGGCTGGACGCGGCTGCCGGGGCGCTTCGGTACCGGGGGAGGGGGCCGGACACGCACCCCCAGCCCCGACCTTTGCCCCACATCCCTTCCCCAAAGCGGGGGCTGGATTTGGGGAGGGGGGGCCGGCGTTGGTTCGCGGGAGGCGGCGCTCGCTCCCCCCCGGCTCGGTGTGTTTTTCGCCGCGGTCGCTCGGGGAGGTGGAGCCGGGGCCGCCCCCGCGGGCAGGTGCCGGATGGCGACGGGAGCCCGCGCCCCCCGCCCCGGATCCCCCTCCCCGCAGGAACTCGCGACCCCCGCCAAGAGCAGCCCCCCGGCCAAGGGGGTGCCCCCGGCCACCGACCTGGTGCTGGGGGCCACCGCCGGCTGCCTGGCCTGCTTCCTCACCAACCCGCTGGAGGTGGTCAAGACGCGGCTGCAGCTGCAGGGCGAGCTGCAGGCCCCGGGCACGTACCCGCGGCCCTACCGGGGGGTGCTGCGGGCGGTGGGCGCCGTGTGCCGGGCGGACGGGCTGGGGGGGCTGCAGAAGGGCCTGGCGGCCGGGCTGCTCTACCAGGGGCTCATGAACGGCTTCCGCTTCTACTGCTATTCCCACGCCGAGGACGCCGGCTGGACGCGGTATCCCGGCGGCACCGTGGCCGCCGGGGCCGTGGCGGGGGCGGTGGGAGCCTTCGTGGGCAGCCCCGCGTACCTGGTGAGTGCTGCTCTGCCCCCACGGACCCTCGTGTGTGTAGGGAGGGGTGTTTTGGGGAAACACACCCCCTCCCAGAAAAGGTTTGACATCCTGGAGCTCACTGCATCCTATAAACTCCGTCTCTGGTGCATCCCTTCTCCCCCTGCTTTGCTTCACCCACCCCCCCCCAAAATGTAGGGCTGCTCTGTGCATGTTCTCCCCCCGCTGTGTCCCCCAAATCTTCCCCCTCGAAACCCACAGAACTCCCCCATAAGGAAAAGTTCCCAAAAGAAATTTAGGTTGTTCCCCCCCACCCTTTTTAGGGGGTCTTCCCAGTTTTTGGGGTTGCAGAGTCCCAGCATTGGGTGTTTGCAGGGTCCCTTTGCCCTGGGGTGGGAGGCGTTCAAAGCCTGGAGGTGCCACTTGGCAACACATCTGTGCCCCCCCCATCTGTCAGAGGAGCTGAAACCCCCCCCAAAAAATGTGCTGAGAAGAGATGGGGGGAATGCAGCCGGTCCCAGTAGGGGCTGAAGGGGGTTTTGTCACCTGGCATTGTCCCCCAAGGTCAAGACGCACCTCCAAGCCCAGACAGTGTCGGCCATGGCTGTGGGCTACCAGCACAACCATGAGGTGAGTGGGGACGGGGTCGGGCTGGGGAGGCACCGAGGATATGGTGGCACCTTGTCAGTGCACGCTCCAGGCCCCAGGGGGGACGATGCTATTTTGGTCAGCAGGAATTTAAAGCTGTTGTTCGGCCGCTTGGCCCCGTAACGACGCTATAAATAACGGCGTGAGGACAGAGGGGGTGTGACGGGCACGTGGGGCCGGGACACCGAATCCGGACCCCCTGCGGTGCCTTCAAAGCCCCGCTGGCTTCGTGTCCCCAACAACCAACGTGGCTTTGGACGCCGGGGTGGGAAGTTTTGCCAGGGTGGGAAATTTTAGCCGTGCGTGGGACGCACCATTCCCGTCTCTCCCCGATTTCAGAACATCGCCGGCGCTTTCAGGACCATCTACCGGCAGCACGGGGTGGTGGGGCTGTGGCGGGGGGTGACGGGCGCCATCCCACGCGTGACCGTGGGCTCGGCCGTGCAGCTCGCCACCTTCGCCTCCGCCAAGGACTGGGTCTGCGAGCGCCAGGTGAGGGGACCGCGCCGGCCCGGCCGCCGCTCCCTCGGTGCTCGGGCCGGGCTGACGCGGGCGCTCCCCGCAGTGGTTCAGGAAGGGCAGCTGGGCGGCCGTGCTGGCCGGGGGGATGGTGAGCAGCGTGGCTGTTGCCGTGGCGATGACGCCCTTCGACACGATCAGCACCCGCCTCTACAACCAGCCGGTGGACGCCGAGGGCACGGTAAGGCCGTTCCGGGTAGAGGAGACGCGCGGCTTTTCCCGGGATTGCGGCTGGCGGGAGCGAGCAGCCGGCTCCTCTCTCCCCAGGGCAAGCTCTACCGGGGCTTTTTGGATTGTATCCTGCAAATCTCCAACAAAGAGGGGCTACTGGGCTTGTACAAGGGCATCGGCGCCGTCTACCTCCGCCTCGGCCCCCACACCGTCCTCAGCCTCTTCTTTTGGGACAAGCTCAGGGACCTGGTGCGGCACCAGCAGCCCCCGGGGCCGTAGGATGGGCTCCCACCACCACCAAAGACATTAATAAAGGGGTTTTTCTATTTTCGGCGTCGTTTCGGGGTCTTTGGGGTGGCGCAGAAGGGGGGACGGGACCTGAAACGCTGCGATGCCTCGGCGTGAACGGCAGTGCCGAGGTGGAGGCGGGCAAAGGTGCTGGTGGTCCCCGAGCCCCTCCACGTGCATCCCGTCTCTGCCTTCTTCTCCTCGCCCTAATTTTCACCTCCACGGGGCAGCTGGAGCTGTGGCCGGGGCAGCTGCAGCTGTGGCCGGAGCAGCTGAGCTCCAGCCGCCCCGGTTTGCCCCAGCAATGATTTACTAGCCCATAGAGGCCACTCCCAGCCTCCGCCCCGCGGACCTTGGAGCCGGGGCCTGGCCGTGCGTGCCGTGGCTCCTCTCCATCGAAAATGTTCTCCCTGGGGTCCTGGCTGCCGGCATTCCCCGGGCTGGCCTGGGGCTGGGCACTGCTGGATGCATTCCTGCAAGGTGAGAACGCTGAAGGTGGCACGGGGGCAGCTCGGGGACGGGCCAGAGGACACGGGTGACCCGCTGCTGCCTTTCCCCGCAGGGCTGGTGGGTGCCTGTGCCGTCTCGGTGCTCTGCAGCCTCCTGAAGGTTTATCTCTACATCCAGTGCCTGAAGTAAGCGCCGCCCGGGGCGGGGGAGGTTGGTTTTGGGGATCAGATTCTGGGGTCTGCTGTTGGGAGGGTGGCTCTTGGCACCCAGGGGTGCAGGGGAGGGGCTGGGAAGCACAGGGAGGGTTGTCTCTAGGGCTGTCACCCCCTTTTGGGTGATGTCCCACCTGGCATTCAGCATTCCCCCCTCGCTGTCCCCAGCAACCCGGAGAGGCAGGCGGAGAAGGATGCGATCCGGGCGCAGCGGGCGGTGCTGGAGCCGCTGCACGTGCTGGTGCTGACGGGGCTGCTGGCCCTGGTGGGGTCCCGCGTGGCCGCGCTGGTGGTGCTGGAGTTCTCCCTGCGCGCCGTGTCCACCGTCCTGACCCTCGGCAAGGTGAGATGGGATGGGAGAAACCGGGACACGGTGTGGAGGGAGCTGGGGAATTGTGGATCCCTGGTGGATTTGTTCGGCCCCCATGGGGGATGGAGGGACCGTGGTGTGGAGAGTCCACTTTGCACATGAACCCGGGGGGGGAGAGGCCGATGGGCCCGGGCTGGGCCTGGCCCGGGGGGGGCTCAGGATCAGGGCAGGGCCCGTCCCTGTGCTGGGCACGGCCCGGGCACCTCCAGCCCCGGGGGCATCGCTGGGACCCTCTGGACAAGGACACGGAGGGGCTGGAGCGTGTGCAGGGAAGGGAACAGAGCTGGGAAGGGGCTGGAGCAGCAGGAGGGGCTGAAGGAGCTGGGGGGGCTCAGCCTGGAGAAAAGGAGGCTCAGGGGGGACCTTCTGGCTCTGCAATCCCTGACAGGAGGGGAAGCCGGTGGGGGGTGGGGGTGAGGCTCTGCTCCTAGGGAACAGGGACAGGAGGAGAGGGAACGGCCTCCAGCTGTGCCAGGGGAGGGTCAGATTGGGTATTAGGGAAAATTCCGTAATGGAAAGGGCACTCAGGCCTTGGCAGAGGCTGCCCAGGGAGGTGGTGGAGCCCCCGTCCCTGGAAGTGTTCAGTAGGAGTGTGGATGTGGCACTTGGGGACATTTTTAGTGGTGGACGTGACAGTACTGGTGGGATGGTTGGACTCGATGGTCTTGGAGTCTTTTCCCACCCCACCGACCGCACGATCCCATGAACTGCTGGTGACTGACTGACATCCCCTCCCGCAGGGCGCCCACAGCAGCCAGCTGTACCTGCTGTGCCAGTACTCGCTGGGCTGCGGCGTGTCCTGCGGCCTCAGCTTCCTGCTGGAAGGGGCTCCCCACCGGACCTGGAACCTGCTGCTGGCGGCGGGGCTGGCGGGGCTGCTGGCGCTGCAGGGCCAGCGCCTGGCGCGGCACGTGTGTGCCCTGTACGGGCTGCACAGCCGGGCGCGCTACTGCGGGCTCTGCATCCTGCTCCTCTCCGACGGCCACCGCATCCCGGCGCTGCTGCGCCGCGCCCTCGCCCTGGCCTTCGGCGTGGCCGACCTGGCGGCCGTGCAGCTCATCAACAGGGATTTCCTGTCGGCCGCCGAGGCCGCGCGGTTCTGGACCCCGCTCACCATCTGCTACGCCCTGCTGGTGGTCTACATGCAGGGTGGGAGAGGGGCTCGGGGTCAAGGGGGGCGTCACAGGGTGGGGGATCCCGGGAATGGGGCAGTGTGGGGTGTTTTGGGGTCGTGTGGGGCATCCTGGGATTGTATGGGGGGCATATATGGGGCATCCCACGTATTGGGTTTGGGGTGAAGGGGCGGTGTCAGACAGAGGAGGATCCTGTTTATGGGGACTGCCATATGCAGGATAGGGGTGCATGGGGTATCCCAGGGGTGTATGGTGGATATATGGTACATCCCATGTACTGGGTTTGGAGTGAAAGGGGGGATGTCACAGGATGGGGGATCCTGTATATGGGGCAGTATGGGGTGTTTTGGGAGAGGGTGGGGTATCCTAGGAGTGTATGGGGGTATATGTGGTGTGTGGTGGATTTATAGGGCATCCCATGTACTGGGTTTGGGATGAAGGGGGGGTGTCAGAGAGTGGGGCATCCTGTGTATGGGGGGCATTTTGTGGGTGTATGGGGCTGTTTGGGCATTTTGGGGTTGTATGGGGGGTATATGGGGTACCCCACATACTGGGTTTGGGGTGAATGGAGGATGTCAGAGAGTGGGGGATCCTGTATATGGGGCAGTATATGGGGTATTTTGGGGTTGTATGAGGCTGTATGGCCCCTTGTGGGGCCAGGGAAGGCACAGTGTCCCTGTTCTGGGGTCAGGGGAGGGCACAGTGTCCCCCTGGTTATGGGTCAGGGGAGGGCACAGTGTCCCTGTTATGGCTCTGGGGAGGGCACAGTGTCCCCGTTATGGGGTCAGGGGAGGGCGCAGTGTCCCCCGGGTGTCTCCAGCGCCGTGTCCCTGCAGAGGAGGCCCGGCAGAGCGCAGATGGGGGGCCGGTGTTCCGGACGGTCCTGGTGCGGATGGGCGGCCTCTTCATCCTCCTGCTCACGGTGGGCCGATGGAGCGACATCCTGCACGTGCTGGTGTCGCTGCTGGGGGAGCTGTGGTGCCTGCTCCGCGCCGGGGTCCTGCTGCAGTCCTGCCGCGGGCAGGTGAGCCGGGGGGCACCAGTGCGGGGTGAGGGCCGGGGGCAGCCCCGAGGCCACGGCGAGGGGCCTTTCTGCTCCTCTTCTCCCTGCTCCCTTAGGATTCCAGCCCGCAGCCTCACTGGGACAGACAGCTGGGATCCGGATCGGAGGAAACGTCTGGATGAGCCGCGGGGTGTACCCAGACGGCAGAGACTCGAGGTGGCTTTGCCTGGCACCCCCAAAATCCTCCCCACGGGGACTGAGGAGAAAGGGCTCCCAGAGGGTGCCCGACCCCGTCCCATGGGATGGAGGAGGTCGGGGGGGAAGACTCGTGTGGCCCCTGGTTTTTGGGGACTCTGTGAGGTTGCAGCACTGCTGGAGGTTGTTCCCTGGTCCCGCTGGGATTGCAGGATGCTGATGGATGTCCCGTCCTCACCGGCTGCAGGGCCACACTGTCACAGCGCAGGGGCTCCAGGGGGGCCCCAAATCTTGGAAAATAAAGTTTTTTCCAGCAAAATCCGTGGCCAGAGCGAGTGTTCTGTTGTGCCAGAGAGGGGCTCGGGGACAGCCACGGTGCAGCTCTGTGGGAGGAGGTGGGGGGTGCAGCTCCTCCCTGGAAAGGGAAACTGAGGTTCAGAGTGGGGGTCACCCTCTGACTGGGGGGTGCCTTCGTGCACAGGGGGCACCCGGGGCTGTTTAGGGGTATATGGGGCAGCCTGGGGCTCTGTGGGGGCACACTGGTGTCCCAGGGGTCCATAGAAGCGGTATGGGGCATTTTGGGGGTGTATGGAGTTCCATGGGGGCTGCTGGGAGTGCCTGGGGATGGGTAGGGAGGTCGAGGTTTTCCTGGGGGTCCGTGGGGTCACCAGGGGCACGTGGGGCTGTACTGGGGTACACGGGCACCCCGGGGATGGGGGGTAACGGGGCACCCTGAGGGTGCCTGGGGCAGTCAGGGGGAGCTCAAGGGACAGACTGAGGGTGGGTCATCCCAGAGGACAGAGGGGCACCCGAGGGGCCATGGGACAGCCAGATGGCACCGTGGGGACATATGGTGCACCCTTGGGTCCACGAGGCACCCTGAGGTCCCATGGAGTACTTTGGGGTGCATGGAGGGGTCACGGGGTGCGTGTAGCACCCTAAGGACCTGTGAGGCACCCCAGGGTGCACCGGGCACCCTAAGGACACGAGTCCCCCCGCCTTCCCCGGCCCGGGACTGTGGGGCAGGCGGGGAGAGGAGGAAGAGAGGAGGAGGAGGAGGGAGGAAGGGGCGGTGATGCCGGGCGGCTCTGCCTCCCCGCTGCCCCCGCCGGCGCCCGCGGAGCGCACGGAGGGACCCGCAGCGGCTCCCCAGGTACGGGACAGGGCCGGGGACAGGGCAACCCCCGAGGGGCTGCAGGGCCACCTCCGGGCAGGCGACACCCCCCCCGGGCGGGGAACCTCCCCCCGCAAGGTACGACCTTCCCAGGTAGGGAACTGAGGCCACCCCCAGGTAGGGACCACCCCAGGTGCGGGATTGGGGATCCTCCAAAGAGGGGACAGGGGACACCCCAAATGGGACACGGGACCCCTCCAGGTGATGGGATAAGCACCGCAGAGCCATCCCGGGATGGGACAAGCGGACCAAGAGCCACCTCCAAGGAGGGGATTGGGGACACTCCCGGGGAGGGGACGAGAGGCCCCCTGGCAGGGGGTCGCGGGGGGCCCCCGCCCCATAGGGGACAGGGCACAGCCAGGTAGGGAAAGGGGGCTGTGGGGCTGCACGGTGGGAGACAGGGAATAAGTGAGGGGGACTGCAAGGCCACCCCCCAGGTCAGGGACAAGGGGACAGTGGGACCACTGGACGGGGGAGACAAAGGGACACCAAGCGCTGTGTCCCCCCACCCTATCCCTTTTTCCTTGGGCATCCTCGCAGCACCCTCCAAGAGGTCCCTGGGACAGGGAACACAGCTGTAAAGATCTGTGCCCCATCCCAATTTTGGGGGCCTGGAGATGCCCCAAAAGTGGCCCCTCATGGATCCCACCGGAGCCCCCACCCCAGGAGATTTTAGGGAAGCCAGAGGGGCCTTTTCTAATGTGGCCTCAGCCCCCCAAACCAGGATGGAGCTACGTGGGGAGGGGTGGGAACCCCACAAAAAGGGGGCAGGACCCCCATTACTGCACCCCTGGAGCCTCGACAGGCCCGACGGCCCCCGTTTGGGGGGCACCCGGGGGGGGCCGCCGTGGGGCCGCCGGGATCCCGTCAGCCCCGGCACAAAGAGGAATGCGACGAGCACATGGTTCCCATTAACCCCGGAGAAATCTTTTCTTTCTTTCATTCTTTCTTTCTTTTTTAGGTTGTTTGGGTTTTTTTAAAGAATATTCTTTTTTCCCCTAATTTTCCGCAGCTCAGCCGGGGAGGAGGAAAAGCGGCGGCTCCGGAGGGTGAGGATTTGGGCGCGGGCCGGCAGCGCCGGAGCCCGGCCGGGGTTTCGCCGCTGGGGAGGGAGGGGAGGAGGGAGAGAAGTGCTCCGGGTTCTTTTTCCTCTTTAATCCCTTTCCTGCTTGAGTCAGAGGCTGAAGTCACCGGCGGGACCATCCCGAAGCTTTCCCCCCACCTCGAGGGGAACTGGCTGCCCCCCTGAGAGGATGTGCTGATCCCCATGAGCAGGATTTTGGGGGAGCGGAGCCCCATGAGACCGGGCAACTCACCACACAGGTATTTTTCAAGCTGCTGATTGACCTCCGGGGTGAATCCTGCTTCACCAATGCAGTGCCATGGCTAAAGCCCCTCCAAACCATTCCATTTGGGAAGGCGAAGCTTCCTCCCGGCTGTTTTTCCCATTGGGAAGTTGAAGAGCCAGCCCTGTTCCTTCCTGAGCGGGGTTTATCGGGGTCAGGCGCATCCTGCCGGGGCTGAGCTGGGGGCTGTGTC
Organism: Myiozetetes cayanensis; assembly: GCF_022539395.1. Lineage (NCBI taxonomy): Eukaryota > Metazoa > Chordata > Aves > Passeriformes > Tyrannidae > Myiozetetes > Myiozetetes cayanensis. The sequence continues at coordinate 7,085,122 of NW_026087499.1, read as the reverse complement.
GGTGACAGGGACGTGGTGGTTCAGAGCACTGTGCCTCAGTTTCCCCACCTGGAAAAATAAAGGGGTTCCACTGTGCTGGAAGTGATTAGCTGGGAACCGAGGGCAAGGAGGGAGGGACTGGGGATGTCGAGACACTCCAAAAAAGGCTTTGCAAAGGCAAAGTCCTATCGCAACCCCATTTTTGAGAGGAAAGGTGGGGTTTTTCCTGCTGCCCACAGGGACTATAATCCCAGGTGGGAGCACTGAGAGGAAATAAAGGGTGTTGAAATGCTTATAAAAGGGCGGGATTTGGCCACAGAGGCGTGAGAATGGGAGATTCCGGCTGCTGCTTCACCAGGACCCTTTGCCCTGTGTCCTCCCAGGCACAGACCATTTACTGCCGTGACGTGGGACTGGGACGTTCGTTCCTTCTCCCTTTCCGGGAGGAGGGAGGCGGGTTGATGCCGAAGGGCAGCACGGCTGCAGGAGCTGCTGGGGCGCCTGCGAGCTTTACCTCATTTTCTCTAAAATCAACCCCAGGTCCGGCCCTTCCGCGGCTCCAGAGATGCTGCCAGGGAAGGCAGAGAAGAGGATGGCTTCATCCATCTTCATCACTCTGGTGCCACCACGGAGGGACGTGGCCAACAAGGAGAAAACTCACCAGGAGCCAGAGCCGGGTGGTGCTGAGGACCCCGGCACCCACCGCCCCCCGATCCCGCTGTCGCCCCCCACACTGCCCAACGGAGGTGAGGGGTGTCCATGGGGGGCTGCAAGCGGTGCTGAGAGGATGATGATGGTGCTGAGGATGCTGTGGAGATGCTTTGCTAAAGGACACGCAGGCAGGAGGGGATGCTGGGGGGGCGGGTTTGGGAGGTTATTCCCAAAATCCCTGCACCCATCCCAGGATGGATCCGGCTGCCAGGGAAGGGCTGTGTTTGCTCTCCACTGCCAGGCACTTATCGGTGCTGTTTGTCCCCTCAGTCGGGACGGCGTTTGCTTTTGGGGCAGGTCGGTGAACGCAGCTGCAGAGCTGTCGGGGCGTTGTTGCAACGGGGTGTTATCATGGTGGGAAATTATCGCTCCCCTAAATGCCCTACATCTGTCTTTTGCTGCAGAAACCCATCCAACTGTGCCTGTGCCTTCATTCCCACCGGTCCTCATCCTCTCCGAAGCCCCCCAGCCCTTGTCTGCAGAGTCGCTGTGTCCGGCACTGCAGCAGCTGGACCTTGCGGCACCCGCCACCCTCCAGGTGAGGATAATGGGGTGCAGACCCCCAGTGCCTCAGTTTAATGGGGTGCAGACCTCCCAGTGCCTCAGTTTCCCCACATGCAGGAGCACAGATAACATGGCTTCATCTTCCCCTGCTCTGCAGGCCCCCTCCTCCTTCCCTGCTGAATTAAAGCCGCCCAAGCTTTGCCAGGTGCAAGCGGACAAGCCGCAGTGGCAGGATGCCAACGGGTACCCTGAGCGGGACAGCTCCAGAGGTAAGGGCGGAGGGACAAAGCTGGCACAGGCTCATCCCGAGTTCAGGAGACTGAGCCAGGCGACTCCAAACCCCTGTCCCTGCTTCCTGCAGACATCTGTGCCTTCTGCCACAAAGCACTGGGGCCGCGGGAGCCGATGGTGGAGGCGATGAGGAAGCAGTACCACCCCGGCTGCTTCACCTGCCGCACCTGCCAGCGGCTCCTGGCCGGGCAGCGCTACTTCCAGAGGGATGGGCAGCCCCTGTGTGACACCTGCTACCAGGTACCCTCCTCCCTGGGGACAGCCAGCACCCTCGGGGCGGGAGCTGGCATCTCATGGCGTGTGTTCCCCAAATCCCAGGCCACGCTGGAGAAATGTGCCAAGTGCCAGGGGCTGATCACGGAGCGCATCGTCCGTGCCCTGGGCAAGGGTTTCCACCCCGACTGCTTCTCCTGCGCTGGCTGCAGCCGCGCCATCGGCGCCGAGAGCTTTGCCGTGGACGAGAGGGGTGACGTGTACTGTGTGCCCGACTTCTACAGGTTGGCAATGGGGGAGCGTCCCCCAGCTGGGGTTTGGGAGCTGGGGTTTGGGGGCTGGGCTCTGGCTGTCCCTGTCACCCCACAGGGCTCACACCACTCCTGTTTGCCCCCTCCAGGAAATACGCCGCGGTCTGCAGCGCCTGCGAGCGCCCCATTGTCCCCTCTGAGGACAAGGACACCTACAAGATCGAGTGCCTGGGACGCAGCTTCCACGAGAGCTGCTACCGCTGCGAGGTACGGCCCTGGCAGGGCTGGGGACCCCCAGAGCTGGGGTGGACACTGAGCCTTGGCTGGCATGGGGTCTGCAGCACCCGGGGTAATTTTTTATCCCACAGTTTATCTTGCAAGTGATGGGGATGGGGAAATAAATAAATAAATCAATCAATCAAGGGGTGGTGGTGATGATGCACCTGGAGGAGACCTTCGGCTTCGCAGGCTTTTGATCTGGTTTGTTGCTTTTTCCGAGCGCTGGTGGGCTTTGCAGGAAAACGGGGTGTGACACAACATGAGGACCCCCTAAAACATGCTGTGCCTTTCCCCTCTCGCCCCCAGAGCTGCGGGACGCCGCTGTCCCCGGAGCTGACAGAGAATGGGTGCTACCCCCTGGACAGCCACCTCCTCTGCAAGTCCTGCCACATCCACTGGCGGAACGAGTCGTCCTGCTGAGACCCCACGGCTCACCCATCTCTGTCGTCCAGTGCCAGACACCACAAAGGAGGTGTTTTGAGGGTGATCCTGGGTGTCTGCTGCACCCCAAAATTCCTGCAGAACTGGTGTTTTCATCTCCAAAACATACCTGGGCCCCTGACCCCCAGGGCTGGCCGGGGGAGCAGCGTGGATATATCCCGACACAGCCCTGCACTCACCATGAACATGAAATGGCCTGACAGAGCAGCAGTGGCAGAGCAGAGGTTTTATTCTTTATTTCTTTTTTTAAACTCCTTTTTTAAGGCCAGTTTGGTTTTCTTGGGTGTTTCTTCTTCCTTCTTGAGCCTCTTTGGGGTTTCACTGAAATGTGTCTCTCTGTGGAGAGCGGGCACTGATTTAGTTACTTGCAGTTAAATAAAACCCCGAGTCTAAAAACTCGCATTCCTTTCATCCGCCCTGCATTCCAAACCTATCAAATCTGAGTTTAAAAATAAGGAAAAAAATCCACTTTTTGGATTTTATAGGCATGGCAAGTCAGGTCACTCAGGCCCACAACAGTTGATTTTGGGGTACAGCTATTTGGCAGATGCCGCTGTCACCTGGGGGAGAGCCAAGGTTGATTTTTGGGGGTGGATTTGGGATTTGGTGATCTCATGGGGTTGATAAAAGGGTTTTAGGTAGTGGTTTAGGGTTTTTTTGCTGCCTGTCTGTCCTGGAGCCAGCAGAGGGCAGCTGGAGAACAAATTCCTCCATCAGGCAGCAAAACTCCAGCTAAATGCATCCAACAGCCCCTTTTCTGCACGTTATTCAGGATAATACCACTCTGTCATCGGAAACCTTTTGATCTTCTCTTAGTCCATGCCCCAAACCAGCCAAAATTAGACCATTCCTCTGCATGTCCAACATCTGCACAACCGATGTCACCAGCACTGGGTGGCTTTGTTTGCGAGGGCGTTGCAAACCAGGCGGAGAAACATCTCAACTTTCTTTTTAACCGAAAGTGCTTAAAAAGCCACAAATCGAGAGCAGAAAAGAGCAAGAGCATGTGAGATGATGTTTAATGCTTTCCTGATGGAAACAGGGAGCTGGAAACAAAGAAAACCAGCACCAGAGCAGCAGCTCTGGGCTCCTGGGTCACGTCCGACATCTCTCTGGTGCGTGCTGTATTTATGAATGAAGGGGTTAATGATGGTTAATTAATCACATCAACAACTATTTCCTGACAACTCTTCCCGTCTACAAAGCCGATTACTCAGTGTTCGTTAACGAGCGTCTCCGGCCCATCAATCAGCTCGTAACTCACTATAAACAAATTTATAAATAAGATGTTAAAGTTGCGGTTTGTCCCGGTCACGTAGGTTGGTGGCTTTGGGTCTGGTTGGGTGGGAACCTCGTGTCCCGTGCCGTGGAATTCTCGTGCTCAAAGTCAGCTCTCTCTCTCCAAAGTTTGTCGTTCTGTAGGGAAAACCAGGCATCAAAACGATACTAAAAGAAGTAAAAAGATGTGGTGGTGGCCAAGGGGAGCAGGAAAGGGAAGGCCCAGGAGTTGCTTGGTTTTGTGCAATAAGGGTATTTTTCCAAGTAAGCTTTTTGGGGAGGATGGAAGTGCTGACGCTGAGAGGTGCTTTGGGTGTGTTATTCCAAGCTGTGCTATCCCTCCACAGAGGAATGGTGGGAAGGGGTTGGATATTTCCCTCACAAAGCAACCCAAGACGGGCTGTTGGCAGCGGGACTGCAGTGAGTTTTGGCTGGAGGGAGGCAGGGAAATGCTTTTATTGACACGAAGCCTTGGAGAAGGTCCTGGAAAGCGAGGAGAAAGGAAAGGCACAGCTGGAGAGTTTGGCGGCGCAACAAAGGGATGCAGGAATGGTCAGATTTGGCATGTTTTTCCAGGAGCAGAGGATGACAAGGGACAGGGATGGATGGACACGGAGGTAAGAGGATAGAAGGCTGATCTAAGCCTTTCTCTGCCCGGATAAGGGAGAAGCGTTACGAGCCGAGGCATGGGGAGCGTCACTAAGGAAAGCACAGCCCCGTGCTTTCCCTGGGGAGGATCTCGAGGAATTTGGAGCTGCGTGCAGGAGAGAGATCCTGCAGGGGTGAGGTTGAGGAGCTGAGTCCTGTCCTGCTGCCAGGCAAACCCTCGCCGGCTGTGACAGCTCAGCCCATCCTCGAGCTGCTCACCCTGTCACGAGCACTTCTGCGAGCGCCCAGGTTTGCTGGCAAAAATGAACCGAGCACAACCCACGTGGAGCAATAGGATTTGGGGGGGTGTGGGATTCCCCAAAGCCTTGTGGAACCCCTCAAGACCACCCAGGTGTAGAAACCACGTGAGGTTTCTCATCCCGGTGGCAGTGGACAAGGGCAGAGAGGATCCCACCCCTCCGAACGCCAGCGGCTGGGCCCTGCCCTTCCCTTGGCTGCTGGAATAAGCCCGGCAGTCCTTGCAATCCCTCTTGGCAGGCTGAGGAGAGCGGGAAGGACCTGGCTGCCCTCCAAGGAGCAGCAAATGCAAATATTTCTTCACTCCAGGCTGGGTGCGGCTGCGGATAAAATTTCCTCGGGCTTTCCCAGCGAAGGCATCCGATATCCTACTCTGCTGCGAGGCCAAGTTGCTCCCGGGAATACAACAGTGCATCCCATAAAAAAAACCTCCCAAGATTATCCTTCTTGCAGCTTGGACTTTTAAAAAGAGGTTTTAAATTAAAGAAGGAGCTGCCAGGCACGGCTGTAGTGGTTTTAAATCAGTGGTTAAAGTGTTGCTTCGTAGCGAAAAAAGACCTTTCTGCAGGTTTTGTTGGCAAATTGGAGATTTTCGGTGTGGCACAAGGAATGTGAGATGATAAAGGGAAAAGGCTGGAAAGTGCCTTTCCCTCCAGCATCCCCTTGGCCAGCTAGGAGAAATGGGAAAAGCAGAGGGAGGGATGAACTGGAGATGGACGGATGAGCTGTACTCCTTGTGTGCCTTTGCAGTGCCATCACGACTTTCAAGGTGCTGGGAAGGAGCTGAAGCAGAAGGAAACACTGCAGGAAGGGAAACTGAGTCTGAAACAGTGACCAGGGAAAGGGTCTGGAAAAGGTGCTGGGAGCAGGTTGGGTGCTGGTTTTCTCGCATAGGATGGAAAGAGCTGCAGGAAAACCAGAGTTTTCCTCTGGGCATCCCAGGTTAATGGTAGCCACATGCCAGCTGGCTCGCTGCAGTGTTGTTCTTCCCCACAGGGTGTTCAGATCTATTTCCTGCACTTTCCTGTCACCAACACAACCTAAAAATCTAACATTTCTTAAATGAAAAGTGGACTGATCCTGCTGGCTAAGAGAGACAAGGGAAAACCAGCAGGGATCATGTTGGGACCAGCCAAGCCCTGGATTTCTCTGGCTTCGTTATGCAGCACAGGTGGGATATATATTTAAAAAAAAGGCAAAAAAAGTAATATTCTAATAGCCTCCTTTTTCCCCCAGTTTTCCTTGCAAAAGCGAACCACCCACTGATGTAGTTTTAAAGCACATCAGTTTTGATAACATGAGGGAAAAGGGATGCAGGCTGATGCGCAAGCGCGTTACCAGGCTGCAAGTGCTACACTGGCTTATTTATAAAAAAACCCAACAAACCAACAGATAAAAAGCCCAACCCACCCTATTTCTGAAAATAGACACACAGCACACGCCTGCAAGTGAGGTTTTGTCATTTTGTATCTCAGATTTCCTTCATCGTATCAGCAATTTACAGCATCCTGCAGCCTTATTTCCTGAAAATTAACAATTTTCACCCAGATTTGGCTTCGAGTAGTTTAAGTTACATCTTTATTTTGCTGGAGTGTCCAGTAGAGCCTGTGAGGTGTTTTATTAAAAAAACATGGATATTTCTTACAGAGGTTATCCTGTTTGTCAAGGTGGCTTATTGACCTCAGGGATTTATCACTGGGAAAAAAGGTGGAGGAGAAGGATGAGGAATAATATATAAATAGTGGCAGCTTCAACCCCTGCAAAGGAGAAAAGCAGTGGAAAAGCGAAGAGTGAAGCATAAAATATAATCATCAATATATAAATACATAATATTATAATAATATAATAATGTATCTCCTAATTCTCCGTGCAGCTAAACTTTCCCTCACAGCCCAGCCTGGGGAATATACTTTAATCTCATTTATTGGATTGCTTCGTCAGAGGATGGATCTTCCTGAAGCGATCAGGCTCTGATGAGGTATTAAGGGCTATATGTTTTGTGAAGAAAAAGAGAGATTTGTGAAGAAAAAGAGAAATAAAGGCTAAAAGGAGGGTTTTGGCTGACAAAAGGAGGCGGCGGCCGGGGCTGCCCCTCACGGCAGCCTCAGGCGCTGCACCCCCCCCCCCGCCTCGCTTCACAAAATGGCCGCCCGGCGGGCCGGCGGTGTGAGGCGACAAAATGGCGGCCGGCGGGCAGCGAGGGGAAGGACGGGCGAGGGGCGGCTGTGGGGCCGGCATGGCGGGCGCGGGCTGAGGCCGTGCCAGGAGCACGGCGGAGGGCCTCTGATCTGCGCGAATCCCCTCCGGGCAGGCGGCGAAAGCGCTGCGGGTGAAACCTGACCACCTTCTTCCCCCCCCCCTCCCTCCTTTTTGCCTCGCCGCCTTTGCAAAAGGATGTGAAAATGCCCAGAAATGCGCATTTTCACTCGGTCATGGCGGAGCCCTCCTTCTCCCCCTCACGCCTCAGCTCTCCCCCCTCCGCCGTTCCCCGCCTCAGGCGCCATCGCTGCCTCTCCCCCCATCTCAGCCCGTCCTGGCGTTACCCCTAAAATATTGTATATTTTGCCTCATTTTTGGCCCCAGAATTCCGCTTTTCACACGCGCCCCACCCCCTCCCCCCATCATCATCACCACACGCACCCCAAGGTGGGTAGTTTAATGTCTAATTTTGTTCTTTTGCACCGCTTTTCTCCTTCGCAGGGGTCGGAGCCGCCATCTCCCGCTTTCCTCACGGCATGGAAAATACCCAAACGTGCTTGGGGAAAAAAAAAAAAAAAAAAGGAAAAATCCCCTAACAGCCGAGGACTGATTTATCTTCGGAGCCGGAGTGGTGTGGGAAGAAGCCATCGCCGCTCGCCTGCTCCCCACGACAGCTCGCCAACCATTCGCTTAATTAAAATCATATATTGGTGTGATCAGACGTGGTAATACCATAAAAAACTCAAAATCCCGTAACATCCACACGCTCGTTGTTGGAGGCTGCAGCCAAGGTACCACATACTTTTTTTTTTTTTTCCTCGGTTTTTTTCCAATATTTTTTAATGTTGCCTTACCTTTTTGTCTGCATCACAGTGTTGTTACAGGCTATAATGTTGCCCCTTCTGTGTTAAAAGCTACATGCCTAAAATACTGCTTTTTTTCCCCATGGAATTACAGATTTAGGCCCATATAGATGCTCTATTATTTCTACAGATATAGAAATATTTCTATATATTTACTACATACATATATAAATATTCTATATATTGACTGCATATTTATATGTATATTTCCTTTTTCCGGGGACTGCTTTGAATATAAAATAAACCCACACACCTAAAAACTATGATTTAATTATATATAATCACTATAATCTGGCCCATATATATCTTTGATTTTATATATATTACCTTTGTTTTCCTCCATTGGCTTTCTACTACAATGTATCCTAAAAGCAGGAGAAAAAGATGCCATAAAAAAGTAAAAATTAAAAAAGAAAAAGAACAAAAAACAACCCATCTTTTTTTTTTTTACAGTCCATGGTGGAAGTTTGTGTCTGAATATTTTATTTGTTCCACAGAGATGTAGATTTTCCTTGAGAGATTTGGGGAGGATTACTTTTTAATGAAAAAAAGGAAAAAATACACACACACACACGAAAAAACAAAACAAAAAAAACCCAAAACAACCCAATAAAAGAAGAAACAAAAAGGGAAAAAAAAAAAGGCACAACAAAACCACAAAACCAAACTTGTAAGTGAAGCTGCAAATGCAGCCGAATAGTCAGGATCAGACAGTTCATTGCACAAAAAAAAGAGGACAAATGGAACTGCAATGGCCGGCTTTGCTGTAGATCCGGGAGGAGGGATCAGCGCCTTTATCCCACCATCTCGCGCTCCAAACACCACCATTTTTCTCCTTTTTTTTTTTTTTTTTTCGTTTAATGTGCTTTGTTGGGGTGTTTTGTTCCGAGCCGAGCGGGGCTGCACCACCCCCGAGCCGGGGCTGCCAGAGCCGCTCAGGGGCTTCACTTTTACAGAGATCTCTGGTTTTTTTCCCCCGGCCTTGTGCAATCCTCTCCCTTTTATTACGTGTTTTTTCCCCTCTGCGGATATAAGGGTTTCTCTCCCCTCTCCAGTTTGGCTGCTTATTCCAGAAGCTTCCACGGGGGCGGGGAGCCCCCACTGCAGCGCCTTTGCCGCAGCGCCGGGCAGGAGGAGGAGGAGGAGGATGCGGAGGATGCACCACCTCTCCCTGGCTGGGAGCCTCATTCCAAGCCTCTCCCCCTCGCTCTGTTCCCCCAGCCTTGAAAACAGAGCGCTGGGAGGTGTTTGCAACTCGATTTTTTTTTTAATCTTTTTTTTTTTTTCCCCCGAATAAATGGAAAGCAGAGCTATTGCTGATGGAGATGGATGAGGGCAGGGCTGGCAGCGTGGCCAGGGCACCGATGGCACAAGTGACCTTTCCCAGACGGTGGGAGGGAGGATTCCCCTCCCACCCCAGCATGCTCCTGCTTGGAATTCATTTTAAATAGCAGGAGCATTATTTTTTATTTTCTTTTCCCCCTCCCCTTGCTCCCTCACTGAGTTTTTGGTTGAGTTTTCTTTTTTTTTTCCTCTTTTTTTTTTTTTTAAGCTTCCTCACAATCTTTTTTTCCTGTGTGTGTTTTGAATTGCGTTTTAAAATTGCCCAGCTGGAGACAAGGCTTGATTAGAACTGGAACAATAGCTCCCTTTTATTAATAACGGGAAGGATTTACAATCCTACAGCACCTTCCTTGGAAAGCTTTCCAAACCATTTGCAAACACAAATTTCAGATTGCACAGCCCTTGGCTGTGAGGTGGGTAAGTATTTTAATGGTGCCACCTCCCAAAATCACCTCGGTGGCAAATCTACATTTCTAAGAGCTTAAAAAGATGACGAATTTGTTTGGGGTTTTTTTTGGGGGGGGGAGGGGGGTGTATGAGGGAGGGATGGTTAAAAGCTGTAACCTAAATCTGTAGATGCAGATCATTTGCTGTGTCCTGGGAACTGGGCAGTTCTCCCTCCCACCACGCAGCTTTCCTGAGCAGAGCTGTGGATTTGCTGCACGTCAGTAAACATCTGCTTATGGATTTTTTTTTTTTTAATTCCCTTTTTTAATCCATTCCCTTTTTGCAGTCCCCAAGTGACCTCCTGCAGCGCTGCAGTTCGACCACAGCTTTGCACTGAAGCACTGATGTGTCTCCCTGGGAGCCAGAGTGACCTTGCTGGGGGACTGGGCCCACCAGGCAATGCAGATGCTCCTCTTCATCCCAGATCCCTGCATCCCTTTTTTCCCCATGCATCCCTTCCCTCACCCAGGGGGATGTTACAGTGTTACAGTGGGCAAAGCCGTTTCATGCCTTAGTTTTTCTCTCTTTTTAAATTTTTTTTATTTCCTGGGGAAATAGTGGGTTGTTTGTGTAACCCCTCTCCCCAGCAGATCGCTACTAACCACGCAGGGATCTGTGAGTCTCCTGGGCAGTGGGATCCAGCCTTTCCATGAGTGTGAGGCTCCATCCATGTCCGTGTGTGTCATACACGGGCCACAAAACCCCACAGTATTCCTGTGGTTAGTTTTGTCTGGAGACCACGAGTGGGTCCCAGGGCTTCCCCTTCCCACCACTTGCTGGTTCACAAAGGCTGATGCTTCTGGAAAAAGCTCTGCCTTGTGGCCTTTTTTTAAAAAAATAAATAAAATAAAGTGGCACTGCTGGGGATTAGTCATCCTTATTTTTGAAGGAAGCTGTTTGCCAGTGCTGTCTGTTATCACGCATGTGCGTGTGAGATGGGAACTCCAGAAGGCTGGTAACGTGCTCCGCTCACTGCTCCTTGGAGCTGAGCCACCCAGGCTCCATTGAGCTGCTCCTGGCAGGTGGAAAAACCGACAGTCCAGCTTTCCAGACCCTTTCCCTCCATTTTTTCAGGGCTGGAATCTCTGCGTTGGCAGGTGTGGAAACGTGGAGGCTGTAACTGCAGGGAGCGAGGACGGATGAGCTGTTTTCTGGGGTCACATCCAAGTCCAGAGAAGAAACCCTGGTGATTTATAATTCTTTTTTTTGCCTGTGGTGGATTTTACTCCGAGCTCCACTGCATCTTGTGAGAAGACTGAGTTTGACCCTTTTGGCTGCTGAAAATGGTTCTGTGTTTAAAGCTCGGTGCTTTTTCCCTTCCCTGTGGTCACGTAGAAGAGCGAACCGCGCAATTAACCAGCACAGCAAAGGGCAGCTCCCTCCCCCTTTCCCCTTTCAAAAAATCCAGAGTTGTGTGTCTTGAACTGCTGCATAGGCAGAAAACATACAAAGCCCTTGTCAGCATTGTGCTGATGTGTGGCACATTAAAAAAAATACACACAAAAGGGGTGGGGAGAGCGGGTGCCTCCAGGGAGCAAAACTGTGGGGCCCCTTTCCCTCCAAGCCAACAGACCTACGTGCCATAGTCTATTCCTCCTAATTTTGCTCAGGCGAAGGTAGTGGAGGTTGGAGGGAGTGCTGAACGTCCCAAATTGTGTTGGTGAAGATCAGGGTCCCCTTGAACTGTATTTTTTTTTTTCTCTGTGAACTCACTCCCACAAGATGTTGCTGGTTTATTACTCCATTCCTCGCTCCCTGGGAAGAAGGAAAACGCTTCCTTACGGGGTGTAATTCCTTTTGTTGCGTTGCAAAGGTAATAAAAGGCACCTGGTGCTGGTCTCTCCCAGGTCACACATGACTTCAAGGCGCAGCTCCCGTGGTCATTAGTGCACAGGGAGTGCTGGCTTCGTTAGCCCTTAATGAGGATATCGCCATCAGGATTGCACGGATGCCTCTGGCAGACCAGGCCCTGCCACGCTGGAGCAGCCCCTTATGAGAAATGATTTCCCTGCCTGGTTGCTGCAGTGGTTTGTAGCACAGCCATGGCTTTATGCTTGTTTGGCCAAAATTAGGCAGAGGGGGAGGATGAGGTGGCCAGGCCACGTTTCATCCCTTGCTCCCTGCAGTGGAGCTGGTGTGGGAACACCGTCAGCAGCTCCTGTGCCTAAAGACTCGTTTGTACTTGGAATAAGGCAGCATGGACGGGGATATTAATGTTGTTCTTCACTTAGGGCTGTGTTGGTTTGGAGATACGCCTCGTGCTCGTCACAGGGAGGTTCAGAGAAACAAGAAGTTGGCTGTTGGGATGATTCCACATTTTTCAGCCTGGCACACCCTGTGGGACTTGGAATTACTTTCCTTTGGCAGTTTAGGATAAACGAGTGAGAATTACCTTATGAGTACTGAACTTTTACCACCCTGAAGACTTACTTGAGCTACATCCATGGGCACTTCCAAGCTAAACAAAACCTGGATTTCTAGTGCCAAAAAGTGATACGAACCTCCACTCCTCCTCCATACAGGGGGAAAGCATGGTCTTGCAAGCTTTCCTGTTATCCCAGAGTTAAAATGCTGCACTGTGAGATCTGCAGAGGTGAAATGAAATCCAAAGGCAGCTGAGAAACTTCTCCTGTGCTGTGTTGCTGGAGAGGCTTCTGAGAGCAGCAGGTCTCGATGCACAAATATTTCCCTTTGTGCTTTCTCTGGAGTGAAGGAGCGATAACTGCAAGGACACGGGTTCACTCTGCTTCCTTTAAACACCCTCGTGTTGCTGCGGTATCAAAATGGTGTTTGATGAAACAAAAGCTCTGATGGTGGTGGCTCAGTGTTTGTTTTGTGCTGGGTGTGCTGATCAGTCCAACGGGGAATGTGGGAAGAGCAGCCTAAGGCTCGAAGGTTTGGACTGGGGGGTTGTGTTAAAGCCTTGCCCTACAACATTTCCAGCCTGATTTCTGTGATTTCCTCCCCCCCCTGGGCATTGCACACAGGAAAAAATTACATTTTGATGTAGATTTAATACAACAATTAGATGTTATAAATGGCAAAGTACAGGACTTAGTGATCTAACCAGTCCTAGGGGATTTATATCCTTTGCAGTTTTCCTGTTTGGATATCAAATCACATGGCTTTTTTTTTTTTTTTTACATTTGTTTTATTTGGTTTTGCCCTGAAATGTAATATTTTGCTGCCTGGAAGACCATAGTCCTGTCTAGCTGATGAAAGCCCTGCATTTGGGAAGAATCCTTGTCAGATGGGTGGACACTGCTCTCTGGCACATGGTTGTACTGAAGCTGGGGGGCAAGGGGAAGCAGGGCAGAAGCTGACACGGTGATATCTCTAATTTTTCCTAACAGTAGGCAAAAACAGAGGTTTGTATTCCATACATCTGCTGGACTGGAAGTGAGAGGAAGCATTTTTGCAGTCCTGTTATGGCACCTGGTGTTTGTTTGTGTGGCTCAGCTCACTGTGCTCTGTTGCTGAAGAAACCTCTGGTGTTCTGTAGCAAAGATTTTGAAAACAGAAATGTGCTTTTATGTAGAGATACAAAGGGGTTCAGTGTCAACAGAATTCCAGGGGCTCCTGAGCTGTGTTTACTGGGCTGCAGAAGGTGACTGGTGGCATTTTGTGGCATCTCCCATCCCTGACACTGCGTGGATAAGAACACCATGGGGAAGAATTCATTTAAGAAAATAAATCACTAAATTCTGGGTTTCAAAAAGGGAGGGAGGTTTCTGCAAAAAGTCATCTCGTCGTGAAGATTTGGATCGCTGACTCTAAAAAGAACCAAAATCAAGAGCTTTATTAATCTAAATCCTGTGCTTTGTGTTGCTTAAGGCTCCAGAACCCAACTCTGTGTTCCAAGCGAGAGCCTCTGTCTTGGCAACAAATGAGCCCAAATATCAAACACACCAGTGCCTTCTTGGAGAAAATGAGCATAGAACAGAATGGGTAAGCAATAAAATTAGGCCAATAATTCAGGCTGGCTTAAAAAGGAGATAAAAGCCTAGCTGGGAATTTGATATTCAGCTGCCATAGCGTTCTTTTAATAAATACAGTCAATGAGCAGGGAAGGCACGTAAATACATTTTATCCTGACAAGATGGTGGCTGGAGCTGGCTGGCTCCAACAAAGAAACATTCCAAGTGTTTTGGGGGGCTCTTGGCTGGGAAACCTCCTGTTTTCCTATATAAAGCAGAGAAACTGGCTGTGCCCTGGACCCTGTTGGGGACGATCATCGTGTGCCTGCTGGGGTGCCGTGGTATCCCTTCCCCACGTCCAGCTGGCAGCACAACACACAGAGCTGTTGCTGAGCCAGACCCGAGGGGAGGAAGCCTGAGCAAACAGCCCTGGTTGCTGTCCTTGCTCGGTATCTAATCTTTGCTTTTGGAAGTGTTTGGCGAGCGGTGCCAGCGACACGTGGTAGCTCCACCACCCGGGGAAGATGCCGTGTTAAAAACGGGCAAACTCGCCTTTTCAAGCGTTTTTCCTCCTCACTTCTGTTTATTGGTGTTTTCTCCTCAAAGTGAGGCTGCTGTGCAGACCCCAAGGATGTTTTCTGCTTCTCCTGCCCCCTCTTTTTCCCCTCTAAACTGGAGAGCTGCTAACTTTATTAGCTCCTTATATGGCAGCCCTATTTTCTCACGCCTTTAATGGCTCTCTTTTGATCTGTCCTGTTCTTGCTTTGCTTCTCCTCATGTGAACACGGTGTTCAAGCTGAGATGGGTTTATAACCTGCTCCCTCACTAATATACGGGCTGGCACTTTAATCCTCTGCAAGTGCTGATAAGAAACATCCAACTGTTGTAACTACAGGGTTGGCCGACATGGCCGGAGATCGCCGGGCACTCGGCTACACCCAGCCAGGAGTCATTTAAATTGTCCCAAAGGCTGAAGGTTATCAGGTGGTGATGCAGAGCAGCTCAAGTCCCCTTGTCCTTGGCTGTTTGTCCCCTGGGAAGGGCAGCACAGCGGGATGTGCATCCACGTCTCCCCCCTGGATGCTCATCGTGCTCATGGCAGGACAGTGGCACGAGTGAGTGTCACAAGGGCGGTGTTGGTTGCTGCTGCAGGAGACCAGCCCTTCATCACGGCCCCTGTGCTGAGAGAGAGGTTTTGCTCACTCTGCTCTCCAGCCTGTGTCTGTGTTCTTTAAAATCTTCGAGCGAGCTGGAGGGATCCGGTTACAGCGGCACCGCTCGTGTGTTGCAACTGGGAACAGTTTCCCCACAAAGCGTTTGAAAAGCACTGGATGGGCCAGCGCTTTGTTTTGCGTCACCAGCCAGGGTTTGTGCTCCTCTTCCAGCTGGTTGTCCTGTAAACGGAGCCCTCCTGGCGCTCCTCTCAACCCTCTCTTCTGTCAACAGAGTCGATGGCTTTGTTTGTGACAACTTCCAGCCCCGAGGTCCTGTGAGATCACTGGGTGACAGCAGTGACCCTGCAGGAGCTTCCCTGGAAGGACCCGGGAGCCGGCGTGCTTTCCTCGCGTCTGTCGGAGACGCTGCCCCAGCAGGGAGCAGGAACAGCTGGAAATGCTGCCACAGCAAGAACCCTCCATCGGAAAGGGAGAATTCCCCATGGAAAAGCTGTTTGGTTTGGGTTCTTCCTCTCCGGAATGGGAGCCTGTTAAAGGCAGAGACACGTACAGATTGCTCCTCGTGCTTCCACCAGTTGAGATGGAAAGCTGAGCCCAATCCCACACTGGAAGCACCGGTGGAGCACGTTGGCTTCATCACATGTTTAAATAATAGATGGTTTGGGTGAAAGGAGTTGTTGGGGTTTTTACTTAATCAGTAGATTCCAGTTGGGCAGAGCCCGTCATCGCTGGGGAAACTGAGGCACGGGGCCACCCAGGGATGGGCTCGGAGCCGGGATAAGGCTCGGGCTGCCGGGCTGGAGTGGCCCTGCGTCAGAGGAGTGATTAAATCAAGAGATTTGTATGTTTGTTAAGCCACTGCACCCCGGTGACTTTGACCACTTGGCGAGGTGGACTCATTGCCGGGAGGTTGCAGTGTCCGAGGTGGCAAAAGGCAGCTCTGACAAATAAAACGTGGATTTGATCAATATTAAAACTCAATCAGGAGACTTTGGCCATGGAAAACACTGAAATAGGGCCTACTCTGTGGTAAAAGCAGTGAACTGGCTTGAAAAACTTGTGGGTGTGTGTTTTGTCCTGACCTCAAACTGCTCAGTCTCACACTAGGGATCTCTTGGCCATTTTCCTTTTGGGGCTAGAGATAGGTGCTTTTATCCGTGCGGAGGCACATTTTGATGGAAAACAGGATCCTATGGGTTAAAAATCCATCTAGTTGCACGTTGAGCAGGGATGGTGTGACACCAGGCAGGGTGGTACTGGCAGTGGGTGATTTCTTCCCCCGTCTTAATTAACGAGCTCTGCAAACCCCCGTGGGAGAGTAGGAGGTGAATCCTCCCCACGGTGGGAGTTTCTTCTGTGCAGTTCTTGGGACACAACAAGGGGCACTGACAGATTACCAGTGTTCTGAGCTGGAAGTTGGTGGTGGGAGGTGTCTCGGGGTGACACGGCCGCCCCAGTTTGGTGGAGGGGAGTGTTTGAGGCAGCCAGGGGGGTGCTCAGTGAGCCCCCTCCAGCCCCACTCGGGGTTCCTGTCGCCGTGGCCTTTGGAGCCATCACAGATCCCAGAGCCACGGGGGGCCCTCGCTGCCCTCACCTCAGTTAATTCCTTCCTTGCTCTCCCAGTGAGCTGGGGCTGCGCTCACCCGTGGCTGAAGGTGCTTGTGCCTCAGGATCTGGGGATGCGGATGGCATTTAGGATGGGGGGCTGTTGGTGGGGGGGTCAGCAGGGCCCCGTGGCTGGGTGCAGCCCCTCAGGCAGTGCCCTGACGCTGCACAGGGTGCTGGCAGGGCAGCCCCTGTTCCTCACAGCCCCCAGTTTCATTTCTCAGAGCCCCCATTATGACTCTCACAGCCCCAACTAGCACAGCGCCCCGTTCTGTATCTCACAGCCCCTCGTGATGTTTCTCAGAGCCCCGTTATGCCTCAAAAGCTGCAGTTATGCTTCTCAGAACCCCTCTTTATAATTCTCGCAGACCCCGTTATGCTTCTCACAGCCCCCCGACTCCGACACACCCCCTTGTGGCTCGCCCCCATTATATTTCCCACGTTCCTCCATTATATTTATTTCCTACATCCCCCCGTCACATTTATATATCCCCCCTTATATTTATTTCTCCCATTTCTCCCCGTTACGATTCTCACACCGCCCCCCCGCGCACGCGCACTGCCGTCCCCGCCCCCCCCTCCCCGCGCGGGGGGCGTCGCGCGCCCTCGCCCCGCCCCCTCCGGCGGCCCCGCGGCACGCGCCCCGGGGCGCAGTGCGCCTGCGCGGGGGCCCCCGTGTGGCGCTGCGCGAGGCGCGGGCAAGGGAAGGGAAAAGGGAAGGGGCGGGGGGGGAGCGCGAGAGAGAGAGAGGGAGGGAGGGAGAGCGAGCGCGGCCGGGCCGGCGGAGCAGCGGGAGCGCGGGGGGGCGCGGGCAGCAGCAGCAGCAGGAGGAGGAGGAGGGAGGAGGCGGCGGGGGCGCCGCGCTGCCGCTGCCGGAGGAGGAGCAGGAGGAGGCAGCGGGAGCGAGCGGGCGGGCGGCGCGGCGGGGGGAGCCGGCGAGGGAGCGCGGCCGCGGCGGAGAGCGAGCCCGGCGCCCGGCAGCCGGCCCGGCGGGCAGAGGGCCCCCCCGGCGGGGATGGTGCGGTCCGGCGGCCGGCGGCGCTGAGGGCGGCCGGGCCCCGCGGCGGAAGGGGCGGAGGGCGCGGCGGAGGCGGCGGCGGGCGGCGAGCGGCGGCCGGGAGCCGGGGCACGGGCGGAGGGCTCGGCCCGCGCCGCGCAGCATGGTCCGGGAAACCAGGCACCTCTGGGTGGGCAACCTGCCGGAGAACGTGCGCGAGGAGAAGATCATCGAGCACTTCAAGCGGTGAGTGGGCACCGGGACGGGGGGTCCGGCCGGCCCGCGGCGTGTGGGGAGAGCGAGGGGGAAGAACGTGGGAAAGGGGGGGAGGAGTGCGCGGGGCCGGCGGTTCCCGTGGAGAGGAGGAGGAAAACAGCGCTGTAAATAACCCGCGCCATGGCGGGACCGGCGGCGCGGCCGCAGCGGGGAAATACAAAAACGGCCAAAAATGGACCCGGAACGGCGGAGCGGCAGCGAGGGGAGCTCGGCCGCCGGCTCGGAGAGGATCCCAGTGCCCGGAGGCAGCGCCGAGCCAGCTTGTTCGCCAGTCCTTTTTTTTTTATTTTTTTTTTTTTTTAATAATTCTTCAACGCTTGGAGTTTTCTCTGTTTATTTTTGCCCATTTCCCTGCGTTTCCCTCCGGTCTGGAGCCCCTGGATGATGCTGCGTGTTCCCCCGAGGTGCAGTGGCGGTGGGAACCGAAGCGCCTGCAGCTGCGAGGACGTGACTCTCAAAAAAAAAAAAAAAAAAAAATTAAAACAAATAAATCACACAAACCCACGGAGAAGACACGGGATCCTCCACGCGGGAAGCGCCCTGGACTCCTTATATCATGCTGGGTTGTTTTTTTCTTCCCTTTTTTTTTTTTTTTTTGTTGTTGCATAGGTTAATCCCGCTCATAAGGAAGTAGTAGCTGTTTGCATGGTTGTGTTTTTTTTCCTCCTCCCTCCGTCTTTCCCTGCGAGGAGGAGGAGGAAGAGGCTTTTCCCCCGCCGCCTCAGCAACACCTTTTTCCTCGGGAAATGCTCTCAAGTTGATGCAACCACCGCTGGAAGCTGATTTTTTAGGGGGGAAGAAGGAATTAAGGAGCCCTGCTCAGCTCATGGCTCCTCCAGACGTTGGTTTAATCCCACCACCGCCAGGAAAAAAAAAATGGATTTTGAAGCTTCTTTAATCTTCGTGCGCTGGAAAAATGACGGAGCGTCCTTAATAATGAGTCACCATGGGAAAAATAGATGCGGTGACACCGAGTGGGGGGAAAGGAAGGTCCCAGCGCCTCTTCCCTGGCTCCCGATCGCCTATGCTGTGAAAGGACTGGGGGGTCTCACATCCCCCTCCGTCCTCCTGGCCTGAGCTGCTGCAGCAGCCAGACCTCATCTGCGCACCCTCATCGCTCCGAAATTGCCCTGTTTTAATCGAGCTTCACCTTTTTCCACCTTTATTACACCACCCCCCTCCCCCCCGAGCCCAGATTGGCCGCTCGATCCGTGCCGGATGGTGGATCTGTATCCAAGGTGGTTTGTCGTGTCCCTCAGTCCGGGTTTTGTGACCCAGTGCTTTACAAAGGCAGGGTTTTTTTTGGGGAAAAACCCCTGCTCCGGGGTTGTTTGGTTAATTCCAGCCATAACTAGCGGAGGGAACAGGCACTCCACAGTGGAAATTTGACATTCCTGGGTTTTATTTTGGCCAGTCCTCCTTTTGTAAGATGTATTAAGGCAGGAAAAAAGTTGCTATGGTACTGCTGGTTGGAGATGGATGGGAAAAATGGCAGGCGCTGAATTAATTACCTTTTTTTGGTTGTTTTTACCTCGGCGAGTTGCGCTCCCGGGTTTGGGAAGGAGATTCGCAGCCAGCCGTTTCTCCCTGGTTTTCCCCACTGATTTTTACCCGGGATTGGTGTGTTTGGGTGAGGGTGATCTCGGGCCAGTAAGCACAGTTAAAACACACTTCAGCCCTTTGGCTGCGGGTGCTAAAGGGGGGAGGGGGGTGACACGCTGCCTCCAGACCTTTTTGGGGTGTGAGCACGGGAATCTGTGCGGCTGCCGGAGGGATGGGGGGGTGAGGCTCTCGGTGCGGAGGTGCTGGAGGTGGACAATGGAGCGAGGCTTCCTTTGTATGCCCGTGCTCGCCTGGGGGAAGGGACACGCACTGCTCGGGGATCGCATCGCCACGGCTCGTGGGTTTATCACAGGGAGGGAGGGCCGTGGGGGTGGGGTGGGGAAGGCTTCCCTCTCCTTTAGTTTGGGGAGAAAGTCTTCTCGGATGGAGCGGGGCTTGGCAGAGCCCGGTTCCCACCCATCCCCCAGCCTGGGAATGGGGCGGAGAGGCTGAGCCATGGGAGCGGTGCGGGGAAGGTTTGGGGGAAATACCGCCTGAAATGTGCGCTGGGCCGGGCCCCGCGTTACCCCCGAGCCTCTGAGCAACCCCCCGGAGTGTCTGTTTTTCCACTGAGCTTGGGAAATACTGCCCTGCCCGGATGGGAGCCCTGGCTGTTGCTCAGTCCCTGCCAGGGGCAAGTTGGAGAAACAACCATCTTGTTTCTGAAGAAGGAAAAATTCAGGGAAAACTCCTAGAACTGCAAACCCAGCAGGAGTGTTCAGTGTATGAGGGGGGTTGCTGCTTCTCCTTCCCCCTTCACTCTGCCACTGGCTGTGGGAACCTTGCTTGGCTTTGCAGCCTCACAAGGAATTCTTTTAAAGGATGAATTGAGATGAAAGAAGCATTTTGAAGAAATTAGATGTTGTTTGTTTGTTTGTTTTTTCCAAATGCTCCTGATTGGTTTAGTGCAAATAGAAATAACACTGTGCTTATGAATCCTTTTCTCAAATTAGAAAATATTGAAGCTGGTCTCAAGAAGCTCTGGCTTATGTGAGCAGTGTTATTTTTTTACCTTAATCACCCTTTCTAAAACCTATTCCCTTGATACTAAAGGAGATTGCAAAGGAGAGATTTTGTCTGCATTTTAATGGGTTGAAATTGTTTTGGCCTTTCAGTTTCTTACCTAAATACTCCCTTTTTAAAAACTAATGCTCTGTATTTTCTTTCAACGGAGCTATTAAGGCAGCCTGAAATAGAAAAGCAGCCAGTGCCAGGATTGGAGATCCACTGTTAAGGTGGAACAAGCAGTGAATCCGAGCTGGGATCTGGGAGATGTGAGCTCAGGGGAGTGGTGGGAGCCATGCTTTGGGTTCTCCTAATTAATGCTGGAAAAATCCCCTCGTTCACCATCACTGAAACAGATGCTCGGCAGCTTGGAGAACAAGGCACCTAAATATAGTAACAGTTGTCCCCAGCACAAGTGCTGCCCTTCCATATTTTTTTTTCCTTTCTCCCTGTGTTTTCTTCCAGTTATCCAAAAGAATGTGACTTTGTCCCTTTATCGGTGTTTTAGAGGGCAAAGAGGAGCAAAAGCCTCTTAATTATGGACCATGTGACTGTGCTGGGCCATCTCCTGTTCTGGGGGAAGAACTGGGACATTCACAGTGGTAACCAAGCCCAGGAGAAACCTTGGATTTCAGGAAACAAGTTTCTCCTTCAAAATTGGCAGAAATAAATTGTGGATTGGAGGAATCTTGGAGAAGACTTGTAAGGGTTTTTCCTGTGGGGGGGGAAATGGGCTTTGTCTGGTTTTGCCGGTGTCTGTTTCTGAGGAGGTGCTTTGGATGCCTCCTGGAGAAGTGGTTGGGATATGAAACTTGACTGCAACAAACCTGCCCTGACAGCGAGTGCCCGTTTGATTTTGGTGATTTCTGGAGAGCGTTTGGTCAGTTTGGGAGAACATGTTCTGTCTCGATGGCTGGGGGTGTAAATGCAGCGGGCTGAGGAGGTGCAAGGGGATTTTGGTAGCTCTGATATGGGCTGTGGGAGGGGAGAGCATTGGTCACTGCTGGTGGGGAGCACTCAGGAAAATCCCGGTTCCCACATCTGACACCGGCAGGTCTGGCAGTGCCTTTCCATGGGAACAGGGTGGAGGCAGAAGGAACAGCGCTCCTGGTTTCCCAGTAAAACTCTTAAATTGCTTCCCAGGTTTTATTGTTGATCCCTGATTAATAATGATGCTGGGATGCAAACACAGGGATGGTTAACCCAGCTCAGCTCTGCCTGTAGAGATCCCTGCCCAGGTGTGTTTTTATTGTGGGAAAATAGAGAAGTAAGGCTGCAGAAGGAACTATTCCTGTTTTCTCTCTCAATTTGTGTCACTTAAGGTGACAGTATTTTCACAGATGAGGTAGTGCCCTTTCCAGCTCAGAGCTTTGGAGGAGGGAGAGGGTACAGTGTGCTTTGCTGGAATATTGGGCAGCATCAGGACTTGTCTGTTTTACAGACACCTCCCGTAAGGTAATTGTAGTTTTGTGGAATACAGAGACCATGGGGGATGTTTGGTTGGGAGACTGGGGCAGGGGGATTAAATTGATTGCCCAGAATGAGAAGGGGAGGGAAGGTGTGGAAGGCACAAGGTGGGTTTTGGCTCCAGGAGTCTGGTTTGGCTCCTCTCAGAAGGCAGCCTTGCTCTGGGTGTAGGTTCATCCATGGGGTGCTTGATTGGGGTGATGGTGCTGCTGGTTCCAGTGGTGGTTTTCCATTAGAGCTTTAGTTATTCTATTCCTAATATCAATCCACAAACGCCCCAGAGCAGCCCAGGCATCACCTCCTGGTGTACCCGGGGTGTCTCCCAGCACTGTTTGTCTGCAGCCGCCTCCTCCTTCCCCCGAGGCCGAACCACACCAGGGGTGGCTCCTCAACAGCAGGAGATTCAGGAATCCTCTGGCTGCTCTGGATGCTGCTCTTTGCCTGTACTTGAGGTGCAGGTTGATGCCACACTGGCCGAGGAAATGCCTGGGTAATTATTTCAAAGAAACTTAATGAAAAGCTGCCAAGAGCGTAGATTTGGACTAAGCTTCTATTAAGTGGTTTTACACGCTGAGCTGTGGTAGAAAGATAAGTTGGTGTCACTTGGTCACAAAATTCTGTCACTGCTTAGCCTGGCTGGCATTGTTTCTCCTCTGAAGTTTCTTCAAAGGTCTGGGCTGTGTTTAGTTGTGATTATTTATGATTTGATGTAACAGCCTCTGTTGTCACTGAGCCGCTCCGGAGCGATGTTGGCTTTTGGTATTTCTTGCCCTTACTGTAAATTCCTTTGGTACAGGGATAAAATAATCCATGCAGAGCACAACAAAACAGATTCCTATCTTGAGAACTTCCCAGTGCTTGCGAGGTGTGCGGAGGTCCGGAATCCATGCAGGAAGTCAGAACAGGGGATGAGAAAAGCCTTGTTGACTGCTTTTTTATCCCTCCTTGCTTCTCACAGGCCAGAAAGTCATGCCAAGTTCTTTGAGCAAGTGACCTTGTTGCCATCTTAATGTGTGTCCAAAATGAGGTCCTTGTCTTTGCTGAGGGCAAAGAGGCGCTCGCTGGCTTTCCATAAAAAGGAAGTAAATATCCAAATGAGCAGAGGGCAGGTTGCAGATCCTGGATGGGGAGGCGAGTCACGATGGATCTGGGGCTCCTCGGGAGTTTTGTTTTCGTGAGCTGCCGTGTCACAGCTGCACCCTTGGTCTTGTTGGTGTCGTGGTGGTTTCACGCCGTTGTTGGCTTGTGAGGAAGAGGAGGAGAAATAAACCTCAAAAGAGCCTGCTGAGCGTGTTTGGGAAGGGGTGGAACTGAGGGTCTCTGCTCCTGGCTGCTTTTAGGATGCCAGAGGTTTTGGGAGAGTTGCTGGGCGTGAGTCGTGGAGATGCCAGTGGGGTGGATCTGTTCTGGGTTTGGTAGATACCAAAAATAAGCACCAGTGAGATATTTCACTTGTGTTTTTCATTAAGTTCAGTGAACTTGCTGAGGTCTGAGAACGCCCTGAAACTGAAGACTGCAAGGACAAACATTGCTAAACAATGAACTGAGGAATAAACTAGAAAAATGATTACTCTCCATAATAAGATCCTGAGTTGCTGCATCTTCGGCATTCCAACTGAGGAATCTCGTGGGAGGAGTAGGACCCTGCAGATGGAATTTCACAGTGTACAACCAGCCTCGCTGCTTACCTTTGCTGGAGTCTTTGTGGTGTTCTGCAGACTGCTCAGGCAGTTAATGAAGATCAGACAAAAGCTGTTTTTGTCGTTGCCCAGGATACAAGTCAGTGTTTCCCACCTGGTGATTCTACACAAGCTCGTTTGGAGGTTTCACCTTTCTGCCTGGGGAGTGCTGATGGCAGCTCAGATCCCCTGAAACCCATCCCCACGCCTGCTCTGCAGCAGTGCATTCCAACCTGATGAAGGCTCCCGGACGAGGAATAAAACCCCAACAACTCCTTTGGTTTTGTGCATTTCCATAGTTATTGTTTAACCTGCTGATGCTCTGTAATCGTCCCCTGCAATCTGTGAAATCCTGCAGTGTGAAGATAACATCCTTCAGTAAAAGAATAAACGTGGTTCCAGGCTTTTCAGAAAGACACCAGGCCGTGTTGCAGGGCCTGCTGCAGTCTGGTGTGGCAGCAGGGTGGACTGAACTGAATTTTGTCAAAGCAACGCCCTTCATGGGATGGATTTTTCAGAAGTGTGTCCTGTTGCGTGTGTTTGGCTCTGGATTAGAGTTTGGATGTCCGTGCCTTGTCCAAGGTCCAGACATTCGTGGTGACTTGGGTGAGAAGGCGACAGAATTTGGATGGGAAAGGAACATCAGATTTCCGCTCAGACAGACTGATTGTGGGAGGAGAACGGGGACTGTCACAACGACCACCTTGTGCTGAAAGGCTTGGGTATTTTTAAGAACAAAAGGAAGCTTTTTTTGCTTTCTTTTTCTTCCCCTTTTTAATTAGGCTCAGCAGTGTAAAACTGAAAGTGACTTTTTGGTTTAAGCACACTTGGATGTGAAGTGTGAGCTTCTGCATCCGACCAGAGCGCCCTGAACGTGCTCCCACCTCTCCACTGAAAAGCCAGGGAAGTCCAGCATCTCCAGGAATGTGAATGGATGTTCTGCAGGGCTGTCTGTTGGATACCACCCACTCTGCAGATGGAGACAGTGCTGACCTGTGTGGGAGTTCCTCTTGGATGTCCCTCTATCCCAACAGAAGAGCTTCTGTGTCTTTTGTTATCCCCAGGTGCAGTAGGAAACGAGAGCTGGGTTCAAACCAAGTTCCTGTCACAAAGGTGGTCAGGTACCCACTCAGAGCTGGGTTTGAAATGATGTTTTAGCTCAGTAAAAACTGCCAGATTATAAATGACTTTATTTTAGCAAGTGGTGAATCACTTGCAGTTTTCCTCCAGGTACAAAGCCGAGCTGGTTGTTTGTTGTTGTGGGGTTCACTGAGTGTCACAGCTGGGTGAATACCTCCTGTCCTCACTGACAGTGATGGCTGCCAAAGGGACACAGAGGCTTGTTTCAAAGTTCCCTCTTTAGGCTCTTTGTGGCAGCTGTGGGGCACCTGTAATAGTTAATAGGGCAAAATAAGGAAAATAAATTGCCAAGTTGTACGTTTAAAGAAGTTGTCCTTGGAGGGAAAAAAAGTCTTCCGGCCTCATTAGCATCCTAAGTGTGAGGGGAATAAAAGCTCAGGGTGGATGAGTATCTCCCTTGTATACATAATCACCATCTGATTTAATTTCAGGGGGTCTGTGAGATGCTGCTCTTGGGAAGGCAGCTGGATACGCACCCAGCCAGCCAACGAGCTGCACAGTCACCGCCTTGTAAGAGTCTCAATAAACCTTCGGTGTTTTTCTTAACTCTGAAACAACTCATTGGGAAAATGAGTTGCAGAGAAGCTTTGCCACGTTTAAAAAATAAAAGTAGCTTCAGTGCCGATGTTGTAGATGATAATCTGGTTGTGGGCACAGTGAGATTCACCGTGTTTTGGCAGCAGTTGAGCTCAGGAAGCGTCTCTTCCTCTGCATCCTTTCCGAGGTTACAGCCCCCGGCTTGTGCTGCAGTTCACGCTCTTGCCTAGCTCGTGTCAGGCTGATCTTTCACAACGAGCACTCGCAGGTGAAGCTGATCCCTGAACTGGGAGCAGCTTTCCCGGTGTACCCGGTTGTGTGGCAGGTGGTTCTGTGTACCTGGACGTATCCCTGAACCACAGGAAGAGCCCTCTCGGCCTGGTAGTCCCTGCACACCTCCAGACCCGGCTCTGCTCAGGGCTTTGGTGTGGTGAGGCCTCCTTTAGGCAGGCTCATAAAGCCGAGGTGTGAAACCTCGCCCGTCGTTGCAACGAAACTCAAATTTCCAGCTCGGCTTTTGCAAAACCTCGACTCTGAGTTGCAGCAAACGAAAAGCCATTAAAGTCTGGCTGGTTCAGGAGCTCAGCTGTGGAAAGTCCCAAGCTCTTGCCTGTGGAGAAAGCGCCTGGAGCGCAGGTAGTCACTGCAGACAAAACACACCCGAGCTGTGCCGGGCTCTGACCATCAGAGGGGAATATTACCTTCCACGGGCTGACACCGGGCTCCTGCTGAGGACTGTGGGAGCTGGTTTAGTCACAGGGACCAGCACTTTCTCCAGGGCGATGGTGATGGTGAGTCACAGAGCAACGAAATAACATTTACCCGTCTGTGTTTGGTGACTGGCTGGTGCAGCAGAGCGGGAGCAGCTGGGAACTGGCTGTTCGTCCTCCCTGCTTTCACCTCTTAGCAGCAGGTGAATGGGGGGTTTGGGGCTGTGATTCCTTGGAGCAATGGTTGATTTGTGTCAGAGGTTAATTTCAAACTGTCAAACTTGCAACCAGCTTCAGTTCAGCCCATTTGTTCAGACCAAGTTGAGGTTCAAGGGGAAGAGTAATTCTATCACTTGGGGTGGTCTCAGAGACTGCAAACAAGAAAAATTTTATTTTCTTCTGAAATACCATTTTCTGTAAAATGCACAAAACCTTGAGGAAGAGATCGTAATGTTTGTCCTTTCCTGGAGGAGTCTGAACCAGTAAGCACCAAGACTTTAAGCTTTAAGATGATCCACGTTCCAAGTGCTCTGCAGCATGGCAGGGACACCATAATGTTGTGACTCTGCATTTTCCTCCATCTGCTGCCGAATACACGCAGAGCAGAGCTTGGAGAAGCAAAACCGAGATGGGGAATTACCCTTTCATGTAAGAATGAAAAAAACTTGATTAATCAAGAGATTCCCCTCCACAGTTGCGATGCAGCGCGTTCTTAACATCAAATCCAACCAAATCCTGAAATCAGTCACGCAAAAGAACAGGCTTGAGCAATTCCCCTGCAGAAAGCGTTGAACGCAGCCTATCACCACCGGTGTTTCTGAAGCAAATCTGCAGATTATGCTTTAAGCTGGAAGGAAAAAAAAATGCCCTGGAGATGGAATTCGACGGCTCCGTGTCTGGCGTGTAGGAACGTGACAGCGCATCTGTGTGGGTTGGGGATAAAGAATCACAGCTCGTGCTTGATACAGCACAGCTGAACACGCAGAGTTCTTACATGTTTCTGTAACCTTTTCGTGCTTCTGCAAATAGCGATATTTGTTCTGATCTGCTTGGGAGAGCAAGATTGAGGTGTTTCTGCCTCATGGATACATCTCTTCCCTTATCAGTTTTGGACCCATTTACCAGTCCCAGCTAAACCTGAGGGCGAACGGGATCTTCAGTCTCAGAGACACGGCGTTCCTTTGAGTTTTGTGAAAACAAGCGGTTTTAATAGAGGAGAGAGACCTGATTAGTGGCCCCATGGAGAGAAAAGCTGCAGCGAGAGTGCAGCTCTTATTAGACATTAAAGAATCCACATGGGAGAGAGGTGTTCCTGACCGTGGGAAAAGCTGCAGTGGGAACTGGCAGTTATTGGACGCCGGAGAATTCGACCTCAAGACACGCATCCGTAAGAAATGAGTCTTCATTAGTTCTGCTCACAAAGCCACTTTGATTCTTTTTTTTTTTTTTTCTAAATAATATATATACCAATGAGCTGTGGATGCCTTTCCTTCATTATTCCAAAGAGACAAGCAGGAAAAGTTCCTTAGTAACAGAACTACCTCTTTCTGGGTGGCTGAGGTGGCCGTGCCTTGTGTGGTGACTCTGGCAGCTGTCAGTGGGGAATGCTGGGCTGAGCCCTTCGTTGCAGGCTGAGCTCTGGCTGTGGCTGGGCTGATGCAATGCCGGGTTCTCCTGACGCTGCCGGCAGCGGAACTGCTGACTTGGGTGAGGATGATATTAAATGTAGCCCAGCAAGATATTGCATGGAGTGCCAAGAGGGTTTCTTATTCATCCAGCTTCATGTAATCCCTGTGTCCAGAGTGTGGATTCAGCTCCCCCTCCCTCATCTTCACCCTGGTTTGAACTAGGACTCCTCCTGAGTACTGTTCTGTGTTTTTGGGGGGGTCCTAGTGGAACTGATACTTCAGGAACAGATACACCTACATTCACATATCACCTGTGTGTGTGTGCTGGAACAGCTGATCTGTGGCAGAACTGGTTGTCCTGGGGGTTACAGAAAAATTTCCCAGTGTGTTGACTGTTGGATGAAATTGTTGCCACCAACAGTGGGAACTACGAGTAAACAGTTCTAAATACTCTGTTTCTTCCCTCTGTGGTGGCACATAGTAATTCCATTTGTATATTAATACCTCAGCAGCATCCAAAAGGTCACTTTGCAATAGAGACATAAACAACATGTCTTAATTAGGAATCAGTCTTACTTGGGGTCTTAAAATGGAGCTGAGCTGTAAAGCAGGAGGCGAGCGCTCGTTCCACAGGGAGTTATCTCCGGACTATCTGCTCCTGAATATCAGAGGGATCAGGAGTATTGCTGAATGTGCCTCTGCTCGCTTTTTAATTTCCTACTTTGTCATCTTTCGGGGAGGGATTACGAGTGCAGACAAAGCCCTGGCTGTTTTCCGTGCGTGGCAGGAACACGTGCTGCATCTCATTAACAAAACCCCCGCTTGTAGTCGGGAGTTGGGAGATTTCCCGTTCAGTGGTGCTGGGGGGTAAAGGGAGCTGCAAGGTCCAGAGGGATCCGGGCTTGAGTGGTTTGGGTGCTGGGGCAGGAGGGTAGAAGTATGAGCATCGTGCTCAGGATTCACCCCAGGACTGTCTGGCTGAGCTCTGTAACCTATGTGGTTGTTTCTGCTCCTGAATTTTGATGTTTCCCTGAAGATCTTTATTACTTGGAGAAGAGCTGCGGAGAATGCCCTGAAGAACATTGTTTTTCTCCCCCCAAAGGTCTCAGAGCCAATAAAGATCACTCTAAACAGGTTTTAAAGCATCTCAGATTGCAATCTAGAAAATGATGGGAGCTTGGTAATTAGGGCATGTTTCTGAATCACTGCTGTCACAAGGTCTGTTCTCGGTGCGGCAGCTGGAAAACCAGCGCTCCTTGTGATGCGAGGAGCTTTTATTTTGCCTGGCTGGGGAAGGTAAAGGATTTCAAAGCTGCACATCATGTGGATTTATTGCTTGCTGGTGAGCTTTCCTACTTGTGGTCATCCAGAGCTCTTTCCCAACTGCTCACCAGGGTTTACCTTTACAGACGCAGCAATTTATCTACACCAGTGCCCCCAGCACGGGTGACAGGCAGGAGGAGCTGGAAACCATTGCACAGCAGGAGATGATGATAGAGTTGCCATCATGGAAAAGTGGTGGGATGGCTGGCACAACTGGAGTGCTGTAACCTCTTGACAAGGAATTGGCAAAGTGGTGGGATTATGGAGTCCTTGGATTTCTAGAGCTTCCTGGTGGTTGTGACAGGCTTCATTGTTCATGGGGAAGAATGGTGGGAAGGCCAGCAAGGCAGGTATCCTGGTGGGTGTCTCTCCTAGACCACCCAACCAGGATGTCCCAACCAGGAGATCCAGTTTGTCCTGAAGAGGCAGATGAAATATTCTCTAAGCAGGCGGGAGAAGTCTTAATGATTGCTGGCCCTTGTTCTCAGGGGGGACTTCAACCCACCCCACCCATCTGCTGGAAACACCAACCCAGGGAGAGGAGGCATCTTTGAGACTTGTGGAGGGTGTGGAAGACACAGTGGTGAGGGAGCCAAGCAGGGAAGGTGCCCTGGTGGACTCTGCCCAGCTGTCAGTAGTAAACACTGCTCCTGCTGTGCCCTGGGCGCAGCTGCTGCCGGGGCCGCGGGGACGGGGCCCTGTTTGTCTGGAAGCATTTGAGATATCGTGTGACAGATTCCCCAGGGCTCAGCGACAGCCCCACAGGGGGAAGCGGTTGCGGCTCGACAGGTGACAGTTCCCCACATTTATTTAATTTTAAGTGTAGTTTTCCAGGCCTGTGGAAATCTGTTTCTATTGAGATCCATCTCGATGAATTGGAATGATTTTCATCCCAACCCTGTACACTCTTCTTGGTAGTCTGGTTTTACTGGTACCTGGTTTTACTCTCTTACTACAGGTCAGCTACTGTATTTATAAAATAGCACATTTTTTAGTACTTTTTGCTTAGATTCCTTTATTCTTCTGTGTCTGCCAGCCCTCAAGTCTCCTTCCATGCCAAGCACATGATGATACTGTCAGATTTGAGTGGATTTTGAGTAATGCTCTGTGTTACTTGAGGCAGAGTTTAGTTCCAAAGACTTGTGCTACTCACGTTTGAGGGTGGTGAAATACCAGCTCATATCGCTCTTGATATAAAATTCCCTTTATTAAAAAAAATTTTAAGTTTGTAAATATATTTCATGGCAAGTAAAGCATGTGGCCCAAATGAGTACAAAGCTTGGAAACATGGTGGGGTGTCATTTTCTTGGGATAAGCGTGTTTTACCTGCTCCATATTTCATTTGTTATATCCCTATGGGTCTGGTGGTGGCATCCTGCTTTATGGAGCTGTAGCATCTCCACATCTTGGATTTCCCTGTACGTGGAGCCAGACCTGCTTTGTGCAGGGGGAATGCAGGGCTGGAGTACCTCGGGTACTTGGACTGATCCAGAGTTGGGAATAAGGAGAAGAGGCACAGACATCTGGCGAAGTACTATTTCAGGTCACATTATTTTGTTATGAAATAACAACAAAGCCAGAGGAACGTGATTGGCCAAGGAAAGCTTCAAGCTGTGCGAGCGTTCTACTGAATAATGCAGGCTGGGGCTTGCCGGGGTTATATAATCACGGAGGAGGAAGGAGCTTGAGCGTGGCACGGAAAAATCAGCCGAGCTTTTCAGATGGCTAAAGATATCTGGATGTAGCCAAAGGGAACCCAAGTGAATGCAAAATACTCGAATGTCCTCCTGTATCGGGGCATCTTGTCAAATCATGCTCGTAATGAGCGGCGCAGCAACGCGCACAAAGAGCTGCTGGCTTGCTTTGGGTCTTGCAGGGTGTCTTACAGTTAGGAGTATCTGGAGTGTAGCACTGTGTTGGCTTAGAAATTAAAATGCAGGGTAGGTTTCTAGGCTGGGATGGAGCTGACCTGCAGAACTCTGCAGTGCTGGAGATGGATATAAAAGGTGTTCACAAGCTTGGGGGGGGGAGCTCAGCGTGAGAAATCAGGAGGTTCTGTGATTTAAAGTGGGATTTGGTTTATATTAAAAAATGAATTCTCCCTGATTCCAACCCACCTTTTCTTGTCATGTGTAGATCATCCTGTAAAGATCCTAATGAGTTTATGGAATTGTTGCAGCAAAGCTGAAATGGAAAGCCGAGGGTGCTGATACCCCGGTGTGAGGCAGGTCGTGGGGTGGCTTTGGCTGTGTCTGGGTGACACGTCGCCCCTGGGGAGGAGGAACCAGCCCAGCCTTGAGCTGGCCGAGGCTGCGTTTCCCAACCCGGCCGCGCTGTCTGCCGGTACGGGAGGAAGGGCTGGAGAGCGAGGGAAATACGCCGAGCAGCCGTGCCAAGAGCCCAGGGACATTGCAGCTGCTTGAATATAGAGGTGCTTTGATCTACAGTGAATAAACCGATAATGCTTAAATTATGAATTCTTTCTCTTTGTCTGAAAAGCTGGATTAGCGAGGCTTTGTTCGGGCCGTGATTATTGAGCAACTTTTTCCTGCCGGTGCCGCTCGATGTGTGTTTACAGCCGGGGGCTGCGGTCGCGCTGCCGGCGGAGGGGCTCGGTGACATAACAGCTCTCGCACGTCCTCGTCCCCTCTGCTTCAGCCTACTGAAAACACGGCCCTCGCCGTGACCCGGAGCTGATGATTAACCGGCCGGAGCCGCGGACGGGAAAGGGCACCGAAACGCCTCGTTTTCCGTAGTCTGCGGAGCCGGAGCCGAGCGAAGGCGCCTCTTTGTTTCTGTTGGTCTGGCAGCGATTGCAAAACGCAGCCTTGGGAAGGGCTGACGCGCAGGTGGAGCGAAGGTTGAGAGGAGCCGCTCTGCCAGCGCTGCCGAAGGTTGCGGCCGTGCCTCCCCTGGGCTTTTGTCCCCTCTTCCCAGCCCTCTGGCCGGACAAAGGTCTCGCTCGGAGCGCCTTCGCCTCCATCTTGCCTTCGCTTCAGCGTTGGGAAGCGCTGCCGCCGCCTCTCCTCCCCCGGCCCTCCCGAAAGGAGCATGGTTTTTTTCCCTGTAACGTGTTCCTGTGCTGCAGTGAAGCCTTGTGGTGATGCAGCACTGCAGATCTCCCTCCTCTCCCCCCCCCCGGTCTCCTCCCGGCAGCATCTGCCAAGACGGGAGCAGCTCGGAGAGACGCCAATGGGTGCGGCCGGGCCGGATCCCTCGGCACATGGATCCTCCGGTGGGGACCCCAGGGTGTCTGGAATCGCACGGAAAATGCAACCTTCCTCTTCCAGCAGCTGTCCTGGAATACTCAGGGCCGGTTTTCTTTCATTCCCCCCCCCCCCTCCTTTCTGGTCCCTTTCTCCTCCCCCGCCTGCCTCCCTTGCTTTCAGCAAAGACGATTGTCACAGATTATCCCGAGGGCTCGCCAAGGGTACGGGGCAGGACACCAAAGCACAGCGTATATTTGTGTGTCTGGATAACAACAGGGGGATTAAAAGGCGCCATCTCCGAGGGGAGTGATGTAGTACCATGGCTGCAGTGGAGTACAGGAGTAGCCTCCCCCATGCATTTCTTAGTTTGAAAAAAAAACACCTGATTTTTTAATTACCAAAATACACTTCTCCCAGTATAAACATTAACACTGGGGGGGAGTTGTGCGTTTGCTGGGTGACTTTTATGGTACAGGGGAACCTTATTAGATGGATGTTTTCTATCTTCTCTCTCTCTGGGCAGCATCACCTTGAATATTTGAACATTTGAACACATTCTGGATCTTCTGCAGCAAAAGAAAACTGATTGAGGTCTGACTGCGTGCACGTATAACACACAGGGGTTAGGATTTCAGAATGGGGCAGTAATTGTCGAGGTGGTCAGAGCCCAGTTCTTGTGTCACCACAGGCAGCACTTCATGTGAGGTGGGCTGTGGTGACTGCAGTAAAAGGGCAGTTAGGATTTTAGGGATTTTGATACCATTTAAGATACTGTTCCCCTCCCCCCAGAAGACTGTAGGTAAATATGGACTCGTGTTGCCAGGAACTGAACGTGTTCCAGCAACAGGAGAGTCCATGATCTACTCCGTCCCACTGGGAACTACATGGCTGAGAAGAACTCACTGCATGGGAGGGTTGGAGCCCTCTGGCCTGTTACATCTTTATTGGTAGAGAACTGGTGCTGAAACACGTGTCCAAGGGTGGTCCTAACTAGGATTCTGAATGATTTTCCTATTTTTTGTCACGTTCATTCATGGCATGAACATTTGCTCAAATAGGCTCTTTCCTGTTTTCTTTCCCCCTCCTTCCTTTCCTGTTCCTTCTCTCTCTACATCTGGCACGTCCAATTAGGCCATTTTTTTTCCCCTCACACAGATTTTATTAACCATCTCCTCCTCTGGGCTTTCTAAATCTTGCCTTCAAGGCCAGATAGCTATATCCAGCTTCCAAAGGGTGCAAACTTTGAGGAGCAGTTCTGTTTGCCAGTGTTTGAAACTTTTAATTAAATAAAATAGAAATAAATAAATAAAAATAACCAAGGTATCAGTTTGGTATCACAGGTTGAGAAGCTCCCAAGAATTAATGTCACCCTCTGTACCCAGGAGTACAAAGGTGACAAGCTCTGTTCTGGAGAGCTGAGAGGCAAGAACATGCCCCATATGGAACCGTGTCTTTTTATGCCCAAAAAGGCACTTTTTGCCTCAAAAGGTGCTCTTGTTTGCACACATCCGTGTTCAGTGGAGTGTAAACCAGGGAAAAAAGGGCTCTCAATCCAGAGCAGGTTCTGTGTAAGTGTAGTAGGTCAGGCTGGAATGACAAGGCAGCAGCGAGCGAGGCAGGCTTTCAGATCGTATTTAAGGATTAGTCATCCCACAACAATGATGAACTTGTGAGGTGCAGGGAAAGCCAGGCATGAAACCGAGGCAGCTGCGGGATCTGACGGCGGCTGCGCCCCAGCCCGGCCCTTGGATTCCCTTTTCCCTTGGTGTATGGCTGAAAACTCTGCCTGTGTAAGGTCTGTTTACATCTGTTCATCCTTGTGCTGCCTCTGTGAAGAGGAAATTCTTGCAGTAATTCTTCATGGAGTTTACAAATACTTCCTGACTGGGATTTTTATTTGTGTGTCCCTTTCCTCTGTGTCAGCACATTCAAAAATGCAGGGGTTTTGCCTCTTTCTGTCCTGGATTACCCACTGCAGTTCAAAGCCTTTCCCTGGTTTGCTCTGAATCTCTTGGCTGAGAGAACTAAGCAACCAAAACATGACATCACTGCACTCATCCCTCCCATTTTGTCCTTTCTGCTGTGAGTTGATGCAAGTTATTCCAATGTGTTTGTTCCATCTTTCTTCCCTTGTGTACACAAACATGTTTGGGTTTATTTTACACAGACACTTACTCATCCCTCGGTGCCGGTGTTGCAGTTACTGAACACACGTTACGTGGGGTGGTGTCACATTCCCGCTGGCGTTCCTCGTGTGGCCTGGTCCGTGCTGGGGGTGGGGAGTGGAACCCCGTGAATCACAGCCCGCTCTGGGGGTGCTGTGTGGGCCGTGTGTCCCGCGAGGTGTTGGAAGCAGAGATCAGGAATGAGGATCACAGTGAAGACTGGATTAAATACAGCTGGGAGCAGTGGAATGGCTGTGTCAAGGTCACTTGTTCCCTAAGAAGATGGCTGGGCTGGCTGTATTTTTCGTCGTGACACGGTTTTGTTTTAATTGTGCCTCTCCTGGCAGACTGATGGCACACAGGGTGCTCTGGTTTGAACGCCTCTCTGTTCCTTCTGTTGTTGTTGCTCTGTTGCTATAAAAGGGTGATCCCGTGCTCGGCTCCCCACACCAGGAGAGGAGTTCAGATGTAATCATGGGAAGTTCAGATGGTCCTTTCCCCTCTCCAAATGGCTTTTGCTCTTTTGCAAAATCTTCTCCCAGCGATTGATTTTGCTGCTGCATGGGAAGGGCAGAGGGTTGGGTGTTGCTGTGCATGAGGCAATGCTATTGAACACCAGCACTAACCTGTGTGCTCTGCTTTGCTTCTCTTCCAGATATGGACGTGTCGAAAGCGTCAAAATCCTCCCTAAGAGGGGGTCGGAAGGCGGAGTGGCAGCGTTTGTGGATTTTGTGGACATCAAAAGTGCACAGAAGGCACACAACTCTGTCAACAAAATGGGAGATAGAGACCTACGGACGGATTATAATGAGCCAGGAACCATTCCCAGTGCTGCGCGGGGATTGGATGATACAGTTTCCATAGCATCTCGTAGTAGAGAGGTTTCTGGGTTCAGAGGAGGTGGTGGGGGGCCCACTTACGGCCCCCCACCATCACTTCATGCACGGGAAGGACGTTATGAGCGGAGACTTGATGGGTAAGTTCCAAGGTTTCTCTAGGCAGGTATTTTGTATTTGATATGGTGAGAAACACAAACTCGTATCTAGGGCCCCCAGATGGATTTAAAATTTTGGGAATTATCTATGTTTCCTATTTTGGGTTGGAAACGGAAGTGATTTCTATCCCAGTGGCTGGTACCTTGTGGATCCATAGAGGATGTGTCCTGCAGCTGGTTGGATATTTACCTACACTTGAAATAAGGTGGTTTTAAGATGGAAGATTTCCTTTGGCCAGCATCGATATTGGAGTTACTCTTTTCTAGAAGTAACGATCCCATTTCTTGGATAATATTAAGGCCTTGCTGGATGTATCCCTGCTGCCAGATGGAGCTATCTTACTCTACAACATGTGGCGAAGTTCTCTGTGGAGTATCTTCGGAATACTAGAACCTAAAATTCGGTGAAAGCTTGATGCCTAGTCCTCAGTTCTCACTATACGCAGTGGGTATGTTAATTGGATTGTCACCACAAAATTTCTAGTAAGACTTTAATGATACAGCCCCTTGGATTCTACCGACAACTCTTAGCCATGGAAATAACGCTTGGATGGAGAAGACCGAAGGCAGCTTGTGATGGTTCCATTTTGGATCTACATCATTTCCAAGTTATTGGGATTATTCTTTTCTGATGGTATTGGCAAAAAGAGATGACGGACATTACTAAATTTTGGAAATTATAGTGTTTTTATTTTCTTTTTTAATGCTGGGATAAGAACTACTGCCTTGAATTTATTGGATGCTATACAGTCAAGACGCCAGTAGCCATGGGGAGTGGATTACTATCTAGTCTCTTAAAGAGCTCTCTGCTGCTCCACATTAAACATACTTTAGCTTTAAGGACGTGGTGCTAATGCCATTTGTGGATACACCAGTGAGGAGTGACTGGGCTGGATGGTTACCAAGGCGGCCAGAGGATGCCCGTGGGCAGCAGCGTGAGGGCCCTCGGGCCTCGGGGAATCTTCTACCAGCTGCTTGATTCAGACTTAGGGCTGGAAGTTAAAATAATGGATCTATTTAAGTGCCTTCTGTCTCAAGAAAGAAGTCTGGGGGTTTCAGAGTTACGGTTTCAGTCTGGGACTACTTCCGTCCAGTGGAATTTTTTTTTTTGTGTCTTGTCACTAAGATTTTTTTTTTTTCTTGTTGGTTCATCTAAAATATCATTTGACACCCTTGCCCATTAAGAAGGTGGATTACCCCTGTAAGAGGGGCCAAAATTGGGGAAGTTATGTTCACAATTCTCTCCCTAGATTTAATTGGGAATATAGGTCGTGTTTCCACACTTGGAAAAGGTTGGTATGTCCTGCCCTGTGTATATTAGCCCCTCTCCTAACCCAAGTCAAACCCTCTCTTTCCACTAACTCCAGTAGCACTTAGTACTAATAGATAAATGAAGAAAGCACTGTAGCCAGTAGCTGTTCAGCTCTGCTTCCTCTGTCTGTCTTCTGTGTCCTTCTCACGGATAAGGATTTGTTCTTTCTGTCAGCTCGGTAGCAGTAACCCGCTAGAAAATACTGCTTTTTCTCTGACCTCATTAAATCAGCTCTCACTGATTAACACCTCCTAGGATGCTAAATGCAATTGTTTATAAAATTGTTGATCCTGGTCCTTCAAAAGGGGGGAAGAAAAAAAAAAACAGAGACATGTTTCTGTGCCAGATCCTGAAATATCTTTTCAAATTCCATTGTTGCGAGCAAGAGGTAATGGAAGTAGAAAGGCAACAATGAATTTGTAGCAGATGTAAAGTTAATGACATTCTGTTGCATGAGTAAAGTAGTTTCTTATATATAATTGGAGAGAAAAAATGCAGTAAAACGTGAGCAAGCTCCCTAGAAAGCTTGATACGACAACAGAGGGTGAATATATTGAGAGGATTAAGGATCTGGTGATTCACTGGAGAAGGAATGGAAGGAACTTCCCGAGATGCTAATCAAAAAAAGATTTAAATCCAATTTTCAGTTTATCAGAGATCCCTGAAATATTTCTGCCATTTGAACTAGAGCTGTGATGCAGGAGAGGAGGAGTAGGCACAAGGCAGAATTGGGTTATCAGGATTCAGGGGGATTGAAGTGACTCATAACTGATTCTGAAGGAAGAATCTAAGAGAGAAGGCTGGGAAAAAAAAAAAAAGGTCGAAATGTCCTTCATAAGATGGATAATTAATTTTTAAATTAACTTTGTCTACCCTGACATATTTAGAGTTTTACGAGCATTTTTTGAACGTTCAACGTAATCAATCTGGATTTCCATTTTGTGGATGTAACTGAGACGTACCGTCCTGGTACTTCTAAATTAGACCCCTCAACTATTTGTAATGTTCCTTTGTCTGTCAGTTTTACTATCTCTGTATTTGAGAGATGACTCTAACTCTGAACATCACCGAGCCTTTCTCAATTGACAACCAAAATGTTGGAAATACTGAAAGCCAGTGGACTGTAGCTGCTGGAAAGCAGCGTAGTCATGGAGATAGAAATTCTGTGATTGCAGCAACAGCAGCAATCGCAACAAAAACACCTCCTGAAAATTGGATTCCTGCTCCTTGTGCAGGGTCTTGGGGACCTGCATCCTTGCAGTTCTAGCGTTAGTAATGGAGATGTCCGTGAGTGTAGCAGTCTGGGGAGACCAAAATTCCTTCCAAGAGGGTGAAATATTTTAGAACAGCAACAAGAAGCCCCCTAATTTTCTGGGAGTTCTCTATGGGTTATGCCACCCCTTTTGAAAGCAGCTTCTTTACCTCTGGGTCATGCTTTGCACGGAGGCTTTCATGGCTACAGCCCGCTTTGCCACGCCATTTTTGCAGAAGGATAATTACGAGAGCTCCAGTAAATCTCAGAAAAAAATGTGGAAGCTCTTAAGCAAAAATGGAGGGGAGCGGGGAAAAGAAGTTATGGTGATGTCTGCAACGTGAAATTTTTCTTGTTTACTGAACTTAACCAAAACCAGACACAACTGAGATGAGGACTCTGCGCTGGAAAGCAGAACTTTTTTCCTGTGCAGGCGAGATGCTGGTCATGAAAGCCCCGTATCGTGATTAAACCAAAATGATTGCTCAGCTTGATCGTATACGAATATAACTCTGGAGTCAAGTAAAACGTTTTGAAGTTTGTCAGTGTTTGCTTGGTAGGTCATTGCTGGTTAGCAGAGAAGCAGTCGCACAATGAGCCGAGTGCTGCCGTGAATGTTTGCATGATTTGCTTTTAGCTGTGCCTGCCCCTTTCTGACGCGATATTTTTCCCCCTTCCCAAATGCAGGGCTTCAGATAACAGGGAGCGTGCTTATGAACATAGTGCCTATGGACACCATGAGCGGGGGACGGGAGGATTTGATCGGACGAGACATTACGATCAGGATTACTATAGAGACCCTCGGGAGCGGACCTTACAACACGGGCTCTATTACACTTCTCGGAGTCGAAGTCCGAACCGTTTTGACGCTCACGACCCCCGTTACGAACCTAGGGCCCGGGAGCAGTTTACATTGCCCAGTGTGGTACACAGGGATATCTACAGGGATGATATTACGCGGGAGGTACGAGGCCGAAGGCCGGAGCGGAATTACCAGCACAGCCGGAGCCGGTCGCCGCACTCGTCGCAGTCCCGGACGCAGTCCCCGCAGCGGCTGCCCAGCCAGGCCGCCCGGCCCGCCCGCTCCCCCAGCGGCAGCGGCTCCAGGAGCAGATCTTCCAGCAGCGACTCCCTCAGCAGCAGCAGCAGTACCAGCAGCGACAGGTAGGTCCCTGTGCCGGCGGCATGCGGGGCGTTTGCCGAGGCGGCGAGGAGGTGTGAGCTCGGGCTGTGCAACGGTGGGGTGTTCATGGCAAAGCGTCAGTCACTGCTGGAGAAGTGGAGATACATGGCAAAAGGCTCAGTTGGAATGAGATGGCTCTGAGGGGAATGCTGTTGGCATCGCTGGTTATTTTCCATGGTGGATCCGTGCGGTGTCCGTCAGGCACTGGCTGGGCAAAGCAGGGATGTACCGACACGCGGCCTCGCTGCCCCTGAGCTTGGGGGATGGCGGGACTTTGGTGTGCTTGGAGAACGGTGTCACTTGTGTGTGCTTGGAGAACAGGGTCACTGTTATGTGCTTCAGTGAGGGAATAAGCAAATTTTAAGGTCAGCTATTTCTACAGGCTGCAGTGTAAGGTACTTTGGGAAAAGGTGACTGGTGTTGTTCGGTCTCCTCTCATTCCCTGTCGCTGCTGACATTTAAAGGTTGATTTGTTGCCTTCCCATTTTTTCCCCTGTTGCCTCGCAGCAAAAATTGTAGATTTGGACGAATTAAAAGGAAATAATCCAATCTGGCTGTTGCTAGTGATGCACCCATGTCCTTGGTTCTGCCATAGTTCTGTATTTGTGGCTTTATAAAATGCCTACAGGGTGGAAAGAAGGTGCCAGAGGTAATCCCTGATTTCTTCTAATAATTTTTAAATTCGTGTTGAAGTGCCTCTCTGATTTTTAGCCTTCTAAGAGTAAATTTACCCTAAGATGGAAACCATGAAGCTACAATTGCCCCCATAAATGTTTCTGCTCTTTGGTGAAGAGCTCTGCTCCTCAGGAGGGTTTGCAGCGTTGGCAGCGTTCCCTTTGCATACCAGGTCTTTTCTAAAACTGAAAATATTCATTAAGTAAATAAGTGTATCAGTAGAATAAATACCTAGTGTTTGATTTCACAAGGGCTTGGAGTGACAGGACAAGGGAATGGCTTCCCACTGCCAAAGGGCAGGGTTAGATGGGATACTGGGAAGGAATTCCTGGCTGTGAGGGTGGGCAGGCCCTGGCACAGGGTGCCCAGAGAAGCTGTGGCTGCCCCATCCCTGGAAGTGTCCAAGGCCAGGTTGGACGGGCCTGGAGCAACCTGGGCTGGTGGAAGGTGTCCCTGCCCCTGGCAGGGGGTGGAATGGGATGGACTTTTAACGTCCTTGCCGACCCAAAGCAGTCTGAGATTCTGTGATTATCACCAGGAATGGAATTTACCACTGGTATAAATCTCTAATCAAGGTAATTATTCTC
This sequence comes from Myiozetetes cayanensis, assembly GCF_022539395.1. Classification (NCBI taxonomy): domain Eukaryota; kingdom Metazoa; phylum Chordata; class Aves; order Passeriformes; family Tyrannidae; genus Myiozetetes; species Myiozetetes cayanensis. The sequence continues at coordinate 7,044,978 of NW_026087499.1, read as the reverse complement.
ACCAAATCTTTCCTGCCTGAACGTTGGACCTTCTGGAAGGGTGAGATGGGCTGACACAGGGCAGAGCCTGCAGAAGGGAAGATGAGGAAATCCATTTCTCCTCCTCCGATTTCCTCACCCTCTCATGTCTAAAGAATCATGCAAATATTTATTTACTTCTTTTAATTACTGTTTTCTCCTCCTGGATTTAGAAATCCAGGTTGGGTCTTGGCTGGAGAGCAGGTGAAGAAGAATTTGAGAGGACTTTTAGGCTGCTGTAAGCACCTGGTTTTTTATTTCTAACACCTCTCTCAGTGAGAGCTTAAGGCTTGGATAAAGACAACCCTTTGTCAAAGATTTTCCACACTTAAAAAAATCAGCAAGATTTCCAGAGGTCTCAAAAAAAAAATTATGGAGAAGATGGATTTGAAAGGAGAGCTGGTTACATTTAAGGTTTAATAAAAAAATCTCAAGCAGGGGGAAAAAAAATCTCTTCTGGTGCTCCTTTGCTCCTTGCAGAGTGAGAAGGGAGTCCAAGAAACTCGTAATATTTATAAAATGTCATTGTTGGGATGTCAAGGGGGGATGAAATCTTGTTCTGAATTTGAGAGGACTAAATACAATCCCACTGGAACTAAGTTTTCAGATTTAATGAGAAGAAAAGTGGCGTCTGCTGTGCTTGAGCGTTTCATTTTCTTGGCAATTTCTGGTTGTAGTAATGGAAAAGTAGACGACACTCAGGGAGGAAATAAACTTTTTTTCTTAATAATATAGTAAAATCAAACTCAGTCAAGGTGGATTGTCTATTTAATTTTGAAGAGAGAGGAGTTTTACACCTTTCTCAGCAATCAGTGAGATATTAATAAACATTTAACCCTCTCTTTACTTGGGGAAGCAAAACTCCACCTGGCCTTGAAGCCTTTTCAAGCACAAGTGTTTTTTTCTGTTTCATTTTCAGCACACTCTGAATTTTGCCATGTAAATAGTAAGCCCCTCGTACCCTGTGGCGAGCGAAAGTTGCCTCACCCCCTTTTCACGGTGCTCCCACTCGCTGTGCAGTGTTTCCAGTTTCATTTGTTAGGAGAGTTAATTATTTCCTGTCATTTCCGTGGTATTCCCAGGGATTTTAGCAAGCTGGAGATTCTTATGGCCTCTTTATAAGTGGAACTGGCCAACTTAATGAAATTATTAGGGTCTTTATGGCACTGAACTCTTCTGAAGCAGAAGAACTTGGTCACTCTGGTCTCAGCTGGCGGGTGGAAAAGGTGAAGTTGTGTTTCCTCAGGGAGGTGGTTCCTGCCTGCTCCCCGGGGGGTGTTTGGAGCACCTGGTGGGTGTTCAGCACCGGTGGAATTTTTGTGCCTGGCACTGTCCTTTGTGGGCAGAAGGGTGGTGAAGGAGAAGTTTGGGCTTCCTTGCTTGTGGTTCTCAAGAGCTGCGTGAAGGAAATAACAGTTTGATTAAATGGAGATGATTTTCCCGGTCAGTAATGTCAGAAAGGTGCTCTGCAGATTGCTTAAAAATTCAAAACCACCCCACAGAAAGCCTTTATTTCATAAAGGTTCAGAGTTTGTTGTGTTGGCTCTCAGCTAAGCTTTGCTTTAAATTGCTATTCGGAGGCCTTTGCAGGTAATGGAGCTGCAAGGGAGTAATTCAGAAACTAAACCTGAAAAGAACATGTTAAAAATAACCGATATCCTGTGAAGCTGGGCTTTATTCGGGGTATTTTGTGGCCTCTCAGAAGTTGCCTGGCTGGGCTAAGGTGGGGAAGCTGGTGGATGTGGGTGGTTCCTGTGTGGATTTGAGGAGGAATTTGTGTTTTGAAATGCTCTTAACAGGAGATTGCTCATTCCCCACCCATATCGTGCAGAAGCGTTGATGGAATTTTTTTATCACCTTGAAAGAGTAAAAAAACCTTGAAAATTATAATTTTCCACCACCAGAAGCCTCAATTTCTCCGTTTTGGTGATTCAGACACAGACCACTAATGATACATTAGCAAACATATTTTCTGTACTGTGTCATGGAAGGAGCTGGATATGGATGGAGGCTGTGTGATCCCATAGGAAGCAAACCAGGTTTTGTTTGTGCCTTGCCCAACCTCCTGGAAAAAACAACCAACCTCCTTTTTTTTTTTTTTATTTTGTAGAAAAAGCTCTTTTCTAGGCTGCTTTGTCGAGGTGCTCTAGTGCACTAAAAATAATTTCTGGGCTTTTTGATCCAGTTTGGTAACGTCGGATGGCCTGACACATCTCTTGCTGCTCCATGTGCTAGTGATTATTTTTAAAGCTTTGCTGCAGGGATGTGCTGAACCACCTCAGAGCGGGATGTTTCGCTCCCAAAATCCTTGCTGGGATGAGATTTAAATTATTTACAAAATCCTGGCAGTGTCTGATTTCCTATAGTTGAGCCCCAGAATGTGAAAGAGGGAACACCCTGTGTGTGTAAATTTACAGATGAGCGACCTGAGATTTCCTTTTGCCTTTAATTTATTTTTTAGGAGTGTTTATTTAGTTGTCCGTTGTCAAGGGTGCTGGAGGATTTACTAAGATAAATGAATAATTTCCTATAGTTTGCAATGTAGTCGTCTTTAATTTATTTTTAAGAGTGTTTATTTGGTTGTCTCGTGTCAGGGATGTTGGAGTTGGATGAATAATTCCCTATAGCTTGTAATGTAAAATAGATACCGTGGAATTAAAACAGCAATTTCAGCTTAGACACAAAAGTGATTTTATTTTCACCAAGATCTAGGTGAGCACAGTCATTCCAGCCCTGCTGAAATCAGGCAGTGGGAAGCAGTTGCATGTACAGCTGTTTGAAAATTCAATTTTTTTAGTAATTTTAATAGCTGTACTTAAAGTTCTCATGACAAGTGGGCAAGGCATAAGGTAATTAGAGATTGGTTTTAATTTTAGATTTCTCTGAGATGACATTCTTTCTGGAGCAAGGAGTTACAGTTGGAATGGGATACGTGTGTGTCTTAATATTGAAATAAACTGATGAAAAATACTGCCAAGAGAATTTTAATCATGGGAAAAACAGGCTCCCTGAAACCTCCCGTGTATTTTATTTTGTCAGGGACTTTCTTACCCTGTGTCAACAACTGAAGTGAAAGTAGAAAAAAGTGACTTTAGTTTCATTACATAATGCAAACCTTTCCCTACCATTGTCTTCATCTCCTCCTTCCTGCTTCGTTTGCTGCCAGAAGTGATGAATCACTGACTTAGCTGGGATTTGGGATTTTGAGTGGGTTTGGAGATGCCTGTGCTGAGAAGAGATGAAAAATCGGGAAAAATGCGGTTAAATGTAGCTGTTTAGTCTTTATTGAAGAATCTGTGAGATGGCTTTTGTCGAGGTCCAGTAAGTCCACAGAAATTTTGCACTGTAGAGATGAGCTGAATATTTTTAATCTCTTCTGGTAGAACGACGGGGTTGAGCATGCTCCTGTTTGTATGGGAAAAGAATTAGGCTAAGATTTAAAAATGAAAATTAAAGAATTTCATAGAGTAGGAAGCCTTTTCCATTACACAAAGGCAACAGTAAATCCTGTCAGAGTCAGGTGAAACCTCATCTTTACCTTTTGTTCACATAAACCCATGTGCTGCTTTGATGTTCTCTGTGCACGGCGAAATGTGAATTAGGGAAAGGAAAATGAAAAAAAAAAAAATCCACCTCAGATACTCGCAGGTTTTTGTTACCAACTGTCGAGCGTTTCCACTTTGTTCTTCCTTGTGTTTCTGCTCGTCTCAGCCAGTGCTGCTGCTCAGCTAAATATAACCAAGACCATCCTTTAAATGTGGGTTTTTTACCCTTGGGACTGTATCGAGTTTCTTTCGAGAGATTGAGCACAGGCAGAACGTTTTCAGATGGCTTTGGAGAGACTAGAACACAGAAAGCAAACCTTTATACTCGGAGATCTGCCGAAAAAAGACGTACCCGCACATGTGTAACCACATAAATAGATCCTCCTGTAGAAAAAAAAGAGCGATATATCAGAGATCTCCTCAGGGGCGGAGAGGAAATGGTGCCTCGGTGCCCTTGGGAGGGACCGGCACAACCCGCCCGTCCCTCAGCCTCCCGCCCCAGCTGCCGACAGCCCGCATTACCTCACCCCTGGACTCGGCACTAAGCTATTAAAAATGTGCGTTGCATAATAAGATTTTTATCTCGCTAAGAAACCCCGCCGCTTTCTCTCGCCTCACGGCCGCCGGAGCGCTGTAATGGCGGCGCGGCCGGGGGGGGTCGCGGGGCCGCCTCGCCGGCTGTTTTTGGGAAAGACGCTGGTTTTGGAGCGAGTGCTTTTTGGGGCAAAACGTTGTGTTTCTGAGGGAAGAGCGGGTGTTTTGGGGGAGAAAAGCGGGCGTTTTGGGGGGGAAAGCAGGTGTTTTCTTGGGGGAAAGAGGGGGTTTCTGAGGGAAAAGTGGGTGTTTTGCGGGGGGGGGAGGGAAGGCGTGTGTTTCCCCCAAGAAACACTCCCTTTTTTCCCTGAGAAAGCCTGGGTTTGGAGTGGGAAACGGGTGTTTTTTTGGGGAAAAGCGGGTGTTTCTGAGGGAAAGCAGGGTGTTTGTGGAGGGAAAGGTCTGTTTTTTGCGGAGAAGCGCGTGTTTGCCGCCGCGGTGCCCCCGCGGGCGGGGGGCGGTTGTTTGTGCTCAGAACCGGTCTGAGCCGGCGGGAGCCGGACCCGCAGCGCCGCCCCCGGGGCGGGGCCGCCCCAACCCGCGGAAAAACACCGCGATGGCCACCAAAAAACCCCTTTTAATTAAAATATTATAACAGAACACCCCCCAGCCCTTAACGCTGGAGCAGCTCTCGCTGCTGCGCGAAGGTTTCCCCTCACACAGCGCAGGGAAGGGGAGCAGCAGCACCCGTGTCACAGCCAGCTCCGAGGGAGGAAACCGCCCTCTGTGGCGCTCGACCTTCCAATTTTAGGTTGTTTATTTATTTTTTTTATTTTATTTTTTCAATGCTCTGCCCGCTCTAGAAGTTAAGCACCGGTTTTCCCGCTGGAGGACTGAGTCCCAAAAATCCGCAGAAGGGTTTATTTCCTGTATCCTAACACCACCATTGCTGTGAAAGGACACAATTTCAGAATAAAATAGAAATTTAACAGTGTTAGCCCCTCTGGAAGAACCCACCCCCCATCTTTTAAATAAATAGGCAATGATACGTTAGAACATTATAACCAAGTGTTTGTTTTTTGGGGTTTTTTTATACGTCATTTTGTTGGCATGAGCGGCCCAAAAAAGAGTGGACATTTGGCTGCAATTAATACCCCCACCCCCCGCCGCACTCCCAGTAATTGTTGGTAATTGCTGGCTCTAAATGACAAAGCAATTAAGCCGCTTCCTAAATGTGCAGAAGTAGGTGTTTATCTAAATCTGGGCTGTCAGGCTTTGTTTCTGTGTTGGGGCCCAGAAGCTCAACTGCTTTTTCAAAGTGGCATTTGATTCTTCACAAGCAGAGAAAAAAAAACATGTCTTCTTCCAAATTTATTTCAGGAAAGGAGTCTTAAAAATGCATCATGTTAGGGCTGGATGAAGTGGAAATTACTGTAGAAAAATACCTCTGTTTTATTACAACGACAACTATTTTTATAATCTGAAATGAATTTATTGTTTTGCATTCTCTTAAAGAGATTATTATTTTATTTTTAGTGCTGTAAAGGTTTCTTGCAATGAGATCAGAATCTTTGGTAGCAAATATGAGGGTTTTCTGGCAGCTGGATCCAGATCGTCACGTGAACTTGCCTTTTCCTCTGCTGGGGGAGGAAGACCCACTGTGTGTTCAAAATAACGTTTTGAAGTCGCCCCTGGACAGCTGCAGGTCTGTGGGAGCTGGTATCTGGTGTGAGATTTGGCGATTTCAGGTCTTTCTAACCTCCTTATTTAGGGACAGTGGGAAAAACCTGAGCTGTATGTAAGGCATTGCTCCCACCAGAGTTGCGGGAGACGTTCGGCTATTCCTTAAATCCGTGGGAGCTGCTAAAAATTGCTGTTTTCCCCAAAGGTCAGGTGCTGTCAGTGGATTGGGTTTGACTTCGGGGTTGTGCGTGTGCGTATTAACAAAATGGTCACTTCTAATTGCATTTTTAAGGCTTTGATTTCCTTCCAAGTATTTTGCTTAATCATCTTGAGTAGGCTGAGGGAAGGAAAGAATTAGCTGAGGTCAGGGAAGTTGAAGCTGCCCGTGTTACTGCTCAGAAGCCGGGCTTAGTCTGAGGCAGAAATCTGCCGTACACCGAGAGAGCGAGGGGAAATCAACCCTGAAAAAGCCAAGGAAAACAGGGAAAGGTGGGGTGCCTTAGGATGGGATGGCTCCCTCCCTCTGCCTGAGCCGTCCAGGTTCTCCTTTCTTTGGGAGAAATACAAGCGGGCTGTGAATCATCGCTGACACAGATTAGAGGGATCGCAGTCTGGAAGTGCCTGTCTGCATCGATGCTGGAGTCAGACAGCTCACATGGAGACACACCGCAGGCACCAGAGGTGGGGGAGAGCATTCCTGTCCTAAAGACCTTTGGAATAATGGGCGCTTTAATAATTCCTAATGAATATTCACGTGGTGGGATGAATAGCAAAAGGGGAAGGCTGTATTGAATGCTTCCTGAAAAATACCCGTCATTACGGTGATCAAAGGAGAAATCCAGCCCCCGCCTGGGCTCAACCCTACGGTGTTCCCATTAAAGCCCAGACAGAGCGTCCCTCTGGACTTGCTAACACAGCGACTTGGTGGGGTTTTTTTCCCCAAAGAGGATGTTTCTGGCTCTGCCAGAGGCGTGGATGCAGGAGGAGAATCTTCCCCTTAAAACCTGAGGGCTGGGAGAACAGCTCTCCTCGCAGCAACCTGGCATTAACCTTAAAAACAACTTTAGGTTGTGCTTAAATAGGGTCACAGGGATGGGAATTAATGGTAAATAAGCCTTATTGGGGAAAAAAATAAAAAATAGTATCATCCCCTAATCTTTGCCTGTTGAATTAACCGTGTACCTGATGGGCTTAGCTTTGCCCTTAACGTCCAGGCATCCTCCCAAGTGCCCAAACCACTAATGATGGCATCAGGGTTTTAAGTGAAAAAGCTTCTTAGCAGGAGATTAGGGATCCCACTCCAGAGCATCAGTTGGTAATGCCACTCAGAGAGGAGGAGGCAGTGCGGCTCTGAGTGGAAAATCACAGGCTTGGAGAGAGGTGAGGACTTCAATGTTGTATAGAGAAATAATTTATGTGCTGGGATGTAGTCCTAATTTTTTAAAACCTTGAAGGAAAGTGGAGTTTCCAAAGGGAGGAAGAGCGAAATGTGCACTGTGTAGATGCCATGTTAATCAAGTCCTTGCATAATTATTCATTCAGTGCCTAATACAAGAGCAAAAATAGCTCTGGCATTAGGAAACAAGGCAAGAGCCCTGTAACAAAGGTAGGAGGGAGCTGTTGTTTCATTTCTGGTCCTTCCAACCAGGAGTGCTCTCTCCTGTCTGGAGAAGTGAGACGTGGAGCCTTTTAATTCCTTCTCTCTGAGAAATGTCTGGGCTTCCATGTGCAGTTGCTTTATTTAGCTCAAAGCGATGGTTTTGGCTCGAAGACACTCAGAAATCCAGGATGGCAGGAAAAGTACCTTTTGGAGAATCCTTTCTATGAGAGGGAAGTGGTTTTCAGGGCCATCTCATTTCTTCCACGATTACCTGGTATTCTCCGTAGATGCCCAGAAATTTTTATCGTTTTTATACCTGGGCAAAAATACGAGAACTTCACCAAGCCCTTGTAAGAACCAGGAGCAATTAAGACACATCTGCAGCAGATCCCTGCACTGAGGGCATTCATGTGTTTATTATCTTTCATCCGAGAGCAGAGAGCTTTTGTGGCGCGATCACGTGCGAAAGAAAGGCACTGTTCTCCCTGAAAGTGAATTCCCAGGAATGCCAGCACCGGCTCCCCACAGACAGACAGTGCCAGGCTGGGCTCAGGGAGATGCAGAGTGTCCTACTTACTGAGGCTGCTACAGGTCTGACCTCCTTGGATCATCTGACACCTCGTTGGGTAAGAGGTTGCTGCAAGATCTCAAACCCTCAAATTATGTAAGATTTACACACTTGCTTTGAAGTTGGTCCCTCCCTTCCATGTTTGTTTACTACCTGGTGTGTCCTGTTGGATTGTGAAGGATGACTAGTCACAGAAAGGGAGCTGCCGGGTTAGTAGAGATTTTCTGTTCCTCTTGGCTTTCCAAACGCGTGTGGAGCTGTGCTTGTCCCGGTGCCGGAGCCTGGAGCACGTCCTGCGCCGGCCGGGGCTCTGCTGGGTGAAGTTTTCAGTTTGTTTGCTTGGTTTTGAGGTGGAGGGAAGGGCAGAAAGGCTGGTTGTGTTGCTGGAGGAGAAGCAGAGATGGTATCTTAAGTTGTCTCAGGAGTTGATGTTGGGTTTGCTTTTTAATATTCAGTTTCCTCCGGACGTGGAGAAATCACCTGCGTGAAAAGGAAGGTGCTTGATTAGCACTGTCCGTGTGGCTGCCAGGGTTTGGGGGCTTGGAGCACCAAATCCCATCAGGGAAGCACGCAGGCTTTGCCTGTGGGAATTCCTTGGAGGACTTCTCTTCCATCCTGTGGTCTCCCACTGCTCCTCCTTTCCCAGCTGCTCCCGTGTGGTGTGGAGGCCAGGGGCGTACAGGCACTGGATCAAGGGGGGGTGTAAGGTATTGGCTTCTGTATTTTTCCCTACTTTTCCATTTTTCCCACAAGTTAAGTGCTCATCAATGCTTTACAATCCTTGGTCAGTGTGATGGAACCGGCCCAGGCTTTTGGGAAGGAAAATCCGTGAACTTTTGACCATGTGTGGAGATTTAATCACTAAATTGTAACAAACACCATGGAATTAAATTACAATGAGGTGCTTTTTCAGAAGTTACTCTAAAGTGACAAACACTGTCATATGATACTGGTTTTGCTGGGTTGCTTTTGCTTTTTTTTTAATTTCTAAGCCTGGCATTACTCTCCATAGTTGCTCAAAATAAAGACACATTCTTCTCCCCAGCCCCTCTATACATTCACCAACCTGTGGCCCTTTACCCGTTTCATTCAAACATTGTCTTTTTTCTTTTATTTTCATGACATCAGTATTTTCTGCCCATGTGAAATCTCACAAAAAGTTCTGCTTTTAGTTGTATTTTTATTTGCATGTGGGCAGCAAAATGAAGTAATTCCCAAATATAGTCCTAGCCAAGAGATCCATCTGTTCCCTGCATTTTTAAATGGCAAATTAATCCTTAGCATACAACTCATCAAATGTCTTCTCTTCCCTAATGTATGCTGCCTGAGATCACAGAAATGACATTTTTTTTCCCAGGCCTTCCATTTTAAGCAGTCCTTTCCTGCAGAACAGCAGCTCCCATTCCGGTTCTACAGAGCGCTCTGTGCTTCTTCCAGTCACTGTCGCTGGTCTAAAAAGGGGCGTGAAAAAAAAAACAAACCTCAAAAATTATTTTTCCCTTCATCTCTTTGGTGTTTCTTTGAAAGGCTGCAGAAGATTCTATTAGGACCTTAGATCAGAGGGACTGTTTTATGATCTAAGATGTAAGAGAATAGAAATTATCTTGGAAAAACACCCTTGATAAATGGATTTATTTCGGATGGAGAGCTAAGGTCGCTCTGTCTGTTTTGGATTTCATTCTTTGGACAATAGTGACCATTTTTAGAAGTGCTAAACTTCCCCAGCATTATCTGCCATAAAGGGAATTTCTATATTAAGCTTTGCAGGCTCCCAAATTTACTTAAGCAGCATTGTAGATCAGCTGTGTATCTTGGCATGCCTTCCATTGCAACTCCCATCCCAGGAACAATTCTGTTTATAGGAGAGGATGCACCATTTCAAAACTGCTCCAAATGAGGAATTTCAACAAATGGTGTTTTGTGTGATGCTAAAAAACCCAGTGCTTTGGCTTGGGAGGAGGAAGGGCTGACAGATAGTGCCAGGTTTGGGGTTTTTTTAAGACAAGGTGTGATGCTTTTCGAAAACACGAAGACAGAATTAATTCTGCAGGGCTCTTTGCTGGGATCTACTGACAGCTTTGTGGTAAGAAATAACTGCAAAAATAACCTGAAGATGAGTCAGAGCCGGGGCTTTTTTTTTTTGTTTTAGCATATATATGAAAAAGGCTTTTCTTCTGAAAGATGCCCAGTGCTCAACCTTAGTTAATGCCAAATGGGTTTAAAATCGTATTTAAAAGTGTTTATTCCCAGGAAATGATTTGACAGTGCTTTCAAGGCAAAAAGTTACTTTTTATCCCACAAGTAAATGTTGAGTAGCCTACTTGGACACAGTGGTGGTTGAATTTTAAATGGCATTTCACTGTCCTGGCTCCTGGACAGCACTTGGAGTAGAATTTTGGTGTTTTTTTCCTAAAATGCAGAGTAGGTCCCTTCTTGAAAGCTGTTGTTGTTGAGGAGACTGCCTTTAAATCTTAAACTCGATCGTCTTGGAACTCTTTTCCAACCTTAATGATTCTGTGTTGCTTTCTTGGTATTTTGAAAAGATTTGGCCTCCCAGAACCAGGAGATCGAGTTGCTGATCCCGTTCCTGCGGTGATTCCCGGAGCAACCTTGGGCAGAGCCCTCGGCTCTTCTTACCTTGCTCCTCCCTCTGCAATGCAGGAATGTAAAGACACACCAACCTCCCATGAATCCGGGACTAAAATGGGGGGTTTGTTTAAAGATTTGCTCCGCTTGGAGGTGTTGTTTGCAGAATGCTGATGCCGATGGTCTGCCGGCAGCTGGCAGAGGCTCTGGGCTCTAATGGGATTGCGCTGCTTTTGGCCAACTTTGGGCCAAAGGCTTGAAAACCATTTTTCCTGGATCGTGGCAGTGAGGTCTGCCCTGTGTGTGCTTCTCAGAGCTGCTGTGATCAGAGACTGATCAGTGCTGCTCTTCTTCAGGCATGTCCTGGCAGGGCTTGGAATACTTTGGTTGAATCCCGGCGCGGCTGGAGGAGGTGGGAGTTGGGGGTGGCTGCAGCGGGACTTCTCACCAAGGTTCCTGACCCAGGGCTTCCCTCTGTGAAGGTGATGTTAAACAGAGCCTCTTTGGGCTCTCCCATTCTCACACCCACCCTCTTTCTTCCCTCTTTGCATCGGTGGAAGTTTAATTGTGGGAAAGCTGCGCTGAGGAGCTGCTTTGTACTTCACCCTCAAGGCCTCGATGACTTTAATCTTTCCCAGCGCCAAGCTCCGTCACCGTGGCCCTTTGCTGAGAAAGCATTTCCTACGGCTTCCCGGAGCTGCCTGTGGAGCCTGAGTGATCCCACTGTTCCCAGGGAGCATCTGTGTTTCCCAGAGGCTGGGAGGGCAGGGAACTCAGCTGCTCCCAAATTTCAGCACCAAACCCAGCGCTGGGAGCAGGGGCTTGAGTGGCACCTTCCCAGCGGTAGGAGGCTGTTGCTGTTGCTGAGTTGGATCTTTGCTCTGTAGATAGTCTGACGTGTTTGTAACCAACACTTTTTTTCTCCAGGTTAATGTTTTTAATTCTTGGCTGTACAGAGTTCAGGCCCGAGGACAGAGGGACGTAGGTCGAGGAGTGAGGTGGCAACACCGACTGTGGGTTGGGCACAGTCTCCTCAACCAGACAGGGATTAATACAAACATACATATTTTTAGCAATCAGAATGGATTATTTAGTTTCAGGGAAGAATTAAAAGGAGCCCAAGGCTGTCTGGAAATTCTGAGGGCACGCGGCTGCAGGGGAAGGTGGTTCTGGGGTGGGAGCAGTCTGGCCTTCTGAGCAACATCTCCATCTTTTCCATGATTCATTCCAACCTTCATCAAAGATCAGGTGTCAGACATCAGGACAAAATAACTGATGTAATATATTTATATATATTAATGTATGGCCTGTCACAGAGATGAAATGGCATGTTTGCCTTGGGGTAAATACATGGTAAATAGTACCTGGAGGCTGTGTCTTCAAAAACTTACTGGTCAGAGACTGAAATAAACTCTGCAAACAGGCTCTGTTAGCTGGCCAGCTAAAGGACACTGAGTGGCATTGCCTTCCCCTGACCTTTAAACATCATTTCGCTTCATTTCTTCAGGTTTGGGATTCCAGCCCAGCAGGAGATTGCTGAAGTCTCCTCTCTGGGCATGATAAGGCAGAAGGGGTTAAGGGAGGGAGGATGTCCTTGTTCCATTAGTCTGCAGTATTTATGATCTCTCCTCAGAGCAGTAAGTGCTGGTTTTATCTGTTGTGTACTTTTTGTGGCTGTTTGCTGCCTCCATGCAGCAAGTTTGGTCTTCCCCCCTCAGTGGACTGTTTAGTAAACTTCAGGGCGTGTGACAGGCACAAACCAAAGTTCTTGGGTGGCAAGTTCTCAGCGGCTTGGACGGGGGCCAGGAATGTCCTGGAGTCACATCCCGGCGAGCTTTGCTCTGCGGGGACCGGGGTGATGGGCACGGGGCAATGACACCGCCTGAGTCTGAGCTCTCTGCTCCCCTGCTGCATTTCTCCACCCCTGCTCTTCTATCCACGTTCCCAGTGGAAAGCTTTGTTGTGACACGAGGCTCTGTGTGGTTTGTGCGTGGGCTGAGCCCCTTCACTGCTCACCCGCGGTCGGCAGAACGCGGCGGTGACTCGTTACCTCTTGATCTCCTCATACAAACCAACCTCAGAGGTTGGGCTGGGTTTTCTGACATCTCCAACTTCAGGTTCAGCAACTCCTCTGAACCAGGAAAAAACCCTACTGTTTATTTCCACAGGTGTGAGAAGTGTTTTTTGCCTTGGGAACACCCTGGTGTGGGACACGTCCTGTGCAGGGAGCAGCTCCCTGCTGCTCACGTGGCCACTGAGGTCAGCGCTGGAATCAGCTCCAACAAGGAGTTGCTCACCCTGTGCCCAGACCTCTGGAATTTTCATCGTGGTTATTTCTGCCTGTGGCAGGGGATTGGAACAAGATGAGCTTTAAGGTCCCTTCCAACCCAAACCCTTCTGGGATCCTGTGATTTCTCCTCGGAATCTCCTCCTTTCTTCTGTGCAGAACAGCTGGTGGTGTTGGAGTTCTGTAGGAATGGGTTACTGCTCTTCTTTGTTAGGAACATGTGATTTGCTGTGCCTTTTTGACTTGCACAGCTGTAGAGAATAGGGGAAATGCTGGTTAAATACCTTTTTAGGTTCATGTCATATTTAGCAGCAGGTCAGAAATGTCAGCCTGTAATAATCCTGTGCATATATTATTTCAGTATATCATTTTCCATCCAGAAGTCAAAGTATTTCACAGGCAGAGATCCTTTCATCCACTACTGGAATGGAATACGATGCATTTTTTAAGCTTTTGTTTTAAGCAGTTGCCATCAGATTTCTCTGGGTCTTGACTGGCAGCAATCAGGTGCTTTTAATACTTTTTATTCCCAAAAAACTCACTGGTACATTCAGAATAAATTGGAGCGATTTTCTGGTGTTGTTTTCTCAGGTTGAAAAAAACCTAATTGGCATTTTTTCCCAAAAAACCTCTGAAGTATCCCGAGGATTTGTGCCTTCTGGCTAGAGCTGATCGTACAGCACGTGGTGTTCTGTGCAGGGAGATCATCCACGGTGATTTCACTGGGATCTGCAAAGGGAGGGACAAGGAAGAAAACAAGGGTTCCTGTTGCTTCCCTTCGGAGCTGGCTTTGGATTTCTTGCCCCCACTTGGGAATGTGCTGCTGACATGAGGCGTGAGAATAACCCGGGGATGGTGCTGTGGAAACCTGTCCTCAGTAGATCTTTCTAGGAGATAATCTTCACTCGGAGATTATTCCGACAGGGTGTTGAATCCCAGCTGAGCCACGCAGAGTTCCTGATTTCAGTTCATTTTGGCAGGGGAAAAAGTGATCGCTGCATATTTCTGTAAAAAAAAAACCAAACCTGGATTGTTTACCAGGTCTGGTGAAAAAGTTTTTGAAGGCAGCTATTAAAAAAAAAAAAAAAAATTAAAATCTTAATTTTTACTTTTTTCCCGGCTGATCTTTGGCGTGAAAAATGCAAAGGGTTTGAACCGATTTTAGGTGGAAGGGACCTTAAACCCATCCAGTGCCACCCCCTGCTATGGGCAGAGACACCTTCCATTATCCCAGGTTGCTCCAAGCCCCATCCAACCTGGTCTTGGACACTTCCAGGGCTGGGGCAGCCACAGCTTCTCTGAGTAACAACAGGTTGGTTTGTTTTGCCTTTTTTAACCTGTTTCTCAAGCTGCAGTTGCAGCTCAGCCCCTGCAGTGTGTCAGTGCCTCTCTCTGCTTTGCCCTCCACAACAGCCGCCGTGTTTCCAGCCATGTTTCCCGCCATGTTTCCCACTTTGCTTCCCTCTTTGTTTCCCGTGGGGAGTCCCCAGCCTGCAGCTGACTCATGGCTCTCGAATCAATGGGCAGAAGTGACAACTGTCCCACATTTGGAAATGGCAGAAGGGTGCAGGCAGGTTGTGAGATCTCTTGATTCAGCGCCGCTGCCATTGACGGAATCAGCGGGTCTCCTGTTCCATCGACGGGTTTGGAGTCTCCCTTTCATCTCCTTTTGTGGGAACAAAGGGAAGGCTGGCTTTGTGTTCTCTGCTCGGTGCTTTCATTTGTCAGACACAAACCCAGCGTAACTTCATCGTTACTGAGACCTGCCACCTGTAATTGCTCAAAAATGAGAGATTTCTGGGGAGTGGTTGTGGGATATCAGGATTGGAAATCTCATTTTTACAGTTAGAACTGAGAAAAGGAAAATTTCGGGTGCTAAATCAGCTGCAGGAGACTGAGAGCAGGAACTGGGTCCCTTCCAAATCAGGATATTCCGTGGTTCCATGAACCCAGGTGTATTTTGCATTTCAGCCCCATTGCTGGATTTGTGTGTGGTGAGTCTTTGGGACTCAGCCCATGTGGATAAAATTTAGACTGGATTACGAATCGATTTAATCTTGGTTAATGGAGAATAGATCCATAGATAAAACTGTAAGTTATGAACAGATTTTGTCTTGATTGATGGAAAACAGATACATAACTAGTGTAAGAACACACACATCCCTGTATACTCACAGGCAATTACAGAATGCAGATAAATATTTTAAAAGGCCTTGTAAAGAACGCCTATAATAGGTAAAGGACATGTGCAAGGGAAGGATTTCATGTCCTTGTTAAAATGGGATCAGGCTCCTTTATAACTCCGTTTTTCCATCTCATTTTGCCAGCATTAAACCAAAAATCTCTATTCTCAATCACTTTGATGCCGTGGAGTGAAACTGGTTTTAGGAGTATCTGGGCTGGACAAAAGAGCATCTGAGATCCTGGTTAAATGCTGAAATGATCCCACATGCCTAGGGGAAGAGCAGAGCAGGGAGCAGGCGCCGGGAGCCCCAAGCTGGGCTGTTGGAGGAGCCGCTTCCCGGTTCCCTCTCGGCGCCGCGTGTGTTGTGACAGCTCAGGAGATGAGTTTGTCGTGCTGGCATTCTGCTCCACTGAGTTTCCAGGGATGTGGAAGAGCAGGTTTCCCCATGTTGGGAAAAGGCCGTGTGCCAGAGCACGCTCTGGAGACAATCACCCCCGGTCTGAGGCTGGGAGCGGAAACACAAAGTGAAATTAGAAAGCTGGGTTTGCCCCATTTTCCCTCTGCCCCAGAACTTATTGGTACTTGAGATACTTTCAGGGAGGAGATTATGGAGCTGTTTGTTTATCCTGTTACATTCCCATGTTAAAATATCCTTAGCTCCTTCAGAAAGCTTTATGGACCAACTTTTGCCAGAAGAATTTTTAATAACTTATTTTCTCTGCTGGCAACGGGCGGCTGTTCTCAGGATGACTCCCAGGGAAAAGCAAAGCCATATTCTCATTTTAATATTCTGGGAAATGTCCTTGAGCAACTTTCGGGCTTCGGTTCTGTATATTTTTAAAGCTGAAAAAGGGTTGTGTTTTGCTGCTCGAGACTCCACATAATTCCCTGTCAGATGCTTTATTTTGATTGTGCTGTGAGCTAGAACTGGGTGACACGGCAGCTATAATTAACTCTTCCATCATCCTCCCATTCACAGAACATCAAACCTTTGACTTACTTTTGAATTATTATATCCATGTTTCTTCAATTGGAAAAGTGATGGGGGTTTCCCTGAAGAAAAAGGGGATTGTTCTTGCAGCCTTTTTTTTTTTTTTTTTAATCCCCTTTCTAAAAATAGTCAGGAAATAATGACTTTTTCTTTCCTGGAATGTCTCAGAGAGTCTTACTTTGCTTAGAGATGTGAATCCCTAAAACTTCCCGGGAAGGGGAATTTTCAACATAATCCTGGTTTCCCAAAGATGTGTGGAATTCAGACTCCTGTGTAGAATTTATCACCCTGTTACACTCCTGCTTCATCACTTGGATGTCTTAGGGTGTTACCCAAGATAATATTTTTTTCCCCAGTGGAATGCTGTGATTTTAAGAGTGTGTTCC
Organism: Myiozetetes cayanensis; assembly: GCF_022539395.1. Lineage (NCBI taxonomy): Eukaryota > Metazoa > Chordata > Aves > Passeriformes > Tyrannidae > Myiozetetes > Myiozetetes cayanensis. Next base: position 7,028,595 of record NW_026087499.1, on the reverse strand, counting down.
ATATTTTAAACATCCTCATAAAGAAAAAAACCTGTAAAGAGCCTTTTCCCCTTTTAAAGCAGTGTTAAAATAGAAATTCGGTGCTGCCTCTTGCTTGAGAGGTACAATCTCAGCACAGTGGAGTATTTTAAAGGCTGAACTCAGGAGCAGGGAGTTGGTTGTGATATTGAGCATCAAGGTGTGAGAAGGGAAAGTAAAAATGCACACGGGGCAGAGGCTTCCACAGCCCTGAAATCCTTATTTTAGCCTCCCCCAGGGGCTGGTGAACCACGTGGAGCTGCTGCCAGCTTGGGAATTATTTTCAGCTTCTCCCCACACACGTTCCCTGCCCTGTGTTTGTGTGTTTAAAGCAGTTTCTCTGTTCTTTGCCAGTTTATTTCCCAGCAGCAGGCGGTGGCTGATGTCACCCCTTGAGATTATTGGGGGGCCTGTTCACGAGGGGTTGGGTTTGTCCCCCCCCCTTCCAAAATGCTGGAGAGAAGAACTTGAATTTAGTGAGGATTTGAGGTGCTTTAGCAGAAAGGTGGAGGCAGAGGGAGTGGGATGAAGATGAGGGAATTGCTGCACGCTTCACTTTTAGTGATTAAATAATTCATTAATAAAGAGGGCACAAAAGGAGGGTGAACAGGTGAGGCAGCAATAAAGGCAGGTCACAAATTGAGCAGAAAAATGAGGCTGTGAAGGGGCAACTTGGTGGCAGGAGATTCATTGCTGGGAAACACAAGGGGGGGTGGGAAGGGAAATGCTATTTATTATCTAGGAAATGAGGAGTTGGGTGCTGCAGGGCGGGTGAAGGGCTCAACTTTTCACTCCATTCCTGGCATGGCTTTATTTTCTCTCCTCTCCCAAAGCATCACTGAACTTCCTCCTCCAGGAGGAGGAGAGTGTGGGAAAGGCACCGACGTGAGAAGCGACTGGATGGATGGGAGGGTTGTAACGAGGGTGAGACCGGGAGGAGAGTTTCTCATGTTTATTATTACATCTGCATTTTGGCCCTTTTTTGTTGTGTTTTATTTTGGTCTGGTGTGTTTTTATATCCCCATTGGATTGTTAGTGAGTATTCTGGGGCAGAGGTTTCCCTTCTGTGCCTCCAAATATATTGGGGACAGAGCCCAGGGGCTTTGGGAAGGTGCCACAGTGCTCATTACACCAAGAAGTTCGGGAAGAAAAGCAGGTTTTTTGAATACAAGAGCTCACAAAATCAAATCATGGAAATGCTTAGAAGCCTCAAATGGCTTCCCTGAGAAAAGAAATGGAAAAGTTAAGTGCTTTAATGGCCAAGAAGGTTTGTAAGAAGCCTATGAAATATTTAGCATAAGAAAAAGATAAACCTGCGTATCATTTTTCTAATATGCTGTGGAGAGGAACATAAAAATTCAATCAAGCAGCAAAATTTCAAGACTGACAGGGTTATTTTAGTACGTGGCACATCTCTCCCAACCCCCCTTCCAGCCTCGGAGCTGGAATTCCAGCCGGATTTTTGCGAAGGCTGCCGGTGCAATGGGGAACGAGAGTCCTGCGGGGTTATGTCACACACAAGTATTTTTAGTGCAGCTCTGAGCCCTTGTGCCTCGGGGAAGGAATGAACCACTGAAGCAGGATGACGTGTCCCCACTGGGCAGATTTAATAACATCATTCCCTGTGTTTGGGCCTCTCCTCGAAGCGTCCAGCGCTCCGTGCCGGCACGAGCCGGTTGGATCGGCTCCCTCTGGGATCCAGCGTGCAAATTCCCCCTCTCCGGCAATCATCGTTCAGAAAAGGCGTTCTCGGGGCTGGATCTTCATCCCCCGAAGTTGGAGGTTGAGGCCGAGCCTGGGAATGGTGTTTGCTGATTCGTAGAGAAGCCCAGAGTGGGTTGAGTTGGAGGGGACCTCAAAGATCATCTCATTCCAAGTTCTGCCGTAGGACATGAACGTCCACACCTACCCAGGCCATTCCTGAGCAGCTGACCAAAAAACTCACCACGATTTTCACACATGAGGTCTTTTCAGAATACAGGTCCTTTAGGGAAAGATGCCTGAGAGCACAATCATAAGCACAATAATATTTCTTTTCTGTCTGTCAGAGCTCTGGGATGGATTTTGAGGCTCCATCAGCCCTGTGCCTCCTCTCTGTATTTCTCCACTCTTCCCACCCAGCTCCCGAGCTGGTCCGACATCGTGTTACACTTCATTAAATCTCCACCATTGTCATGGCTTGTAACAGGATCTCACTGACATTTTACCCATATCCTGCTCCCCTGCCTGTCTCCTCTCAAGGCTTTGGAGGAGAATATTTGTAGAAAGACTCTGAATTCCTGTGGAAAAGCAGGCTGTGGTGCAGGAGTCGGGCACAGGAGGGAGGTTGTAGCCGAGCAGAAGCTCTGCCGTTTTGCATTGTAAATCAAATCCCAGTTTCCTCGGTCACTTTTCCCCTCGGTTGGACTCACGTGTGGTTCCCTCCGTGCCCTTCCCAGCAGTGACTCCAGCAGCAGCTCCAGCGACGAGTCCCCGGCGCGGTCGGTGCAGTCCACGGCCGTCCCCGCGCCCGCCTCCCAGCTGCTGCCGTCGCTGGAGAAGGATGAGCCCCGCAAAAGTTTTGGGATCAAGGTTCAAAATCTTCCAGTGCGCTCAACAGGTACATGCACTCTGGGACAAGGGGAGAAAAGGGCTGGCTGAACAACCCACAGTGAGTTGAGTGACCTGTCGTGACACGGCAGCCACGTGGTGCCTGCGAGGACGGGATTCTCCTCCCGCTGCTGCTGCCTCGGTTCTTGTGTGACAGTGGGAAAATTGCTTAATTAGTGACCATCTGTGAGGAGTCCTGCTGGTCCCAGCTCCGAGTCTTGGGCACTTGGGCATTCCCAGCTCCTGGAGCCGGTGCTTTCAAACAGCAGTGGGGGTTCCCCGGGGGAAAAAAAATGAAGCATCTCCATTTTTTCATTTAAAACTTGGATTGTTTATTCTCACCTTGTTTTAATTTCTTTTTTAATGCAAAAACTTCAAGGGTTTTTGTTGAAGTTTGGGTGCTTTTAAACACCCCTGAACATATTTATAAAGGCAGTGGATATTGCCTGGAAAATAATGCTGGAAACCTGTGCTGAGAACAGGAGAGATCCCACAGGAAAAACCAACCTGGGATCAGTTGTGAAACAGTTGTAAGAGGATTCATGGATGCAAAAGCACTGGCTGAATTAAAATACCCTGTTAACCGTGGGAGCAGCACACCTCACTGGTGATATTCTTCCTGTGGGTTTTATTCCTGTCCTGTTCCTTAGAAGGACACGAGGTCGTTATCCCACAGATCCCAGACTGTGTAGGCCTGAGTCAGATTCTGCAAAATCTGATGGCTCTGCCTGGTTGTATTTCTGAATTGACTGAGCTGAATGCTGTGTGACTCCAGTCTCCATTCCAGATGCCTGATCCCAGCTTTGGAAACCTGCTGGACTCAGTATCCCTATGGGATTACTGATGAAGTATCACTGTTTATTTATAACCTCTTCACCTACATCTGGGTGTCTCTTAGGAGCAGTAACCATCCACCACCAGCTTCAATGGTGTAAAACCTTGTGTGTGTACTGGGTTTAAAAATCCAGGCAAAGCAAAAGGTTAGGCAGAAACTTGGGACATTGGCAAAATTAACCCCCCAAATTAAAAGAGGGTGAGCACCAAGGTAAACAGGGTGAGGTCGCATTTCAGAAGGACAGTCGTAGTCTTCATGTCTGTTATGGTACTATTAAGCTGGTAAAGATTGGAGTACTAATGTCTCTTTGCTGGTTTAGATACAAGCCTTAAAGATGGACTTTTCCACGAATTCAAGAAGTACGGGAAGGTGACATCGGTGCAGATCCACGGCGCGTCCGAGGAGCGGTATGGCCTGGTGTTCTTCCGACAGCAGGAGGACCAGGAGAAAGCACTAAATGCCTCCAAAGGAAAGCTTTTCTTTGGCATGCAGATTGAAGTCACGGCCTGGATAGGACCAGGTAAGTCCATGCCCTTCTCCCATGGGATGTGGGACCGCTCTGGGCACGTTCTGCTGTGAGGAGGCAGCGTAGGAGTGGGAGACGCGTCTTAGAGAAAGCGGGAAATACACCAGAATAAATCCAGAGCGAGAGTTCTGATTGCTAAATTCAGATGCTCTTAGGGAGAGAGTTCCAGTCCTGAACCTCAGAGGAGGAAACCTGCCATGCTCCCAGACACTGGGATCTGCTGGAAGGAGCAATCTCCCCACCATGTCCTGGGGGAGCAGAAGCCAGTGGGTGGTGTAAGCACAGCACTGAGTCCTCCCAGCCTCGTTGTGTCTGCCTTTAATGGAAACAGCCAACGATGGCAGCACAGCCCATGTGACTGAGCAGGCAGAGCTGCAGCCCTGAGCACGTGGTGAAGTTCTCAGTCTGCACTTCAATGGCTTCTTTAAAAATTGATTCATGAAAACAAACTCCTGCCACGTGCTGTTCCCCACACTGAAACCTTACTGGAAATCATGCAATAAAACATGTTAAAAGAGTAAATTTCCAGAGGAACAGTTGGAGGATGAAGCTCTCTTTCAGGGGGAATATAGAGATTTGAAATCACAGAAGTCAGAAGTGAAATCCTGGGTATTTTTGTCCAAGGCAGTGGTTACTCTCATTCAGATCAGAAAGGAGATTTGAGCAAACGAGATGAACCGAACCCACATGAAAAGCACCTCCGGGCATTACAAATGTCTTGCTCTCTTCTATTACAGAAACAGAAAGCGAGAATGAGTTTCGTCCTTTGGATGAAAGGATAGATGAGTTTCACCCAAAAGCGACGAGAACTCTGTTCATTGGCAACCTGGAGAAAACAACCACCTACCACGACCTTCGCAACATCTTCCAGCGCTTCGGGGGAATAGTGGTACGTGGATTGTGCCTGGGTGGGGTGGCACTGCCCCTCGTCCTGCACAGACCCATGAGGTGCTAAGAAAGGTGGTAATCATGGTGTCAAAGATTATTCAGTCTTCCTGTAACAATCTGAGTCATTCTTTCTGCTGGCACGTACCTGAAGGCTTTTCTTTGCATTTGGAGTTCAGCACATGTTCACTGAGGGGTAACGACACAGGCTGGGTCGAGCAGCACCGGGCAAGGCACTGCTCCATCCTGCTCATTCCACCCTCCACACTCCCCAAGGCAGCCTTCACATCCTGCCCTCATGAAATTTGGAGTGGCAGGACAAGGGAATGGCTTCCCACTGCCGGAGGGCAGGGATAGATGGGATCCTGGCTGTGAGGGTGGGCAGGCCCTGGCTCAGGGTGCCCAGAGAAGCTGTGGCTGCCCCTGGATCCCTGGAAGTGTCCAAGGCCAGGTTGGACAGGGTCTTGGAGCAACCTGGGCTAGTGGGAGGTGTCCCTGCCCATGGCAGGGAGTGGAATGAGCTGGGCTTTAAAGGTCCCTTCCCACCCAAACCATGCTGAGGTTCCTTCTGTGATTCCTATTGAATTTGGGCCTCAGCAGTGATAGTCCACGTTCTCCCTGGAAGCTGTGGCTGCTTGTGAATGAGCTGTGCCTTGTTCACTCTGCTCTGAAGGGTTGTTGTAACCACTGAGGGATCAGTCACACACACTAGGATCCCCAGTCCTGCTCCCCCCTCCACAAAAGAAGGGGAGTTGTGCTTCCATAAACAATGTGGACAGATATAAACCCCTCCTGCTATGATGTCTGGCAGCCCTTGTGCATCCAGCCTGCACTGTATCCTTGACATCAGTGCTGATTTATGAATTCCTGCCGTGTCTGTGTCTTAAACCCTTTGCCAGTGTAACAGCAACAGAGCTCTCCTGATAAAGATGCTTATCAGTGGTAGTGTAAATTGGCTTTTGTGTGCCATGCTGCTGCCCTGTCAGCATTATTAATGGCTCAGAATTGGGCAACAGCACTGCCTTGGAGCTTCCAGGAAAGCTTGGAAGCTCAGGTGCAGAAGGGACCAGCTTTATAACCTTTTGGAGGGGTAATGAACACAATAATGGTATTTTATTTGCCTGTCAGAAGGAATTGCTTGCCCAGGGTAAGTGGTCAGGTATAATTTGCCGTGGCTGCAGTTGTGCTACTTCAGACACTTGGAAGTGTAGCTTCCTATTAGTATTCCACTTAAATCATTAGGCTGGGGCTGTAGGAATTTAATAGTTTTGTAAATCTCCCTGTTTAGTTCTGTTTTCCCAGATAAAGAGCTCTTGGGTGAGACCATATCAAACTGCTACCTTGTCCCTAAATTTATTAGCCATGAAATTAGGCTGTCCTGGATGCTGGAACATTTGTGCTCAGATCTGTGTGCAGCTCACAAACGCAGCTCCTGCTATTCCAGCAAATAAAGCCAAACCCTCCACCTCCTTTTTTCACCTCAGAATGAATCATGATACCATGAATTTGTTCAGAGGCTTTGAGTACATTTCCAGTGCTAGTGCTGAGCTTGTTTATTAACCAAATGTCAGCTTCAAGCTTGCTGGGTTTTTTTAAAATCAAGGAGAATCAGCTTTTACTGGGCTTTGGGAGCCTCTGGCTGCACTGGTGGATGGGCCCAGGGTGGATTGGGATCACACAGCAGCATGGATGGAAGTTGAGGATCTTCTTTGCCTTTGCCACGAACCAGTGTGGTTCAAAGGATGAGTCCAGCATCACTTTGTGTTTCTAGGAACAGGCTGGATCATGTTTATTTGGAAAAGCCCTGCTTGGCTCAGAGATGAGGATTGGAGCAGGTTGTTTTCTCTTGAGCCTTTGCGAGCGAAAATTAATCTGTATTTCTTTGATCCTGAATTGCCTCTTCTTGATACAGAATTAACAGCCTAAAGCTGCTGTTTGTTCATCAGGTCAGGTTTAGTTCTGCGGGCTTGGATTTTAAATCTGCCTGATGAAGAGCTTTCCCTGCCTCAGTAAGGATTTAGTTTTGAGATGCAGCAGAACAGTGAAGTTCTAACTGTCTACTATTGTTTAAATCCTCTGTCTGAAGAAAGTATTAATTAAAGAGCTTTTCATGCCACGTGTCTCTCCGAAAAAAAAAGCCCTCTGGGATGGGATTGCCGGTGCTGACTGGGGGTTGCTGTGTTTTGTGTTTGTCCCCAGGACATCGACATTAAGAAGGTGAACGGGGTCCCTCAGTACGCCTTCCTGCAGTACTGTGACATTGCCAGTGTGTGCAAAGCCATTAAGAAGATGGATGGGGAGTACCTTGGAAATAACCGGCTCAAGGTAAAGAAATCCTCCCGTGGACTGTGCCCTTGTTCCTCCCCTTCACGGCCGCGCTCTGTGGCACGAGGGGCAGTGGAAGTGGCGTGGTCTTTAATGTGACATCAGAGCAGAGCGTGACTCTTCCAGCCACCCCCTAATGGGGCTCAATCAGCGTCGTGCTCAGCACGAAGCCCTGGGATGGAGCACGCGGGGACTGCCGCTCCCTGAGAACCCGCCCCGCTCCCCACGACACACACAGGCTGTGGGGCCCCAGAGCTGTCAACCTGTCACTTCCCAGACGTTCAAACCCTACCAGACATTCAAACCCTACAAGAACCAAATGTTGTCAAACACTGCGTTTGTTTAAACATGCAGAATTATTTTCATTAATTGCTCTTCGATTTTTGTCTCGCACCTGCGCGAGACGCTAATTTTAGAAAATCCACACAAACAACAGCTTTCCCCAAATAGCTCCTTAATTAGGGCAGGCTCTGCTCGGGGAGTTTAACCCTTGTACTGATGGAAGTTTTGCCCTCTTGTGTCCAGCTGGGTTTTGGGAAGAGCATGCCTACGAACTGCGTGTGGCTGGACGGGCTCTCCACCACCGTCACGGATCAGTACCTGACCCGACACTTCTGCCGGTACGGGCCCGTGGTGAAGGTACGTGCCAGGCTCTGCCGTGTGCTCTGCACTTGTTACTGTCTGCCTTTCTTCCCATCCTGTCCTTTCAGCCCCCACTGTCCAGGGCTTTCTAGCTAAGGAAGCAAAATTCCCTCTGGGGTGGAATTTGGCTGCCGTGGAGCAGTCGCTTCTGGGGTTTGAGAGCAGCCAGGAATAAGTACTTTGAGCCGAGATACAGAGTATTGGAAACCATTCGTTGCTCTTGTGCAGTACGGTCTCTCCCCAGCAAAATTCCTTAAATGTTAGTTGGAACAGCAGTCTAATTATGTAGTTGCTCATATTTGCTGATTACATAATTAGACATAACTATATTTTTTTTCATCAGACCAAAAAAATGAGTTTTTAAAAGCAGTTCAACAGACCGGAAAAATTGCTTTTTAAAAGCAATTCATCAGACCAAAGAGAATGACTTTTTAAAAACCAGTCAGGACAGTCATGTTGGAAAGAGCACATGAAAGAAGAGAGAAAGTCAGCAATGGTGCAACACATGCCCCGCTGGGGACAGTGCAAGTGATTTATCACGTGCTTAAACTTGAGCCTGGGAGTTGTCCCGTGTATTTTTATTGGACATGGATGTGCTTAAAATTAAGCAGCGTGTGTGAATCTTCTCAAGATCAAGGTCTTGCCTCCCCAAAGGGTTTTTGTGGGTTTGTGTTGCAGCTTTGACTTTCTTTATTGTAGCTGTTGTCGCTTGAATCATAAATTTATGCTGCCAAAGGAAGGGAATATTTGGAAATTGGGTGTTTAGGAAGTGGCAAGTGGTACTGCAGACCGATGAAAAAACTTTAATCCCACTTTGGGATTAAATGTTCCCTTTACCTTTTTTCCCCCCTAAAACACATGGAGAATTTTTCCAAAAAAATCTGAAAACACCCAAAGAGAAACTACAAAACTCAGTCACTAAAGAAAAAGCGTTAAAAGTAAAACACAGAAAAACAAAATAAAGGCATAATATACCTCAAGCCACAATATCCACAATTCAAAGCAGTCCCGTGTCCTTCGATTGTCTCTTCATTCCAATACGCCTCATCAGAAAAGCCTGGAAATTCACCTTGCTAAAAATTATTTCTTTCCTGGTATCCTCATGACTTAGGATTTTGTTGGGACTGACATTAAGTCCTGTGGATGAGGCTCTTATTTGGTTTTTGTTTTGTTTTTTTGTTTTTTACAGGTGGTGTTTGACCGCTTAAAAGGCATGGCCCTGGTTCTCTACAATGAGATTGAATATGCACAAGCAGCTGTAAAAGAGACCAAGGGGAGGAAAATCGGTGGGAATAAAATTAAGGTGTGCAGAATGACCTCCAAAGCAAAGCAAAAGAGGCAAAAAAAAAAAAAAAAAGAAATTGCATTTAGGCCTCCCCCCCCGTAAACACTGACATTGCAAACTCAGGGAATTCTTAGCGGGACACACGTCCCAGATACCAAAAGCTTAAATTGTATTTTATACTCAGCTTATCGAGATGTCAGGGAACCTTGAAGTGTCACTTAGAGAGCCTTTTCCAGTATTCTGCCGTTTGTTTCGCTGAACTTGTCTCTCTGAGCTCCTGAGTGTTGGTGTCTGTGTCCCTGCCTCGTTTACCCCAATCCAAGGCAACCTCTTCTGGCTGTTTTTGTGTTGAGAAAGGGGAATCTGAGGGGGTGAGTTCCTCCAGGATAACACAGCTCCATGCTGATCTCCAGGCTCTGGGCCTGGCTGTGGTTGTGGGGTACAGCAACCCAAACATGCAGTCATGGCGTGGTTTGGGTTGGAAGGGACCTCGAAGGTCATCTGGTCCTTCCTTGCAACAGATTTTTAAAAACAACTGAAAACACCACTTGAAAAAAATAGTCAGAAAATACTTTTTTCCTGGAGCAACAGTTGACATTTACAAGGATATCTTGGATTTGGGTGAACATGGTGATACCTGTTCCGACTGTCCCATCAGTGCCACTAACTGGGCATGGGAGGTGTCAGCCAACCCTCTTAGTTACCTTCCTCCTCCTCCTTTCTCCTCTGCTAAAGAGTGCCACTGATGTCACACATGAACTCAGTTATTAAATCCACACCTCACCCAGGGTTGGGAGTTGGATATCCTGGAGTTCCTGAGCCTGGGGGTTGGATATCAGTCACCTTTAGATGCAGGAAAACATGTGATCAGTTAAAAGTTTCCTCCCTTGTGTGGGTCTTGCTGCTTAAAAGACTCTGGAATAAGCAACACCCTCAACGTGTCTGGGCTGCACTGCTGGGGTTACACACAGGACTGGGCTGGTTTGAAAAATAACAGGAGCTGGAATGTTAAAAACATTGCAGTATGGGACATACACATAGCTAAATCCATTCTAATCCTTCATTTTTTGCATTGCCTATCCCATATGCTTCTTAATATTGTCATCCTTGGTTATAAGCCACCAATTCTTGGAGTGGCTGGAACAGGGAGCTGCAGTTCAGGAGACTTGCTCCGTTGCCTGCTCTATAACCCTGGAAAAACACTGTGGAGCCTGGAATAGATTCGTAATCCCGACCTGCTGTAGCAGTACCTGGAGATAAAAGGGACTTTGGAACTGTCCTGGCATTAAAAACATCAATACCACGATAATAACGTGTATTTTTCCTGCTGCTTTGCTGAGCAGAAGCCACAACAACAGAGGGAGGAGGTGGTTACCCAGCTCCACTGAGCTGAGAGAAATCTTTATTCCTGGGGATGTGCAGGGCCAGAACTGAAGAAGTCTTTGACTTTTTTATTAAACATTACCCCCATTTTCAGTTCTGCTCCCCCCCTCAGCCTGCTGCAGGCAGGGAAGTGTTGGCAGAACGGGATGTTCCTGTGGCTGAACGTGGTTTCCCCTTTATTTTTCAGGTGGACTTTGCAAATCGGGAGAGCCAGTTGGCATTTTATCATTCCATGGAGAAAACGGGTCAAGATATCAGAGACTTCTATGAGATGCTGGCAGAAAGGAGGCATGTATCAATATCTATATTAATTTTTTTTATTTTTCCAGCATCGTCTTACACAATTTTCTTACAGTCATCATCATCAAACATCTTTTTTCTTCTTCAGGCCATGATTCTTAAACAAGCACTCGGTTTTGTTCCTTTAACCTTATTTTTTTAAGTTTTCCAAACAGCAGTTCAGCATTTTTAGATGTTTTTTTACCTTTTCACTGTTTTTTTTAAAAGAAATTTAAGTCAGGCCTAAACTGGGCAGATTAAGGCAGGCAGGATCTCACACATCCGAGTGTAACTGGTTACTGGAATTCCCCCTGAGCTGGAGGTTTCAGCTGTCTGTGTGATCCATATTTTAGTATCCGGTTTCTGTGGTGGGTCACCAGGACACAGCTGGGAGTCGTTCATCACGTCTGAGGAATGCAGAGAGCAGCTTATCTGCACCAGAGCAACGTGTGTGTTGGTGGGTGTAAATATAGTCTGATAAACTCCTGCTGCTCAGCCCTTGAGCACAGAGGAAAATCTGATCCTCCACCTCCCCCTTTTCAGCAGATTAATTTGTTAACTTGAGAAAAAGAAGAAAATAGGAGCGATGCTGTATTTCTGGTTGGTTTTTTGACCTGAAAGGTGTGTCCTGTGTTGCTGCCCCTTGGCAGCAGCTGGAACCAGAGTGCACATCCTACTCATCTTACCCCTGCACAGAAACACTCCACATTTTGGGCTTTTCTCCTCCACTGACTAAAAAGCCACCCATGTTTGTTGCCTTCGTTGTCAGGGCTCTGCTTTGGCCAGGAGTGAGCCCAGTGTGACGCTGGTTGTACCTGAGAGCTGGATAAATCCACTTTTATTTGCAGCAAAATAGATTGGTGTGACAGAGTGCAAAATGACCAGATTTAAGAGCGAGAGAGGGTTGGAAATTTGGGATTTGCATAATAGAAATGCAAGTGTGCCTTCCCCAGGCCTTGCCAGATGTACCAGCAGTGAGCATGTCCTTGGAACAATATGGAATTCGGACAAGGGAAGTGTGTTGTTGGGTGGTTTTTAGCAGACAGGAGTCAGGTGGGCTCACAATCCCGAGCAGAACGGATTTCTGGTGCTTGGGTGCACATTGGTCTGTTTTTTCCTTTTCTGTGGCTCTGCTCACACGGTCACTGCGAGATCCTTGGGAATACAGTCACGCAGCAATGGAGTGAGCTCTGCAGTGACTCCTGTAATTCTGCAGCTTCTGCTGCCCCTCCAAGCTCCTCCCAACAGTGATGCCGAGATCTGCACAAACCTCCTCTCAGGGTTGTGGTTAAATAGGACCCAAACAGAGAAAAAAGCATGAAAAACCAAAGGAAATCCCTGAGTAATGTTTTTAGCTTCACAGCTGCCTTTCACAACATCCCACTTCTCCTGCAGGGTGAGGTTTTTTGTCTTCCATGTTTTGTTTCTTTTTCTATTTTGTACGTTTCGTAAAAGGTGGAAGCTGCCAGCTTTTAACATAAAACATAAACTGTGAAGCCAAATATGTGGGATCACAGAATCATGGCATAATTAAGGTTGCAAAAGACCTCCAAGTTAATTGAGTCCAAGCTGTGCCCAATGCCCACCTTGTCCCCCAGCCCAGAGCGCTGAGTGCCACGGCCAGGCCTTCCTTGGGCACCTCTGGAGGGGGGGACTCCAAACCTCCCTGGGCAGCCCCTGCCAATGTTTAATCACCCTTTCCATGAAGAAATTCCTCCTGATGTCCAACCTGAATCTCCCCTGGCACAGCTTGAGGCCGTTTCCTCTTGTCCTGTCACTCATTGCCTGAGAGCAGAGCCCGACCCACTCTGTGCAAACCACTCTGTAATGGTGGGGGTTTGGAGCTCCAGCTTTGTGCCACCTCCCTGCCATGTTTAGTGTTATAAATGACTTATTTTTGCCCTTTGAAGGTATTGAGATAACGACATTAATTGCTTGACTTACTTTGCTGAATGAATTCACCTGATCTCGTAAACAACCTGATATTTGTTGACTTGGGTTTACTGTAAATAGGCTATGCCAGTAAGTCACATGCAACCCAAGAGCTAATTTTGGAATTAAGGGATCACTTACAGGGCTTAGGGTTTTTAAAGAAATCTTACTGCCACTTTACTGCTTAGTAACAGAGAGATTCCACCCTTGAATTTTGATTTGCCCCATGTTTTCAGAGGTAGATCTCAGGTTCTGAAGACAGGGTGTCTTCACCCTGCCAGACCATGCATGGCTTAGTTTTACCATTATTTCATGCAAGGTTTGAATTTGACAAAAATAAAGGAGTGAGGGTGGTGAAACAATACTTGGGAGAGCTGTTACGAAATGACCAATAAACTGCATTTGCTGTTTGGTAAGTTAACAAGGTGTTAAGTCCACTGTGCAGGGGAGGGTGGACAAGGAGAAAGCAGTTGGTGAGGAAGGGAAAGCTAGAAAAAATAGAAAAGGAGGAAACCAAGTCATTGCTAAATCTCTGTGTGCAGCTGCCTTGATGCACCTAGGAGAAAAGATCCTAAAATGATTCCCTCACATGTGGCCGTGACACTTGAGGACATGATTGGATGGTGAACGTGGTGGCAGTGCTGGTGGGTTGACAGTTGGACTCGATGACCTTAAAACTCTTTTCTAACCTTAATGATTCCATGATCTTTAAGGTCCCTTCCAACCCAAACCGCTCTCTCACCTGGGAAGGGTGGTGGTAACACAGGACATTGGTTGAGGAGGAGAACTGGAACCCGTTTATTTTTGTGTTTAGCAGGGACGAACGAAGAGGATCCTACGAGTACGCCCCTGATCGTACTTACTATGAGACTGTTCGAACCCCGGGGACGTATCCCGAAGATCCTCGGCGAGAATACCCAGCCCGGGGCAGGGAATTCTACGCCGAGTGGGATCCCTACCAGGGAGACTACTATGACCCACGATACTACGACGACCCGCGCGAGTACAGGGATTACCGGGGCGATCCCTACGAGCAGGACATCAGGGAGTACAGTTACAGGCAACGGGAGAGAGAGAGGGAGAGGGAACGGTTCGAATCCGATCGGGACAGAGACCACGAGCGGAGACCGATCGAGCGGAGCCAGAGCCCAACGCACTCGCGGCGCCCACAGAGCCCCGGAGCGTCCCCCTCGCAGTCGGAGCGGTTGCAGAGCGACTCGGAGAGGAGGATTTACAGCAGGTCGTCGGATCGCAGCGGCAGCTGCAGCTCCCTGTCCCCTCCACGCTACGACAAGCTCGACAAGGCCCCCCGCGTGGAACGGTACACAAAAAACGAGAAGGCGGAGAAGGAGCGCGTGTTCGAGCAGGAGAGGGTGGACAAGGAGAAGCGCTTGGTGAGGAAGGAAAAACCAGAGAAAATTGAGAAGGAGAAAATGGATAAGCAAAAACGAAAAGCGAAAATCCATTCACCCAGCTCGCAGTCCTCGGAAACGGATCAGGAGAATGAGAGAGAACCCAGCCCGGAAAAACTGAAGGGCAACAGCAAACAAAGCAAAGAGAGGGGTGACAAAGAAGGGACAGCGAAAAACCGCCTGGAACTGATGCCCTGCGTTGTGCTGACCCGCGTGAAGGAAAAGGAAGGAAAGGTTATCGATCAGCCCACGCTGGAGAAACTGAGAGCAAAGCTTGATAATGACACTCTGAAATCCCCGCTGCTTGAACAGAAAACCCAGACATCCCAGGCTGAGCAAGCCAAGTTGGAGCAGTCTAAACTGGAACCCGTCAGAACCAAGGTACAGAAAGAGAAAGCCCTCGCCAGCCACATCGAAGTGGTGGATAAGGAGGGGAAAATGAAACCCAAAAAGCACTTGAAGACAGAACAAACCTCTGAGGGGGCCAACGCGGTTGATTTAGACAAGCTGGAGGCTCGTAAAAGGCGTTTTGCCGATGCGAATCCAAAGCCTGACAGGCAAAAACTGGATGTAAAGCGGAGCAGCCAGGATGAGGAGGATGCACGCGTGGTCTTGAAAAAGCAGCTTGATGCAACAGCGTCGTCCAGAGAAGCGCCGATGTTAAGGGAAGGAGAGTTGGAGAGGAAACCCCTGAGGAAGGAGATGCTTAAAAGGGAATCTAAAAAGCTCAAACTGGAAAGACTTATTCCTGTTACTAGTCCCAAAGAAATTCAGGACACTCTTAATGTCGGTGGGATTGGCATGCGTCCCACCCTGGATCTGCAGGCGAGGCTGATGGAGACACCCGATGAATCCGTGGAAGTTCAGGAACTCTCTACTAAGAAACTGAACCCGGTGAAACCCCAGCATAAACAGGTCCAGCTACTGGATGAGCAGGGAACGGAGAGAGAGGACACAAGGAAGAATTATTCTGGTCTTCCCGAAGAAACACCAGACCATAAACTTGGCCAAGAGAAACCTCAATCAGCTGACACAGAGGAGAAAATTGGCATTGACATCGACCACACGCAGAGCTACCGGAAACAAATGGAGCAAAGTCGCAGGTTGAAACAGCAGCTGGAAATGGAGATCGCAAAGTCGGAGAAGTTCGGCAGCCCAAAGAAAGATGTGGATGAATATGAAAGGCGGAGCCTGGTCCACGAGGTAGGAAAACCTCCACAGGACGTCACCGATGACTCTCCACCAAGTAAAAAGAAAAAGACTGACCAGTTTGACTTTGAAATTAGCACTAAAAGAGAAAGGAACTACAGAAGTTCTCGTCAGGTGAGTGAGGACTCGGAAAGGATGTCCTGTTCCCCGAGCATCAGACACTTCCCGTTCCATGAGGATGACGACACACTCGATTCTCCAAGGCTAATGCCATTAAAGGAAACCAAAGAGTCACCTAAAATAGAAGAAAAGGGTCTTTCATACTCAAACATGACTGTGAGGGAAGACTCGCTGAAATTCAATCCTTATGATTCCAGCAGAAGGGAGCAGATGGCAGAAATGGCTAAAATAAAACTCTCCGTGCTGAGTTCTGAGGAAGACTCAAGCAGGTGGGAAACCCAGGTGAAGCAGGAGCCTGGGAGAGTCGACATCAGCTTTCCAAGCAGCATCGTCAAAAGAGACAGCATCCGGAAACGGTCTGTCCGGGACCTGGAGCCTGGGGAGGTGCCTTCGGATTCGGATGACGACGGCGAAAACAAACCCCATTCCCCGAAAACCTCGTCCTTGTTAGAGAGTTCCAGGTTGTCTTTTTTATTAAGGGACAGAGAGGAGAAGTTACGTGAAAGAGAGGAAAGACTGTCCAGTTCCTTAGAAAGAAACAAATTCTACTCTTTTGCGTTGGACAAGACAATCACACCCGACACAAAGGCCTTGCTCGAAAGAGCTAAATCCCTCTCTTCATCCCGAGAGGAAAACTGGTCCTTTCTTGACTGGGATTCAAGGTTTGCTAGTTTTAGAAACAATAAAGACAAAGAGAAGGTTGACTCGGCTCCGAGACCTATTCCATCTTGGTACATGAAAAAGAAAAAAATCAGAACAGATTCCGAAGGCGGAAAACTGGATGATAAGAAAGAAGATCATAAAGAGGAGGAACAAGAGCGGCAGGAACTGTTCGCGTCTCGGTTTTTGCACAGTTCAATCTTTGAGCAGGACTCCAAGCGCCTGCAGCATTTAGAGAGGAAAGATGACGATCTGGACTTCATCTCGGGCAGGTTGTACGGGAGACAGTCCTCCTCCGACGGGACGAACAGCGCGGTTGATTTGGTGCAGGAGCCTGTGGTTCTCTTCCACAGCAGGTTTGTTGAGCTGACGCGGATGCAGCAGAAAGAAAAGGAGAAGGATCAGAAACCAAAAGAAGTGGAAAAACAGGAAGATAAAGAAAACCGTCCAAAAACCCCAGAAACGGTTCCTGATAGTAAAGAACCAGAACACAAAACTTCCTCAGTCGGTCCCTCATCGGTCACTGTGCTGCCACAGGAACCAGCTCCCATCGCTCCTGAGAAGGTAGCGAGCGAAAAGGTCCTGATGGAACCAGCTGCTGTCAAAGAAGAGAAACCTTCTGAACCTGCTGCTGCAATAGAGGAACAAAAACCTTTTCCTGAACTCGCTGCTCCTGTCAAAATGGAACCTCCTGAGCAAACGGAACCTCCACTGGTTGTAGAAGCGAGTAAAGACGTCGTTGCTACGACCCTGGCGCCGGAGGAAGATTCTGTGGCAACAGAGCATCCTTCCTACTTGGACACCAAACCTCCTACTCCTGGGGCTTCATTTTCTGATGCAGACATCAGCGTAGATCCAGAACCTGAGACTGCCCAACTGCTTCCTCCTCCACCCAAGCTAGTTCAGAAGTCAGATGAGGCTGCAGAACCTAAAGAGGAAAATCCTCCACCTTCTGCCAACGCTGATGCTGGCATGACTCAAAAAGTGGAGGCAGCTGCTGAGGTCCTGCCACCCGTTTCCGACAATGATATGGAAGTAGAACCTCCAGTGGTTGTAAAAGATAAGAAATCCTACAAGAGTAAACGCTCCAAGACTCCCGTGCAGTCGGCTGCAGCCAGTGTCACGGAAAAGCCCGCCACGAGAAAGAGCGAAAGAATTGACCGGGAAAAGCTGAAAAGGTCAAGCTCTCCTCGTGGGGAGACCCAGAAACTTTCCGAGTTGAAAGTAGAGGCAGAGAAGGTTTCGAGGAATGCTGCTAAATCCCCGAGTTCTGCTGCAGAGCCAGAAAATGTGGAGCCGAGCCTGCCGATAGGCCGGACCAGGCGCAGAAATGTGAGGTCAGTCTATGCTACCACAGGGGACAATGAAGGCCCATCTCCGGTGAAGGACTCCATGGAGGTCACTAGATCCACCAGGAAGAGAGGGGAAAAGGAACCACAGGAAACAGTAACAACTGTTCCCACGACCCCGAGGAGGGGAAGACCTCCCAAAACCCGCCGTAAGCCGGAGGAGGACATCTCTCCAATAAAGACTGAACCGGTACAGCAAGAGGTGGAGGAGGCTGAGACTAAAGATGCCATGGAAGCTCCTAAGCCTGCAGAGGGTTGGAGGTCTCCTAGATCCCAGAAGCTCACCCACAGTCACTCATCAGCTGCTACCAGCCAACAGGGGAAGAAAGGGAAGAACGAACCGAAAGCCGATACTGCGGCTGAGTCCGAAGATGCTGCTGAGAGAAGCAGTCAGGAATTGAGCGTCGGAGACAACGGCAATAAAGCTAAAGCTGCTGAGAAAGAGCCGGCAGTGAGCGAGCAGAAACGGGATCGGAAAGAACTGGATGTGGAGAAAAACCAGCTCGAAATCCCCACGGTTGAGATCATTGAGAAGAAGCCAGTGCCGGAAAAGGTTACGAAATCCAAAAGGGGAAGGTACAAAAATACCAAAACCGTTGTTGATAAAGCATCTGTGTGTCTCAAAAACGTGGAAATACGCCTCAACGTGGACGAAGTCAAGGGCGCCTTGCGACCCACCGAGGAGGAGGCAGAGCCAGTGGCAGTGTCACCACCCAAGATGAAGAGCCCCCCAAAAGAGGATGTCTTGCCACCCCACTTTGCTAAGAACGAGGTAGAAGATTCGTTCCCAGAAGTGGAGAAGGAGGTGACGCGGGAGCCCAGGCAGTCCCCCGAGGCTGCCCAGCTGGCAAAGCAGATCGAGCTCGAGCAGGCGGTGGAGAACATTGCAAAACTCACCGAAACTCCTCCGACGATTGCTGCCTACAAAGAGCCGACAGCAGATGTACCTGAAGTCCGTCAGGAGGAGGAGGCAGATAAACCTGCTCATCAGGCAAGTGAAACGGAGCTGGCAGCGGCCATCGGCTCCATCATCAATGACATTTCTGGGGAGACTGAAAGCTTCCCTGCACCCCCGACGTATCCCGCTGAATCGGAAGCCGAAATCCCCACAGAGCCCTTGGTGTTACCGTCACCTCAGGAGGAGATGGAGCCTGAGACGGATCAGGCAGTGAACAATATCTTGGAAACCGAGGCTACCGTCGAGCCTGCGGTGCAGCCGGTGCCTGGCTCTGTCCCGCTGGAGACAGAGAGCAAGGAGTCCGAAGTCAGCTTCAGTGAATCCTCCAACTCTGCTCAGGAGGCCGAGACCTTGCAGGAGACTGAAGTTGCTCGGAAGGAGAAGGGCCGTCAGAAAACCTCGCGGCAGAGACGCAAGAAGAGCACGAGCAGGAAGGGCGACGCCACCGAAGTCAACGCCTTCGAACCAGAGAGGGTGCAGAGCAAGTCACCTCCTGCCAACGAGGTAAAGGCAAAACCTGAGGAAACCTCAAAGGAGGAGAAACAAAAACCCACAGCATCCATGGAGCCAAGTGCTTCTGACACCACCAAGGCTGTGGCCGCTGATGTTGTGGCTGCGCATGAGGCTGTGGCTGAGAGCGGCTCCTCCCCAAAAGCTCCTGCTCCGTCTCCTCTGGACCTGGGCACCCCACCGGTTCCCCTCGATGAGGGGAGTCAGAGCGCGTTCAAGATCCGGTCGCCCCTGGAGAACACTCCTATCACACCGCCGAGCGCCCCGAACGCAGCCCTTCCCACCGTCCCCGCCGCAGTGGCCAAGCTGCCCACCCCGGTGCCCTCCGCCATCGTCCCCCTTCACTCCGGTGCTGCCAAAGTGCCAGAGTGGATGGTCAGGCACGAGGAACCCCGTGCCCGTTCCACACCCCCGCCCGCTCTCCCGCCGGACACAAAAGCGTCGGATATCGACACGAACTCCAGCACTTTGAGGAAGATACTCATGGAGCCCAAATACGTCTCGGCAACGAGCATAACCTCCACGCACGTGACGACGACACACGCCGAGCCGGTGAGCGCGCCCTGCCTGGAGGAGGCACCTCTCCACCCCGCCGTGGAGGCCATCAAGCCGGTTTCAGAGGAGAAGCCGGCAGTTCCCATCACCAACGCCTTGGACCCACCGGTGGCCGAAGCACCGGTGTTCAGTGAGAAGGAGAAGATCAGCACCGTGATTGCTCCCAAAGCCACTTCTGTCATCAGCAGGATGCCCCACAGCGTGGATCTGGAGGAGGCTCCCAGGATCACCTTGGTGAAACAAGCTCCTCAAACCCAGACCTGCCTTGTCAACGCTCCCTCGCCGAAATTCAAGCAGAGGTCGAGCACAAATGATAACAGCAGGTTCCATCCGGGGTCAATGTCTATTATCGAGGAGAGGCCTGTGGAGACCGGGTCCAGCCCAGGGCTGCGGGTGAACACCTCGGAAGGCGTGGTGCTCCTGAGTTACTCGGGGCAGAAGACGGAAGGCCCACAGCGAATCAGCGCCAAGATCAGCCAGATTCCCCCAGCCAGCGCCGTGGACATCGAGTTCCAGCAGTCTGTGTCCAAGTCTCAGATTAAACAGGAGCCCATCACGCCGTCTCAGCCGGCACCGAAAGGCTCCCAGACCTCAGCGGGCTACGGGACTGTTTCCACCCATTCTTCGCTGGTACTCGGCACGCAGCCCTACAACACATCACCTGTCATCTCCTCCGTGAAACAGGAGCGTTCCACGCTGGACAAGCCGGACTCGTCCCACCTGGCCGTCCAGACTCCGGCCTCTCAGCCCGGCAAGGTCCTGACGCAGACGGTCAACACTCCACCTGTACTGGTCCATAACCAGATGGTCGTCAACAAAAAACTGTCCGACCCAGCTGCTCTGAAAGTGGAGACCAAGACTCTGCAACCCTCCAACTTGAGTCCCGGAGTGAGTCCTCACCACTCCTCCCTCTCTGGGAAGATGCATTCGGAAGCAAACCACGTCGGCTCGGGGCCCAGCACCCCGACTGACCGGGCCATCTCCCACCTGGGGGTCACCAAGCAGGAGCCACACTCGCCGCGCACCAGCGGGCACTCGCCGTCGCCGTTCCCCCGGGCCTGCCATCCCGGCAGTACCTCGTCTCCAGCTCTGTCCAGCAGTACCCCGGTCATGCTGGCGCCGGGAATTCCCGTCCCTCAGTACATCTCCAGCATGCATCCCGAGCAGTCTGTTATCATGCCCCCTCACAGCGTAACGCAGACTGTGTCCCTGGGCCACCTGTCCCAAGGGGAGGTGAGGATGAACACCCCTCCTCTCTCCGGCATCCCGTACGGGATCCGCCCCGAAGCGCTCCACTCGCCCCGCGCTGCTCTGCAGCCCCAGATGGACATCAAACCTCAGAGATCCAGCACGCCCCAGCCAGCCCCCATCCGGGACATCGTCATGCCCCCGCTGTCCTCCCAGCACCCCCCCGAGGAGGAGCTGCACTTCCACCACTCGGCCGTGTGCCGGGGCCCGGCGCCGGTGCAGTCGGACGTGCTGGTGATGCAGCCGGATTACCGCATGCACCCCACCAGCATCCGGCTGGACCAGTACAACGTGCCCCGGGACGTCAGGATGATCATGCACCCACACATGGCCGCCGTGGGCGAGCACCACTCAGAAACGCGGCAGTCCCGGACACCCGAAGGGGCCGGGAAAACTCCCCCCGTCAGTAAGACCCCGCAGCCTGGGAAAGAGACTCCCAAATCCTCCGAAGGCAAGGTGGCCCACTCTCCTCACAGCGAGCCCCGGCTCCTGAGCGTGCCCTCGGGCAGCCAGCTGCCCGGGCTGCCCCTGACGCAGCCCGTGGTGGTCCCACACGGGGTGCAGATCATGCATCCCACCGGCAGCTCCTTCCACGATTACCGCTCTGTCTACGGCGACATGAGGAACTACCACACGGCGGCACAGCTCGGGCACCCGCAGTTCCCCGGCGCCTCGCCCATCGGGCTGCCCTCCCGCAGCATGACCCCCTCTCAGGTGAGAAGTAAAACCCTTTCTCCTTCTCCCTGGAGTCTGGAGCTCGATTCTGCTCGGAATCTGGAGCATTCTGAGCTAACTGTGGCTGTGACACAGCTCTGTGTGATCGAAGAGCTGAGCTGAACTCTCTGTGGTTGGTCTTTAGGCCCTGCTTAAGTTCATAGTACAAGAGGAGCTGGGGTTTTTGGGAAGTGGGGTTCAAACGCTGCTCAGCATCAGGGGAAGCTGAGACAACCCATTTCCTTAACTGCTCTGGGTCTCAGAGCAGGAGGTGGGAAACTACCTGCGAGTTTCTGGGAGTAGAGATGTCGGGAGGAGCATTGTCAGCACTGAGGTGCTGTGTAGGTCAGGCACCCTCAGATGGATGGGGAGGCTAAGAGTGGACTTGGAGCAGAATTCAGGGGGTGGAATTTCAGCTCAGGTGGACTTGGAAGTGAGGAACTGGCCCAGGTATCACCACAACAGGGCTGTGGCGTGGAGACACATCTCCACCTGGAACGTGATGATGTCCTGGCAGCCTTATTGTTACATTAATGAGATCTGATACACCCACAGCCTAAAATCTTTCCTTTGTCCCCCCTCCTGCCTCCCAGGGTCTGCCGGAGGGCGAGCACTCGCACCCCAGCCAGCCAGTCCGCAGCAAGACCCCTCAGATCCCACAGGATCCCAAGGGCCCCCCGGCCGCGGGGCCGGAGCAGAGCCACCACCCCCCTGTGAACAGACACGCGGCGCAGATGGACCCTCACGTCCACCTCCAGAGGGCCCAGGGGGACACGGGCCAGACCTCCTACCCCTCCCCTGTCGCCGTCTCCATGAAACAGGAGCTTCCGTCGCCGCACCAGCCCCAGGCGGTTCCCAAGCAGTCCATGTTTATCCCCACGACGTCGGGGCCGCCCCTGAGCCGCGCGGAGCCCCAGGCCGGGCTCAAACAGGAGCCGTCGCCTCACCCCGTGTCGCAGAGACCCGTGGACATGGTCCAGCTCCTCACAGTGAGTGTCCATCTGTCCCCTCCTCCTGACCCAGCCACCTCAGGCTGCTCATCCAGGGCGGAATCACTGGGTTCTGTCTCACCTGGGGCACCAAACCTGACTGTCTTGCATCAAATGCTTCATCTGTCTGGTGGTTGGGCTGTTCCGTCCCTGCTGGTTTTTACCCCTGTCACTGTTCCCAGTCAGTTTTATACTCGGCTGTTTCCTGGAAAGGTTTTCCTCATGGGCAGGGAAGAGTGATGGTGTATTTAATCATCTCACTGAGAAAGGAAAAAAACATTCTTCCAAGCCTAGGAAATGAGGAAGAGGAGGGAGACAGGAGCAGGCACTGATGAGGAACCAAGAGTTGTGTCCAGCACCAAATATCTCCCATATAACCTCGAGCTACTCTTCTGTTATTTCTCAACTTTTCCATTTGTAAAAGAGAAAAGAGCATTTGGCAACAGCCTCATGCTGGGTGGGAGGCTGAGGGATTGTGATGACAGGATCCACCCAGGCAGCTTGGCCAGCTGGAAGGAAAGGGACTGAATTCCTGGTTTAGCAGGATTTAGACCAAGCCTGACGTGTGAGAGGAACAATCAGGTGTTACGTAAAGCTCCGATGGAAGCACCGGAGGCAGCTGAGCAGCTCAGGGGGGATTTCGGATCCCCCTCTCCTTCCTTTGCGTGTAACACTCCTTCTCCCTCTCTCTTCCCAGAAATACCCCATTGTCTGGCAGGGCCTCTTGGCCCTCAAGAACGACACGGCCGCTGTCCAGCTCCACTTTGTCTCCGGGAACAACGTCCTGGCTCACCGGTCGCTGCCGGCGCCGGAGGGGGGGCCCCCGCTGCGGATCGCACAGCGCATGCGGCTCGAGGCCTCCCAGCTCGAGGGGGTCGCACGGAGAATGATGGTGAGGGCAGGGCTGGGGCAGGGCCGTGTGCTTGGGAAGGGCTGATAGCCGTGTGCTGACAACTGCGGGGGTCTCACCGGCTGCAGGACCGAAACCCACAAAATCCGCGTTGTTTTCTGCACCCAGAGGGGGGTTGGCACTGAACAGGCTCCCCAGGGCCCTGTCACAGCCCCAAGGCTGCCAGAGCTCCAGGAGGGTTTGACAACTCTGAGGGACAGGGGGGGATTGTTGGGGTGTCCTGGGCAGTGCCAGGAGTTGGATCCATGATCCTTGGGGTCCCTTCCAGCTCAGGACATTCTGTGATTCTCTTTTGGGATTCTGGTAATAGCACTGGAATTCTTTCATCCCAGAGTGGGTGTAACATGGATTGCAAGTGATGAGCAATAGCTCTTACCCTACATTCATGGAAAAGGGAATGGTAGAGTTGGGAAACCTCCGAAGTCACCCATTCCTCAGCCCTGGGACAAATTCCTGCTGGCTCCAGTGTGTCTGAGAAGGGTGGAACGTGGAGTTAGGGTGGCCATGGAAATCCATTTTTCAGTCCTTTCACCATCTCCTGGTGTGTTAAAATCACAGAACCCCAGAATAGTTTGGGTTGGAGGGACCTTAAAGCTCATCCCATCCCACCCCTGCCATGGGCAGGGACACCTCCCACCAGCCCAGGTTGCTCCAAGCCCCGTCCAGCCTGGCCTTGGACACTCCCAGGGCTGGGGCAGCCACAGCTTCTTCGGGGACAAATTGTAACATCAGGGACTTCAAAGGTGGCATTTTCCCCCCGGATAGTGGGTGTATGGCAGGAAGGCACCTCTCCATCCCCCACCTAACCCAGCACGTGTCGTCCCCGGCAGGTGGAGAGCGATTACTGCCTGCTGCTGGCCCTGCCCTGCGGCCGCGACCAGGAGGACGTGGTCAGTCAGACCGAGTCGCTCAAGGCTGCCTTCATCAGTTACCTGCAGGCCAAACAGGCTGCAGGCATCATCAACGTCCCCAACCCCGGCTCCAACCAGGTACCAGCACAGAAACCCCTGGAACACCAGGGATTAACCAGCCAATCCAGCCGTCCTTCCCCCGCGCCTTCGCTGGGGTTCTGCTCGAGCTGCCTGTTTGGAGCAGTGAAACCCCCTGATTACATCCCCTAAAAAATAAAATCACTGAAAACCAACCCCAAAGCCACAAAAAAAACAACCCCAAATGTACGTTTGGTTGGTTCCCAGCCCAGCACCTTGGGATGAGAACCATCAGTTTGTTCCCAGCTCAACTCCTTGGGATGAAAACCAACCAAAGTCTTTTCCCACCCCTTTATCTCTGAAGTAGAGTCCTTGTTTCTTGCCCATATCCTGGTTTTTCCAGGACACCTACTGTTTCCTTGGGAAACACCTGTGGGTTTGGTGCTGTGGAGTGTTTATTCCAGGTGTGTGGCTGCACTGAATCAGATTTATCCTCTCTGTGTAACTGAATTCTCGGTGTAAAGGACCCAGAATGAGGTGCCAGCGCTCAGAGCAACCACTGAAATAATTCATTCCTTGGGATTTTTCTCCCTTTCCCAGTCAAACCAACCAGCTCTTACATCTTGTGTGTGGAAAATTCCCTACCTGGGAAACCACACTTGTGTCTTCTGTTTTATACAAAATCCAAGAGCCTTTAAACACCAATTAAAAAAAAAAACAACAAACCAAAACAAAAAAACCGGAATGTCACGGTTTTTAAACATTTTAGGCCTGGATTGGCTCTAATCCGTGTTCTTTTTCCCCTCCCCTCAGCCTGCCTACGTTCTGCAGATCTTCCCACCCTGCGAATTTTCGGAAAGCCACCTGTCCCGCCTCGCCCCCGACCTCCTCGCCAGCATCTCCAACATCTCTCCTCACCTCATGATTGTCATCGCGTCGGTATGAGCTGTTTACCAGTTAACTGACTTTTTATTATTTTGATTTTTTTATTTTTTATTTTTATTTTTTAATTTTTTTCCAAGGCCCTGCAGCAAAAAAAAAAAAAAAAAAAAAAAAAAAATTACCAAAAAAAAAAGAAATAAAAAAGCCCACGGGGGAAAACAAAACAAAACAATTAATTTTGAAATTAAAACTAAAATCAAAAGAAGGAGAGAAGGTTGTGAAACAAGAAAAATGCTGCCAGAAACCAGCCTCCTGCCCGACCGGCCTCGATCAAACCGTATGTTTACATGTTGCTTTAGCTTATGGACAACTGATGCACTCAGCAGGTGGACTGGGCTTGGGTTCCTGTGCCTCCTTTTTGGGGAAAAAAATACAAAAAAAAAAAATACACACAAAAAAAACCACAGAAAAAAAAAAGAAAAGGATGGCTTATTTTTTTTAACAAAAAAAAAAGGAAAAAAAATGAAAAAAGAACCTGAACTGCCTTTGCACTAAATTAGTGACTTGGACTTTGCACAGTTGGAGACGCTGTGACGTTCTGGATGTCTTGACACACATTGAGCTGCGTGGACGTTCCGCAGGGACTCTGCTGACATTTGTGGGTCAAGGAGCATTTCACACAGGCATTTTTTATTTTATCGGTTGTTTCATTGGTTTTTTGTTGTTTTTTTTTTTCTTTTTCTTTTGGTTTTGTTTTTTTTTTTTATTATTATTTTGGATTTTTTTCTTCTTTTGGGGTTATTTTGTCCGGATGTTGAACCTTCCTCTTCCTCCACCTACCCCTGCTGCAGCCGTCTTCTCTTCATCTGGGATGTACAGTTTACACTGAAAAAGCAAGAAAATACAAAGCAAACAGAAAAAAAGAAAAGAAAAAAAAAAACAAAAACACAAAAGGGAGAGCTTTTTTTCCTTCCTGGTGGGATATGCAGAACTCAGTGGGTGTGTGTATATATAAATATATATATAATATATATAAATATATATAATACTGACTTTAAAAAAACAAAAAAGAAAAAAAAATCAAATCCCCACAACATACATTTTTTTTTAATCTGTGCCAAAAATGTGTTTTCAGAGAAAAAAAATCTTATTTTCATACTCAGACTTTGTATTGTCACTCATTTGTAAGTGCGCTTCATTTAAACATCCCCTCGTCTCATCAGCTGTGGAAGTGTTATACACTTGTACAAAGACTCTGCCCGGCCCCCCTCGCCTCCCCTAACACTTAATTAATTTATGGAACTTGGTTTCTTTTTTTGTTGTTTTGTTGGTTTTGTTTTTGTTTTGTTTTGTTTTTTTTTTTTGGTTTCTTTTGGTTCATTTTTTTTTTCTCAGCGCAGTTTTGTTTTGTGTGTCCATTGGATTACGAACTTTATTAAAAAATACAAAACACGTCGGCGCCACGACCTCGTCCCTTGGCCGCCTGGGAGGGGAGGGGAGGGCAAAAGGGAGGTTTGGGGGCTCCCTGGGAGGGGGCACCCTGTTTCTTCTTCAAAAAACCACCAGAAAAAAAGTGATAATTTTACCAGACTGGGCCAAATTCCTCTTTATTTTCACTCGTGTCGTGAATAACTGAAAACCGAAATTGAAGGATTTTCCCCCACTTTTAATCTTACTTCTAATTCCTTCCTGAAAATTATCCCTGAATTACTGATAATTCATCACCCTTTCAAAACTAAGAGTCAAACTTGATGTTTTTCACTCCTTTCCCACCCAAAATCCTGCCCCAAACCCTTCCCACCCCTCAGTGAATCACTGCTGGTGCAGATGGGTTAAAATCAGACATGGTAAAAAAGGAGATTCAGGAGAGGATTTGGGGTGTGGAGCCCAAAAGCCAGGGGAGATCCTCACCCTGCAGCTGCAGGCCCGTGGCAGGGGGGTGGGAGGCAGAACAGAGCCTGTTTTGGGGTAAAAACAGGATGAAAAGGTGCTGCTGGTGCCCCAGGACAGAGGTGGGTGTTGGAGCCCTCAAGGAACACCTCAGGGACCCCCATGTCCTGCTGGGGGTGTCAGGATGGGGCCTTGGACCTCCTGCCTTGCTGCAGAGAGGTGGGATTGTGGTGGGATGGACAGATGGACACACGGACACAGAGATGGGGCATGGACAGATGGACATGGATTATCGGGGCAGGGGGAAAGGGCCCGACCCTGCTGGTTTTGGAGTGGGACCTTTGGGGCAAAAAGGGCATTTTGGGGGGTTTTCCAGAGGTGGGGGGGGGCACCAGTCCGTGTGCCTGGCTGGGTGTGTGACCGTCCGGGTGTCCCTGCAGTGTCCGTCTGTCCGGCTGGGCCTGGACTGACCATCCAGCTGCACCCAGTCCCTTCCCCCCCAGAGCACTGGGACATGGCCAGATGGACGGATGGTGGGTGGGTGGGTGGATGGATGGACAGCCATGTGGACACATGGACAGATGCACAGACAGACACACGGACAGTTGCACATTGAGCTGGACAGACAGTTGTGTTCTGTGGGAAAGATGGGTGGGTGCAGGTCCAGCTGGAGACACGGATGGGGCACGGATGGATGGAGGGATGTCCATGTGGGAGGGTGTCTGTCTGTCCAGCTGGATGCACAAATGTCCATCTGTCCAGCTGGACACGTGACCGTCCTCGTGTTCAGCTGCCGGACACGTAGACATGTCCAGCTGGGGACACAGGTGGCTGCATGTCCAGACAGATGGACACATGGACAGGCCACCTGGATGTACAGACACTGTCCTGGCCATCCCAGCACGCAGTTGTACGTCCAGCTGGACACACGGACAGGTGTCTGTCCGCTGGCCACGTGGATAGTCACACGTCCTGTCAGACACAGGTGTGTGGGTGGATGCACAGACAGATGGACAGACAGCAGGACACATGGACAGTGCCTGTGCAGCCGGGGGATGGATGGGTGCACGGACAGATGGACACACGGACAGCTGATGGGGCACAGAGGGCTGTGTGGATGGTCGGACATGGAGCTGGACAGATGGACAGGGTTCAGTTATAAATGGGGATGGTTGTGCTGCAGAGGGACAGGCAGACAGGTGAGCACCCAGACAGACACACGGACAGGTGTACAGACAGCAGAACAGATGGACATCCAGCCGGACACACCAACAGCTGGACAGACAGACAGACACCTGCCCAGCTGGACACTCCCCTCCTCCACCCGTGGGCATAAATGCATCAAAAATTCACTTTTTGCCCCAAAAGGCCCCTCTGGAAAATCAGCAACTTCACATCCCCAGCCCACAGCTGTGTCTGTCAGTCCGTCTGTCCCTATGGCAACCCCAGCTCCAGACACACGGACAGGGCACAGACAGACCGACACAGTCCCGAGGGGGGCGGGGCGGGGGTGTGAAATCTTTGGGTTTTGAGAGGGGCCTTTGGGGCAAAAAAAGTGCATTTTTGGAGCATTTATGTCCACGGGTGGAGAAGGGGAGTGTCCAGCTGGGCAGGTGTCTGTCTGTCTGCACGTCCAGCTGTCCGTGTGTCCAGCCAGATGCACAACTGTCTGTCCAGCTGGACCTGCCCTGTCCGTGTGTCTGTACAATGGTCTGTCTGTCTGGTTGGCTGTGAATGACATTGTCCAGGTGTCCAGCTGGACGTGCCCTGTCCATGTGTCTGCATGTCCAGCCATCCATGTGTCCCTCTGTCCGACTGTCCGTGTGTCCAGCTGAACGTGCAGCCCCTGCTCTGTGCCCCAGTGCCCTGCTGGGATGGACACACGGACAGGAGCACAGCCAGCTGGACTCACGGATGGCTGCATGTCCAGACAGACACATGGACAGTGCCCTGGATGGACAGTCAGTGTCAGGACATCCCGACACACGGACAGTTGGACACCCAGCTGGACTCACGGACAGCTGTGTGGATGACTGGATGTGCGGTTGGACACACGGACAGTTGCACAGACAGCTGGACACGTGTGCATCCATTGGACACTGGGATGTGCAGCTGGACAGACGGACAGGCACCCACCCAGCCAGACACTCCCCACGCCCCTGGGCAGGGTCAGGCCCTTCACAGCCCCAGCACTGTCCGTGTGTCCGTCCGTCTGTCTGGAGCCAGGAGAGCCCTGGGCACCTCCAGCACCCCAAGCTGGGAGAGACTGATGCAGGGACAGACACACAGACGGGGAAAGGGGTGGTGGGTGTGAGGGGGGTGGGACAGGGGTGTGAAATTGCTGATTTTCCAGAGGAGTCTTTGGGGCAAAAAAAGTGGTTTTTTGTTTTGGGCATTTATATCTGTGGGTGGAGGAGTGTCCAGCTGGGCAGGTGTCTGTCTGTCTGTCCATCTGACTGCACGTCCAAGTGTCTGTGTGTCCCACTGTCCATGTGTCCATGTCCATCCATCCATCCACTCAGGGCCACCCTCCCCATTCCCAGCTGAACGTGTCCCTGTCCACAGACCTGTCCGTGTGTCCAGCCTGTCCCTGGATCCTCCAACCCCTGCAGGGCCCCAGGCTGAGGAGGGGGGATGAGGACAGACGGACACAGACGGTTGTACAGGTGGGCACAGGGATGGACACGTGTCCAGGTGTCCAGCTGGATGTGGAACTGCGTGCCCAGCAGTGTCCATGTCACTGTCCAACCCTCCACCCACCCATGGATGTGTCTGTGTGTCCAGCTGGACCTGCAGCCACCTCGTGTCCACCTGTCTGTCCACTCTCCCCCAGTGCCAGCTGGACACACCCCTGTCCGTGTATCTGTGTGTCTGTGTGAGTTGTTCCCTGTCCCTCAGCCCCCTGTGGAGCTGGGAGGGTCTGGGAGGGCAGAGCAGGGGCTGCACGTCCAGCTGGACACATTCCAGGGTTCCTGCCCCTTCCCCCCAGAGCCCCCTCCCTCAGCCCAGCCCCCCGTGGTGGGGGAGGTGCAGCCCCCAGACCCCCCAAACCAAGGTGGGTGACAGGGACAGACATGGATGGACACACAGCCCCCTACCCCCATTCCCAGCTGGGGGTCCTTGGGGTGTGTCCCTGCCTGAGTCCTCAGAGCCCTGTGAGGCAGGAGAGTCTCCCCTCCCACTTCCATCCAGCAGCAGTTTCTGTCATGGACAGTTTCTGTCCATTATTTACCCCAAAACAAACTCTCCCCTGTTCCTCCCCCTCCCTGAGGGGGCAGCAGGGGGAGGGTCACCCTGGGCTTTACCCCAGAATCCCCCCTAGACCACCTTTTACCGTTACCATCCCGTTTACCCCCATTTTCTGTGAACTGCCCGTCAGTGATGAGATGGATTCCATCCCCCCCGGGGCTCCAGCTCCGCCAGACCCCCAAAACATCACCTGGGAGAGGGGGGTGCCCTTCCCCGACCATCAGCGTTAGAAAATACTGCCATTTATTCCATCTCTGTCCTTCCAGCAATCCCGTCTGCACAGCGCGGCCGGGCTGTGCCTTAAATAAAGCCGGGGGTCACTCGGGGGGCGGCTGCTCCTCGGCGGGGGGCGCGGGGGGCGGCTCGGGGGGCCCGTCCCGGGGGCGGAACAGCAGCTCCCCGGCGGGCAGGACCTGCTCGGGGGGCCAGGAGGAGCCGTAGGGCTGGTAGAAGTCGGCGTCGGCCTGGAACATGACGAGCGCCTGCGCGGTGTGGATGCGCACGTGCTGCGCCAGGCTGCTGGCGTCCGAGAACTTGTCCCCGCACGAGTCGCAGGCGTACAGGATCTGCGTGGTGGGGTCTGTGGGACACACACACACACACACAGTGACCCACCCCTACAGGATCTGCGTGGTGGGGTCTGTGGGACACACACACACACACAGTGACCCACCCGTACAGGATCTGCGTGGGGGGGTCTGTGGGACACACACACAGTGACCCACCCGTACAGGATCTGCGTGGGGGGGTCTGTGGGACACACACAATGACCCACCCGTACGGGATCTGCGTGGGGGGGTTGCGGGACACACACACAACACACCAACCCGTACAGGATCTGCGTGGTGGGGTCTGTGGGACACACACAATGACCCACCCGTACAGGATCTGCGTGGGGGGGGTCTGTGGGACACACACACAACACACCAACCCGTACAGGATCTGCGTGGTGGGGTCTGTGGGACACACACACAACACACCAACCCGTACAGGATCTGCGTGGTGGGGTCTGTGGGACACACACACAACACACCAACCCGTACAGGATCTGCGTGGTGGGGTCTGTGGGACACACACAATGACCCACCCGTACAGGATCTGCGTGGGGGGGGTCTGTGGGACACACACACACACACACACACACACAATGACCCACCCGTACAGGATCCCGGGGACCCCGCGGGGTCTGCCCTGCTCTGACCGCAGCGACTGAGACAACGCACGGCACCTGCCCTTTATAATGAACTTCCAGATGTTCTTCCTTATTTGCTGCTTTTCCTTTAATTCCACCTTTTCTGCTAATTATTATTAATATTACTAATTAATTCAATATTATATTAATATTTTGTAATATAAATTCCATACTGTAATATAAACTTTATATTATATAATTTTATAATTATAATTTAGCTTTAACCTATATTTTAATCATTTTAATATAAATTGTATTTATATTTTATATACATTTTATGCATGTATTATATAGATTATTATATCTATTTTACATATGCATTTCATATATATAATTTTATATATTAAATATATTTTATATTTTATCTCTAAGTTAATACATATTACATAGATATATTTTATTTATATCTATACATTTTAGGTTATATATTTTATTTATATCTATGTTGACATAATTTATTTTATATTTTATATATATTCTATATGTATTTTGATATATTTTATTTATATGTAATATATATTTTATATGTAATTTTTATATTATATATTTTATTTATATCTATTTAATATATATTATATATTTTATTTATATATGTTCATATGTATTTTACATATATTTTATATGCACTTTTATATATTTTTTGGTTTATTTATATAATATTTTATTTTTTATTTTTACTGAAATATTTTCTATGTATATATCATTTTAATGTTTTATTTATAGGGGTTTTATATAATACATTTTATATTTTATTTTTATATTTTTATTTTATATTTTAATTTTTAATATCAATTTTTTTAATATTTTATTTTAAATAATTATAGTTTATGGAGGAATTACAATTAGAGAGGGGAGTGGGAGCATTCCCGCTGTCCCCTTCCCGCTGTCCCATTCTCAGTGTCCCATTCTCAGTGTCCCATTCCCGCTGTCCCCATTTCTAGTGTTCCCATTCCCAGTTTTCCCATTCCCAGCTATTCCCAGGCTCACCTGCCTCCTGCACCTGCTTCACCGCCTTGGTGATCTCGGCCTTGAGTGCCTCTGTCTCATCCGCCGTCACCGCGGCCGCCACGGGCACCACTGCAGGACGAGGGGTCCAGGCTCAGGGGTCCCGCCTGGCCAGGACCCCCCTCCCCGGGGCTGCTCCTTGGGAAGGGCTCCCGTGGGATGTGCCTTCCCAGCCTCGGGACGTTGGGCCCTTGGATAAACCTCGTCCAAGACGCACCCCGTGGATAAACCCGCCTTTTAGGAGAGCTCCAAGACCCCCAAGTGCACCCCAGGGATAAACCTCTTTCCAGAGCAGCCCCAGGATGCCCAAGCTGCTCCCAGTGGGTAAGTTTTCCCTGTGGAAGGGCTTCAAGGACCCCTAAACTGCCCCTAATGGAAAAAATTCTCCCTTTTGGGGTGTCTCTTGGAACCCCAAGCTGCCCCTTGTGGATCCACCTCCCTTCTGGGACAGTTCTGGGACCCCCAAGCTGCTCTCCATGGATATATTTCCCTTTTAGGGTGGCTCCTGGGACTCCCAAGCTGCACCCCCCTAAATGAACCTCTGTTTTGGGACAGCTCCAGGACCCCCCAGCTGCACCCCATGGATAAGTTTCCCTTCTGGGATGGCTCTGAGGACCCCCAACTGCTCCCCATGGATAAACCCCCATTTGGGGACCCCCGTGGGCCACCCAGCTCACCCGTGAGCTGCGTGACGGCGGTGGCAGCCAGAGCCTCGGTGGCCAATGTCACCATGTCATCGGATGCCACGGTGACGATGTTGACCTCGTCGCCTTCCTCGGGCTCCAGGATTTTGATGCCGGCCTTGCCCTGGTGCACCGTCTTC
The DNA here is from genome assembly GCF_022539395.1 of Myiozetetes cayanensis. NCBI lineage: Eukaryota > Metazoa > Chordata > Aves > Passeriformes > Tyrannidae > Myiozetetes > Myiozetetes cayanensis. The sequence goes on along the minus strand of NW_026087499.1, from coordinate 6,995,292 downwards.
ACGTGGGAGCGCAGGTTGTCCACCCGGTTGAAGCCCCGGCCGCACTTGTCACACAGGAACGGCTTCTCCCCTGGGGGCAGAGGGGGATTAGGGGGTGACCTGGGGTGGTTTGGGGTTCCGGGAGGCGCAGCCAGGCTGTTCCAGCGGGACCCACCGGTGTGGATGATGATGTGCTTGGAGAGGTCGCCCACGTTGACGAAGGCCTTGTTGCAGACGGTGCACTTGTGGGGCCGGATGTTGTCGTGGTGACGGATGTGGTTGGCCAGTTGGCTCGACTGGACGAACCTTTGGGAGCGACCCCCGGTCACACCAACCCCTGGCACCTCCAACCACCCTCCCAGGCGTGGAGGGCGAGGGCAGGCGTGCCCATCCTGGCAATCCCAAGGTGGGATTGAGGGGGGTCCTCACCTCTTCCCACAGCGCTCGCACACGTAGGGCTTCTCCCCGGTGTGCTGGCGCACGTGGGCGATCAGGGAGCTGGCCTGCGTGAAGGCCTTCCCGCAGATCAAGCACTGGCACGGCTTCTCTCCTGGGGAGAACGGCCAGGGCAGAGGTGTGTGGGGAGCGTGAGGGAAGGACAGTCCGGGAGGGCAGGGAAGGAGGGGTGTCGGGGTGTCCGGGGAGCGGTACCGGTGTGGATGCGGACGTGGCGCTGCAGCGCGCCGGGGTCGGCGAACTGGCGCTGGCAGTGCACGCACACGTAGGGCTTCTCCCCGCTGTGGATCCGCAGGTGGCGCTTCAGGTTCCCTGCGAGCGGGGTGGGTTCAGTTGCAGGACCCAGGACCCTCCCACCCTCTTTCCCCCTTCCCAGCACTCCTCGGGAAAGGTTGTTGCTGTTTAGGGATCGAAGGAAGTGGCTGCACAGGATCGTGGCAGTGGGGACAGCCAGGACAAGCACCCAGTGTTTGAGGGGATCAGGAGAGTCCACTGGGATCATCCCAACCCTCTGGCTCTGCAGCGGATTGAGAGATGGAAGGGGGCATCCCCAACCCTGAAGTCTGGATCAAAAGCTCCTTCCCAGGGACCCCATGGGGAACAGCAGGAATTCACACAGCACAGCCACAGGGAGAGGTTTAAACCTGGGATGAAATCCTTCCTCGGGCTCTGATCCTCCCCCAGAGCACTCCCTGTCCCCTCCAGACCACCCAAACCCCATCCCCGTGCTACCTGACGTGGTGAACTGCTTCCCACATTCCCGACACTTCAGGGGTCCATCTGCGATGTGGATCTTCAGGTGAGCCTTCAAATTCCCCACCTGAGGACAGAGAACAGGATGCAGAGAGCCCCAAATCACATCACCAGCCTCTGGAGCGATCCCAGTCCCCATGGATCCCTTTTGGGGTGGCCTCTGGGACCTCCCAACTGCACCCCATACATAAACCACCCCTTCAGGACAGCTCCAGGATCCCCCAGCTGCACCCCATGGATAAGCTTCCCTTGTGAAAGGACTCCTGGGCCCCCCAAACTGCACCCCATGGATAAACACCATTTCATGACAGTTCTGGGACAGACCCCTCTCTTTCCCCCTGCCCCCAGCACACCTGGTTGAACTTCTTGTCGCAGTGGGGACACTTGTGCTCCTTGTCGGTGTCGTGGGTCTCCAGGTGCCGCATCTTGGAGGTGGGGTCGGAGAAGGAGCGCCCGCAGTAGTCGCACTGGTAGGGTTTCTCCCCGCTGTGGACCAGCTGGTGCCTCTTGAGGTTGCCCGAGGTGGTGAAGAGCTTCCCGCAGTCCTCGCAGCGGTACTTGGCCTCCCCCGTGTGCCGCTTCTTGTGCAGGTTCAGGAGGCTGATGAGCCGGTAGCTCTTCCCGCACTCCTCGCAGCCGTAGGGCTTCAGCGGGCTGGGGGGACCTTAAAAGCTCATCCTTGTTCTACTAGACCAGGTTGTTCCCACTAAACCAAACCCTCATCTAGACCAGGTTGTTCCCACCAGACCAAACCCTCCACTAGACCATGCTGCTCCAAACCCCATCCAACCTTGAACCAACCGGGGATGGGAAGTCCACAAACCACCACAAAAGGGAAGCACCGGGGCAGAAGGACAACTCTGCTCCTGGACACCCCAACGCAGCCACGCCTTTCTGAAGGATCCCACGTTTTCCAGGCGCCCTCCTCCCTGTACCTGTGTGTCTTCTCGTGGGCCTTGCAGGCGGCTGGGTCGGAGAAGGCCTTGCTGCACTCCCTGCAGGAGAAGGGCTTCTCCCCGGTGTGGATCCGGATGTGCCGCTTGAAGTTGCCGGTGTGGGTGAACTCCTTCCCGCAGTCCTGGCAGGGGCAGACGGGCACTGTCACCGCGGTGTCCCCGCGCTCGCGGTGCCGCCCGGAGCCGTGCCGGCCTCACCTCGCACTTGTGTGTGACGGAGCCGTAGGCCTTGGACTCGGTGCGGTCGCTGTAGGTCCCAGAGCGCAGCAGCCGGGGCTCTCCAGAGTTTTCCTGCCCGGAATCCGTGCTCCCCGACTCGTTATCCTCGGCGGTCTCTCCGTTTTCCACCTGGGGCGGCTCTTCCTCGGGGATTTTAGCCTCGTCCTCCTCCTCCACCATCACCTCCCCCTCCTCCTCCTTCCTTTCCAGCTTCATCTCTGCAGGAAGGTAGAAAACGGGGATGCTGAAGGTTGGGAGGAGCAGCAGAGACACAAACCCCACCTGTATTTCCCAACTTCAGGAGATTGGGATTGAACCTCATGGAAATCAAAGAGATTTGGGTTGGAAGGGACTTGAAAGCTTATCCATTGCCTCCTTTGCCTGGAATACTTTGGATTTGGAAGGGATTAGCCCTAAATTCCAAAAGCCTGTGCAGACAGAGGAGCTTTTTCCCAACTCTCCTCACTGTGCTCCATGAAAGCTGCTCCCAGGAGCTCTGCGCCATGCAGCGTGTGCATGGCAAAACCTACACTAGCACAAATAATTCCAAGGGAAATTAGGGATTTGTCCCAGCCCTGCTCACCAACACACCTCCTGTTCCAGTGCCATCCCTCGCCGTGGGGCTTCCACTGCCCACCACACTCTCCGACGGCTGCGGGAGGCCGGGAATTTCGGCCTTGGGACCCTCCTGGATGGCGGATTCTGTCCCTACAAACACAGGTGTCAGGACGGGGTCTGCCAGGGGTGACAGTGGGATTTGGGATGCCATCCCTTGCTGACTCACCTTCCCAGTCAGGCGGCTGCTCCGCTGGCACCTCGGGCTGTGCCACAGTCGTCGGCTTCTCCTCCTTCCCCTCGGCATCAGGAGGAGCTGCTTGGACTTTGTCGAGGTCCCCCAGCGCTTCTGCCACTGAGGTCTTGTCATCGGGCACAGCCTTGTCTGCTCCTGCGAGGGAAGAAGCAAAGCTATCCAGCTTCTGCCGATTCCCAAATCCCACAAACTCACAGAAGCAGCAATTCTTCAACTGCTGGTGCTGCACGAGGGGATCAAACCCCACCCAGGCACACCGGACACACCCGGGATGTGGGTCTGGATGGCGGTCAGCGAGCAGGAACGGATTCATTCAGACTGGATAAATTTGGGGCTGGATGAAGCACAGGTGGATAAATCCTGGGTGTCCCTGGATGAGGGGCAGCAGGAAGGTACATACCAATCCCAGGGGACTGTTGGCTTGCAGGGGGATCTTCTGGGGGCACGGAGAGGGATTTGAGAGCGTTGCAAGCGCTGACAACCTCCTGCATCTGCAGGAAACCCGCCACGGCCAGCACATCCTCCACATTGTCGGGGCTGAGGCTCAGCTTAGCCGTGTACATGAACTCCAGAACCTGGCCCAGGCCTGCGGGGGAGGCGACACAGCCAGAACTGAGCTCTGGCCCCCAGAGCGCCCGGAACGGCGAGGTGAGGAGTCTTTACGGGACTCCGGATGGGAACTCCCGGCGCACCTGCGGCGTTGCTGATGTCCAGGTGCACCACGTCCTTCTGGTCCACGAAGAGCATCCTGAAGTACTCGCTGCAGGCGGCCAGCACGGCCTTGTGGGCCTTGAAGTCGATGCCGTCCACCACGAAGGTGCAGTCGCAGAGCAGGCCCAGCTGCCGCTGCTGGTTCAGCTGCTCCAGCACCTGTTTGCTGTGCTGAGGGAAATCCATGGCTGTGGGCAGGGAAATGGGGCTCAGGTGGGTGCCGAGACCCCCGCGCCGCCTCCGAAGGACACCAAGCACCACGTGATCGCCCTGTTGGTTACAAAACGCGGCCCAAAAAGGTGAATTTCAGCTCGCCCCCCACTAAATCCAACCCCAAATCCTCTCCTAGAACAGCCCTAACACCAGCACGTGGCTGGAAGGAGCTCATGGAACAGCCAGCATGATTTTTAGATTTACTGCTTTTCAGCTGGTCCAACCCTGCCACCTCTACAAACACAAGTGCCATCGTCCCGTGGGTGTCACCGCCCCTGCTGAGGGCAGAGGCTGAGGAGTGTTCATCCAACCCTTCCAGCTCCCGCTCATGTCGTGATACTGAGGAGTTTTTTATTTTTATTGTGTGCCTGGAGGGAGTTCTCCCTGCCCAGAGCACGGCTTTGGCTTGGGAATGCCGAAAACTCCTGGAAACACCATGAAAGCCCCATTTTCCAGCAGGTCCCTGTCAGCAAAGCACATCGGGCTCTCTCCGGGGCTGCTCCCGCAGGGTGGAACGTGAATGAAGGGTTTCCACTTGGCTTTGTCTTCCAGCAGTGATTCCTGTGCCAGAGGGATTGTTTCAAGGGACTGGGCAAGGAGGGAGGAGAAAGGAAGCAGGGACTGCCCAGTTATTGTTCCAGCAGCAGGGCCCCAAAGCCCTGCATGCTGAAGCAGGAAGGTTATGGCTGGGAAGCACTCCTGGAGTCAATGCTTCGAGTGTCTCTGAAAGCTTCCAGCCCGTGCCAGTTGTTTTTCCACTACACCAGCTCTTAAGTGGGAATTCTCCAGTTGGGAAAAGGTTTGCATCCACAAAAACAGGCACTTCCAGTTCCTGTCCCTTCCCCTGGATCAGTGGGAGCATGAGCAGCACAGTCAGAGGGAGCCTCCTCCTGTCAGCTGCAGGTGCCAGCAACACACTGAGGGAAGGATCTTCCACCCAAGGATTGGTTCAGCTTCCAAGGGCATTCCCAGCATGGCTGAAAAGCCAGGACATCTCCAACAGCATCAGATCACACATGGAGAGAGGAATTTCCACTCCTGCTTGTTGTTGCAGTGAACTCGTTGCACAACTTTCTCCCCAAACCACGGGGTCCTTGTTAACCAAACTCCCCAGCCTGTCCCAAAACACTCCCCTGGGAGGCAGGAAAATCAGCACTTTGGATGAAAATACTCATCCAAATACCACCACATAGTATGGCCATCTATGGTTTGCAAAGCTCTGGAGAGAAGGAGGAGGATTTTCCCAGCAGGATAAACAATGCATTCCGTGCTCGGAGAGCTCTGCGCAGCGGGACCCGAGGAATCACGATGGTCTGAGGCACTAAAAGCCTATTTTTGGGAATTTTTGGGAGGCACTTCACGTCTGAATGATGATTTTGAACGTTCCAGGACTGGGCTCGCCTCAGCTTCGCTTCCCAGCTTTGAGAAGGAAGTAAAAACCCAGAATATCTGACTCCTCCCAAAACGCTTCCTGTACTTCCCGTGGTCCCTCCACAGCCTCCCGTTCCAGCTTCCTCAGGAGCGCAGCAGGCAGGTTTGGGTGAGCTGTGTCAGCCTCCCCCAGCAGCCAGGATCCCCTTTAGCCACTGACACCCCCAAGCTTTAAGCACCCCAAACCCCAGGCCCCAACCCCCGGGCTGGACGGGCTCACCCCGGAGCTGTGCAGAGCACCCAGGGCCACAGGGCTGTGTCTCTGCTCCAGAGATTCCCCCTGTCCAGGTGTCCAGGTCAGTCTCTACGCAGCCATCCTGGGAAAAACGGGGTGAAAATGTCTGTGTTAACCCCCAAACCTCGTGTGTCGAAGGCGCTGAGGTGCAAAGTCACCGACTCAGGGCAGGGCACCCCCTGGGAGCAGATTCCCCTCCCAATGTGGCTGCTGAGCATCTCATTATCCAATTAATCATGGAAAAGTTCATTATGAGCACGCCCACGCCCACCACACACAGACAGATACAGCAGCTGCAGTCCCAGGGAGCTTCCCACGCCAGCTCCGTTAAGCTCTCCCTAATTAACAACACCAACCTCTCCCCATCCCTGCCACATGAACCTATTGAAAACCCCAAAGCCTCGAAAAATTGGGAAAGAATTGTGGTTTAAACACTGCCTTTCACCACCCAGCCATCCATTCCTGGGGAGATGAAAGGGAAGAGGGGGTTTATTTCCTGCCTACCGTCATCTCCCTCCTCGTGTGTCAGCTCAGGGAACGGCGTGGCCCCGACCCTCGCAGCCTCTGCCCACAGGGCTCTGTCCTCATTTCCAGGAACAGATTCTGCAAGGTTTTCCACGGGAAAAAGTCAGGTTAGGAGCTGATCTGAGCAGAGCAGCCAAGGAGGGGGTAATAATATGGATCGTGGGATAGGGAAGGGCTGTGGAGCTCGTGGAGGGCGAGCTGTGAGGAGGGGGAAACAATCACAAACAGGGGGAAAAAATGGGGTGGAAAGGAACTAAACCGAGAAAGACACAAGGAGGGGGATGAGCAGAGACACTCCATAGGGAACAGACATCCCAAGGATCCCTTGGTTGTTGGGATTTCAGGCACAGGGATGTTCTGCTGCAGCTCTGGACGCTGAGACATCACCTGAGCTCGAGCTCTGCCCTGAAACCCCCACCCCGGGCCGAAAAAAACTGCCCTTGGGATGCTGGCTGAGGGCTGGAATTCTGGGAGCAGCCTCTGATGCAGCAGTGACACCGAGGAAATGCAGCTTGTCCGGGAAACGGTGCCAGCGTGGGCTGTCCCCACGCCAAACACGCCACACTAGGGCAGAATCCCTGTTCTTCCGGAGGTTTTCCCTGTCCCTCGGGCGAGGGTGACAGCTGGGGGGGGTGGGGATGTGTCTGAGCCCCACTGCCTGTCCCTCATGGGGGTCTCTGGGTGTGCTCAGGGGGTGGGGACAGGGGTTTGGTGCCCCCAGGGCTGGGGGGGGTCACAGAGGGCAGGGACAGCCTGGGGAGGTGGGGCTGGAGCCACAAGCCCCCGTTTCCCTGACGATGGGCAGGACCCTCTTGCTGTCCTCGTGACAGCCCCATTCCTGTCATGACAACCCCATTCCTGTCACGACAGCCCCTCATTCCCCTCCCGACATCCAGGAAGGCCCCGCTCCCCTCCCGAGAGCCCCCAGCCCCGCTGCCCTCACCACAACACGGAGCCCCCCGTTCCTCCCACCGACCCCCCGTGCCCCTGTCGAGAGCTGGCAGCGCCCCGTTCCTATCGCGACAGCCCGTCATTCCCCTCAGCACAGCCGGCAGCCCCCTGTCCCGCAGGCCCCGGCAGCAGAACCCCCCCGCAGCCTCCCCTCGAACACCCGCGGGCCGCGCACCGGGGTGACCCCGAACCGCACACCGGCGAGCCGGGCCGCAGCAACCCCTCCCTCTCAAAAGCCCTCTCTAGCTGCTGCAACACCCCGCTCCCCCCGGCCCGGCGGCCCCCCCGGCCGTACCTGCCATGCCGGGCCCGGCGGGGCCTCGCCCGCGGCCCGCGGCCCTCACCGTGACACCGGCCAGACAAAGGGCGCCGCCATCTTGGCGCCGGGCGGAAGCGGCGTCGCCCTCGGTCACGTGCCCTGCCCCCCTTCCCGCCGCCCCAGCGGCGCCGCCATGACAGTGCGGGGCGGGGGGCCGTGAGGGGAAGGGCCGGGGATGCTTCCTTGTGCTCCGTGTTTGTCATTAAACGTGTCCGTCATTAAACGTGTTTGTCATTAAACGTATTTGTCATTAAACGTGTTTGTCATTAAACGTGTCCCCAACGGCCGCATCGCACGGGCTGTAAACAACTCCAACGATAGGGACTCCGCCACCGCCCCGGCCCGCCCCTTCAGGTGCCTGAGCGCCCTTTCCATGAAAGTTTTCCCCGGTTTGCAGCTTACGCAGCCTCCTCCCGTGTCCTCCCGTCCTGGCTCTGTTCCCTGGGAGCAGAGCTCGACCCTCCCCGGCTCACCCCTCCTGTCAGGGATTGCAGAGCCAGAAGGTCCCCCCTGAGCCTCCTTTTCTCCAGGCTGAGCCCCCCCAGCTCCCTCAGCCCCTCCTGCTGCTCCAGCCCCTTCCCAGCTCCGTTCCCTTCCCTGCACACGCTCCAGCCCCTCCGTGTCCTCCTTGTCCAGAGGGTCCCAGCGGTGCCCCCGGGGCTGGAGGTGCCCAGCACAGGGACGGGCCCTGCCCTGATCCTGAGCCCCCCCCGGGCCCATCGGCCTCTTCCCCCGGGCACATCCGGCTCGTGTCCGGCCGCTGCCACCGCCACCCCCAGGGCTGTCCCGGCTTTCCAGCCTGGAGCGTTCCACGGGTTTGTCCCGACGCAGGTTCAGGACCTGGCACTTGGCCCTGTCCCTGGATCCAGCCTGTGCCGCCCTCTCCGCGGAGCTCCTGCCCTCCGGCACATCCACGGCCCGCTTGGTGCCCCCTGGGAACTGCCCCTGGGTTCCCTCATCCAGATCATTGCATAAAGATATTAAACTGCTCCCAAAACTGATCCCAGGGTTTTTCCCTAGCTTTCCTGCCACAAACGAGCCCCAAGTGGGACGCAGCTGTTGCAGGCCGTGTTCGGCACTGGGATCTGACCCATCCCTCTCCACATCTCCGCTGTCCAAACCCAACCGATTTGAGGAGAAATAATGTGGGTTTTTCCATTTCCTTCCTCCTTCCACTGCATCTCCCCGGGCGAGGGCCACTAGATGGCAACCAGTGACCACGGCATGAGCGCCGGGGTGACATTTTGGGACGGAGCGGCCCCGTCCCATCGCCGAGGATCAAGGGCAGCGCATCTCCCCAGCTTTTATAGCCACTAACAACTTAATTCATAGCCTTATTAATAACTTGTAACCATCCTCCCCGCGGCGGGGAGTCCCCCTGAGCGAGAGCCAGGCCACCCGAGGAGGTGAGGGCGGGTGTTCGGGCCGCTGCAGGTGTTTGATGGGAGTCACGAGTCGTTCTGGGATGAACGGGAACGAGCTGCCCTTGGAGCGGCAGCGGCAACACGAGCCGAGCGCTCTGTGCTTTCTATAAACAGTCCCTCGGCCCGAACTGGCGCCTCGGTGTTGTTTGTACACACAGGGAGATGGAGCCAGGCCCGTGGGGGGACATTTCGGGCCCCCAGAAAGAAGCCCTGGGGTTTGAGGGCCACACCGGGACCGTCATCCCGGCTCGTGGGGGGCATCCCAAGGGGGGTGGGCGAGGGGAGAGGGAGGGGTTGGTGCCCTTCCAGGTGGGTCGGCGGCCGAACAGCTGAGGGAATGGCTCAGAAATAGAGCGGTGGGGAAGAAATGAGTCACCCCGGGCTGGAAATAAACAGGGCAGCGGGCGCCGGAGCCGCTCCTGGTGCGGGATTTCGTCGGGATGGTGGAATACCCCTTCCCGAGACGCCCCTCAGGGCTGAACCCACAGCCCGGGGTGGGGGTAAAACATCAAGAAAACGTGACAAAACGGAGCAGGCAGCAGGCAGACGTTCTCAAATAATTTATCCCAAGCTGTATATACAAAGACAAGCTCCGGTGGAGGGTTGGGAAGGGAACCTGGCTCCCGGGGGGAACTCTTGGCACGCTGGATCTTCCCCCTCAACACGCGCCAGCTGAAAACTGCTGCAGGTGGGACTCCCCTCCGGAGTTTCTCCGGTGGGTGCCGGGATGCAGCTCAGGACAGGTCTGACCCCAGGGCAGAGGGAGCGCTCCCATTCCCTACCCCACATCCCACCTCCTTCCCAAAGCGCCCAAATCATTAACGAGGGAGGGGAGGGGGGGGCGGGAAGAGCCCCCCGGACCCCTCAGATCTTGATCTCAGTCCGGAAGGTTTGCTGGACGTGCTCGGAGTGCTTGGCCGGCCGGCGCTGGGCACGGATGGTCAGCGTGCCGTTGTCCCCCAGCGAGGACGACACCGACGTGGGGTCCACGTCCTCGGGCAGCTGGCATTTGTGGGTGAAGGTGTTCATGACGGTGCCATCCGCAGCCAGCTGGGGGGAAAAAACGGCGAGAAAGGGGTGGTTTTGGGGTGCAAGCGGGACTGGGGGCTCGTTATTCCCTGCGGTCACCATTAATTAATGGTGAATGAAACCCCGCTGGGGCTGCGGCTGTTGCGTGGGAGCTGGGGGGGTCCCCATGTCCACCGGTCGAGGATTTTGGGGTCCCCCCGGCTCGGGAGTGAGCAGGGCAGGGAGGGAGCACCCACCTTCTCGGCGTGCACCTCGATCTGGTTGTTGGAGGTGGTGACGACGATGTCCTCGGGGGCGAAGTCGCTGACGTCCACTGTGAACTGATAAGTGTTCCCCAAAGTCTTCACCGCGCCCGCGCTCCCGGAACGAGCTGCTGCACAGGTTTTGGGGGGGGTCACAGCCATGGCTTGCTGAGGACCCCCCTACCCCAAACGCCTCCAAACTCACCTGGGAACCCCAAGGGCTCACCGTGGGGCCGGACAAAGCTCCCGAAAAGCTCCATTTCACCGTCACCCGCCGCCTCCCCCCCCACCTGCGACCCCCAACTCCCGCGGGGGAGGAAGAGCAGGAGCCTCTTCCTCGTCCTCCTCCCGGCGAAGGCGACGCCGGATCGGTTATTTCGGGATATTTCGACTTGACGAGCTTTTTAAAGCCTCGTTAAGGCTCCCGGCCGCCTGCCAGACCTCTCGTAAAACCGGCTAAATTTAGGTCTTGCGCCGGAGACGGTGGAAATTTTACCCCCCTCCGTCCCCCCCCACCTCAGCGCCGTGGAATGCGGTGCCTATTATTAAGGAATAATCGGGATAATTAATTAAAACACCTATTAAATCCTCCCCGCCGCGGGATGTACGCGGGGATTGGGAGCCCGGGGGTGGTGGAGGGAGGGGAAAACCCGGCTCGCTCCGGCCCCAGCGGGTCCGTCGGCTCCGTCAAGGTCGTTTTTAATGAGCTCGTTTACAACCTCAGTCCAACAGCCGAGGCCGAGGCGGGAGGACGGGTGAGGGGGTGCTCATAAGAAAGGGGGTGCTGTCCCCAGGAAGGTCCCCGGGATGGAGCACCCCGTCCCTGGGGGGCCCCGGGGGGAGAGGGACGAGGAGGAGGAGGAGAGGGTGCTGGTGTCGAAGCACACGTGGAGACCCTGCCCCACTGCCCGGAGAAGGCTTCGAGGTGAGACCCCCACCCAAAAAAGGGAGATTTTTTTGGAGGGGGTGGGGGTGGGTGTTTTGGGGGGGTCAGCACCTTGTTTTCCCCTCCCACAGCGTGCTTGGAGTGGGTGAAGCGGCAGCTTTTCTGTGTCGGGGAGGATTGGTACTTCCTCTTCATCCTGGGGGTCCTCATGGCCACCATCAGCTTCATGATGGACCACCTCATCTCCAGGGTCTATGCAGGTGAATGAGGGGCTCCCTGAGGGGCTTCACCTGGAGTTTGGGGGTTCCCTGAGGATATGGGGGGAGTCTTTGGGGTGGGGGGGGTTGTTTTCCCTGCCAACACTTCTTCTCCAGCCCACTACTGGATCTACCAAGAGATCGGGGACATCGGGGTGCTCAAGTACCTCTCGTGGACCCTGTACACCATAGCTATGGCCACCTTCTCCACTGGCTTCTCCCAGAGCATCACCCCACACTCCTCAGGTGAGCCAGCTGCACCCCGACCTCTCCAGCTCCCCAGAACTCCCCCTTGGTAATAGGGAGGACCCCTCAGATTTGGGTGCTGCCCTCTCCTCACTCCAGGCTCCGGCATCCCGGAGCTGAAGACCATCCTGATGGGCGTGGTGCTGGAGGACTACCTGGCCATCCAGAACTTTGGGGCCAAGGTGGTGGGGCTGACCTGCACCCTGCTGTGTGGCAGCACTGTTTTCCTTGGGAAAGTGGTGAGGGATCCCCCCCCAGACCCCTAAAACTGCCGGTGGTTGTGGTTGGTGCCATGCTGGGGGACACTCAGCGCCGCATCCCCCCCTTGGCACCAGGGGCCCTACGTCCACCTCTCCGCCATGGCCGCGGCCTATCTGGGGAAGATGAGGACCTCAGTCACGAGGGAGTATGAGGTGGGGGTGCCACCCCCCAAAAAACCGGTGGGGGGCATTTATTTTACCCCCCAAAAAAATCGGGGTCGTGCCTAAACCCCCTCTCCCGACCCCGCAGAACAAGTTCAAGCAGCGCGAGATGCTGGTGGCAGCGCAAGCCGTCGGGGTGGCCACGGTCTTCGGGGCGCCCGTCAGCGGTGAGGATCCCCCCAGCCCCACTCCAGGGTCCCCTGCATCTCGCCCTGACCCCCCTCTGTGTTCTCCCAGGGGTTCTTTTCAGCATCGAGGTGATGTCCCCCCACTTTGCCGTGCGCGATTACTGGCGCGGCTTCTTCGCTGCCACCTGCGGCGCCTTCATGTTCCGCCTCCTCACCGTCCTCAACAGCGAGCAAGGCAAGGCAGGGTGGGCAGGATGGGCCCCCATCCCCCTTGACATCCCCCCCGATAGCGTCTGTGGGGTGCCCACCCTCAAACTCACCCGCTCGTTCCTCTCCCCCTCCCAGAAACCATCGTGGCTGTTTTTAAGGTCGACCTCAGGATCGATTTCCCCTTCGACCTCCTGGAGACCTTCTTCTTTGTGATTCTGGGGTATGGAGGGGGCGCTTTGGGGGGCTGCCCGTGCCCTGCCTGCACCCTGCCTGCACCCCTGCCCGCCCTCTCCCTGCAGAGTGGTGTGTGGGCTCGTGGCCTGTGCCTACCTCTTCTGCCAGCGCTGGATGATGGTGGCTGTCAAGAGGAACTGGCTGACAGCCAAGCTGCTGGCGACTGAGTCCGTACTGGGCGTCCGTCCATCTGTCTGTCTGCACCCTGTGTGTCCGTGTGGCAATGCCATGCACTGTGTCCCCCCCACTGTGTACCCTGTGCCCCTGACCCGAGTGTCCGTGTGTCCCCCCTGTGCCCTTGGGGTGTCCCTTTGCACCCCTCCACCCACCCTGGGTGTCCCTATGCCCCCTCATGCCCCCTGCCCACTCACCCCATACCTCCTGGGTGTCCCTATGTCCCCCCCGTGGCCCCTACCCCCACCTACCTCATACCTCCTCAGTGTCCCTGTGTTCCCCATGGCCCCTGCTCACCCACCTCATACCTCCTCAGTGTCCCTGTGTCCCCCTGTGCACCCTGAATGTCCCCCTCGTGCCCCCTGGGTGTCCCTCTGTCCCCTTGTGCACCCTGAGTGTCCCCGTGTCCCCTGGGTGTCCCTGTGTCCCCCTGGGAAGTGTTCCTGTCCAGGATCCATCTGTGGCATCCATTCACACCCCTCCCCCCGCCTGTCCCTGGGTCACCCCCTACACCTCCCCCGTCCATCCCCATGTCCCCCTGTCTGTCCGTGGGTCCCCACGGCCCCAGCCCCGCTCTGCCCCCGCAGCAAACCCGTGTACACGGCGCTGGTGGTGCTGCTCCTGTCCTCCATCACCTTCCCCCCGGGGCTGGGGCAGCTCATGGCCTCCAGGGTGAGTGGGGGGCACGGGGGGCTCCCCTGGGACCCCAAAACGTCCCAGCGGGCGCTCAGGGTGTCCCATCTGTCCGTCCCCGTGTCCATCCAGCTCACCATGAAGGAATATCTCACCTCCCTCTTCGACAACCACACGTGGGCCGTGCGGACCCCCAACACCTCGTGGGCGGCCGAGCCCGGGGGGCTGTGGCAGGAGTGGGACCACCCCTCTGCCACCATCTTCGGCACCCTGGCCTTCTTCCTGGTCATGAAGGTAGCTGTGCCCTCCCCCACCGCCCCCCCCGAGCTCTGTGAGTGCCCCCAGCTCGGTGTCCCCGTGGGGTGACCCCCTCCCCGTGTCTGTGCCGGCCCCCCAGTTCTGGATGCTGATCTTGGCCACCACCCTGCCCCTGCCCGCAGGGTACTTCATGCCCATCTTCATCTACGGTGAGCTGGGGGAGGGACGGGGGGACACGGCGGGGGTTGAGCCCTCAGGGTGGGTACAGTCAGTCCTGGGAGGGGGTACAGGGGTGTGTCCAGGGGTACAGCCAGACTGGGGAGTACGGGGGGTGTATCCAGCTTGTGAGGAGGGGGGCACAGTCTGGGGGGCACTGAGGGTGTACCCAGCCCTGGGAAGGGGGTCTATCCATCCAGTCTGGGGGCATACCCAGCCTTGGGAAGGGGGTCTATCCATCCAGTCTGGGGGGGCACTGAGGGTGTACCCAGCCCTGGGGAGGGGGTTCATCCAGTCTGGGGGTGTACCCAGCCCTGGGGAGGGGGTCTATCCACTCTGGGGGCGTACCCAGCCCTGGGGGGTGAGTGTGGGGGGGCGCATCCAATCCTGGGGGTCCAAGCCCTGTATCCAGCCCTGTGTCCAGGGGTGTGTCCAGCCCCGGGGGAGCTGCAGGAGGGTGGTCACCCCCAGCTATTTCGGGGGGGCGCTCCTGGTATTTCCCCCTTCTCCCCCCCCCAATTTCAGGAGCCGCCATCGGGCGCTTGCTGGGGGAGGGGGTGGCCCTGCTCTTCCCGCGGGGACTCTATCCCCAGGGCCCCCTTCGTCCCATCATTCCCGCGGGATACGCCCTGGCCGGTGAGTCGGTGGGAGGGGACACACCCCCAGGGGTGGGGAGAGGTGGGGGGACACCCCCCGCCCACCCCTGACTCTCCCGGGGGTCTCTCCCCTCCTCCCCAGGCGCCGCCGCCTTCTCGGGCTCGGTGACCTACGCGGTGTCCACGGCCCTGCTGGTGTGCGAGGCCACGGGGCACCTGGGCCACCTGCTGCCCACCGTGCTGGCCGTGCTGGTGGCCAACGCCATCACCCAGAAGAACCAGCCGTCCTTCTTCGATGCCCCCATCATCGTCAAGAACCTGCCCTACCTGCCCCCCATCCGCAGCCGCCACACCGCGTGAGGCACACACACCCCCCGCCCCCCAAAAAAACTCGTTTCGGGGTGGGTTTGATGCAAGTTGAGGTGTTCGTTGTTTGGTTTTTTTTTGTGCTCTCCAGCTCGTACAGGGTGATGGTGGAGGAGTTCATGCAGCGCCAGGTGGTGGCCCTGGCCAAGGGGGATGGTTTCCAGGAGGTGCTGGGGGCTTTGGATGCCTCTGCCGACGCTGAGTACCCCGTGGTGGAGAGCGCAGGTTTGGGGGATGGGGGGGTCACTGTGGCTGTGAGGGACATCACTGGGATTGTCCCCCTTCTCCAGAGTCACAGTGCAGGGGGGATTAGGGGTATGGGGGTGTCACTGTGACCATGTGGAGGTCACTGGGATTGTCCCCATCCTCCAGGGTCACCCACCCTGGTGGGCACCGTCAGCAGGGCCCAGCTGGTCACCTTCCTCCAGAGCCACCAGCACCCCCAGGCACCCCCAGGGGAGAAGGTAAAGCAGGGGGAGCACCCTGATGTGCCCCAAACCCCTGGTTTTCCACCCCAGAATGGACACTCTTGCTCTGCCCCAGGTGGCTCCGGTGGGGACCCTCGGAGACGACTGTGCCATCGAGCCCATCATGCTCCAGCTGTCCCCGTGGACATCCCTGCACCAGGTTTGGGGTGGGGGGGGGACAGGACACGTGTCCTGGGAGACATTTACCCCCCCCCAGCAGCTGTGTGTCACACCCAGGGGGTGGCCCTGTCCCCACGGGTCCCTGCTGTCACCTTCCCCAGGCCTATCACCTGTTCCAGCTGCTGAAGCTGCAGAGAGTGTTCGTCACCCGCGCGGGGGAGCTGGTGGGAGCCGTGGGGTGGGCGGAGGTGAGGGGGGCACTGGTGGGAACCGTGGGGTGGGCGGAGGTGAGGGGGGCACTGGTGGGAACCGTGGGGTGGGCAGAGGTGAGGGCATGGGGAAAAGGGGGAAGGAGGGGAAGGGGAGGAAAGGAGGGGAAAATGGGGAAAAGGGGGAGAGGGGGGAGGAGGGGAAATGTGGGAGAGGGGGAGAAAAGAGGAGGGAAATGAAGGCAAAAGGGGGAAAAGATAGGAAAGGGGGGAAGGAGGAGAAAGGGGAGGGGACAAGGGGAAAGAGGGAGGAGAAAGAGGAGGAAAAAGGGGGAGGAAAAGGGGGGAGGAAAAGGGGGGAGGAAAAGGGGAAGGAAAGCTCCTGTCCCACTCCTCTGTCCTTTTGCAGCTGCGCAGAGGGATCGAGGAACTCGCCCACCCCAAGTGATGACTTTTTGGGAGCACGAGGGACCCCTCCCCAGGGATGTCACCCATGAAAAGAGGGCTCCTGACCCCCAGGTGAAGGGGGGTCTCCCCGGGGAGGGGGTCCTGGTTGGGGGGGCGGTTCCCCAGCAGAGTGTGCTGTGCATTAAATACATCGATCCCTCAGTGCTTCCTCCTCATCCAGCTCCTCCTCCAGCCCCACGAGGGTTCATTTTGGGGGCTCACCCCCCATACCCAACAAACAGCCCTTAAACCCCCCCTGGACATGCACTGAAGTGTCCCGGTCTCTGCATCCCCCTGCCCCCGATCCCTCGTACAATTATCCTTATTTCAATTATCCTTAATTACAACTAATCAGGGTGGGGGGTGTTCAGCGACCCCAAGATCTGCGGGAAATGGGGGGGGAGGGGGGAGCTGAGCCCCCCCAGCCCTT
Source organism: Myiozetetes cayanensis (assembly GCF_022539395.1). NCBI lineage: Eukaryota > Metazoa > Chordata > Aves > Passeriformes > Tyrannidae > Myiozetetes > Myiozetetes cayanensis. The sequence goes on along the minus strand of NW_026087499.1, from coordinate 6,978,739 downwards.
CGGTGACCCCGGACTGGGGCTCAGCCTGTTTAGGCGGCGCATCGGGCGCTAATTAAGCCGGAGGGGGGTTAATTAAGCGCGGCAGGGCAGGTTGGGCAGGGCGGGCAAGCCCGGGCCCGGCTCGGCGGGGGTGACGCCGGGTCAGAGCCAGGGAGACACCCCGAAAGTGGGGCAGGAGCTGGGCTGGGCGCTGGGATTGGCACTGGGAGCAGCGCTGGGCTCCGGCACCCAGGGAGGGGGAGGGGAGAGGGGGAGGGAGCCCCAAAGAGGGAGCCCCAAAGAGATGTGGGGGGACACAGCACCCACGGGGGACATCCCTGCCACCCCAAAAGCTCCCAGGACACGCACGAGGCCCCAAAACGCTCCTAAAACGGGGTGACCCCCCCTCCCCCCGACCGGCGGCTTTGGCAGAGAGGGGTGCTCGGTGACCCCCCGACCCCCGAACCCTCCCCCCGTTATGGTTTCGGGGCAGGAAAAAAAAAAGTCCAACCCCCTTTTTTTTTTTTTTTTTTTTCTTCTCCGGCGTTTTTCCCACCCAGTGATTTTGCAGGCTCCGGGCAGTCCGAGCTGCGGCTTTTTTGGGGGATGGAAAGGCCAAATTCCTCCCAGCATTCGCAGAGGAAAAGAGGCCCCGGATGGGAGATGGTCCCGCAGTTGTGGGCAAACCCCTTCAAGAAGCTGAAACCCCCTCTATATCCCCTTGAAAAAAAAAAAACTTAAACCCTCTTAGAAAACCTTAAAACTCCTTTAAAAACCTCTTTAACCCCTTAAAACCCCCCAAAACCGCCCACTCTTAAAACCCCCTTAAACCTCCTTAAAAATCCCTAAATAAAAACCTTAAAACTCCTTTTAAAATCAGTCCCCTAAAAACCTCTTTAACCCCTTGAAATCCCCCAAACCCTCCATCCTTAAAACCCCCTTAAACACCGCTTAAAAATCCCTAAATAAAGCCTCTTAAACAACCTTAAACCCCCTTTAGAACCCCTTTAAACCTTAAAACCCCTTTAAAACCAACCCCTTAAAAAACCTCTTTAACCCCTTGAAAACTCCCAAAAAACCTCCACTCTTAAAACCCCCTTAAACCTCCTTAAAAATCCCTTAATAAACCCCCTTAAACAACCTTAAAAACCCTTCAAAGGTAACTTTAAACCCTTTTAAAGCCCTTAAAAATCCTGATAACCCCTTAAAAACCTTAAAAAAACTTAAAAACATCTTAGAAAACCCTCTTTGACCCATTTAAAACATTTTTAACACCCCTGAAAACCCCCTGCTCTTAAAACCCCCTTAATCTCCCCTTAAAATCCCTAAATAAAGGCCCTTAAAAAACCTTAAGCCCCCTTAAAAATAACTTAAAACCCTTTTAAAGGCCCTAAACCCTCTTAAAACCCCAAAACCCCTTTAAAAAACCCCTTCACCCATTTAAACCCCCTTAAAAACCTTACAAAGCCCACTGAAAAAAACCCTTAAACCTCAACTCCCCCTAAAATCCCCTTAAAATCACTTAAAAGCCCCCAAACCCCCTTAAAAGTCTTGAGAACCCCTCAAAAACCCACTTAAAACCTCCCTTAAACACCTTAAAAACCCTTAAAAACCCAGAAGTTTTAAACACTTTAAAACCCACTTGAACTCTCTTAAAACTCCTCCCCCCAAAAATTGCTAAAATCCCTTAAAAGCCCCTAAAAAGCCCTGATAACTCCTCAAAACCTCCCTTAAACCCCCTCTAAACCCCTTTAAAATTCTTAAAAAACCCTTTAAACCCCTTAAAAAACCCCTTAAAAAACCTCCTTTAAAAATCCTTTTAAAACCCTTAAAACACCCTAAAAAACCCTCTGCTTTAAACCCCCCTAAAACCCTTTAAAGCTCCTTTAAAACCCACATAAACCCAAGGGGAATTTCCCTCTATCCCCTTTCTCCCCCCCCAAATTCCCTCAACCTCTGCAAACAAGTGGGAAAAGACAAGATTGTAGAAAACAACAAAAGCACTTGGTTTTTTTATTCAAAACCCCACAAAAATCCCCAAAAATCCACCTAAAAAAAAGGGGGGAAAAAAACCCCAAAATGTTGTGGGTTTTTTGTTTTTTTAATTCCCCCTTTTTTTCTTCTCTCCCGAGTCTTTAATTCCTCGCAATAAATATACAAAAATAGAATAAATTAGGTTAAAAAATACAAGGCAACACTGGCAAACACAGCATTAAAGGGGGGGGAGGCGGGGAAAACCACCCAAAATCCCGGTGGGAGAGGAATAAATAGGGAGAAAACAAAGCAAAAATAAATCAGTTTTGGGACTGAGCCCTTTGGGTTTTTTTTCTTCTTGAAATGTGGGAGGGGGGTGGAGCAAAAAGAAGAAAACACCCCCCCCTTAACAAACCTCCCCCAGCTCCCCTGGGGCGAGGGGATGGAAATCCCATTTCCACCCGTTTTTCCAGGGGCAGGGGGATGGGACACCCGTTTTGCCCCGTCCACCCCAGGGGAGGGTTGATAATAATACTCTGAAACTGCTGATCAATCACAGGGACAATAAATAAACCCCGGGGGGGGGGGCACTGGGAGGGGCTCAGCCCGGGGCCCCCCCGGCCCCCGCCTGCTCCTGCAGCCCCAGCAGGCTGTAGGTGATCCTCTTCTGGTGGCCCGGCAGCCGCACCCCGATCCGCTTGATGTCCCTGCAGAGACAGGGAAAACGGGGATTAAACAGGGATTAAACGGGGATTCGTGGGTGACAGAGCCGGGAACGGGGCCGTGGGAAAGGGGGGTGGGAGGGATCCAACCAGGCCTCGGATCGGGGGAACCCCCATGTGGCATTCCCGAGGGAGGGGTGGGCGCGGATCGTCCCATGGGATGGTTCGTCCTGAGGGATGGGTGGATGGACGTGGATCATCCCAAGGGATGGGGGGACTGGACATGGATCATCCCAAAGGATGGACTGACATGGATCATCCCAAGGGATGGGGGGTGGACGTGGATCATCCCAAGGGATGGACTGACATGGATCATCCCAAGGGACGGTTCATCCTGAGGGATGGATGGACGTGGATCATCCCAAAGGATGGGTGGATGGACGTGGATCATCCCGAGGTACAGTCCATCCAGAGGGATGGATGGATGTGGATCATGCCATGGGATAGGTGGATGGACATGGATCATCCCATGGGATGGGTGGACATAGTTCATCCCAAAGTATGAGTGGATGGACACAGCTCATCCCAAGGGATAGATGGACATGGCTCATCCCAAGGGATGGGGGGATGGATGTGGTTCATCCCGGGGCAGATGGACGGACATGGCTCATCCCAAGGGACGGATGGACACCGTGACTCATCCCGGCCTCTCCAGCCAAGGAACATCTAATTTTATCCCGTCCCTTGGGCTGCCAAGGCCATGGAAGTGGTTTCCGTTCCCAGCACGTCCCTGAGCCCCGGGATCTGGGGGGGACAGTGTGGGAATATCCAGGGGACACCACAGGGATATCCAGGGACACTGTAAGAGCAGTGTGGGGACACGAAGGGGACACTCCCTGGGGACAGGACAGGGATGATGTGGGGACAGCATGGGAATACTGAGGGGACACCACGGGGATGGAATGGGAATATTGAGGGGACAGCAAAGGGACACACTGTGGGGACAGCACGGGAATGTCAAGGGGACACCAAGGGGACACCGAGGGGACACTCACTCGCTGGTCATCTGCAGGACCTTCTCGATGGTGCTGTAGCCCGAGGCCATGAAGGTCTCGGTGTACTGGGGCATCCGGATGGACTCCAACCACTCCGGGACGGAGCGGAACGGGACGCCCTCGGAGCCGCTGGTGCTGGGCAGGCGGATGGACACCCTGGGGCATGGAAAGGGGTGGGAAACGGTGAGAAAATGGGAAGATGACAAAAAAAACCCCAACCAGTGCAGAAATGAGAGGTTGGGAAAACCTCAGGGGAAAAGGGAAGGGTGAGAAAACGAGGGGAAAAAATGGAATGATGCGGAAAACTGTGTGGAAAGGGAGAGATGGAAAAAACAACGGGAGGATGGGAGGGTGCAAAACTTCAGGGGAGAGCGGGAGGGTGCAAGAAATGATGCAGAAAAGGAAGGGCAGAAAGATATTGTGGAAGAGAAACAATGCAAAAAACGCTGCAGGAGCGGAAAAGGGGCAAAACCAGGGCAGAAATGGAAGGAGGGAATAAAAGAGATGCCAAAATGGAAGGGTGGAAAAATGAGGCAGAAACGGAAAGGTGGGGGAAAAAAAACAATGCAAAAAAGTGGAAGGGTGCAAAAGAAAAGGAGGAGATTTTAAAAAAGGGTGCGAAAGTGGAAGGATAAAAAAAAAAACTAAAGGATGCGAAAAATGACGTGAAGATGGAAAGATGCCAAAAAATTTTAGGAAAATGGAAAGGGTGGGAAAACGTTGCAGAAATGGGAAGATGCCAAACAAATAATGCAGAAACATGACGATGAAATGGTGGTGAAGAGAGGAAATGGTGCAAAAAGGGATGTGAAAATGGGGAGGTGCCAAAACTGAGGCGGAAACGGAGATGCCGAAAGGGACGTGAAGGTGAAGAGATGCAAAACCCGGCATAAGTCAGCACCAGGGGATTCTAAAACTATGGAAAATGACACAAAAATGGTGCCAAAAGCAGCAGAGGACACAAAGATATGTTGAAGTCAGAGAATCCTGGGATGGTTTGGTTGGGAGGGACCTTAAAGCTCACCCAGTGCCACCCCTGCCACGGGCAGGGACACCTTCCACCAGCTCAGGTGGCTCCAGGCCCTGTCCAACCTGGCCTTGGACACTCCCAGGGTTGGGGCAGCCACAGCTTCTCTGGGTAACTGTCCCATCCTCCCATCCCAGAGCTCCCCACACTCACCGAGGGTCGAAATCCGCCAGAGCCTTGAGGGACTCGGGGGCGCGGATCAGCTTGTCCAGGATGCTGACGATGTCGGCGAATTTGGGGCGCCGGGCGCGCTCCTGCTGCCAGCACTGCATCATCAGCTGGTAGATGGCTGAGGGGCAGTCCAGGGGTGCCGGGAGCCGGAAACCCTCGTTGATGGCCTTCATCACCTACGGGGGGGGGGAAGAGGAGGAGGTTGAGTGATGATCCCCAAAAAAGTTCTGTGTTCACAGGAATCACAGACTGGTTTGGGTTGGGAGGGACCTTAAAGCTCATCCAGTGCCACCCCTGCCAGGGGCAGGGACACCTTCCACCAGCCCAGGTTGCTTGCAACCTGGCCTTGGACACTTCCAGGGCTGGGGCAGCCACAGCTTCTCTGGGCACCCTGTGCCAGGGCCTGCCCATCCTCACAGCTGGGAATTCCTCCCAATATCCCATCTAAGTTTCTTTTCTTTTAGTTCAAAACCATTCCCCCTTGTCCTGTCCCTCCATCCCTTGTCCCCAGTCCCTCTCCAGCTCTCCTGGAGCCCCTTTAGGCCCCTGGAGCTTCTCTTCTCCAGGGGAACTCCCCCAGCTCTCCCAGCCTGACTCCTCCTGCCTCTCTCCAAATCTATCCTCACATTTCTCTCCTTATTCCCTACAAAGGAATTCTCTATTCCAGTTGCATTAAGTCACAGAATCCCAGAATGGTTTGGGTCAGAAGGATCTTAAAGCCCATCCCATTTCACTCCCTGCCAGGGGCAGGGACAACTTCCACTATCCCAGGTTGCTCCAAGCCCTGTCCAACCTGGGCTTGGATGTCCCCCACACCCTGGTGGTGCAGGGGGTTGCTCACCTCGTGGTTGGAGAGCTCCCAGTAGGGCCGCTCGCCGTAGGACATCACCTCCCACATGACGATGCCGTAGCTCCAGACGTCGCTGGCCGAGGTGAACTTGCGGTAGGAGATGGCTTCGGGCGCCGTCCAACGGATCGGGATCTTCCCGCCCTACGGAAACACCGGGGTCAACTCTGCAGCCCCCAAAAACCACCTCACCTTGGCCAACCACCCCAACCACCAACCACTCTACCTTGGACAACCCACCACCTCACCTTGGTCAGTCTCTTCTCCATGGCCAACAATCCACCCCTCCACAGCCAACCAACCAGCCCACCTTGGACAACCAACCACCTCCACCTTGGACAACCACTTCACCTTAGTCAACCACCCCAACACAACCAAACACCCACCTCACCATGGCCAACTCACCACCCTTCCATGGCCAACCCACCACCTCCACTCTGGCCAACTACCTCACCTTGGTCAACCACCCCTTCAGGGCCAACCAACCATCCCACCACAACCAACCACCCACTGCGATCAACCCACCACCGGCCACGGCCAACCACCCCCTCCTCTGTGGTGACACTCACGCTGGTGGTGTAGGTGGCTTCAGGGTCATCTTCCAGCACCCTGGAGAGCCCAAAGTCGGACACCTTGCACACCAGGTTGCTGTTCACCAGGATGTTCCTGGCGGCCAGATCCCGATGGACGTAATTCATGTTGGCCAAGTACTTCATGCCGGCGGCGATGCCCCGCAGCATCCCCACCAGCTGGATGACGCCAAAGTCCCCCTCTTTTTCCTGGGAAAAGGGGAGAATCCAGCCTGGAATCCATCTGTCATCCCACTTCCCATGGTGGGTGTTTGTTCCACCAGCACGTGGTCCTTGTCCTTGTCCCCAGGTGTCACTTACCCGCAGGAATTTATCCAGTGCCCCGTTCTCCATGTACTCCGTGATGATCATGAAGGGCTTGTCTGTACAAAAACCAGGCCCAGAATGGGTAAACCCCCCTCAAATTCTCTCCAACCCCCAACTGAAAGAGCTCCAAACCTGAAAAAGCACATTTGAAATCCCCCAATCTCCTCCAAACCCTCCCAAAACAACCCCACAAGAATGCTGAAGTTGCCCCAAAAAACCCCCCCAACGCCCCAAAAAACAACCCCAACCCCCCCAACATAATAAGAAAGCCCCAAATCCCAAGTCCTCCCAAAAGTCCAAACCCTCCCAATTCCCCACAAAAAACCCTCAAAACCCCCAACTCCCCAAAATATCCTCCAAAAAATCACCTCCCTAAGACACTCCCGAAACAACAAAAAGCACCAAACCCTCCCAATAAACCCCCAAATAAAATCCAACCCCAAAAAAACCCCAAAGTAACTCCCTTAAACCCACCCCAACTCCTGCAAAAATCCCCCCAAACTCCCCTGAAACTCCTCCAAATAAACCCTAATTCCTCCCTCCTCAAAAACCCCCCCAAACCACCCAAAAAACCTGCAAGCCCCCCAAATTCCCCTGGTTTTGTATGGCTTGGGTTTGGGGTGTTCCGAGGGGAAATGGGGGTGGGGTTTTTTTTTGGGACACTCACACTTGGAGACGACGCCCTCGAGGCGGATGATGTTGTGGTGGCAGAACTGCCCCATGATGGTGGCCTCGCTCAGGAAGTCCACGCGCTGCTTCTCCGTGTAGCCCACCTTGAGCGTCTTGATGGCCACCGGCACCTCCTTCCTGCCGCGCTTCAGGGTGCCCTTGTAGACCTCCCCAAATTCACCTGCTCCGAACAACGGGGGACACTCGTAACCCCCCCGGCCTGGTGCAGCTTTGGGGTGTCTCCGGGGTGACCGAGCCACGTACCGGCACCGATGACCTTCTGGCGGGTGATGAAGGACGGGGGGATCTCGGTGGTGAACTTGAGCATGGCCTGGTTGGGGTCCTCGTAGGTGTGGGGGTCAACGTAGGTCTTGAGGGGCTTCAGCTGGTCTGGGGGGTGTCAAGGAGCGGGGTCAGTGCCCACGTCAACCCCCAGCCATCGCCGCAGTCCCCACCGTGCCGTGGCTCACCTGACTTGGAGAAGTAGACGTCCTCGGCAGATTGGCGTGGCCGTGACCTTCTCCTCCTGCAGAAAAGCCCCCAGAAATCATCCCCTGCCCATGTTTGGTGGTGGGACAAGGGTATTTTGGGGTTCCCTGGGGGGTTTTGGGGGATTTCTCTCCTCACCTCCTCAGGACGTAGACGAGAGCGGCCAAGAGCAGGACGACCACGACGACGCCAGCGACGGTGCCGGTGATGACGGCAGCGGATGCCGCGGCCTCGGTGCCTGCGGGGACCGTTCAGGGTGGCCGGGTGAGCCCTGCACCCCCTGGGCCCCCCACCCCGCACCCCTGACAGCCCTCCCCTCACTCCTCACCCTCGGGCAGGGTCTCGAACTCGTGCTGGGGGCTGAAGGCGCCGTGGCCGTCGGCGGTGAGGGCCTGGACACGCACCACGTACGCGGTGCCCGGGGACAGCTTGGGCAGCGTCACCGAGGTGCCCTCGCAGCGCAGCACGGAGTAGCTGTTCTCGTCCACCTGGGGACACAGGGGTCACGGGGGGGCGTGGGTGGGGGTGACATGGACAGGGCAGGGATGGGGTGACAGGGAGGGGGTGACAGGGATGGGGTGACAGGGACGGAGATGTGATGTGGATGGGAGCAAGCACAGAGGTGACCCAGATGGAAGGGGACATGGATTAAGGAAGAATGGAGGTGGCAGGGCTGGAGATGTGACATGGATGGGGGTGTGACAGGGATGGGAAGGAAAAGGATGGAGGTGTAACGTGGCTGGAGGCACATGGTGGAGGGGTGACGTGGATGGAGGCAGGGATGGAGGTGACACGGATGGAGGGGTAAACACAGGGAGGACATGAATTGAGGGATGACAAGGACAGAGGTGAGGACAGAGGAGGTGACATGGGTGGAGGGGTGACACAGATGGGAGGGACAAGGCTGGAGGGGGGATATGGACAGAGGCACATGGAAGGAGGGGACACGGATGGAGGTGACGTGGATGGGGCCGTGAATATGGGAGAGATGTGGACGGAGGTTGACATGGATGGAGGTGGATGAACACAGGGAGGACATGAACTGAGGGATGACATGGATGGAGGTGGCGTGGACAGGAGGGTGACATGGACTGGGGAGTGATGTGGATGGGGGGAGACATGGATGGGGCAAGGCTGGAGGTGATGGGGCTGGAGGTGACAGGGCTGGGGTGATGGGGCTGGGGTGATGGGGCTGGGGTGATGGGGTTGGGGTGATGGGGCTGTAGCTGTGCCACAGGACCCACCTTCTTGCTGTAGGTGACCTCGTACTTCCAGACCCGGCTCTGCTGCCGTGGGGGCACCGTCCAGGACAGCACCAGGCTGGTGGCCGTCCGTCCATCCAGGCTCACCGAGGTCACCCGGGGGGGCTCTGCCATGGGGACAGACAGGGACGTCACCGGGGTGTCCCCAGGAGGGTCAGCAGCATCACGGAGGGGTCCCCCATGGGGACAGGGACTTCACAGAGGTGTCCTCTTGGAGGATGGGGACAATATGGGGACAGGGAGGGTCGGGGATATCATGGAGGTGTCCCCACTGGGGACATGGACATCCCAGGGGTGTTCCCACAGGGGTTGGGAACACCACGGAGGTAACAGGGAATGGGAACAATATGGAGGTGTCCCCATGGTGAATGGGGATGTCATGGAGGTGTCCCCATGGCGGATGGGGATGTCAGGGAAGTGTCCCAATGGGGAACAGGGACAATATGGAGGTGGCCCATGGGGACAGGGATGTCATGGAGGTGTCCCCATGGCGGATGGGGACAATATGGAGGTGTCCCCATGGGAGCTGGGAACATCTTGGAGGTGTCCCCATGGTGAATGGGCATGTCATGGAGCTGTCCCCATGGGGGACAGGGACACCTCTGAGGTGTCCCCGGGGTGGTTGGGAACACCTCGGAGGTGTCCCCGTGGGGGTGAGGGACCCCCCGGCGGTGTCCCCAGGAGAAGGGTGCCCTCACCGGTGTGGTTGACGCTGACGGTGGCGGTGGCCAGGCTGCGCCGGGGGCTGTAGGGGGACACGCCGTTCCGCGCCTCCACGCTGAAGGTGTAGTTGACGTGGGGCTCCAGGTCGGTGACGGTGAGGGCGGTGCCCGTGAGCCCCCGGGGGGGCTGCGAGTACCTGACCCCGCCGCCGTCGCAGGGCCGGCACTCGCCGCCCTCGGGCCAGCACTGCTCGCAGGTGACGCTGTAGGTGACGTCCCCGCGGCCCCCGGGGTCGGCGGGGGGGGCCCAGCGCAGCTGCACCGCGGCCCCCACGGCCACGGCCGAGAGCCCCTGGGGGGGCGAGGGGGGACCTGGGGGGACACACAGAGGGGTCAGGGGGGGTCTGTGCCTCGGGGTGTGTCCCCCCCACCCCAGAGGGTGACTCACGGGTACAGGGATCCTCCAGGGGGGTCCTGGGGGGCGCGGAAAAATCCCTCCTGGCACGGGCAGGAGGCGGCGGCGGCCGGGCGGGATCCGTGTGCGGGGGGCAGGGCTGGCACCCCCCTGGGGACACCGCGGCCTTGAAGGTGCCTGGGGGACAGGCTGGGGGGACACAGGGACAGCAGTGAGACCCCACAGCCCCCTCCCCACACAGGGACACCCTAAATCCACCTCCCCACACGGTAACATCTGTGAGACCCCAAATCCACCTTCCCACCCAGGGATCTGCACCCACCAGCACCCACCCAAGCACCCAGAGGGGGGGATTTTAGGGGGTTCCACCTCATTTTGCAGCTTCTTTATTACTGGGATTCCCCCCCACTTTCCCCCTGCCCCAGCTGAGCCCTGTCACACTCACTACACTCAAGGCTGACCATCCAGGATTGGGAATTTCTTGGCCAAACCCTCATTCCTCAACCCAAAATGGGAATTTTGGGGGGGCATTGCCCTCATTTTTGCAGCTCCTGCTGTTTCCTGGGCCCCTCCTGCCCCAGCCCTCCCATCTGGGCCCTGCCACACTCTCTGCACCGGTGACGCTCAGGGCTGATAATGTTGCAGCCAAACTCTCATTTTGCCGATCCAGAGTGGGAATTTTGGGGCTGTTTCCTGTCATTTTTTGCAGCTTCTTTATTATGGGACCCTCCCCACCCACCCCAGCTTGGCTGCCTGTGACACTGGCACCGGAGGGGGAATTTGGAGGCCAAGCCCTCGCTCCCATCCCCTGCCCCCCACCCTGTGCTCCCCCAGCCCCCCGTCCCGGCTCCCCTGGGGCCGTACCTTGGCAGGTGTCTCCCAGGCTCTGGAAGCCGGCCCGGCACAGGCACTCCCCGATGGGCACGATCCACTCTCCCTCGGCGCTGCAGTGCAGGGCCGGGGCCTGCTCGGCCTCGGCGTCCTCCACGCACACCCCCCGCACCTCGGCCAGGCTCTGCGAGTCGGCCCCGGCCACCGTCTGCGGGAACCGCGCCAGCCCCCGCGTCACCGCCGGGCAGCGCTTGTAGAACACCCTGACGGAGAGCAGGGCCACGCAGGCGCCCAGGTCCTGGAAGGCCAGGTAGAAACCCTTCCTGCTGAGCGGCCCCACCGAGCGAACCTCCACGTTGAGCTTGACGTTGCGGGCGGCGAAATCCTCCTGGACAGTGATCTCGTCCGGGGCGATGGTGTCGATCTTGCGGAACTGCCTCTTCTGGAAGTTGGTGCCGTAATCCACGTCGGACTCGGCGTAGTAGAGGTTGAAGGTCTCCTTGCAGGAGCCGCCCCCGGCCGTGGGGAAGCTGTTGCAGTCACGGACGGTGAACTGGAGCTCGATGAAGATCCGCTCGGCCACCCCCCGGTAGATCCAGTTGGTGCGGAGCCAGTTCTCCTGCTCCCCCTCCAGGACGTTGCACACCGAGTAGATGTAGATCAGGGAGTCGTTGAGGACGTTCTGCAGCTGGTCCCACTGTCCCCATGGAGAGACAAACAGGATTGGAGGGGGAACAGGCACAGGGGGCCCTACGGAGGCGCTCGGCCCCATCTCTGTGGTTGTCCCTGGCTCTACACCCATGGACCCCCCTGGCCCTGTGGAGATCTCCAGTCACACCCTGATGGAGTTCCACAACCCCATGGACATCCCCATCTCTGTCCCCATGGACACCCCTGGCCACATCCCAGTGGAGATCCACAAACCTGTGGATGTGCCCATCTCCATCCCCATGGGTGTTCCTGGCTCCGTGGAGATCCCCAGGCATACCCCAATGGAGTTCCACAACCCCATGGACATCCCCATCTCCATCCCCATGGACACCCCTGGACCCGCGAGTGTCCCCAGCCACACCCCAAAGGAGATCCACAACCCTGGGGATGTGCCCATCTCTGCCCCCATGGGTGTTCTGGGCTCCGTGGAGATCCCCAGGCACATCCCAGTGGAGATCTCCAACCCCGTGGATATCTCCATCCCCATGGACACCCTGGTGTCTCCATCCCAGCAGATGGAGATCCACAACCCCATGGACATCTCCATCCTCATGGGTGTTCCTGGCTCCATGGAGATCCCCAGGCACATTCCAGTGGAGATCTCAACCCCATGGATGTCTCCATCTCCATCCCCATGTGTGGACCTGTCCCCCTGCCCATGGGGATGTCCCCATCCCCATTCCCGTGGATTCCCCCATCCCTGTGGAGGTCCTTGTTTCCATCCCTGTGGAGGTCTCCATGGATGTCTCTATTCCCAAGGGGGTCCCCATTCCCGTCCCCATCCCGGAGGGGGCTCTGGATCCCGGCTGCTCACCCCTTTTCCGTAGGGATGGGTGAGCCAGCCCAGCTCCCCGTGTGCCTTGGCGAAGTCCAGCAGCACCACTGTGGGACAGGAGAGAGGAGAGGGACGTCAGGAGATGCCACCAGGACCTGCAGGTGCCACCAGGACCCCCCTCGGACCCATGGATCCTGGGATCCACTGACACCCATCCCTCAGGACCCATGGATGTCCCCCTGTGTACACCCTGGGATCCACAGACATCACTGGGACTCTCAGATGCTTCCAGGACTTATGGACATCCCCCAGGACCCACGGATGTCCCCCAGGTGCCCTGGGATCCATGGATGTCCCCAGTACCTACAAGATGTCCCCATGAAGTCCTCAGGGCTTGCAAACACTCCTGGGACCCACAGATGCCACCAGGATCCATGGGTGTCCTCAAGATTCATGGATATCCCCAGGATCCACAGGTTCACCCCATCCCCACAGGTGCCCTGGGATCCACAGATGTCCCTAGGATCCATGGGATCCATGGATGTCCCCAGACCCCAGAGATGTCCCCATGACCCATGGAAATTCCCAGGACTTGCAAACACTCCTGGGCCCCACAGATGCCCCTGGGATCCATGGATATCCTCAGAACCCCCAGATGTCCCCAGGACCCCCAGATCCACCCCATCCCTACAGACACCCCCACACAACCTCCAAACATTCCCAGACCACACAAACGTCCCTTAGACCCTCGGATCCTCCCCCATTCCCAGCAGATTCCCACGGGATGCCCCCGAGGAGCCCCCCGGGCCGCCCCCAAGGCGGGGGGAGCCGAGACGGTGCCGGGCCCGGACCTGCCGGGGCACGTCCAGGGCGGGGTCCGGATCCAGCGCCGGGAGAGGAGGAAGAGGAGGAAGAAGAGGCCGCCGAGGGCCGGCAGCGAGCGGGGCCCCCCCTCGTGAATCACCCCCCAGGAATGTGCCCGAGGTCACCGGGCCGGGCCGGTGTCGGGATGTGCCCCCCCGGCTCCCACTGCTGCGAACGGACCTGTCCCGGAGGGGAAATCTGCGAGGGGGGGAACACCCCAAAACATGTTTGGAAAGGGGGGGAGGCCCAAATTCACATACATTGATTTTTTTTTTTTTTTTTTTTAGGATTTAAAGTCTCTCCAAACTCTGCCCGACGGGTTTAATGCGGCGTTTTTTTCAGGGAAAGGCGGAAGAGCCCGGCCCCGAATGCAAATAAATCGGAGGCTGGGATGGAAAACACCTCCCTAAAAAACCAAAAACGGGGTAAAAACCCCTAAACCGAGGGGAAGCGGGTTTTTTGGAAGCGCTGGAGGGAAGACGAAAGGGGGCTACCCCTTGGCGGGGACCCCCCCAACACCCCGGGGCGGCTGCGGGATTTGGGGGGTGTTCCCAAAGTGCTGATTCCCAGGAAGGAATACTGGGATCTGCTGCTTAAAACGGAGGGGGGAGAGAGGAATTGTCAGCCCCCCGCTCCGTGCCCGGGGTCAGGAAGGATGCCCGGGCGGATATCCCGGTTTTCCTGCGCCTGGAATTCCCCCCGCGTGCCTCCGGAGGGCGGAAAGCGCCGGGAGCCGCTGCCGGGTCCCCCCGGTGCTGGGGCGGGGGGTCCCTGGGAGGTCTATCCGTGTCGGGCGGGGGGTTCTCTGGGGGGTCCTCCCCGTGTTGGGGCGGGGGGTTCCCTGTAGGGTCCCTGTGAGGTTGGGGCGGGGGAGGGGAGTGTCCCTGTGGGTTCCCTGTGGGTTCTCTGTGGGGCTCCCCCGGTTTTGGGGCGGGGGGTTCTCTGTGAGGTCCCCCCAGTTTTGGGGTGGGGAGGTCCTTGTGGGTCCCCGTGGGGTCCCCCCGGGCCGGGCGGGGGGGCTCAGGGAGGATCCCGGGGCTGTGGCTGCTGAGTCAAAGGGTGCAGCATCCCGGGAGCTCCCGGGACAGCCCCGGCGGGAGCTGCGACCCCGGCCCTGGTGGCCCCCGCTCTGCCATCACCATCCTCACCATCCTCACATTCTCCACTGCCATCGTCACCACGGCCACCACCCCCCTTCATCTTCATCATCTTCATCAGCGTGGCCACCACCACGACCACCAACACCTTCAGTGCCACCATGACCGTGGCCACCCCCCCCATCCTCCTCCTCACCCCCCCTCCACAGCCACATCCCCACCCCATTCCCAGCTCCATCCCCTGTCCCTGTCCCTGTCCCCATCCAACTGCGTTTTCCACTCTGTCCTTTTCTATCCTCGTCCCATCCCAGTCCTGTCCCCACACCCAGAATGAACCCAAATCCTGTCCCCTCCACTCACCTTCCTGTCCCCACCTCAATCCCATCCCAGTTCTGAATCCCGATCCCAAAATGAATCCCATGCCCTCTCACTTCCCACTCCCTTCCCAATCCTGTCCCCTCCTCAATCTCAATCACAATCCCAATCAAAATCCCCAAATGGATTCCATCCCCCTCCCATTCCCTCCTCCTTAACCCCCTCCCCACCCTCAGATCACCCCAAATCCCACCGGATCTCGCCCTTTCCGAGCACTGGGAGCCAAACACCCCCTTCACCCCAAATCCTGTCACTCTCCCAGCACTTTCCCTTCCCTCCCCCGCCCTTTGGAAACCCCAAATCCCAACATTCCCTCCTGGGAATCAGCACTTTGGGAACACACCCCAAATCCTGCAGCCGTCTCGGGGTGTTGGGGGTTCCCTCTACAGGGTCACCCCCCTGCACTGCCAAAAGTCCTCATTTTAGGTTTTTTTCCACGCCATATTTAGTTTTTAGGGGGGTATTTTCCACCCCAGCCTCCGATTTATTTGCATTTGGGGCCGGATTCCTCCCCCATTCCCTCGAAAAACGCCGGATCAGACCCGTCGGGCAGAGCTGAGAGAGACTTTAATTTTAAAGAACTCCAATCTAAGTATAAAAAAAAGTGAATTTTTTTCTTTTTTTTTTTTTTTTCCCCTAATCTCCCAAACTAAGCCCAGAAACCACGGGGGGAAGAGTCGTGAGGTGGAGGCCCAGACGCTGCTTGTTTTTTCCCAGCAAGTTTTGGGATTTTCCTGACATTGTTTTCCAGCTCTCCGGGCCGGATCCCGCCCGGCCCTGAACCGCCCATGGGAAACGCTCCATTTTAGGGGGATTTCCCCCCTTTTTGGGGGGTCTGGTTTTTAATCCCCTCCACCCTCACCCCTCTGTCAGCCTTTTCTGGGGACTCCCAGCAGGAACCGGCCCCGGAGCGTCAGCCGGACGCTCGGCATGGGAAAAATCCCCCAAACCTCTCGGTTTTCCCTTTTTTCGAGCTTTCCCCCCCTGTATTTAAAGTTTCCCCTCCTATATTTTAGTCCCTGGCCCCATTTTAGCTTCCCCCCCACTATTTTTAACTTCTCCCCCAACTTTTTAACTCCCCTCCCTTTTATTTCAACTTTTCCCCTCTCGGTTTAACTTTTCCCCCTTCACTTAAACTTTCCCCCCCCTAATTTTAACTTTTCCCCCTCATTTTAACCCTTTCCCCCCTCCCGCACTCTCTGATCCCCCCCCTGCACCCCAAGTTTATTCTGGGGGAAGGGGGGCACCCCCTCTTCCTTTACTTTCGGAGCGCTCCCCAACCTCTCAGCGCCCCCAAACCAGGCGGTTTTGCCCCCAAACCGCCCCACCTCAACGAATTCCCCCCCAGCACCCCAAGAATGAGTTTTTGGGGTGTCCCTGCCCCCAAACAGAGGTGTGGGACTCACCTTCCTCGGCTGCCGCGGGGGGGAGGGGGGCGAGGGCGGTGAGGAGGAGGAGGGTGAGGGTCGGGGGGGTCCCGGCCATGGTGGGGGGGGACCGTGGGGGGTGCCGGGGGTACCCCACGAGGTGTGGGGTGTGTGGGGTGTGTGGGGCGCGCGCCCGCTCCTGTTCATTCATGCCCCGGTGACGTCACCGGCCACGCCCGCTCTTAAAGGGGCCGCGGCCGCTCCCAGTTCGGCCCAGTCCGGCACTAGGGAGGCCGCGCGCGCGGGGTGGAGACGCGGCCGTGGGAAGCGAACGGGATGTGGAAGCGAACCCCGAGGAGAGGGGAGAGGCCCTGGAAGGGCCGTGGGGGTCCCGGGTCCGGCCGCGAAGGGGTTACGGAGCCCCCCCGCCCCCTCCCCGTTCATTCATAACCGGCGTGGGAAGGGGGCGGCAGCCAATGGCGGGAGGGGGGCGGGGCCAGGGGCTACTACCGGCCACGCCCCCCGCCCACCAGTTCGGCACTGGGGGGACTGGTTTGTGGGGGCTGCCCGGCCCCCTCGAGCCCCAGGGCCCCAAACCCCTCAGCACCCCAAATCCCTCAGCACCCCAAATCCCCCCAGTCCCATCACCCCAAATCCCACAGCACCCCAATCCCATCACCACTAGCACCCCAAATCCTGCAGCATCCCAAATCCTTCAGCACCCCCATTATCCCCTGAGCACCTCCAGTCTCACTACAAATCCTGCAGCCCTGCCACCCCCACAATCCCCCAGCACCCCAAATCCCCCAGCACCCACATCTCCATAACCCACAGCACCCCAAATCCCCCAGGATCTGCAGCATCCCAAATCCTGCGTCCCCCCATCTCCAGGATCCCAACTGCACCCCAAATTCCCCAGCACCCCAAATTATCCAGCACCCACATCTCCATAACCACAGCACCCAAAATCTCCCAGCACCCCAAACGCCCATCACCCTGCAGAGCCCCAAATCCCACGGGATCCACAGCACCCCAAATCCCCACCCCCAGCACCCCAAATCCTCCAGCACCTGCAGCCCTCCCACCCAAATCCTGCAGGACCCACATCCCCACGATCCCACTGCACCCCAAACCGCCAGCATCCCAAATCCCCCGCACCCCCATCCCAGCACCCCAAATACCCTGAATTTTTGTAAATTTTAGGAAATTTAGGCACCCTGGGATCTTTTTCATAGAAAACGGTAGATTTTAGTCAAAAAGCACCTTCTCCGCTCCCGCCTCCCCCCAGAGCCGCCCCCCGGCAGGGGGTTCAGCTGGGGGGGGTCCCCTCTTTGCCCCGGGCGATGCCGGCGGCGATCTGGTCCCTTTTCCAGAGCTGCTCCACCAGGGAATCGAGGATCGGGGCCGCCCGGGCCAGCCCCGCCCGCCCCCGCCCGCCCCCGGCGCCGCCCCCGCCCGCAGCACCTGCAGCCCCCACGAGCCCTCGAAGGCCCGCACGTCCCCTTCGGTCACGGCCGCGTGCGGGGTCAGGTCCGATCTGCGGGGACGCGAAGGGTCAAGGGAAACGGCGACAACCCCAAAATCCCCCCGGGGCCGGCGGGAGCTGCGGATCCCTCGGGGTGACGAACTGGGAACGTCAGGAGGGGCTGGGGGGGAGATGGGGCAGCCAAACCTGCCGGGGTCACCCCAAAAATCCTCTCAAAACTCCCTAAAAATCAGGGGATGCCGTGAACCCAACGAGTCCATCCGTGTAACGAAGTGTTGCCCGATCTCAGCCAGCCCAGGGATGGAGTGGGCTGAAATCTGGGGGTGCAAACGGGGCCACGGGATCACAGGTGACAGCGACACCCCAAAATGTCTCCCCCAAATCCCCTGGAAATCAGTGAGAGTTGCCAATCCATCAGTGTCACAAAGTGTTGACCATTCTCAGTCTGCCCAGGGATGGAGTGGTGAGAGATCTGGGGGGCAAATCTCACACACACACAGACAGGGGAGACACCAACACCCCAAAAAAATCCCTCCAAATCCCGTCAACTCCGTGGGAACTGTGAGCCCACCCCACCCAGCAGTGTCAAGAAGTGTTGCACGTTCTCAGCCTGCTGAGATGCCCAGGGGTGAGAGATCTGGGGGTGCCTGTGGGAGGGGATGACACAGTCAGGGGACACCCCAACACCCCCAAGATCCCCCCTAAAAACCCGTGGGATTCGTGACCCTGTCGGTGTAAGGAGGCGCTGCCCCTTCTCGGCTCCACGAGATCCCACCCGGGGGCACTCTGGGGGTGCAAACCAACCCCCCCAAAAGGATACTTGGTGCCCACGACCACCCTGACGAGGCCGGTCCCGCCGGGGCCCGTCAGGCGGCTCAGCTGCGCCGGCAGCTCCTCGAAGGATGCGCGGTCGGTGAAGGAGAACAGCACCAGGACGGCGTCCAGCGCCTCCTGGCAGGCCTGGGGAGGGGGGAAACACCGTCAGGGGTCCCGAGGGCGTCCCCCCCGCCCCAAAAGGCACTCACGGGCAGCAGGTGCTCGAATCTCCTCAGGGCTCCGTCCCCGCAGTCCCAGAAGTGCAGCTGGAAGAGGACGGGGCGGGCGCTGCCCCGGGGCTTGGCCGGCCAGAACACCGTGGTGGCCTCGATCCCTGCGGACACGCGCGGGGCTGGGGGGCGCGGGGGGGCACACACGAGCTGCGGCACCCCCCAAACCCCCCCCAGAACCGCCTAAAAAATCACCCCAAATCCCCTAAAAAATCACCCCCAAAACCCCCTAAAAAATCGCCCCCAAACCCCCGAAAAAATTGCCCCAAACCTCCGAAAAAATCGCCCCAAACCTCCGAAAAAATCGCTCCAAATCCCCTAAAAATCGCCCCCAAACCCCCAAACTCAGTGGCAGTTGCCAGCCCATCGGTGCAATGAAGTGTTGCCCGTTCTCAGCCTGCCCAGGGATGGAGTGGGGTGAAATCTGGGGGTGCAAACGGGGCCACGGGGCCAAGGGTGACACCAACATCCCCAAAAAATATCCCCCCAAATCCCCTAAAAATCGGTGGGAGCTGCCAATCCATCAGTGTAATGAAGCGTTGCCCTGACCCCTCTGTGGGCTTCCTGAACCCCTTTAGGGGTCTCACACACAGGGGTCCCTGAACATCCCCAGAGAGTCCCTAAATCCTCCAAAGGGTCCCTGATATCCCTGTAGGGTCCCAGAACCCCTTTTGGGGTCTCACTATCAGGGGTCCCTGAACCCCTTCAGAGGGTCCCTGACAACCCCATAGCATCCCAACCCCCCCATGGGGTCCCTGAACCCTCAATGAGATCCCACCATGGGGGGGGGGCCATGAACCACCCCCACATGGTCCCTGACACCCCTCTGGGATCCCGAAACCCTCCTTGTGGGGTCCCACCATTAGGGGTCCCTGAAGGCCCCTACAGGGTCCCAGTTTGCCCCTGTGGGATCCCAAACCCCCCCGTGGGGTCCCACCCCCCCGTGGGGTCCCAGCCCGGGCCGTACCGAGGGTCTCGTGGTGCGCGGGGGTCTGTGGGGTGCGGGGGGTCCCGGCCAGCGCTGCCACCAGGGCGGTTTTCCCGACTCCGCTCCTTCCCACCAGGAAGAGTTTGTAGGGCAGGGTGGGCACGGCCAGGGGGGGCGGCAGGACTGGCCGCTCCAGCAGTCCTGGGGGGCACGGGGGGGTTTTTTGGGGGTGGGGCAGCGCCGGCCGCTCCAGCAGCCCTGGGGGGGCACAGGGTTTTTTTTTTGGGGGGTTGGGGGCAGGGCGGGGGTCTCACCGAACACCCTGCGCCGGTTCTTGTGCAGGAGCGACTCCAGGTAGGGGCGGCCGGGGGGGGACAGGAGCCAGCCCCGCTCCAGCTGGGAATCCTGGGAATAATCCTGGGGGTCCTGGGAATCCCGCTCTGCCATGGGAACCCCCCCGCGCCTGCGGGACACGGAGGGGACCCCCCGGGGCTCACTGCACCCCTCTGACCCCCCCCCCCAGGGGGCTCTGGGTCAGCCCAGGGGGGCCCTAAAAATTCCAGCGGGGTCCCCAGAAACCCCCCATGGAGTCCCTGAACCCCTCATGGGGTTCCTAAACATTTCCTCGGGGTCCCTAAAACCCCCCATGGGGTCCATAAATCCCCTCCCCGTGGGGTTCCTGAGCCCTCCACGGGACCCCTAAAATTCCCTTGGGGTCTCTAAAACCGTCCCCCCGGGGGTCCCTAAATTCCCCTCTGGGCTCCCACCACCCTCCCATGGGGTCCCTAAAACCACTCGTAGGGTCCCCAAAACCCCCCGTGGGGTCTCAGCATCCTCCCACGAGGCCCCTAAAAATCCCTTGGGGTCCCCAAACCCGCCCGTGGGGTCACTAAAGCCCCCTCCAAAGCCCTCTATGGGGTCCCACCACCCTCCCAGGGGGTCCCTGCCCCCCCAATGAGGTCTGTGCCCTTCCCCAACATTCCAAAGGGGTCTGTGCCCCCCAAGCACCCCCCAATTCGTGTCGCCCCCTCCCCAATTTCCCGGCGCGGTCCCTTTAAGACGCGGCCCCGCCGCTCACCGCCGCTTCCGCGTGACGTCACGCACATGGGCGTGGCTGGATGGAGACCACGCCCCTCTGTCACGGCGCATGCGCTGGGGATGGCCTGGAGGGGCACGTGGAGCGACCCCGACCCTGCTCTGGGATTCCTCGTTCCCAAATTCCGGCCCCAGCAGGCTTGGGGATCCCCAAATCTCAAACCCCACAGGCTTTGGGATCCCAAATTCCGAGCCCTGGCAGGTTTTGGGGTCCCCAGTTCCCAACACTGGCAGGTTTTGGGATCCCCATTCCCACATTCCAGCCCCAACAGGCTTTGGGATCCCCAGTTCCCAGCCCCGATAGGTTTTTGGGTCCCCAGTTCCCAGATCCAACAGACTTTGGGGTCCCCATTCCCAGTTTCCAATCCCAACAGGCTTTGGGGTCCCCAGATCCCAGCCCTGACAGGCTTTGGGATCCCATCCCCAAATCCCATCCCCAGCAGGCTTTGGGATCCCCAATTCCCAAAATTTAGCCCCAGCATGGTTTAGTTCCAAGCACTGGAAGGCTTTAGGATCCCATTCCCAAATCACAGCCCCAACAGGCTTTGAGTTTTCCAATTCCCAGTTCTCCCAGGCTTTGGAATCCTCCTCCCAGCTGACCCTGGAATGCTGGGGGATCTCAAATGCCCCCCACTGGCAGGGTTTGGGGTCCCCAGTTTCCATCCCCAGCAGGTTTTAGGGTTCCCATTCCCAATTCCCAGCCCTGGCAGGCTTTGGGCCCCCCAGTTCCCAGTTCTCCCAGGATTTGGGGTCCCCATCCCCAATTCCCTCCTCTAACAGGGCCAAGGGGGTCCCCAATTCCCAACTCTGGCAGGCTTTGGGGTTCCCGTCCCCACTTTCCATCCCCAACAAGCCTTGGGGTCCCCAGTTCCCAGCTCCAACAGGCTTTGGGGTCCCCACTTTCCAACCCCGAGGGGCTTTGGGGTCCTCATTCCCAATTTCCATCCCTGACAAGCTTTGGGATCCCCAATTCCCAGCACTCCCCCCTTTTCCTGAACCCCCAACCCTGTTGCCTCCTTCCCCACCTCCCCCCCCCCATTGCTCCTGGGACAAATATTCCCCTTTTCACCCCAAAAGATGACACATTCTCCCTTTTTCCCCGAAAACTTTCAGGAATGGCAGCAGGGAATTCTCTTCCCGAAATCACCGACCATCCACTTCTTTTCCTTTTTTCTTTTTTTTATTTGTTAAACCGCTAAAAATTCCTCGGGATTGGGGGGGGGGGAAGGGACCCCCACGAACCTCCCCAAAATGTACAGAAGGTTTTAAATATCGCCGGAATCGCTTCCCGTTCCTGCGCTCGGGAATGACGGCGGGGGAGGGGGGGACACACCTGAGTCGCGGGGGGGGCACCTCGCTCACAGCACCAGCGGCTCCCGGGGGGATCCAGGGATCAAAGTTCGGGATGGAATTCCTCGTTTAGGGCACACAACATGCGTTTCCACGGCGGGGGTGGAGCGGGGACGGCCCCCGGCTCGGTGGTTTTTCGGGATTTTCGGGATGTAAACTGTCGGGAGAACACCCCTCCAGGGGTGCTCCGCGCGGGAAGGAATCAACGCTCCGTCCATCCCTTTTTTTTTTTTTTTTTGGGATGGATGACCAAAAACATGCAAAGGAGGCGGTGGGGGGATGGGAATCGCTGCCGAAGCCCCGAGCGCCTTCCCAGAGGAAATATTTCACAGCTCACCCTTGGTGCTCCTGAGGTTTCTGGTTTGTTTGTTGTTTTTTTTTTGGGGGGGGATGGGGACAATTTTTGCTTTTCCCTTGGGACAAACCATTTTGGGATGGACGGGAGAGGTCGGGTCGGACCGGGGGTTTATTTACAGAGGTGGCAACAGGGTGAAGCAAATCCCTCCCCATCCCCACACGGCTGGGATGGGATTTTAAGGCTCCGACCGGCAAAAAAGCTCAGTGGGAATGGAGGGAAAGGAAAATCCCGGGAGGGAGGGACCACGTCATGGCGCTGCCGGCTCGGGGAGGGGTCCCTGTTTTCCGGGTGCCGGAGGTTGTTGACCAAAACCTGGCAGAATCCACCTGTTTTTCCCACCCCCCGGAGGGGAAAGGGAAGGAGGGGGGGTTGTCCCAGAGGGACGCACAGGTTCAATCCCTTGGGATTTGAATGGAATCCTTGTGGAAGGAGGCACGTGCAAAGATGAGGTGAAGTTGCTGCAGAAGCTGCTCACGTCCTCAAATTCACCAATATCCATCCTTTTCCCTGGAAAACCCACCCTGTTCCCAGGCTCCAAGGGGCTGGTTTGGCCTGAAACGGGTTTGGGATGTCGGGTGAAATGAATCCTTGAAGTCCAGAGGGGAATTGGCAGCCAAACGTCTCCGTTTTGGGGAGATAAGTGGGTTTTTAGGGGATCAGACGGGATCAGGGCTGATCCCGAAGCCCGATCCAGCACGGCAGGGAAAGGAGGGATGGGAACAATCAGTATTTTTGGCATTCTGACACGAATTCCTGTCCTTTCCTCCTTGTTTTGGCCCTGCCCAAGGACAGGGGCGAGAGCGGCAGGTGAGGCAAAAAAAAAAAGGCATCTTGTTAGTGTGGAGCAGGATCCCCCGGCATTCCCAGAGGGATATTGCTGCCCTTCTCCTGCTGGAGCCGGGCAGGGGGCTCACCCGGCTCCCTCCTCCTGCCTGCCGGGCCTGGGGTGGCTCCTACAAACCCAGGCTCCCTCAAAGCCCCCGAGGCTCCCGAGGAGCCCTGCAGGGGTTCCGGAGGACGAGGCCTCCCAAACCCCGGGAAGATCAACCTCGTGGGGGTCCTGGATGGCAGAATTCCATCACCCCCCCCCGAATCCTCGGGGTCCTTCCACCACTGGCTTCCCTGGGGTCTGACTGGGCAGCGCCGGAGGCTTTGCTTGCACTTTTATTGGTGTCCTGCTCCCTAATTCACAGTTTGGTCGCTGTGTGACGGGCTGAGGGCCGGGAAGGAGCGGGAGGAGCCGCGGGAAGGGGCAGGACGGGGATGGCGGCGGGCAGGGGCCGCATTATCTCTTCGCTCGCACAAAGTACAAGGCATTTGTTTTGGGGTAGTATTTGACGTTCTGTTTCCTGTCCATGAGGCCGCCGAAGATGATGAGCTCCCCCCTGCCCTGCACCACCGTGTGTAAGCTGGTCTCGGGGGGTCCCACCACGGAGCTGCTGTTGAACACTTTCCACTTGACCCTGCCCTGCTCCTTGGTGTCCTTAATGTCCAGCACGTACATCTGCATGGGCTTGCAGTTCATGCTCTGGTACAGGGGCTTGCCCACGTTCAGGGACTGGGGCGGGTGGTGGCCGAGGCGCCGGGCGATGGGCGGCAGGGAGTGCCCGTCGCCCTGGGCTGCGCCCGCCCGCGCGGCCGCGCCCGGCTCGGCGCCAGGGGAGCCAGGGGACGACGCCGGGGGGGGACTCAGCGCCGAGGAGGCCGAGGCGGCTTTGGAGGCCAAGGCCTTGACGGCCTCCAGGCTGCGTCGCAGCGCGCCGGGGGACACGGGCAGGGAGCCGGGCACGTGCGGGGGGGTGTGCAGGCCGTTGGTGTGCTCGGGGGGGTTGCGTGTGCCCTGCCGTCCTGCCCTCCGCGCCGTCCAGCTGGCACAGCAGCGCCGCGGGCCTCTGCTCCCAGCCCAGCTCCGCGCCCAGCCGCAGCTCCTTGTGCTCCGGCAGCGACCCCCGGCGCGGCCCCGGCCCCACGCGCAGCTCGAGGCCCTCGGCGGCCGAGGGGGTGCCGGGGGACAGCGCCTGCACCGGGCTGTCCAGGGAGGCGCCGGGGGACGCGCTGTCCCCGTTGAGCACGGGGGAGCTGTCCCCCCTGGCCGGGGACAGGCTGCCCTCCCGCGACCCCGCCGGCGTGTGCCGCTGCGCCCGCGGGCGCAGGGTGCCCCAGCGGCCGTTCACGCAGGGAGCCTCGTCCGTGCTCCTCACCGGGGACTGCGAGCGGTACTCCCGCGGCTCCGGCACCAGCGCGGGCGGCGTGGCGCTGATGGGCGACGGCCGCGAGTTGAGGCTGGGGCTGAGCGGGGCCCGCCCGCTGGGGGCCTGGCTGAACACCACCACACACTGCCCCACCTGCGGGAGAGAGGACACTGCGTCACCCACACCGCACATCGCGGGGGGCAGCGTTCGGGGCAGGGAGCCCGCGCCGGGATTCAGGAACCCGCGCGGGGATTGAGGAGCCCGGGTTGGGATTGAGGAACCAGGGTGGGGATTTAGGAGCCTGGGCTGGGATTCAGGAACCCAGATGGGGATTCAGGAGCCCAGGTTGAGATTCAGGAGCTTGGGTTGGGATTCAGGAGCCTGGGTTGGGATTCAAGAGCCCAAGGTGAGATTTAGGAGTTTGGGTCAGGATTTAGGAGCCCAGGCTGGGATTTAGGAGCCCAGGTTGAGATTTAGGAGTCTGGGCTGAGATTCAGGAGCCTGGATTCAGATTTAGGAGCCCAGGTTGAAACTCAGTAGCCTGGGCTAAGATTTCAGAGCTCAGATTGACATTTAGGAGTCCAGGTTGGGATTCAGGAGCCCAGGTTCAGATTTAGAAGCCCAGATTCAGATTTAGGAGCCCAGGTTGGGATTTAGGAGCCCCCTTTGCTGCTGAGATCATCCCACAAGGATGAGGGTGGGTGGGAGCAGTGCTTTGTTCCCGTGGCCAGGGAATGTTCCCCAAGGGCAGTGGGATGAGGGGTGGGTGGGGTGGATGTGGGGCAGGCCCCGCTGTGCCCGTACCCTGCAGGCAGGATGGCACCACAGCTCCGGCGCTCCGTGGTCCTCGTTCTCCACCTTGAGCGGCTGCCACGTCCAGGGGTTGGCCTGCATGTGCAGCAACCAGGCGTCCTTGAAGAGCTGGGAGGGAGGAAGGGAGGACACTGAGGAGCCTGGGTCGAGATTCAGGAGCCCAAGTTCAGATTCAGGAGCCCAGGCTGGGATTGAGGAGCCCAGGCTGGGATTGAGGAGCCCCCTTTGCTGTGGAGATCGTCCCACCAGGATGGTGGTGGGAGCAGTGCCTTGTTCCTGTGACCCAAATCAGGAGCCGAGTGCCTGGGAGTGACCACACCTCGCTATGGCCATGGATAAATCCCTTCATTTCCATCTCCTGTCCCAGCCTAAAGTCAGGGCTCATCCTTCCAAGGCTCAGTGAGTGCTCAGAGAGTGCCTGGGGTTTTTTTTCCTTAATTAAAGCAGCTCTAGCAACACCTAAACAGCTTCTCTGGAAAATCTCCCGTGTGGGCACCCAGATTTGAGGGATAAAATGCCACCTGGGTGCCCCCCCCTCCCAAATGCAGCCCCCAGGGCTCACGGTGCCTCGGCCCTGCCCCCCGGGGTACTCACAGCGTTGGGGCCACCGCAGCCCCCCAGGATGAGGATGGTTTCGTTGTCGATGACGATCTGCAGGGGCAAAGAGGAGTGTCAGGTTGCTGGCCAGGCCTCCCAGGGCAGACAGAGGCAGGTTCTCAGCTGCACAGACGCTGCTGGATCCTGCCTGCCCCGGGATGAGCTCTGGAGCTGGGATGGAGAGCCGGTTCTGCCAGGCCTGGGGCAGGGCAGGATGGAGGGTTCATCCCACGGGCCTGTCCCAAACCAGTTCCTCTCACCCAGGAAAGAAATCTCCCTTCCCAAAGCTGAGCCAAGGCATGGGGGCCTCAACAGCCCTCTGCAGAGGAGTGGGAAGGTGGGAGGATTGTTTGGGAGGCAGGTGCTGGCAGCAGTGTCTGGGAGTGCTGGTGGTGGGCGAGATATTCCCTGGGGCCCTCTTCCCGGTGGATGAGGCACGTTGGAGCACAACCCATCTCTGCTGGGTGCCCTGGTGGCATGAGCCACGCTGGGAATCACTGGGAAGGCAGGGATGGAGACACCTGTACCAAGCCAGGTGACAGCCATGAGCTCCCTGCCCCGTGCAGGCAATAAAGCAGGCGCTGCCAGCCCCGTGCTCGGAGCGGGAACAATCCGGAGCCACTCGATCCCGGGATTGGGAGAGCGCAGCAACCACAAGGGCCCCGAGCCAAACCAGCCTGTGCTAACTCTGCCCTGATCTGAGCTGCCCCAGGGCCCAGCCCGGGGTTAGAGCAGCAATTTGTGTCCTACAAATGTTCCCCAGAGCTGTGAGTCACGCGGGGAGATCGGGAGCAGATGGCGAGGGAAAGAGAGGGCCCGGCGGGCAAGGGATCCCGGATAACCTGGGAATGAGCCCTGCAGAGCTGCCTGGGAGCTGCAGGGGAAGCTGAGCCCGGTTCCCCTCACCTGAGATTGGCCCCCACGCGGGTGAGGGCTGGGCCCGGAGATGTTGGGCTTGGACCAGGCCCACTGCTCCAGATCCAGCACCCAGACGTCGTTGCTCCTGCAGGGACGAGACAACAGGGCTGGGGCACTGCCAGGGCCTCGGGGCTCTGCTCGGGGCACAGCCTCGGGGCACATGGCGGGTTTGGGCAGGCTGCAGCCTCGGCACTGGCCACAGCAGGTGTGCTGAGGCTGCAGTGAAATCCAGAGAATTCCTTCTGAAACACCAGGAGCTATCCCAGCACATCCCGACTTACATCTGCCGAGATCCAAGAGATCCCCCAAACACAATCATCTTGTCTTCGATGACGCAGGAGGAATGTCCTGCCATGGGAGGGGGGCCGTGGGTGGTCATGATGCAATTCCACCTGGGAAAGAGGCAGGGAGACGTTCACCATTGGGAGGGAGGGGAAAACACTGGATAAAGATGTTACAGAGGAAAACCACAGGGAAAACCTCCCAGTGTCCGAATAATAACGAAACTAATTAGAAATCCAACGTGCCAAACATTTTTAAGGCATGAGCCAGTCCCGTGGCCAAGGTGGGAATATCCCCCCTTCCAATTAAGTCTGCCCGAATTCTTTCCAGGGAGTTTAATTACAGAGCTGTAACGACCAAAGTGCCCTGGATAATTGATACTTGGGAGGATGGAAAGTGCTCGGTGGAGAGGAGCAGGAATGATGTCGTTGACACAGTCCCTGCTGCTTTCTCACACACAGGGTGAGTGGGAAAGCTGGGGCTAAAATCAGCTGAATGGTGTTGAAAGGGAAGAGGACAATTCCTGCCAGCTCCATGGGCACTGTGGCTCCATCCAGGAGCTGTAGAGGCAGGGATTTATAAAATGATGGAGAAATCTGCTTTCTCCCTTTTCTCAGAGCCACCTCCCTGCTCAGAGCCAATGTGACTAAACATTGAAACACCCAGGTGGGAAACCTGGATGGGGATGCTCAGGGAGCCTTGGAATGTTTTAGGTACAAATCAAGAGGCACCTGGAAGAACCAGCAGCCAGGAGGTGCCTGAGAGTGTAACATCCTTGGCTCCAGTTGGGTCGTGGCTTCGCTTTTGTTTCAGACAGAGCTTTGGAGACAGTGCTGGGAATCCAGGCCCAGCTTCCCAGGGGCTCCCCCAGCTGCACTCCAGGCACATTGTTCCGGGGTCAAAGCCTGCCCTTACCAGTTTTTGGAGGGTGAGTACGTGTGGATCTCATCGAAGAACCTCTCGGGCTGGTGCAGGGGGTAAGGGCTGGGCCGTGTCCACCCCCCAAAAAGCACCAGCAGGTCCTTGTAGACCACCAGGGTGGCCCCAGCCTTGGGGGAGGGGTAGGAACCTGGCAGGGAGGGAGAAGGGCAAGGTTAGGAGAGCCGTGTGTGAACAGCAGCCACCTGACTCGGCAGCGTCTCCTCCCCGAGTGTCGCAACACGGAGACTCCACCTCGCCAAAAAATGAAAATAAAGGGGGGAAAAAAGAGGCAAAATTAGAGCTGGGAGCCTGGGAAGAAAACTCCTGCCAATTTGTGTCAGTGTAATTAGTAGGAGACTGAGAGCACATCTCAAAACATCTGTCACTCACTGGCAGGAAATTGCTGGTTTTCCACCATATCCCTTCAAATTATTGCCTTAGCAGGGAATAAAAGCAATAATTACCTCAAATACCTACTGACTGCTCTCCCCAAGGAAGGAGGGGGAAGGAATAGCAATTCCAAGGCACCGTGGCAGATATCTGGGAGCTCACAAGGGCAGCACACGCTGAACCCCATTTCTGCAGGATTAATCCCGGAACTCTGGGTGTCAATGGAGGCACTCCTTGGACAAGGGACAGAGGGACAGGACAAGGGAATGGATTCCCACTGCCAGAGGGCAGGGATAGATGAGAGATTGGGAAGGAATTCCTGGCTGGGAGGGTGGA
Source organism: Myiozetetes cayanensis (assembly GCF_022539395.1). Lineage (NCBI taxonomy): Eukaryota > Metazoa > Chordata > Aves > Passeriformes > Tyrannidae > Myiozetetes > Myiozetetes cayanensis. Next base: position 6,949,899 of record NW_026087499.1, on the reverse strand, counting down.
GAGGCCCTGGCACAGGTTGCCCAGAGAAGTTGTGGCTGCCCCATCCCTGGAAGTGTCCAAGGCCAGGTTGGATGGGGCTTGGAGCAACCTGGGCTGGTGGAAGGTGTCCTTGCCCATGGCAGGGGGTGGCACTGGATGAGCTTTAAGGTCCTCCCAACCCAAACCATCCGGGACTTTATGATCCTCAACCTCTTGGAGCAGGAGCAGCTCCAGTGCCAAGAGCCCCTTGGCAAGGGCAGCCAAGGATCAGACCCTTCTAAGTCAGGAACTCAGCCCCAATCCACTGCAAAAATCCAATCTCTTGTCTGTCCCAGGAGCAGAGGTGCTGTGTCCCTCCCTGGATGTGTAGGAATTGCTTCCCAGGAAAAGGCAAAGCCTGTCCATCCCAGGCTGACTCGGAGCATCCTCCTTCCCACGTCCGTCACCAGCACATTCCTCCACCTCCACAGTCACTCTTTCCAAACATTCCTGAACACATCATCCCAAATCCATGGCAGGCTGCCCAGCTGCAGGAATGGGGCAGCTCCAGGGCACGTGGCCACGGTGGCACCGTCCCCTGTCCCGAAAAGGCCGACAGACCCTCTGTCCCCTCCGCTGTCCCCGCGGGACTCGGGGGCACATTTTTAGCAGGTAATGACACAGAACAGACTATTTTTAAAAGAAAGCAGAGCAGCTATTTTGGGATGTTACAGATGAGAGAAGAATTCCACGGGTTCCAGGAGGTGGGTGGGAAGCGCCTGGCAAAAAGCAGCCCCTGGCCTGACACAGCCAGATGGCCACCGTGTCCCTGAACCTTTCCCGAGGGACAGAGCACTCTGCTGCTCTTAGGGACATGGATATGAGGGAAAGATGGGAATAAAGCTGTGCAGGAGACCATTCACATGCTGGGTCACATAGAGAGTGTGGCCAGAGCTGTATCAAGGTCTCTGTGAGGATGAGAGTGCCAGAGAGGGTCACCTGTGGTTACTCTTTGTTCCCACATTCCAGTTTTCCCGGCTTGCTGTGTGTGCAATTCACCCTCACCAGCAGGTTTCCAGCCCCAATATTTCCCTGGGAGTGCCTGAAGTTGTTCTCCCAAGCTTGGCATCCCAAATGAAACTGCCAAAAATGTTTCTACCAGGTGATTCCCTCGGGGATGCCACAAAGGAGCTGGGTTTAAAACGGGTGATTTTGAAACAAAAAGGGGCAGCTGGAGCAATTCCAGGATGGAGAAACCTTGGCACATCACTCTGAAGGGTTTGGGATGGTGCACTGAGGAAAGGCACTGCTGTGACCTGCACATCAACCCTGGCTGAGCAGGGAGATGGTTCCCAAGTGAGTCAAGCCCTGCAAACAGCCCAGGGCAGGGCCAGCCCCGGTTTTTCAGGAAGCTTTGCCTGTTAGGGGCCATTGTCCGGATGTAAATGAGCCGAGTTTCGGTTCTGCAGCTCAGGAAAAGGCGGAATTTGACAAGTCAAAGAAGCGTTGGCCTCTCAAAGCCTCTTCCAGCCGCACAGCCGGGTCACCCCCGGTCACCCCTGGGATACCTGCGGATGCTCCCTGCAAACGGGAGCACCGGGAGCATCTCCAGGGGCCTGGTGTTCCAGCACAACACCTGGAAAACTGCAGAGCTAACACTGTTTATCCCTAAAGCAGGGCAGAGGAGCTGCCAAGGTCCTTGGGAAGGGCAGGACCATCCCTAGGGAGCAGAGCGGGACCGGAAGGCGCCGGAAGCTTCGTGACTTCAGGCCTCAGGTATGTGGAGGACACGGGGACATCAAAGGGATCTGCTCAAAGTCCAGGCCCTCTGGAGGATGTGGGAGTGGCCTTCAAAGGCTCCCAGGAACACCCTTGACACGGGAGGGCTCCTTCCTCTCCGGCTGGGGATGGCACAGGGAGCACCATGGTCCACTGTCCCGGTTCCCACTGCTCCCAAAGGGCTCTGCCTGCATTTCCAGCTCCACACCCACAACGGCTCCCAGCCCGACATCCAGGTTACCCTTCCCTGGGGACAAAGATCCCCACAGGCAGAGGGTGCAGCACAATGAACTCCCTCCATCTCCCCAGGAACTCTCCCAGGCACTTGGAAGCCAGTCCAAGCAATCCTTCCCCCAGCTGATGGATTTTCCTGGCTCACAAAGCCAAGGAAACCCACCCAACTGGGGCCCTCCGGCTCCCACGGATGTTTGGAAGAGAAATGCCAGGCTCTGGTGGCTCCCCCCATGAGCCCTGGGTGTTTTATCCAGGCAGGATCTGCCCCTCTCAGCAGTTCTCATTATCCAGCCCTGTAATCCGGCCGGAGCAGCACGCGCCGGGATTAACGGACACAAAGGGAGGGCCTGGCTGGAAGGGCACGTGGAACACGAATTTCCACACCAGCCTTTTAGCTCTGGTGGGTGCAGCCCTGGGACACTCCACAGACCAGCAGCAAGAGGAGCTTCAGATGCAAATAAAGTGGGGAAATGAAAGGGATGTCAGGATTGTTCAGGTGGGAGGGTGGGTTCCCATCCAGGGGGTCTGGGGGAATACTGTGCTGGAGCAGCACCAGGGGGAAGGGTAAAACATGGCAAGAGTCGTGTCAGGGGGACAAACACTGGGGAATTTTATTTCTGGAGAGAGGGGAGACAAAAGCCACAAGCAGGGGCTGGGCACCACAACTGGATTTCCACGAAATACCCAGAGAAACAAAACCACGTTTCCAATTTCAGAGCCAAGGAATTAAAGGGAGCTGGTCCAGCAGCCCAGGGATTTCAAGTGCAAAGGAATTTGAGGCCCCAGGTTCCAAAACCACTCTCGACCTGCACACCAAAGGTCCAAAAGGGCAAGAATCATGGAATGGTTTGGGTCGGAGGGACCTTCAGGCTGATCCTTTTCCAACCCCTGCATGGGTGGAACTTCCCACTATCCCAGGTCACTCCAAGCCTGGTCCAAGCTGGGCTTGGACATGTTTTCCCAAGGCAGGATGGTCCTGTCCTGCCCATGGAGCTGCTCCTACATGGGGTTCAATGCTGTTCCCAGGAGTTTTCGAGCAGTCCCATCCAGGGGCTGTTTCCAGTCTGGCTTTACTGGTCCAGCTTTTAGGCTGGCACAGACTTAAAACCTCAGTTCCAAACCAGAACCCTGATCCCTACCCTGGCATCATCCTCCCCAGCTGAGGGATTGCCTCCACCACACCAAGGTCCATCCCAAACTCGTGTGATAAATCCCTAAATCCTTCCCCTTCCACTGGAAGCAAAACCAGAGCAGGAAAACCGAAATCCCTCTGGATTTTTCCACAGCCATCTGCAGATTCATCCCGAAGTTTTTTCCCTGCCAGGTTACCCAAAGGCAAGAGGACAAGCTGGTGAGCAGCAGTCCAGAGGCTGGAACGTGGGATGGGCATCCCAGCAGTCCCAGCATTGGGATCGGATCTGGGAGACGCCAAAGGAGAACTCATATGGGAAGAGCAGACAGATCCATGGAATGCTGCACCCCAAGTCAAACCCCAGCACTCAGGACTGGCTGCTCAGCTGCCTCAGATCCCAGCACCTGACAGTCACCTGTTTTTATTCCCCAAATGTTTCAAACACTGGGATTCTGAACATTTTCCAGGCTGCTTTTGACTAGGCCTGTCTAAACCTTAAAGCCTCTAAAAGCCACCAAAGTATCCCTTTCTCTTTCCAAAGCCACAGGAGATTTACTGTTCCCTTCCCCAGAAACCCCAAATTCCATGCTGGGAATCAGGAATTCAGCCTTGTATGAATTTAAAGGAAAACAGAATTTGTCTCCTCAAAGATCTGCTGCCTGTGACACAGATCTTAGGAGGGAAGGGGGGGGATATCCAGAGATTTTCCCCAGTTTCGGAGGGTATGTCACCAATCCATGGCAACCCCCTGGTGTTTACACCCAGCCAGAATTCCCGGTGCATTCCCACCCTCCAGTGATACAGTGGTGCGGGACAAGCCCCGTCACAGCGCCGGGGGGGCCGGGGGAAGGGAAGGTTTGGTTTCCTGCAATCGAGGTGGAGGCAGGAGCCCCGTGGGGGAGGAGGAGGCAGGATAAGTCACCCCGGAGCTGTTGCAACGTCCCGCTGGTTGTTGTTTCAAGGCCGGAATTTGTGAGGTGCCGCCGCTCCGATAAAGCCGCGGAAGAGGAGAGGCAGTGCCCTCTGAACCCCGAGCAACAGCGCGCACTGAGTCACCCCCGGCTCATGCCTGCAAAAATGTCCTTATTCAGCACTGAGCAAACACCCAGAGCTGCCAGAACGCCCCGGGCTCGGCCCCTTTATCTCCCAACAGCCACCAACGGGAGCGCTGCCATTCCCGCCCCTCCCGCGGCACGGGAGGCTCCGCTGGGAAAACCCCGAGCCCTTCGCCGTCCCAGCAGCATCACCCCGGGCTGCAGCATCACCCCGGGCTGCTGGTGCTGCTGAGGGCACGGGGACCCTTCCCAATCCTCTGGGATTCGGTCCCGTGCTCCCGGGAGCTGCTGTTGCAAAAGCTGCTCTTCCCTCTCTGGGTGGGAGGATTCCGACTGATCCACCTTTCCCTGATCCACCTTTCCCTGATCTGCCTTTCCCTCATCCGTCTTTCCCTGATCCACCTTTCCCTGATCCGCCTTTTCTTGATCCACTTATCCTTGATCCACCTTTCCCCGATCCACTTTCCCCGATCCACCTTTCCCTGATCCACCTTTTCTTGATCCACTTATCCTTGATCCACCTTTCCCCGATCCACCTTTCCCTGATCCACCTTTCCCTGATCCACCTTTCCCTGATCCACCTTTCCCTGATCTGCCTTTCCCTCATCCGTCTTTCCCTGATCCACCTTTCCCTGATCGCCTTTTCTTGATCCACTTATTCTTGATCCACCTTTCCCTGATCTGCCTTTCCCTGATCCACTTACAAAGCTCTGGGATTCCAGGGAAAGGGCAGCGCGGCTCCCGGCGGGAGCCAGGGGGGGATGGAAGTGGCGGCGGGGGCTGCAGCGAGGGGTAATTGCAGGGAAGGGCTGTGGGATGGGGCAGCTCTGCTGAGCTCTGCACTTCCCGGCCCAGCCACGCTCTCCTTTGGGCGGCTCAGACGTCGGAGAATCCCAAAATCACTGGGGTGCCAGGAAATGGCTGCTGTGGAATTTGGTGAGTTTGGAGCCACCACGGGGCTGAGAAACCTCAACTATCCTTTAAAGAGCAGCCTGTGGGCACAGGCAGAGAGTCCTGGAACAGCGTTCCAGTCTGGGCTGGAAAGGATCTTAGAGATCATCTTGTCCCGGGGACACATTCCACTGTCCCAGGTTGCTCCCAGCCCTGTCCAACCTGGCCTGGAACACTTCCAGAGGTGGGGAATCCACGACCCCTCTGGGCACAGTCAGAGGGGGCTCCTCGAGGACATGCAAATAGCTCAGCATTGGGAAGAGCAGGGAGAGCTCCTCCCAAAACCTGCTGCAGGGACAACACTGAAGTGTTATTCACTGAAGTTAGTTACTGGAATTCCAATGTCTTCCCACTGAAATGCCCAATACAGCACGGGAAGGGATAGTCCATTCAGTTCTCTACAATTCCTTCAGCCTCCCTTGCTGTGTCCCCCTTCCCTCTCACTTCTAAGCCAAGGCTCCTGCACTCCCATCACACCAGGAGGGCACACTGCTCCCTCATTCCCGTCATTCCAAGCTCCCCGAATGTTTCATGTCAGGAATAAACACCCCCCTTTTGGGCTGCAGACAGGCTGAGCCGGTGCTCCCCCATTCCCCATGCCTGCCCCCTCCCAGGAGATTGTTCCGGCAGATGCTTTGGGAGAAGATGAAAATGCGGCTCCGGAGCACGAGGATTTCAAGAGGCTCTGGAAGCACATGGGGTGCTCTGGGTGGGAAGTGCACAGGGAATGCTGCCTGCTCAGTCCCGAGGATTACACACGTCATCCCGCTGGATAAGAGTCCTCCAGGCACAGGCACAACAGCAGGAAAACCTGGAAGGAGCTGCTGCCGATAGATGTCAGCACAGCCTTCCCGAAATCCCGAGCAGGACCTTTCCCAAAGCTCCACAAAGCTCCCTCCCGGCTGACATGGACATCCCAGCCACGGGATAGCAGGGTTTTATCCCACTGCCCGCCAAGGGAGGTGGATGTACCTGCCCAGGAGGGAATAACTGGATGTAAAATCAGCCTGGAGCCTGTGGGCAGGGAAAGCACCAGCCCGGTCCCTCCCTCGCCTGCGGGAGGACGGGAGTGGCCCCGGGAAGGAGCAGGAGCGGCCCCGGGATGGAGCGGGAGCAGCCCGGGAAGGAGCAGGAGCAGCCCGGGAAGGAGCGGGAACAGCCCGGGAAGGAGCGAGAGCAGCCTGGGAAGGAGCGGGAGCAGCCCGGGAAGGAGTGGGAAGGAGCGGCTCCAGGAAAGGGGATCAGGCTCTGGGGTCAGACTCTGGGGTCAGACTCTGGGGTCAGGCTCCGGGATCAGGCTCTGGGATCAGGCTCTGGGATCAGGCTCTGGGATCAGGTCTGGGATCAGGCTCGCGGCTCCCTCTGTGCTCCACACATTCATGACACGAGGCAGCACCGAACCAAAGGACCCGCGAGGGACTCCGGGGTTGGAATCCTTTTGAGGTCCCTTCCAATCCCAAACCATTCTGTGATTCTGTGACAATGCCACTGGAATAGGGAATTCCCTTATAAGGAATATGGAAATAGATGTATGGATGGATCTGGAGAGAGACAGGAGACAGGCTGAGAGCTAGGATTGTTCATGTGGAGAAGAGAAGCTCCAGGGAGACCTTGGAGCCCCTTCCAGGGCCTAAAGGGGCTCCAGGAGAGCTGGAGAGGGATTGAGGACAAGGAGGAATGCCTTCCCACTGCCAGAGGGCAGGGCTAGATGGGATACTGGGAAGGAATGCTCCCCAGATACTGGGAAGGCTGTGAGGATTTCCTGCTCCAGGCCATCCTACAGAATCCATATACCCCTGCTCCAGGCCACCTTTGAGCACCAAAACTGGGACCAGGGGGGCTAAAAATTCTCTGTGTCCATCCCAGAGGCTGATAAAGACAATCCATGAACATTCCTTCATGAACCTCCAGAGGGATCTGCACCCAGGGAGCTGCTCTCGGGGAATCCAAATCCCACAGGGGTAAAGCAACAAGCCCTTTTCCATGCTGGACTGCTCCATCCACGGTGGCAGTGGGATAAGGAGGGCTGCTCCACACTGGAAACCTTCTGGAGAAAGGAATACTGTGCAGATGAATTTAAAATCTGGGATAAATCCTTCAGCATCCAAGAGAAGAGAATCACCAGAACATTCCTTATCAAGATTCCCACTCTGTCCAAGGTGCAGGTTTGCTGGTTTTGCCATGGAAAGATCCAGCACCCTCTGGATTAAAGCAAACTCATGGATGAACTGACACATGGGATCTCCATTCCTGCACCAACACCCAGATGTTCAGCTCTGCCCTTGCCTTAAAGAGAAGCCCAAATCCCCAGACCTGTCCTGAGGGAAGAGGTCATCCCTGAAACACCCACTGCCCCTGGAGCTGCTCTCCCCTCTGGATTCCCTGTCCACAAACTCCTACCACGTGAGGCTGAACTGCCTGGGGCAGGCCAGGAGGGCATCCCAAGGGTGGAGCATCCTTCCCTGTGGGAGCAGCAGGTGGGACAGAGGAGCCATTGACCTGCTGCTCCCACAGAGAATTCCCCACACCAGGGGCTGCTCTGACACCAGGTTTTGTCTGGAGATAAAAACCCAGTGAACTTCCAACTCCTGCAGCACATGGAGAGCAGGAACAGGAGAGGGAACCTGCCCGTGGGTTTGTCCTGCTGTGCAGAACCACCTTTGGCAGCACCGGCTCATCCAACACGAGCTGGTTCTGCCGCCGCGGCCCCAAGTCCTGGGCACGTTCCCAATTCCTGGGCTCATTCCCACCTCTGTGTGCAGGCAGATTGGCTCCTTCAAAGCCCTTCCTGCCTGCAGCCCCACATTCCTGCGGGAGGCAGTGGCATCCCGCTGTCCATGGATGGGAGGAGCAGGCACACCTTGTCTGAGCTGAGCTGGCTCCGTCCCCCCATCCCAACCTGGAAGAGGGGAATGAAGTTATGGATTGACTTCATGACCTCTGCAGATACTGGGAGCAATTGGGAATGCTGTGGGAATACCTCAGAGCCAGCTGGGATGAAGGGCAGGACGCAGCCAGTCGGGAATGGGTGGAGGGAGGGGTGGTGGTTTCCAGTGTGGGATTCAGGAATAGGAGGCATGGGAGTATTTTCCCTCTGGTTGTGGTAAATCCACATCCATTTCCCTCCACACTGACCAGCTGAAGAGTTGAGGCTTCAGAAGTAAAGCCTTTCCAACCACCAGCCTCCTTTTCTCCAGGCTGAGCCCCCCCAGCTCCCTCAGCCCCTCCTGCTGCTCCAGCCCCTTCCCAGCTCCGTTCCCTTCCCTGCACATGCTCCAGCCCCTCCGTGTCCTCCCTGGGTTCAGCTGGACACAGATGATCCAAAGAAGAGGCAGAACACGCCCAAGGGCTGAACAAGCTGCACAACCCTCAGCCAAGGAGGGTTTCAATCCACACATGAGGAGTTTCCCACCACTCCCAGAGCTGTTTTCCCGCAGAACCCCCCGAGCCCTGGGGCAGCCTCGGCCCTGCCTGTGATTCCTGCCACGAGTGTCAGTGCCACGGTGGTTTTGGGCCGTGGAGAGCTGGGGATTGGTGGGATGTCCCTGCCCCACCCCCTCCCCTCCCTGGGGAGCCCAGTGCTTCACCTCCTCCCTTCAGCTCCACGCAGCTCCCACTGCTCAGGAGGCACCACCCAGGGCAGTTCACTGCAGAGCGGGACCGACACCACAAACCTCCACCAAGGCTCCGAAACCTGCTTTGAAAAGTCCCCACAGCTTTCCCCAGGGAGATGAGGAAAACAAGGCTGGTTTCTTTGGCTGGGGGCAAGGCTTTTGTGCAGCCTTGTCAAGGCCAAACCCCTCTGCCCCATGACTGACAGGGAGGTTCCTGCTCCAGCCTCGCACCACCACATCTGAGAGCACCCCCTGCCACCGACACAGCCCCCTCGGGCTCTCCTGAGCCTCCCCTTCCTCCTTCAGGCTGCTGGTTCTGTTGACACAACACCATCAAAGGCACCTTCCCCTCAGCTCACAAAGGGAAACCTGATCCCCAAACTGCCACTCCGAGCAGGGAGAGGAGCTGGGGAGGGAGGGAGCCCAGAGGAACCAGCAGGGGTGGGTGTTGGCACACTCTGCCTGCTCTTGAGGCCACCCAGGAGGTTGGCAGTGCAGAACTTCAGGCTGAAGGTCTCTGCTTCCAAGCCTTCCAGGAGCTGTGGTGGCACAGAGATGGAAGGGAAATCCCCGAGGGTGTGTGACAACCCTGGCACCAGGGAACCCAGGGCTGGATCCCGGCTCAGCCAGATCCAGGGATCAGCACCCTCCTGGCAAAGGCCTCCCCACAGACCCTGCAGCTCCACTGGCACTGAGCACAGATTGCCAGGAGGGGTTGGGGTGGCAGGGACTTCAAATCTCCTCCAGTGCCACCCGTGCCCTGGGCAGGGACACCTCCCACCAGCCCAGGATGCTCCAAGCCCTGTCCAACCTGGCCTTGGACACTCCCAGGGCTGGGGCAGCCACAGCTTCTCTGGGCACCCTGTGCCAGGGCCTGCCCACCCTCCCAGCCAGGAATTCCTTCCCAATCTCCCATCTATCCCTGCCCTCTGGCAGTGGGAAGCCATTCCCCCTTGTCCTGTCACTCCATCCCCTGTCCCAAGTCCTTCTCCAGCTCCCTGGAGCCCGTTCAGATACTGAAAGTCCTGGGAGTCTCTGTTCCAAATGGATCTTGGTTTCTTTCCTAGCTGTTCCAGCTCATTTTTGGGGAGCACCAGGCACTATCACCACTGAAACCTTGTGGGGACTAACCCTTGCCTCCAGCTGGATAAACAGACTCCAGCATAAACCACCCCCAGCCCTCCATCAGGACCTCCTGGGCAGGGATGGGCTCAAATTCCAACAACTGCCCAGGTTAATTAATTATGCAAATGAAGGCAAGAAAGCACCCCCAGCACATGGAGAAAGGCACCCTCCTCCCAGAGACCACCTACCCCGGGCTAACTCTGCAGCTTCCCACACAAAGCAGGCCTCAGTGATCCCCCCCCTGCTCCAGCAGGACTCGGCCGTGGGAGTGGGAAGGGTGGGAAGCAGCTCCAGGGGGGCCTGGAGAGCCTGAGGGAGAAGAGCTGGGAGGCACCTTCCCAAAACAGGGATCCTGCTGCCTCCCACCCTCCTTCCCAGGGCACTCAGCCCCACCAAAAGCTCTCCATAAAATCCAGGCAGCAACTCCCTCTGCTCCAGCCTCCTCAGTCACGAGTCAAGGCCATTGTTTCAGATCCAAGCAAAAAAATTACTCTGAAACCTCAAAAATTAGGGTTTTTTGATGTAATAATCTCCCTCCTCCGTCTCTGAGACTAAAGAAACCCAGGCCAATTATGTCTTTGAAGGCTAAATATTTACTCCCAGCTGAAGCAGAGTAGCTCAGGCTGGAGATGAATTATCCAGCTCTGATGTCATGGAATGCCTGGGAGCCAGAAAACCCCAACGAAAACAGGCAGGAACAAACAACAACAACAACAACAACAAGGGTGTTTTCTCCTGGAAAAGCCTCTCAGAGAAGGGAAGGGGATGAAAATGTTGCAGCTCAGCTGAGGCACCACACTCCCATTCCGAAGGATCATTAGACAGGACACTGAACGAGGGAACACGTGGAGTGGGATGGAAGCTCTCCGAGGGAGGACTGGCCTTGGGAAAGAGCCGGTGCCTCCCTCTGGAGCAAAACCCTCCAGAGCCCATAGGGCAGGTGTGGGAACTCCTCCTCCACCTGCACCAGCAATTAGAGACCCACGTAATTAGAGTTCATCAATCAACGTCAGTTCTTGTTTTACAATCAGACCCCTCCCGCCTCATTCCCATCCCAATCCCGGATTTCAAAGCTCTCCCTTTTGCCCCCTCCAGTCACTATTCTTTCCCAGGCAGCCCGTGCCAGGCTCTGGCTCAGGGCAGGAGTGAGGAGCAGCCAGGGCTGCAGGGGGTGACTCATGGCCCTGGCAGAGCGGGAGCGCTGCCCGCGCCCGGCGTTCCAGCTGCGATCCCATCTCGCTCCTGACAACAGGCACAAACATCTCCCCCAGGGATCTTCCCGTGGGACTTCGCTCTGCCACACATTCCCACAGGACTCCTTTCAGGAGTGTGAGTGGCCAGGGAGGCAGTGGAGGGTGCTCTGGGAGGCCGGGGTGCCCAAGCAGGGCTGGTCGTGCCCCCCATTCAGCCCCCGCAGGAACCCGTGGGGTGGTGAGAATGGAAGGCCAGGTGAGAGCAGAGGGCTGAGCTCCCAGGATCCTGTCTGTGCTGCTCCTCTCCACCCCTGGGCACTGGGAGAACGCTCCAGCCCGGCAGGAGGGACAGCAGGACCCAGTCTCCACCTCCGTGGGAAGGCTGAGCTTTGTTTTCTCCCTCCTTTAATCATCCCCCCCGTGGGTGTCACATGGGGCTGTGTGAGGCCAAAATCAGATCAAAATCGTGTTTTGGGGTGAAAAACAAAGATCATTTTCTTTCCCCCCTGGGTTTGGATGGGAGAAATGCAGCCAGGCTGCCCCAACTTCCATAAAACCAAGGGAAAGCTCCAGAAGAACCTTCCAAGAGGGTCATCCCCTCAAGCAGAGCTGCTCCTGCAAGTGCAGTGTGGGTTGATATCCAAGCACCAAGGGATGTGTTAACAGTTCAAAGGGACAGCAGGAAATTCCCCAGCTAACACCAGGACATGGAAACATCTGGATCTGGGAGGCCTTCAAGTGTCAGATGAGCAAACAGAACCGAATAACCCACAGAGCCCGTGGAGCAGGGCCAGGATGTGCTGGGTGCTGAGCTCCTTTCCTCCTCCCTGCTCTTGGTTAATTGTCAAACCTTTTCCAAAACACCTGGTTTCACCCCGACTTCCCTCCTGCCCCAAGAGCTTCCCCAGTTCTTTGCCTTTCTCCAGGTCATTTCAGTTGAATTCACGAGGAACACGAGTGTGCCCCAGTGACACCAAGCACAAACACCAGGGTGGGAGATGCTCTGTGGTGTTTCCCTGCCTGCTGAGGACACAGGACCTGCCTCCCCACAGGTCCCTCATCTCCTCCACCCCTCCAGCACCTCCAGTGGCATCTGCTGGAGTCAGGAAGGGAAATCTCAGCTTTGGGACAATGACTCTTATCGTGGAATCACAGAATGGGACCTTAAAGCTTATCCAGTTCCACACCTTCACCAGCCCAGGCTGCTCCAGCCTGGCCTTGGACACTCCCAGGGCTGGGGCAGCCACAGCTTCACTGGGCACCCTGTGCCAGGGCCTCCCCACCCTCACAGAGAGGGATTTATTCCCAATATCCATCTAAATTTCCCCTCTTTTACTTTAAAACCATTCCCTGTGTCCTGTCCTTCCACCCCTTGTCCCCAGTCGCTCTCCAGCTCTCTTGGAGTCCCTTTAGACATTGGAAGGTGCTCTGAGGTGTCCCTGGAGCCTCCTTTTCTCCAGGCTCAACAATCCCAACTCTCTTGACCTTCTCCAGGCTGAACAATCCCAATTTCCTCAGCCTTAGCAAGGCAGGCTCTCCCAGCTCAGTAAATGTCCCTCACCCCGGGACAGGAACCGGCAGATGCTCCAGAGCAACCCAACTCCAGGCGGTGCTGCCAACACAGGGACACCCACACAGCCCACAGGAGACAACCCCAAACCAGCCAGACAGCGACAAACCCCCCGTGCAAACACTGAGTGGGAGCAGCCAGGAGAGGGGCTGGGGCCAGGGCTGGTCTCACCTGACGCCAGGGGCCGGATCCACTCCTTGCTGTTGAGGTCGAGTCTCCACAGGTCGTTGAAGGCGGCGTTGCAGCTGCTCTGGGTGCAGCCCCCAAACACGTACATGGACTGGTTGGGGTCGTAGTAACACGCACCTGGAATGGCAAACAGGGCTGTCAGCACAGCTGGAACACAAACACAGCCATCAGCACAGCTGGAACGGCAAACACAACCATCAGCACAGCTGGAACGGCAAACAGGGCCATCAGCACAGCTGGCACTGCCCTGCTCTGGGGAGGTTGGTGTGACAGGGTTTGGTAGGGGGGTTGGGGTGGGGTCTGGGAGAAGCTGCCAGAAGCTTCCCCATTGTCCATGGAGCCAATTCCAGCTCCTCCAGGATGGACCCGCCGCTGGCCCAGGCTGAGCCTCTGGGATAACACAGCCAAAAGGAAAAGGTTCCTGCCCCCATGGAATTGGGTGCAGAGAGGAGAGGAATGGGAATATGTGAGAGGAACAGCTCTGCAGAGCCCAGGGCAGGGCAGGAGGAGGGGCAGGAGCTGCTCCAGGGGCCAGGGATGAGATTCCCCTGAGATTCCATGGGGAAGCCCAGGGAGAGGCAGCTGAGCCCCTGCAGCCCAGGGAGAGCCAGGGTGGGTCAGATCCACCTGCAGCCCCATTCCCATCTCCTGCGCTGCTGGAGGAAGGAGGGAGAGCTTGGGAAGGAGGGAGAGGTGGGGGAAGATGTTTTTAGGGTGCATTTCCCTTCTCATTCTCCTGCTCTGCTCTGGTCAGTAATAACTCAGTTCCTGTCCCCAGTTTGGGTCTGGTTTCCAGGAGGTGATGGGTGAGGGATCTCTCCCGGTCCTGATCTCAGCCCAGGAACCTTGGTCAGGTTTTGTCTCCCCTGTCCAGTTGCAGAGGTTTTGGTGCCTGTTCCCAGCAGGGTCAATCCCCCAGGACCATTTGCTTTTCCCCCTGGATTCCACCCAGGACAAAAGCAGCCCTGACTCTACCAAACCAGGGGCTGGCTCAGGGCTCTCTCCCTGCCCAGGGGAAAGCCAGAGGAACCTTCCAAGAGGATTATCCCCTCAAGCAGAGCTGCTCCTCAAGTGCAGAGAAAACTGCCTTAGAGGCTTGTAATTAATTAGATTAGCCCTGATTAATGCTCTCAGCTCACTGACCCTCCCTAAGCTGGTTCATACAGTTCACAGGGTCACTGAATCATCCCCACAGAGCCGGTTGGTTTATCCTCTTTTCCCAGATCTGCCAGCATTTCATCCCATCTCAGCCTAAAATGCACCACTAAGACAGTGGGAAAGGAGCAGGTGGGGAACAGGGAGGGAACACGAGGCTTGGCAACCCCTCAGAGACAGCCAGGGAAATCCATGGAGGTGTCTGCCTTTGGGAATTAGTGGAGCAGAGAGGACTTGCTCTGCCTTGCAGGATGGGTAACATTCCTGGTTTTCTGTGCCCCTCATGGCACTACAACACGATCTGGAGAGGCCAGATCTTCCCATCTTCAGGGGGAAAACATCCCACATGGAATGGTTTGGGTAGGAAGAGGCCTTAAAGAGGCCTCATCCAGTTCCACCCCCTGCACCTTCCACCAGCCCAGGGTGCTCCAAGCCCCATCCAACCTGGCCTTGGACACTCCCAGGGCTGGGGCAGCCACAGCTTCTCTGGGCACCCTGTGCCAGGGCCTGCCCACCCTCCAGGGAAGGAATCCATCCCAATATTCCAGCTCAATTTCCCCTCTTCTGGTGTAAAACCATTCCCCCTTGCTCTGTCACTCTATCCCTCTCTCCCTCTGTAGCTTTCCTGGAGCCCCTTTAGCCTTTCCTGGAGCCTTCTCTTCTCCAGACTGAACACCCCCAGCTGTCACCCTGCCCCTCCTATCTCCACATCTATCCATACATCCATCTCCTTATTCCCTAAAATACCGTTTCCCTGCTCCTTGCAGGGCAGGGACTGAGCACAGCCAAAAATCAGGTAAAATCAGCCAAAAAGCAGCCAAAAATCGAGGCAGGCTGGGTGCTGGGAGGAGCTGCAGCTCTGCTGCAAAAGCAGCCCTTCCTGTAAAACAAACATTCCAGCTCTTCCCACTCCCTGCAGACTGGTTTGTGAACCCACTAATTGCTTTAATTACTCATCCCGGTGGTGGAGGAGCCCAGACTGCGTGGAACCCAAAAGAACAAACCCAGCATTTCAGGTGAGTCACTCCCCCAGCAGAGGATCGATACTCCTGGCACAGCATTCCCAGGCTGCATTCCTGAGCCTCCTGGCAGGGCTGGCGGGCTCTGGGCAGTGATGTCACCCCCTGAGTCACTGCCCTGCTCTGAACCGGCAGGTCCCGACCTCAGGGACGGCAAAGAATTCGGTGGTTGCTGCAAACATTGACCTGGTGTTTTAAAAAACCCCCAGACACGGAGCATTTCTGCCCCTAAACCTAAAAAATTCAGCATTACTGATGTTTTCTGTCCTGCAGCTTCCATCAAATCCTCTGGAAAAGCGCCAGCTCATCCATAGTGATCAGCTGTGTGGTCCCTGCCTTCCGCTCCTTATTCCTTATCCAGCAGTTCTTCTGGATCCCTTCAGGATGGAGGGCAGACACAGTGACCTCCATCTGCTTAAAATTCCTCCCTGCTCCTGTCAGGAGAGTTCCAATAATTCTTGGAAGGGATGCAGAGCCCTGGACGCCGCTTTGATGGGGCCATGACGTCTTCCCACAGAAATTCATCCCTGAAAACGGCCTTTGGGAGCCCTCCCTTCCCCTCAGCTCAGCACACCTTGGGATTGCAGGCGGGAGTTTCGAGATTCCCTTGGAATTGCTGGAATCAGCAGCTGGGGGTTGAGGGATCACCCGAACAGGGATCACCCGTTCCAGGGCACTGCATTTCGGGACACAACTCACTTGGGATCCAGGGAAGGCAGCACACTCGGAGCAAGCCCGGGATGGGCAGCAGGAGAAATTAAAGGGGCAATTCTGAGCCTTTTCCAGGGATTTCTACCCGGCCTGAGCACTCCCCAGTGCAAAAACACTGCTCTAACTGAGGGGAAATACTGGAAATCTTGAGGTCATTAATAACAACTTCACTAGCATGGCTGCTTAAAAACCAGGGATGAACTGTGGTGCCTTTGTTATCCTTCAGGAAGACCAGGAATTCTCGGAAGAGCACAGTGACTTCACCACAGTTTCCCGCAGTGTCTCCCGGACTTGTCTTGGCAGGAGGCTGAGCAAGGGTTGCTTCATAAATTATTGCTTGGGAAGATGAAAACGCGATGCCTGATTGCTCTTGGAACTGCAGGGCTTGCTCCAATGTTTGTTTTTCCTAAGAAAAACGGGATTTGCTCCATGGAAGAGCTGCCTCCCCGAGGGCTCAGACCCAGCGCCGGAGCCACGGGACGGAATTTGGGTCCCATTTTTTGGCAGCTCGATGCCACTGCACTACAGAGAGCAAATTTTATTGCACTATCTTTCCCTCAAAGATACTTTATTTATGTATCTTCTCCTTTTTTGCTCTCTCTCAGAAACTTGGAAGCAGAGTTAAAATTCAGCCCCACATCAGCAGGGCCGACTGACTCGCTCGCTCCCACCCCCAAACGCTCCAGCAGCTCCAGTTCACTCCGAATCCAGCACACTCAGCCTCTTCCCAGTTCTCCTCACGGATGTACCGGATCTGTGCAAGCAGCTGGTGAACATCCCTGAGTGCTGCACTTCCCTGAGCTCACTGGCTTTGATGGGAATGACTCAGTCCAGTGGCAAAGGGGACACGAAGCTCAGGCTCCAATCCCGGGGGCACCGCTGGGACCCTCCAGACAAGGAGGGCACGGAGGGGCTGGAGCGTGTGCAGGGAAGGGAACGGAGCTGGGAAGGGGCTGGAGCAGCAGGAGCGGCTGAGGGAGCTGGGTGGGCTCAGCCTGGAGAAAAGGAGGCTCAGGGGGGACCTTCTGGCTCTGCAATCCCTGACAGGAGGGGGGAGCCGGGGGGGGTTGGGCTCTGCTCCCAGGAAACAGGGACAGGAGGAGAGGGAATGGCCTCCAGCTGTGCCAGGAGGTTTAGATTGGATACTGGGGATAATTCCTTCCTGGAAAGGGTGGTCAGGCATTGGAAGGGGCTGCCCAGGGAGGTGGTGGAGTCTCCATCCCTAGAGGTGTTCAGAAAACGTGTGGATGTGGCACTTGGGGCTGTGTCTGGGGGTGACCAGGTTAACAGCTGACTGCAAGACCTTGGAGAGCTTTTCCAAGCTTAATCCTAAGAAGGGGAACTGCAGAAAGATCCCTGCACATTAAACAGGCACAGCCAGAGAGCCCCAATCCCAGCCCAGCTCCACCACCACTTCCTGGGATCAGCGGCTCCCGAATCCCTGTTCTTGTGCAAAGTGCTGGAATTCCCACAGTGCTGGGCACTGCCAGATCCCAAGGGATGCAGGGGAGCCACCCCCCACAAAGGAGGGGCCCAGAGCTGTTCCCAGCAGGTACTCACTGTGTGAGAAGCGCTGGGTGATGGGGGTGCCGGGATAGGGATAAGTGCGACTCTCCCACTGGATATTCCCTTCTTGCACTGCCTTGATAAATCCGTGGTAACACTGGTGGGCCACACCTGGGGGAAAAACCACGTGTCAGCAAGATGTGGGACATGCCAGGGACAAACTGTGCCTGCACAGCCACAGCAGCTCCACAGAACCCCTGCACTGAGGGTGCAGACAGGCCGGGAATCCGGAGGATTACAGGGAATAAAGGAAGGGGACTCTGGAAATGTGGAGATCAGCAACGCTCACTGACCCAGGTCTCGACATCCCCGGAGCTCCAGCTGGGACAGCAAAGCCCTGGGGACAGGCAGGGAGCACAGGGGATGCTCTGCAGAGCTCCCAGCCCCCTCTGCTGTTCCCCCATCCCTCATTCCCGAGGAGCAGCTCCCTTTCCCTTCAGCAGCCTCAGGCACACAGGGCAGTCGGTGTTCAGAATGGGGGTGCTCATTATGCCCAGGGAATGCTCATTTCCACACTCCACAAAAGGTCCTCTCTCCCAACACCTCGGAGGAGCCGCGTCCTCACCCAGGAAAACATTCCAGGTGTGTGGAAGGACCAGCCCTGGCTGGGCTGGGAGAGGAAGGGCTTTAATTGCACTGGGCAATCAGGAGCTCCACAGGAATTCAGGTCTCCAACCTGCTGCAGACTGTCCCTCATCCTTTGGAGCTGCTCATCCCACGTGCCAGCAGCTCCCTGGGCACACCAGGAGGGCCTCTGGAGAGATACTCAGACTTTGAGGCTTATTCTCTCCCCCACTTCAAATAAAACTCCTCTTCCATCAGACAGACGTGTTTAAGAACAAGCCTTAGGCTGTTCTCCTTGAAAAAGGCTGGAGAGGAGACAACAGGGACAAAAAATCAGCAGGAAAATATTCCTGCTCAGCTGTGTGAGGAAGTGGATTTAGCTGGGAACAGGCTCCTCGTGGAGCTGCCAGGATTTCTGGGGGAGGAACAGGGATCAGAAAAGGCTCTGCTGAAGGTCTGGGGCAGCAGCAGCTCAGCAGGTGCTTGGTGGCACCTGCACAGGGGATGCCACGACCTGCCAAGAGCTTTTCCCCCAAGGATTTGCTTCCTGAAAGGCCAGGAACACCCCCAGCAAGAAACCCCTCTCTGGGATATAAAGCAGGAAGGGGTTTTTTAATAAAAAAATCAAGCCCAGGGTCCTCAAGGAGCCGATTCCTGAGAGTCACACGGGAAAGGGAACGTGAGCCATAGGATTTCCCAGCAGCTGTGTCCTGGCAAACAGGAAAACTGCAGCAGGAGAGGACAAACCCATTGTTCACCTTGAGTGACCTGGCTGGGCACAGCTCACAGGTGGGAACTGCACTCCCTTTTTGGCTGGAATTGCCCCAAAGTGGCCCCAGAGCCACGCTGTGCTTAGGATGCTCATCCCCCCTGTCCTCCAGGGATCCTTCCCACAGTCTGGGGGGAATCCCAGGTGTTTGTCCACTCCAGCTCCTGAGGCTGCTCCAGGAACCAGCCAAGGAAAGGCCAGCACTTGGAAAAGCTCTTTCCACAGGGGTGTGGGGCTGTTGGTGCCCCAAAATTACGCAAAAAAAAGTAACTTTGGGCAGTGCTCCTGTTTTTAACCTTCCTCCTGGTAAACTCTAGGCAAAGTGGGAAATGCCTGGAATCTGAGCAATGCTTTCAGGTGTGCAGAGTCCACACAGGAGCCACCACCCCACACAGCTGCCAAAGGCATCCTGGCTCCAGGTTTTCCAGAAGAAACAAGTTCCCCTCATGTTAAATCCCAGTGGATTTAACTGTGGCCTCCCCTTAAACTCCCTGTTTGTTAAACAAAGCCTGTGATTAAAGAGCCAGAATCGTCACAGGAATCACCCAGTGTGTTCCAGTGAAGCGAAGCAGAGGGCTTTGTTTGGATCCTGGTCCAGCTTTCCCTCCTTTTTTGCTGTCTCATCCACACCCAGCACTAAATATCCCCCCAGGGCTCTGGCAGGAGCTGCACGAGGCAGAGCAGGATCTGTGTCTCGGGGCTGCTCTTTTGGGAAGTGTGAATATGCATTAATGTAGATTGGATATCCCACTCATCTCCTGCAGAGCTGCAAGAGCCAGGCATGGCACTGTTTCCAGAAGCTCTGGAATGTTCAGTTTGGAGCAAGAGGCAAAGGAAGCACAGCTGGGGCCACATCAGACACGGGACACCGGGAATGGGGCTGGAATGCAGAGCCACCACTGGGAGCATCCCATCCCAGTGCAGCAAATGGAGGGGCTCTGTCCTGGGGCTTGGGGGTTTTGGGGTAGAAGGGACCTCAGAGCTCAGCCATTCCCACCCCCTGCCGTGGGTGGAAGCTCCCACAGCCCAGGTTGCTCCAGGCCCGTCCAGCCTGGCCTTGGCCACCCCCAGGGCTGGGGGGCTTTTCTGGAACTCCACAGATTCCAGAGTCTGAGGGGGAACAGGAGCTGAGGCTCAGGCAGAGCCAGGACCCCCCAGGCCACAGAGCCGTACCTTTGATCAGCCGATACCACTGCTTGCACACCAGGGCGGCGGTTTTGTGCTCCTGGTAGGGAGACAGGAAGGACAGGATGTATTCCAGCACCTCCTCCGGGAGCTCCAGCATGGATCTGTTGTGCCTGCTCTCCTCCAGCTCCAGCTCAGCCTGGGGCTCCTCCTCCTGCTCCATCGTCCCCTCGGCCGCCGCATCCTCGGCATCCACGGCCATGAAGCCATCGTCGTCACTGTCTGAGGAGCTGGCCATGGCATCCCACTCCACTGCTGCACAGGGACAACAACGGGAGTCACAGCTGAGCTGGGAGCACCAGCAACTCACCTGCGAGGGTCCCACCAAAGCCACCCCCACCACAACACCCCGGGGGGACATGGGGTGCAAAGCTCTGGAGCAGGGGGAGATGGTTGAGGAACTCCTGGGTTTGCAAAGCTTTGGGGATGGTTGAGGAACTCCTGGGTCTGCAAAGCTTTGGGGATGGTTGAGGAACTCCTGGGTCTGCAAAGCTTTGGGGATGGTTGAGGAACTCCTGGGTCTGCAAAGCTTTGGAGCAGGTGGGAGATGGTTTAGGAACACCTTTTCCCAGGTCACTCCATCTCTTCCCACCCTCCAGCTGGAACCTGAGAGCCAAACCCAACCCAGCAGGAGGACCTGGGCCCCCCCAGCCGCTGTCCCCTCTGCCAGAGGGGGACACTGCCCTGCCCTGCTTTGCAGTGGGCAGGGAAAGGGAATGGGATCCCCATGGAATCTCCCCCGAGGTGACCCAGGACTGCAGTGACATTCCCACCCCTGTGAAACCAGTTTTGCCACCTGTTTTACCCCAACATTCCCAGGGGGAATTCCCGGTCCCCTTCTCCTTCAACACCCCCCTGTCCCTTGTTGTTTTGGCACACGGTTCCCACTGGCAGCAGGTGAGGAAAGCAAATCCCCAGGGATTTATGGAAGGCTGGGATGTCACAGGCTGTGTCTCCAGCACTTCTCAAGTATGAGGTGACGGATCGATGACAGAAACACATCATCAAATAAATCCACCTTAACGAGGGGCACTTGGCACGGGGGGGGGGTAAATCCATGGCTGGAAAACAAATCCCTCCACCTCAGTTCCCAGGAAGCTGCCAACCTGGTTTGGCTGCTTGGCAATAAACAATTAAACAATAGATAGATAAATAGATAAATAAATATTCTGATATATAAATATCCTGATAAATAAAACCACACGAAACCCCATGAATGTAGATTATGACCCTGATGTATAAGTATGGCTTATAAATGAAATTTACTGGGATAAATATCCTGATATATAAATATCCTGATAAATAACCTCATTAAACCACATGAACATGGATTATGAACCTGATTTATAAATGTGGTTTTCTAAATGAAATTTATGAGGATAAATATCCCGATATATAAATATCCTGATAAATAAACCCCATGAAACCCCATAAACGTGGTTTAGAAAGCTGATTCAAGCCATGTTTATTTACCAGGAATGTCACAACCTTCCAGCCACATGCAGGCTCTTACCCAGCTTGTAAATATTCCCGAGTATACACCCTGCTGAATCCTTGTTTTCTAAACCTCTGAGCACAGGGAATGGCCATCCCTGGAGTTGTTACATCCCACTGGTGTTTTCCTTAAGGAAAACAAGGCCAGCAATAAACTCAGCTCCCAAAACAACCCTTCGGGCTTGGCCTGCCAGGGAGGCACGTTTTGGTGGGAATGGGCTGGGAATAACCCCCCTGGACTGCCAGTCCCATAACCCATAACCCATAACAGGAAAAGGAAGAAGAATCCCAGTAAGAAGGAGCCTCCCAGCCAGCTCCCCTTCAGCACATCCACGGGAGGAAATCCCACTCCTGTGTGGAGTTATTCCAAGAGCACAGCTGTGTCCCGGTATTTCAGGGGTGCCAGAGGTGCTCTCTCCCTGCTCCAGGGCTTCACTTTGGAAATTAAATCTCTGAGCACTCAAATAAAGGGATTTAAGTTGTGTCTCATCCAAAAGCACCTGCAATCCAGTTAATTCTGGGATGGATCCCGGAGCCCTGTTCTGGGACAGATCGCTGCCAAGCCCATCACAACCCCCCAACATGCTGTTCTGCACCCTGCTCCTGGAGGAATGCCCTCATATTCCAGCAGCAGGACGTTTCAGGAGCAGTTCAGGAATCAGCCTAAAGCCGGAGCAAGAAGTAATTGCTTAAAATAACCTGTGAGGAGAAGCTGGAAGGGAAGGGAACGGGAATGGAGCTGTGCCGGCACGGCTGGAATTTGCCTGCCCTCTGTGCCAGCTGGCAAAACATTCCATCAACCTTTTCCTCCTTCCAGAGTGCTTCAATTTGCCCTCTTCCCCCCTCCCGAAAGGAGTTAAGAACCTGCTATTTATTCCCCTTAATAATTACCTGGAAAAAGCAGCCGAGGAATATTAAATGCAGCTAAAAATCACCCCAGCTGGGCTGAGGCCAAACCTGCTCCTGCAAATCCCCTCCTGCTCCAGGAAGGTTTTCCTACCTGCAGGCAGCATTCCCAGCCCCATGGACCCCGAATCCCAGGTGTGGTTGGCACTGGTGGTTCCCATCCCGAGCTGCCTCCTCTTCTCCTCAACTTCCAGCTGCTTTAGGAAGTGTTGGAACCCGCGGGGGGGTTTTGACCTTCCCTTTTTTTTTTTTCTACAGGATTTTAAGGGAAAAAAAAAAAAAAGGGAAAACAAAGCCTCCAAGGGAAAGTTGTTGAATGAAAATGAGGGGCTGAGCCAGAGTCCTGAGTCAGAGCTCGTTTCCACACGCCACAGAAAGTCCTCTCTCCAAACACCGGCGGAGGAGCTGGGAAAAAACATTCCAGGTGCGTGGAAGGACCAGCCCTGGCTGGGCTGGGAGAGGAAGGGCTTTAATTGCACTGGGCAATCAGGAGCTCCAGGGAATTCAGGTCTCCAACCTGCTCCAGACTGTCCCTCCTCCCACATGCCAGCAGCTCCCTGGGCACAGCAGGGACATTTTTACATGGGAAAACAGCACAGGGAGTGAAAGGTCCGTGGGAAGTGTGGGATTTGGGACATCATCATTGAACACAATCATATTTCCAGTCCCAAAAGCTGCACCAGCCCGAGGAGATCCTTTGGAAAATCAACAGGAAAAAAAAAAAAGCAGATTTTAGTCACAAAAAAGAAAAGAAAACAAAGGCTCTGGGAATCTCTGGGATGAGCAATATCCTGTCTGGGCTGCTGGGAAGAATCACCCAGAGGAGTGAGACCTTGGGAATACCAACCCACGGAGCCTCCTTATCCCTGCAAACCAGGTAATTCCAAGCCCTTTGGAAAACAGCTTTTCCTTTTTCCTTTTACCCTTTTCAACAGGAAATCGGTTTGGTTTTTTTTCCTGTCACAGAAGTCCTTGCATCACCCAGGAAAATGAAGGATACTGAAATTCCATTCCCAAGGTTGAGAGATGGAATATATTCCAGTATTTCTCTCCCAACACCAACTCCCTCCGTGTTAAAGTAGCGTTTTTAGAGGCTCCAAATTCCAAAAGGTACAAAATTCCCAGGAATTCCTCCCTCCCCAGGGATGAGCCAACGTTCAGCTGTTCCAAATTCCTGCTCATTTTTTCCCAAGCTCTCAGAAGGAAAAGAAGTGCCTACAAAACCAAAGGAGAAGGAAGATGTGGAGTTTTATCCCAGGATAATCTCTTGGAATGCCAACCAGGGGCTGGTGTTGGGGGGTTCCCAAAAACAAGGGGGGGCAGCAGTTTAGTGACCCCACACTTGAGGTGTCCACAGGAAAGGTGACATTTCAATAATGTGAATATTATTATTATTAATAAGACAAAGCCTCAGAATTGGCCCCAAAGCCTCATCAAATATTAATAGTAACTATTAATAAAAGCACACCAAAAAGAAAAGGCACCAAGACAACCCTTAAACATCCTGCAATCCCAGGACATTCCTGCAAAACGCTGCCAAAAAAGCCCAAACCTCCAACATCCACCAGCCCCTGCATTGGCTGGGGATGCCTTTGGAGACTTCCCCATTTTTTGGGGGACAAGGTTATGACCCTTAAAGCAGCTTAACTGGTTTAGAAGCTGCCCCAGTGCTAGGGCACCCGCTCAGAGGGTTGGTTTGCAGGCAGGATCCCTCCCCTCTCCCGGAATCCCCCTCGGTTTTTAGGGAATAGGGAGTGTTCGGGCTCACACGCTCCCTCTGCCGGCTCCCAGCGAGCTTTGACTCCAGTTATCCTCACCTCAACTCTTCCCAGCACGATCCTGGTTCACCAAGGCAAAGCACGGAACGATCCCTAAACAAGCAAACCAAAGGCTGGGAGGCTGGAAAATGAGGATTTTCCAAGGAAAAGGGCAGCTGCTCCTCCTGGAACACCCACTGTCAGAGGATATACTTGGAACAGAGGCTCCTTGGGTGAAAACATCCCATGGGATTTATCCAAAGCTGCCATCAGAGATGGCAGAGATGATTCACTGGCAAGAATTCCCGCTCAGCAGGAGATCCTGGGAATAGCTGTCACCTCCTCCTTTGTTAAGAGACCACAGGAGGTCTGCAGCTCTTGGACAAGCCCTTGGAAAGCTGCAGATTTTGAGGCCAGTCTGGAAAGGCATCCCCAGCATTCCTTGTGTTCTCCATCTCCGACCTCCCAGAGCCACCAGAACCGGCCCATCCGCACGCACGGAGGGAATTTCCAACGGAACCACGGCCAGAGCCACGGCACTGGCACAAAATCCCCCTGGAAAACACAGCTCCTGTGATCTCCTCATCTGCATTTCCACCCAGCCCAGTGCCCAGGCCTGGGTTCACACGGTCCCAGCGGGATAAGGAAAGGAAAAGCCGGGAAATGCCTCAGGGAAGGGCTGGCTAACAGAAGCAGAGCCATCCCAAAAAACTGGGAGACTGAATTCCCGATTTTCTGACAGGCTGTACTGGGGGGTTGTAAAAAATCCAAGCTTTTCGTTGCACAGGTGAATCCAAACTGCTGCTCCCAGCCCAATTCCCACCGGGAGGGACCCCCATTCCCGAGGTGCCCACGTGTCCAGCAAACACGGAAAGGGGGTGTGGGAGCCCACCCGGAGCACGACTTCCCTGACCTGGATCACATCCACCTCCTGCAGCTGAGCAGGCAGCTGGGAAAGCAGGAAAATGGCATTTCCTACGCAGGCACACTCGGGATGGGGGGTCAGACCTTTGCATCCTCCCTCTCCCTCTCCCGTCACAGGGTCTTTCCTTTCCTGTCTTATGAAACTTGGGGGAATTAAGGATCAGGGGATCATGGGACGGGTTGGGAGGATCCTTAAAGTTCCTCCAGCCCCACCCCTGCCCTGGGCAGGGACATCTTCCACTGTCCCAGGTCACTCCAACCTGGCCTGGGACTCTCCCAGGGCTGGCGCAGCCACAGCTGCTCTGGGCACCCTGTGCCAGGGCCTGCCCACCCTCCCAGCCAGGAATTCCTTCCCAAAATCCCATCTACACCTATCAGATCCTAGAGTAGGATCTCTGAGACCTTCCTGCTCCTGAATAAGACAGAGAGGGGCAACAGGACTGGGAATCAGTGGGAGAAGGAAAGCAAACTGCACGAGCCTTGTTCCCAAAAACCCATTGAGAGATGGACACGCGACTTCCTTCCCAAACTGCCAGCACTTCCAGAGGCTCAGTCAGCACTGACACCTCACTGTGGTGCTGTCCATGGAATCCACGATTCCCTGAACACCTGGAGCTGGGATTGCTCTGCTAAACACAGAATGTCCTGAGCTGGAAGGACCCCCCAAGGATCATGGATCCAACTGCTGGCCCTGCCCAGACACCCCAACAATCCCCCCTGTCCCTCAGAGCGTTGTCCAAACCCTCCTGGAGCTCTGGCACTGCCCTGGGGAGCCTGTTCAGTGCCAGCCACCCTCTGGGGGAAGGACCTTTCCTGAGATCCATCCCAAGCCCTGGCACAGCTCCAGCCCTTCCCTGGGTGCTGTCCCTGGGCACACAGGGATTGGTGCTGCCCCTCCACAAACCAGCTCCCAGCAGACAAGGAGAAGCAGAGGATTCCTTCCAGCAGGTGGAGCAGGTGGGAAGGGAACGACGAATTCTTCCCTCTTTGGTGATCCCAGGTGAGGAACAGCCCGAGGGTGCAACCCTGGAATAAAACTGGAAGGATTGCTCCGTGTCCCCTCCAAGGCCAGGCTTTACAGGATGGAGAAATGGGACTGAATCCAGAGGGAATCCCCTCTCAGTGAGGTGTGAGAAGCTGGGAACAGCACCCACGAACCACTGGGCAAACCCCTAAAACCACTGAGCCAGGGCAGGAAAATACCACCCAAGAATTCCACTGGTCAGGATCTGACCCACCCCCCAGGCTGCAGGAGGATTTGCTGCAGTTCCCACTCCTTGGGACAGTTTGCTCTTATTTCTTACAGGGACTTTTGCCCCTCAGTTAACGGGAAAGGAGAAGCCCGGGATGTCAGGGATACACAGCTCATCCTCCCACCCTTTACGTCACATCTCCAGTCTGGTTGTTTAGTGAGGCTCAAAACCACTAAATATTCAATAGTGGGAAAGAGACAACAGCAACAAAAGAAGTCAAACCCACGTAGTGTTAATAAGCAAACAAAATTCAAGGAAATGGTGTGAATTTCCAAGCCGTGTCTGTCTCCTAATGACAAACTCAGCTTCCCAAGGTCTCCATTTGTTAAAATCCTGCCCCCCAACCATCACCGTGCTGGGAACGGCACCCAAAGGGCTCAGGAGTCTTTTTTAAAGCGCAGATGGATCCCTTGGATCACTGCAGGCTCTCCAGAGCCACAGAACCCAGCAGGAATGGTCAATCCCTGTCACACACCCCCTGATTTGAGAGGTTTTGGGATGGACAGTTCTTCCCACAGCAAAGTTTTGACATTTACAAGCTGCTTTTTCCCCAGAGACCCCCAAATCACTCCTGAAAGCAGAGATGATCTCTGCCCACTGAAAGCTAAGGAGAGGCCTGGAATCCTGGAATGGTTTGGGTGGGAAGGGACCTTAAAGCCCAGCCCATCCCTGCCCTGGGCAGGGCCACTTCCACCACACCACGCTGCTCCCAGTCCCGTCCAACGAGAAGCTCCACAGAAATTCCAGCAGCTCCACCAACATCCCTGAGTCCTTCCAGCTCCCAAATCCCAACCAGGCCAGGGAAAGGCTTCAAGGCAGCCGAAAACACGGGCAGAGACTCCACGGGTGGGGAGTGCCAATCCTGGGTGGAGCAGGGGTGGGGAAAGGAGGATTTTCATCCCAAATATCGCAGTGGGAGCTCAGGAAAGAAGGATAAATCCTTTCAGCATTCCCACAGGAACAGGGGAGCAAACACAGCCAGGCTCCCCAAGGAGGGAGCCCTGATTTCTGCAGGTGGCTCAGCACGAGCCGGGGTTTTCACGCGGATGCGTCACCGTGATCCGCTTTCATCCCGCAGTTCAAAAGGAATTCTGACCTGGATTCCCAAATTCCACCCGAAGCTGCTCGTGGCAGCACAGCCCAAGCCTGGGGGCCGTCACTGACACCCCCAGGAAACACCAGCAGTCGGAAAACACGCTCCAAAGGGAGCTCTGACCTGGAGCAACACCCATGGAGCACATCCCAGAGCCCTCTTTCCACGCCTTTCCTCAGGATTTGGGCCAAATCCCAGCCCGGCTCCGGCTCTACCACCTTTCCCAAGCCCTCCCAGCCATCCTGAAGCGATGCTGTGCTTCCAAAGGAAACCCCAGCAGGGCAAAGCCTGAGTGGATGTTTTCCAACAAAGCCCTCCCTGCCTGAACGCCCAGGGAAAAACAACTTCCCTGGGAGGCGCAGCTCTGTTTCCACAGGGAGCGGGAAGCCTTTCCCAGCTCACATCCTGTGCAAGTGGCTGTGCCCAAACACCCCTGGGAAGCCCTGGAAGCAGAACTTGGGGATCAACACCCCATTCCCGTGCTCCCACCCCCAAAGCTGCAGCCTCCTGATCGGGAGAGCTGGATACCTCACATTTCCTGAGTCAAGGCTGGGATAATCCACACATCCCGGGGATCCTTGGGAGCAAACTCCCCTCTGGAAGGTGCAGCTGGCAAAGGCTGAAATTCCCAAGTGAAAACACAGCTGGAACAAACCATCCCCACCTTCATTCCAAGCCCAGGCAGGGCAGGGACACGTGTCCTGCAGCTGAGGCTCCTCCCGGGGCTCCTCCAGCAGCCAAACGCTGGGAAAACCAGAATGCCAGGGACTAACTGGGATTGAAATCCCAAATCCCACGGGAGCAAACATTGCTGAGCCTTCCCCAAGCCAAGAGATTGACCTGCCACCGGTGACAGGGCCCGGGTGGAGCCACCTGCCAGGGGAAATCCCGGGAATACGGCGGGAAAACACACACAAACATCCCTGCTGGGCCACAACAACCAGGGGATGGGAGGGAGACTCAAAAACATGGGAGAATGGGATTGAATCCATGCAGGAACAGCTCCATGTGCCAGACAGGACCACCCTGCCTCGGAAAGAAGTGTCCAAGGCCAGGCTGGACAGGGGCTTGGAGCAACCTGGGATAGGGGAAGTGTCCCTGCCCTGCTCCTTCCAATCCAAACCAGTCTGGGATTCTATGGAACAGCTGGAATTCTGCCCAGGGAACTGCCCTCTCCTCTCCCACCAAGGAGAGACCAACCTGAGGGAACACCACTGGGATTCGGGATCCAGGAAAAGGAGGGAAGGGAAACGCCAAAATGAAGTGAAAACTCACCAAAATGAAGGGCAAACACATCCAAATTAAGGGAAAACAGCCCAATGTTGAGGGCAAACATCCCGAAATTAAGGGAAAACACCTCAAAATTAAGGGGAAAATCACCAAATTGAAGGGCAAACAGGCCAAAATACGAGGAAAACACACCAAAATGAAGGGGGAACGCTCCAAAATGAAGGGGGGAAGCAGCAAATTGAAGGGAAAACATAATTAAGGGCAAGCAGCTGAAAATGAAGGGCAGACACTTCGTGGTGGGAACACCCAGGGCTGTGGGAACAGGGAATCAGCTCCTGGATTAACATCCCACTCAGGGGTTTGTCTCCTGAAGTGGCTGCACTTTGTCAGGACACTCCAGCACCATGCCCGACCTGGAGCTTCCCTGGGAAAAAGGTGGGAAAAGGCCTCCTCCCAGCCCGGGCCCAGCTTTAGGTCAGCAGCACCTCCACCAGAATTCCTGGGAATTCCTGGCCCTTCAGCCAAGGGGAAGAATTCCAGCCAGAGGGAATCCCAGCCTTTGGAACACAAAGGCCATTCCCGGTGATCCCGGGGTTATTCCACACATGGAACAAACCCCCCAGGGAACATTCCCACTCCCCTTTTGTTCCTCTCCAAGCATTCCCTGGAATTCAGGCCATGACCAGCTCTGCTCCTGCCCTTCCCCACTGGAAAACCCCCTTGGAAAAGCCAAACTGGGCAGCAGCAGCAAATCCCTGTGGATCCACGTGGGATTATGTGAGAATAATGGCAGACTGGGGGGAAACGGGGATTTTTTTGCAGGAAACACGGATTTTGGGTGGGAAACGTGGCCTTTTTGGAGGAAAATGCGGATTTTTGGGTGGGAAATACGGACTTTTGAGGGCAAACATGACTTTTATGGGGGAAACCACGGATTTTTTGGGAGAAAGGTGGACTTCAGGGGGGAAACACAGATTTTTGAGGGAATTTCAAGGGATTTTAAGGGGGAAATGTGGCTTTTAGGGAGGGAAACATGGACATTAAGGGGGGAACGGCCTTTTTTCTGGGACAAATGGCTTGTTGGGAGGGGCAAACAGCTTTTTGAGGGGAAACACGGCTTTTAGAGGGAAACACGCCTTTTTCTGAGGGAAACACGGCTTTTGAGGGGGAAATATGTTTTTTTTTGGGGGAGGGAAACACGGCTTTCAGAGGGGAATCACGGCTTTTGGGGGAGAAACATAGTTTTTAGGGGGAGAAAACATGTTTTTTTGGGGAGAGTAACACGGTTCGTTGTGGGGCCCTGAGGGAGCGCCGGCGCCGCCCCCAAAGGGAAGGGAAGGGGCTTTTCTCTCAGGGGCTCGGGCTGCACCCCCCGGGGGCTCTTCCCCAAAAACCCCTGAGGGGAGAGCGGGGAAGGTCTCACCGCACCCTCCTCCCTCAGATGTGGGTCCCTCCGCGCCAGGCCCGTCCCCCCCCACCCCATCCCCCCAGGGTCCCCTGTCGCGCCGCCCGGGCAGGGCCGCGCCCGTGAGGAGCCGCGCGGCGGGGCCGCTCTCACCTGCCGGCGGGGCCGGGCCGGGCCCTCAGGGCTGCGGGCGGCGGGGCGGCCGCGTCTCCCCGGTGACGGCCCCGGCCGGCGCCGCCATCTTCGCTGCCCGCCCTCCCGCCGCCGCCCCGGCCGCGCCGCCCGCGCACCGCGCAGGCGCCGCCCCGCCCCCCGGGACACGGGAGGAGGGAGGGGAGGGAATGAGCTGTCGCCATGATGGGAAGGTCAAGGCTACGCAAGGGGCGAGGCCGCCATGTTTGGAGGGTCCCGCCGCCATGTTGGGAGCGGCGGGTGGGCCGCGCCGCCATGTTGGGGAGGTCAGCGCTGAGGCGGAGGGTCCGGGCTGGGTCCCGATCCTTGTCCCGCTCCCTGTCCCGCTCCCTGTCCCGCTCTCCTCCCGCACCTTCCCGTGCTCCCGACCCCCCAGCCGCGGCAGGCACTCCGTGTCCCGCTGCCGAGGGCTGTGCGGGCGGGATGTGAGCTGTCCCCGAGCCCGGAGTCCCTGGCGCTGCTCTGGCCATGGAGGTGAGGACTGGAGGGGGCGGGATCCGTTCCCTGTGGGAACACCCGCCGTGTTTCGGCTCCGATCCCGCCGGCCCGGGCCGTTATTCCCTAGGGAAGGGGCACAGGGAGTCACCGCCGCCCTCTCGTTGCTCCCACAGAGCTGCGTCCCACAGGGATCCCAGGAGCCTTCCCTGCCCGAGGGGCTGAGCCGGGAGCTGGGAATGCCCGGGATAACCCACGGACCGCGTCCCAAGTGCCCGGGGAGGGCTGGGATAACCCGGCGGGAGACGTGGGATCGCCCCCCCAGCAGGTGAGTGCCACATTCCCAGAGGATCCCAAAGGATGCCCGCGGTCAGGCAGCGCTGGGAATGGGATTCCTCGCAGCAGGATGGAGGGGAACCCCCCGGGAAAACGCCGCTGGAGCGCTGGATGCCACGGAACCACCAATGCCCGGCTGCTGGAAAACTCGGTGCCTGTTTCCCTCTGGAAAAATCCCAGAGGATGGGCAGGAACGGCCCGAGGCTGCTGCGCCTTTTCCTGCCGCTCCCAGGGCAGGAGGACGTTGTGTCCCACCTGACACGTTGTGTCCCAGCCCTCCGAGCCGCCCAAAGAGCCGAAATCCAAGGATTTCAACCTCCCCGAGCGCCCCGGGCTGGCGGCAGGGTTTGTCTGAGCTGGAGGGTTACCGGAGTTTTTAAGGAATCCAGTCGCCATCTGCCGGCAAACGAGGCTCTTCGGGGGGAAAATTAGGGATTTAAGGGCAGTTCCTGTGATTTCCTGGGTGCAAGGGAGGATTTTTAGGATGCTGAAGGGGAAAATGAAATGCAAATCCCACCCCAGACACCTTTGTGTGGCTCAGAGCTCAAAATAATCCACCAGCGTGGGGAATATCTGGGGTGTGAATGAGAGAAATGGAATAAATTGGGGTTGTTTGGGGGAATTTTGATGTTTTTAAAGGTTTGGGCTGGTCCTCGTGCTCCGTTAGAGCAGCTGAGGGTTTGGATGGAGAGACACAAATTGGGGTTGGATGAACACAGGAGGGAGGAGAGGTTGGATTGGTGGCCAAAATTCCCTAAATGTAGGGGCTGATTTGACCAGGAACCCAAAATTATGGGAAAACACCCTAAATTTATGAGAGCACACGCCAAAATTGAGGGGAGACCCCTCAAAATTAAGGGAGAATGTGCCAAAATAATGGGAAAACACCTCAAAATTAGGGGAAAGCCCCTCAAAGTTAAGTTGAAACACCTCAAAATCAAGAGAAAACACACCAAAACAAGGGCAAACACTCCAAAGCTAAGGGGAAAGACCTCAAAATTAAGGGAAAGGACACCAAAATGTAGAGAAAACACCTAAAAATTGGGAGAAAACACACTAATATTAAGGGAACCCTCCAGAAAGTAAGGGACAAACACCTCAAGAGTAAGGGAGAGCACCTCAAAATAGGGGAAAAGGTCACAAAATTAAGGCAGAGACCCCAAAATCACGGGAAAAGACGTCAAAGGGGAAAGCATCCCAAAATTAAGGGAAAACACCTCAAAATTAGAGAAAACACCTCAAAATTAAGGGAAAGTATGCAAAAGTTAAGGGAAAGTATGCCAAAATTAAGGAAAACACTTCAAAATCAAGGGGAAAAATCCCAAAGTAACGGAAAATACACCAAAATTAAAGGGAAACGTACAAAACTGAGGGGGGAAGACCCCAAAGTTAAGGGGAAACACCCCAAAATTAAAGAACCCCCCCCCAAATTAAGGTTGAGGAAATTAAGGGGGGGCCGCCCCGCCCTGCGCTCGATCCTCCCGCCCGCCAGGGGGCGCCGTCGCAGAGCGCCCCCCCCTTCCCCCCCCCGGCCGTTCCCGCCCTTTGGGCGCGGGGCGCGTGCGCTGCCGGGCGCGGGCGGGGGGCGGCGCGCGCATGCGCGGGGCGCGGGCCCGGCGGCGGACGGGAATTAAAATGGAAGATGAGGAGGTCGCGGAGAGCTGGGAGGAGGCGGCCGACAGCGGGGTGAGCGCGGCCGCGGGGCCGCCCGGCAGCGCCCGGCACGGCGAGGGGGGACGCGGGCGGGCGGCGCGGGGCAGCCGGAGGAGGCGGCGGGGCGCAGCTGGAGGCGCGGCGGGCCCGGGGCCGGGCTAGGCCTCTTAAAGGGGCCGCGGCCTCGCTCGGCGTGGGGGGCCCGGGCCGCCCCCGCCCCGCTCCTCGCGGCTCCTTCAGCCCCTCCTCAGCCCCAGGGGCGGCTCCCGGGCCGCCCGCCCGCTCCCGGCTGCTCCTGGCTGTGCATTCCCATCACCGTGCGGCGGGGCGCAGGGGTCGCGGCGCGGCCCCGCGTGGTGCAAGCGGGGCGGGGGGGGCGGCGCGTTCCCTGTGCCGCCACAGAGCGGGGCAGCGCGGGGTCACCGCCAGGGCCCTCCTGCCCCTCGCCCTGAGCGCGCCGCTGCTCTGGGGCTCGGCGTGGGGGTTCCCGGGCTGTGCCCGGGGCCGGCGTGGGCAGCACGTGGGGCACCGCGGGAGGCCCCGCGCGTTTCGGCGGGCGCTGCTCGCACCGAAATCCCCGTGTTGGCGGGGGCTCTGCGGGGATGGGAAACCTCCGTGCCGGGCAAACCCCGCGCTGAGGGTTGCGGGGGTCGCGGGGGGTCGGGGGCACCAGGACCCCCCCGGCAGGGAGTTGGGGAGCGGAGAGAGAAGGGGACTGTGTGCAGGGGTTGGGTTACACCGGCCGGAGCCAGGGCACAAAATAGAGCTGTAACTCAATGCCCCGGGAGCTGCCAGGGCCCGGCTGGCACCGGGAGCTGCCGCTCCTGCCCATGCCGGGGGGCTGCGGTCACTGCCCAGCGTCGGAGTTAATCCCAGAGCTCCCAGACCGCTCCATGAAGGGACATGGCTGTTTGTGGGAGCTGGTGATGACTCTGGCCTTGAGTAATGGTTTATAATGGTCCTGCTGCTCCAGCCCCCACCCTGGGGTGTCCTTGTCCTTCCTGCTGGCGCCTCTCAGGTGGGATTTTAGAGCCCTTAGAAGGAAAAATCCCGGTTGTTTGTCCCCTTTTGTGGTCCAAACTGCTGGGAGTTTGTGGTTCTACTCAGTGCTGCTGAGCAGGGAGATTCCTTGAGGAATCCCAGAATCATTTGGGTTGGAAGAGCCCTCCCAGCCCATGGATCCCCCTGTGCCCCATCCCCACCCTGTCCCCAGCCCAGAGCACTGAGTGCCACGGCCAGGCCTTCCCTGGGCACCTCCAGGGCTGGGCACTCCAAACCTCCCTGGGCAGCCCCTGCCAAGTGCCTGACCACCCTTTCCAGGCAGAAATTCCTCCTGATGTCCCACCTGCCCCTCCCCTGGCACAGCTGGAGGCCGTTCCCTCTTCTCCTGTCCCTGTTCCCTGGGAGCAGAGCCCGACCCCCCCCGGCTCCCCCCTCCTGTCAGGGATTGCAGAGCCAGAAGGTCCCCCCTGAGCCTCCTTTTCTCCAGGCTGAGCCCCCCCAGCTCCCTCAGCCCCTCCTGCTGCTCCAGCCCCTTCCCAGCTCCCTCAGCTCCCCCGAGGAGCAGCTGCAGCAGCAGTTGTTGGGCTCTGGGTGCCTGTGGAGCAGTTGGAGCCGTGTGGGAAGGGAGCTGTGTGTGCAGGGCTGGCACAGGGGCTGCCCTCGGGCATTGCTGGGGGCACAGAGGGGTTTTCACCCCCTGCCTGGCAGGAGGAGCCTCTTGGTTGCTGCTGGGACCTGTGGGGAGCTGGGAGGGCTGGAGAGGGGGAGAGCAGCTGTAAACCCATCCTGTGCTCCTGAGAGTGCCAGGACAAGGGGAATGGCTTCCCACTGCCAGGGGAGATGGGATATTGGGAAGGAATCCTTCCCTGTGAGGGTGGGCAGGCCCTGGCACAGGATACCCGGCGAAGCTGTGGCTGCCCCAGCCCTGGGAGTGTCCAAGGCCAGGCTGGAACAACCTGGTTTAGTGGAAGGTGTCCCTGCCTGTGGCAGGGGTTGGAACTGGAGGAGCTTTAAGGTCCCTTCCAACCCAAACCACGCTGACATTCTGATACTTCACAGAGTTATTTAATTTTCCAGACCCTTCAGCACCAGGGGAACAGTGGAGATGCAGCGGGAGATCCATGGGGGGATTCTGGACATTTCCTTTGTCTCAGCGCGTCATTCCTTAATATTCCACCCAGAGGGGGTTTCTTGGGAAAGAAAACACATCAGCCCTGCAGTGCTGGCTTTCTGTGTGTGGTTTTTGGTGCTCTGCTGAGAACTTGTACTCCAGGCCTTGCAAAGGGGGGTGGCAGCACGAGGCAGCTCTGGGCTGAGCAGAGCTCGTGGGCCTCCTCATTAACAGCCTCCTGGTTTATCTCTTGCAGCTCTTCCCCTCAGGCAGCACTGAAATCCCACTGAGTCGAAGGAAACCCCCCAGAACTCCCCCCAAAAACGGAACAGCTCCTTGGGAATGTGTCCCCCCAAGTGACCCTGTCCCAGTGCAGGTGCCCTCTGCTCCAGCAGTGTCTCCTGTGCCAGGAATCCCACGGGCACAGGGCACTGATTGGAATGCCTGTGACATGGGGAGGTTTTTCTCGTCCAGGAGTGGCAGATGGAAGGGCAGGGTGTGAGTAAGGAGTGAGTTGTCCAGGCTGGGAGCAGGGATGGAAAGGCTTCCAAGCCCAGTGAGGGTTCAGTCAGCGCTGATGGGGTCAGTTAGCGCTGATGGGGGTCACTCAGCCCTGTTGGGGTCACTCAGCACTGTTGGGGGTCACTCAGCACTGTTGGGGTCACTCAGCACTGTCGGGGTCACTCAGCACTGTCGGGGTCACTCAGCACTGTTGGGGTCACTCAGCACTGTTGGGGTCACTCAGCTCTGTTGGGGTCACTCAGCTCTGTTGGGGTCACTCAGCACCAAGGGGGTCACTCAGCTCTGTTGGGGGTCACTCAGCACTGTTGGGGGTCACTCAGCACTGTTGGGGTCACTCAGCACTCAGGGGGTCACTCAGCACTCAGGGGATCACTCAGCACTGTTGGGGTCACTCAGCACTGTTGGGGTCACTCAGCACCAATGGGGGTCACTCAGCACTCAGGGGGGGTCACTCAGCACTGAGGGGGTCAGTCAGCACTGAGGGGGTCACTCAGCACTCGGGGGGTCACTCAGCACTGAGGGGGGGTCACTCAGCACCAAGGGGGTCACTCAGCACTGTTGGGGTCACTCAGCACTGTTGGGGGTCACTCAGCACTGTCAGGGGGTCACTCAGCACTGAGGGGGGGTCACTCAGCACTGGGGGTCACTCAGCACTCAGGGGAGGTCACTCAGCACTGTTGGGGTCACTCAGCACTGTTGGGGGTCACTCAGCACCATTGGGGGTCACTCAGCACTCAGGGGGGGTCACTCAGCACTCGGGGGGGTCACTCAGCACTGTTGGGGTCACTCAGCACTGGTGGCACCCCATGCAGGGCTGTGCTGTTGTGGGCCCCGCTGGCTCTGGGGCAGCTGGGACACAGCAGGGAGAGGTCAATTGGAGACACTCGGACCTGTTTACCTGCTCAGACCAATCATTAGAGGCCAGGAGGGAAGCTGGGCTCCCAAACTGGAGGGCAAGCCCTGTATCCCTGGTCTCAAGGAATCCTCAGCCCTGAGCTGCTGCTTTCCAAGTGGGTTCCTTGGTTATTCCTCTGCCAGCTGGAGCTGCAGTGTGGCACAGTCATCACTGATCACTGATTTCAGGTCAGAATGTTTCAGGTTCCTCCCAAGGGGCAGCTCTGACCTCTCTGTGCCCAGACTGGGACTGTTGGGGTGTTGGGCTGGAGGATCCTTGGGAGTCCTTTCCAGCTCAGCACATTCCATGGCTCTGCAGGTCAAACATTGGGCTGACAACCCAAACCAGGTTTAAGAAGTCCTGGGACCGATCCCCTTGGGAGTCTGCAGAGGGGACAGCTTGGCAGGGCATTTCTGTCACCCCCAGGGGTCTGGGGACCGGGCAGGCACCAGGGCACTGCAGCTGAGGGATTGGGCTGCTGGCACCTGGAGTTGCCAAATGGGATCAAAGTACAGTGAACTCAGGGGGAACTGTTCCAGAGGGTGACACTGTGACCTCTGGGCTGTGAACCACGGGGTGCTCAGAGGTCACACAGCGGGGTTTGGTGTGCAGAGGTTGTGTCCATGAGGAAAACCACGGGATTTTAGTGTGCAGGGGCTGTGTCCGTGAGGAAAACCACAGGATTTTGGCGTGCAGGGGCTGTGTCCATGAGGAAAACCACGGGATTTTGGTGTGCAGGGGCTGTGTCCGTGAGGAAAACCACGGGATTTTGGTGTGCAGAGCTTCTGTCCGTGAGGAAAACCACTGGGGTTTGGTGTCAGGGCTCTGAGGGTCACGGAATCCCAGACTGGGTTGGGTTGGAAGGGACTTTAAAGCCCATCCAGTGCCACCCCTGCCATGGACAGGGACACCTCCCACCTTGTTCCAAGCCCTGTCCAGCCTGGCCTTGGACACTTCCAGGGCTGGGGCAGCCACAGCTTCTCTGGGCAACCTGGGCCAGGGCCTCCCCACCCTCACAGGGAAGAATTCCTTCTCAGTATCTCATCTATCCCTGCTCTCTGAGGGAAGCCATTCCCCATGTTTTATCCCTCTGCAGCTCTCCTGGAGCCCCTTTAGGCACTGGAAGGGGCTCCAAGGTCTCCCTGGAGCTTCTCTTCTCCATGTGAACAATCCCAGCTCTC
Organism: Myiozetetes cayanensis; assembly: GCF_022539395.1. Classification (NCBI taxonomy): domain Eukaryota; kingdom Metazoa; phylum Chordata; class Aves; order Passeriformes; family Tyrannidae; genus Myiozetetes; species Myiozetetes cayanensis. The sequence continues at coordinate 6,912,741 of NW_026087499.1, read as the reverse complement.
CCAGCCTTTCCCCCTCTCAGAGCTGCTCCATCCCTCTGATCTCTTGGTGCCTCCTCTGGACTCTCTCCAGCAGCTCCAGGTCCTCCCTGTGCTGTTCCCAGGGCTGGGGGCAGCTCTGCAGGGGGGTCCCACCCCAGGGGGCAGAGGGGCAGAACCCCCCTGGCATCAGCCCAGGATGGGTTTCAGCTTCACACCCCAAAATGACCTTGGGAGAGCTTTGGCTGAGAGTTTGCTCTGGGTGCTCTGATGGATCCAGATGATCCCGACACTGGGAAATGGCAGATTCCATTCCTGCTGCTCGGTGTGGCCTGGCAGAGGCAGGTTTTGGGGGGAAGAAAAGTGAGGTTTGGGTGTTGGGAGTGATTGGCAGGTACCTCCCAAGTGAGGAGTGAGTGTTGGTGTGGATGTTGCCCCAGAAGCTGCTGCCACCCTCCCGAGTGCTCCCAGCCATGGCACATCCATGCTGGGAATTCCGTGTGGCGCCTGCCGGGCTCGTTCCCACAAATACTCCTGGGTCTCGTTTCCCAGTCTGCTGCTGAGCAGCAGGATCTGCCTGTGGAAAACATCAACACCAGCAGCTTCAAAACATCTGAGGCTTTCCTGGGGCAGGGCCTAAGCATGGCAGGGTGACCTGGAGAGTTAATTCCTGGAGCAGCCTCGGGAATGGGAATGTTGCAGTAATTAATAGATTAATTCATCTTTGGAGCAAAGCAATAGGAGGGTGGTGATGCCATCGGAGGATTGGCCACGTCTGCTCCTGCTTGACTGTGGTTTTGGTGAAGCTTTTCAAGTGTTGGGTGCCATCAGCAGCTTTGGTGACCTCATCTACTACAACCTGTCTTTATTTCCTAAAGGAAGGAACAGTAAGCAGTTCATTCCCTCAGAAATGCCGGGGTGGTGCTTTGGGGAGCACAGGACCCTGTGTGTGTGTGGAGGCCGTGGCTCCAGCCCCAATTTCCTGCTGCTGCCTTGGCTCCTGCCCGTTGTTCCATGAGCAGGGGTGGAAGGTTGTACTGGGGAGTAAACACAGCCCAGAACGGGGTTAATGGTTCTCCAGAGCTGTGCTTGGATGTGCTCAGATATCCAGGGAGTCTGGGAGGGATCTCCTCTGCATGGGGGTTGTGGAGGCACAGAGGGAAAGAGCCCCAGGGTAAGGGGTTTCTGGGAACCCACGTCCCTCCCTGCCCTCAGTCCCTCTCTTGGGGTCAGGCACTGAACTTGGAGTGAAAACCTGAGCTTGGAGCTGCTGGAATTCAGTCTGTTTGGAGAGTCCTTGCTGGGGAGGATCATGCTCTGTGTGTGTCCAACACATGGCAGTTATTCCCAAGGATTCCTTTGGACACACCAAGGACTGACTGGAACCTCCCTGTGCTTTACAAAGCACTGGGAATGTGCCCGAATCCCATGACTGTGACCCATAGGGTCCCACCTCTGTAGGATCCACAGGACACGTTCCTGGGATGGAGCATGGATCTGCAGCTCCCCAGGAACATCCCCAAATTCCCAGCTTTACTGCTGGGGTGGTTCTTTGGGGTGCCGGAGCAGGGGAATGTGGGATCTGAGCAGCAGGATGGCGCACGGGGATCCGTGTCTGCCTTCCAAGGGGTGTTCCATCCATCCCTTTTGCTCCTTTCCCCGGGGCTGAGGGCAGGGAGGGGGGCTGGGCTGGGGCTGCAGCTCAGTTTCCGTGACGTCCTCGGCTGAAATGTCAGAGAGCAGCGTCTGCTTCGGGCTGCTCGCTCAGGGCCTGCTTGGCATCCCGACATAATAGCCCTAAAAATAGCGGGGGCTGAGATTCCTGACGGATCTTTGGGGAGGGGGTGGGAACCAGGCTTAGTTTTTGGGGCTATAAATAAATGTGCCTGAGAATGGGAGCTGCAGGAGCCTCCCCAGGTGATGAATCAGAGGGCTTTGAACGCCGTGACCTGCCCAGGACTGACATCCTCGGATTCCAGACCCAGCTGCCTCTGGAGAGCTCATGCCTTTGGGTTGTTGTAGTGCTTCTGGCACTTGCCCTCCGAGTCAGCTCCTAATTTTATCTCCTTATCCCCAGCGTGACACAGCAGTGGGAAGGGAATGACATCACATCAGCAGGGATTTGGTTTTAATTAAAAATGAGCCGTGCCGAGGTGCTCCTGCTTTTAAATCGGAGCAGTGATCCCTGTCACGAGCTGAGAGGCTGCTCAGGCTGGGGCTGCACGTGGTGTTCAAACCCCTCCAGGCTGCAATTCCAAAAATCCTTGGAATAAACACTGAGAATGTCCTGAGAAATAGGGGGTTTCCTGAGAAACAGGAGGTTCTGTCCTTGCTGTTCGTAGGAAAGACAACTTGCACCCCATCAAGAGATGTGTGAGGTGAGGAGCTGCTGTTTGACCATCTATTTAAACACAAAGGGAGGCTTTTTCTGCCCAGAAGTTCAGTGGCTGTCTGGAGGCAGCTGGAATCCCCTCAGCAGCGCCAGGAATTCCGAGGAGGATCGTGCAGGACTCGCAGTAGTTTGGGGTGGGGTGGGAGTGGGATGGGTGTGAATGGTGGGTTTCTGTGAGTCTGCCAAGATTTCTACGTGTGGAGGAGAGAGCATGGTGCTTCCAAGAGCTGAGGCTGGAACTTGGGGAATATTTGAGCTGCTCCAGCCCCTTCCCAGCTCCGTTCCCTTCCCTGCACACGCTCCAGTCCCCCTTGTCTGGAGGGTCCCAGCGGTGCCCGGGGCTGGAGGTGCCCTGCCCTGTTCCTGGGCTGGGACAAGGAGCAAAGTTAGGAGCAGCTCTTAGAGCTGCTCCTAACTTTGCTCCTTGTCCCAGCCCAGGGTGGGCCCAGGAACAGGGCTGTGCCAGGATAGGCTCAGGCTGGACATCAGCAGGAATTTCTCCCTGGAAAGGGTGGTCAGGCCTTGGCAGGGGCTGCCCAGGGAGGTTTGGAGTGCCCAGCCCTGGAGGTGTCCAAGGAAGGCCTGGCCGTGCTCTGGGCTGGGGAACAAGGTGGGGATGGGGCTGGGAGGGCTTTTCCAACCGAGAGGATTCTGTGGGATTGTGTGAGGAGCTCCCCAGTCCCAGAGCAGCTGCCCAGGGTGGCTGGGGTGGTTTGTGCCATTACTCACCGTGTTTTCCAGAGGCTGAGCAGTGCAGGTGAAGCTCTGCACTTCCAGGATGTCGCAATCCCACCTGCAGGGCTGACCCTGCAGAGCCCCCAGGGATGTGGGAACGTGACTGTGCTCAGAGCACCTCTGCTCTGCCGGGAAGGAGGGAGCAGAGCAGGTCCTTCCTTGTGTCTTGTCCCAATTCCATGCCCACAGTCCCAGCCCAGGGCTCAGCACCGTGATCCTGACTCGCCCTTGGCTTTGGAGTTGCCCATTCCACTCTGAGCACAAAGTGAAATGAGTTGGGAAGCTCCTGGGTGTGTTTTCCCCCCCCTTCCACCCTGTTTTCCCATCACTGTCTCTCCCCCACATGCCCGAATATCGAATAAGGGATGTTGGGAAGCTCCCCCCCAGCCCGTGGCTCCCAGGAGGCCCTGGCAGGCGTGGGTGACTCTCTGAGTCTGCAGATCTGCTTCCAAGGCTCTTGTGCAGCAGGATGTCACCTTGCCTGGCTCAGGGGTGAGTCAACCCCTTCCCCTTGATTTGACTTCCATTGTTTGCCTCCAGCTACTCCCCAGCACCTCCCTCCTCACCGGGATTCCTGCTTCCCTGTTCCTCTCTGGGAGGGCAGGAGGCAGCTGATGGACATTTTCCCTGCCTGGGATGGGGTTTTCTTCTCAGTCCCCTGGAGAGGAAGGAAGCTGTGGGTGTTTGCCCCCATGGGAGGCTGTGGCTGTGCTCTGCTCCAGCCCAGCACCTCAAGAAGCTCCTCCCTGATTTCGGTGCCTCCCAGGACAGAGTTTGGTCGGGAATTCAACCTCCCACCCACCTTTTATCTCCCCAAATGATTTGTTCCTTTCTAGGTGGAGGCTCCCACGGGCTGTTGGCCTGTGTGACCCCAGAGCAAACACTGTGGTTTGGCATCTCCTGGTGACTCCTGGTCATTCCCTGCTCACTGGGGCAGGGAGCAGGGAATTCCTGTGCAGGCCAGTTCCTTTGCCCAGCTGTGCCCACTGCCGTTTGTGCCAGCAGGGACGGCTTTTTGGGGAAGCAAACAGGCCTCAAAGTAGGGCAGCTGCATCCTGCCAAAAGCTTGGAATTTCCTTGAGTATTGCCAGTTATCAGCTGGCAAAACTAGGACACTCTCAGGTCGTTTTTGCCTCCTCGCTGGTGATTCAATAAAACACCAAGAGCTATTTCAGAGCCTCTTTTCACGGGGTCTGAAAATACCGGCGGGGTTGGGGCAGGTCACCTGGAGAAGGGTTGGAACTTGGCCTTATTCTCCTCTTCAGCCAAGTGTCTCTGTGTGATCCCTTGGATTACAACACCCCAACACCTTTGGTGGATTGGTTCCAGCCTCGGATGGAGGTGCTCAGATGCCGGTGCTCGGGGTGGGGAGCGTGTCCTTCTTCCGGGGATGACTCGGCAGCCGAGGGCAGGAGCAGCTCAGCCGGGCTCTGATCCACTCCAGCAGCTCCCTGGCTGCGTGTGGGGCAGGGCAGGGACTTCTGACCGAGGTTGGTGCAGCAGGAACAGCAATGTGGCCCTGCTGGCCAGTCCTCTGCATGGCTGCTGGGAATCAGGCCTGTGGATCACCCCAGCTCCAGGCTCAGCTTCCTGCTGGAATCAGGCCTGTGGATCACCCTGGCCAGTGGCAGCTCCTCTGCCCAGGAGGTTTAGCACAGGTTCCTGCTGGGATCTGGGAATATCTTGCAGTGTAATCCCATTTTTTTACCCTAAATAGAGCTTTTCGGGCCCCCTGAAGTGCTTACAGTGAGCAGTGAGTGCATCAGGCCGTGCCCCGCCGGATCCCCGGCCTGCTGTAGGTGTATTCCTGGTTACAGGAGAATGGATGTGGTGCTTTCCTTTTCTCTTGGAATGCCCGTGCTGGCTTTGCTTTTCCTTGCCTCTTTATTCCCAGGTCACCCTGGGATGGAATCACACCCTGCCTACCCCCGGTGTAGGTATAGAACAGTGACATTAAATCTGTGCTCAGCCAGGCTCAAACTCTGACCCCCGGGCCGAGGTTGGGCTTTCCTGGATTAAATCCCTCATGTTTGCACTCCTGTGTCCCTCTTTTGCAGGAGATAGACAGACGGTTGGAGAAGAAGCTGAAGATCACCCAGAAGGAAAGGTAACGCCGTGGGATCGCTGAGATCCCGCTTTTCCCGAGGAGCCCTCGGACAGCTGGAGGCCTGGGGAGTGGGAACAGCGGGAAAACGGCTTCAGACTGAGCAGGGAGCGCTGGGGTGGAGCTGAGCAGTAGGGAATCCCTCTATCCATGCCACTGCATGGCCCCTGGGACCCACGGCAGGGCAGCCAAAAGCTTCCTGAGAGTGATTTTATTTCAGAGCCGGGTCTTCCAGACGGGATGTAGCTACAGCTCTGGGGAAGCCTTGTAAGAAAAAGCCTCTCCCAGGAAGAAATGGGTGAGTCAGGTAATCCCAACTCCTGGCCCTGAGTGGACTTGCCTTGTCTTGCATCAGGGAGACTTTCTTTTCCTGCTTCCTTCGGCTGAGGGTGGGGAGGGGTGTTGCTGCCTCCTGCCAGGGGTGTTTGTGATCACTGCTGACAGCTCTTGTTGTTGGATTTTTTTTCCCCTTTGATTGTCATGGGATTGATTCTCTGGGAATTCCGTGCAGAAAAGGGTCTATAAAAATAATGTGATGGTGAGAGGGGTTGTGAGGAGTGAAATGGCAGGGCTGGAGTGGAAGGCTGGGTCTCCTGGTGAGAGGAGCCCCAAAACTCCTTGCAGGGAATGAAGTCAAGGTGCTTCTAACCAACATCTTTGACTGGAAATGCTAAAGCAGTGTCTGTCCCCTTCGGGGGAGTTTGATGATGTCAAACGCAGCAGGGCCTGATTTTCCATCCCTTTCCCAGCTAATCTGCCGCTCCAGTTTAGGGTTACAAATAGAATGAGCTCTTTAATTACTCCAGGCTGCCATTAATCACAGGAATGGCATCTGCCCACCAGGAATTCACACCAGGAGCAGGAAAAAAACCCAACAAACCAACCCCCAACTCCCAACCTGCTGTTTTTGTTTTAAACAGCAGAAAGTCCAAATCTCCTCCCAAAGTGCCCATCGTGATCCAGGACGACAGCCTTCCCTCGGGGCCCCCTCCCCAGATCCGCATCCTCAAGAGACCCACCACCAACGGCGTCCTCAGCAGCCCCCACTGCGCCAGCCGCCCGGCCTTCCCGGTGAAATCCCTGGCACAGAGGGAGGCCGAGTACGCCGAGGCCAGGAAACGGATCCTGGGCAGCGCCAGCCCCGAGGAGGAGCAGGACAAACCCATCCTAGACAGGTGAGAGCGGCCCCCGGGGCAGTGCCTGCCTGGCAGAGCTCGGGGATGAGCTCTGGGAGAGCAGGGAGGGAGCAGGGACAGAGCAGTGCTCTGCCAGCAAAGCCTCCACTAGGTGGGAGTGCAGGGAATGGGAGCTGCCTGATAAGGCCATAAATGGTGGAATTGTTAAGGCTGGAAAAGCTGTCCCAGGTCATCAAGACCAACCATTAACCCAGCACTGTGGTCACCACCTGTCCCCAGGTGCCACATCCACGTGCCCTTGGAACAATTCCAGGGGTGGGGACTCCACCCCTTCCCTGGGCAGCCCCTGCCAAGGCCTGAGCACCCTTTCCAGGGAGAAATTCCTCCTGCTGTCCAACCTGTCCCTTCCCTGGCACAGCTGGAGGCCGTTCCCTCTCCTCCTGTCCCTGTTCCCTGGGAGCAGAGCCCGAACCCCCCCAGTTCACCCCTCCTGCCAGGGAGTTGCAGAGCCAGAAGGTCCCCCCTGAGCCTCCTTTTCTCCAGGCTGAGCCCCCCCAGCTCCCTCAGCCCCTCCTGCTGCTCCAGCCCCTTCCCAGCTCCGTTCCCTTCCCTGCACACGCTCCAGCCCCTCTGTGTCCTCCCTGTCCGGAGGGTCCCAGCAGTGCCCCTGGGGCTGGAGGTGCCCCAGTTGTACCCGGTGCAGCTGTGGGATGATCTGAGCACCTTGGAAGAGCAGGCTGGGGGTGTGGAGAGCAGGGAGGGCACCCAGAGTCATCCTCACAGAATCATGGAATGGGTTGGGTTGGAAGGGACCTTAAAGATCATCCTGTTCCATCCCTGCCAGGGGCAGGGACACCTCCCACCAGCCCAGGCTGCTCCAAGCCCCGTCCAACCTGGCCTTGGACACTCGTAGGGCTGGGGCAGCCACAGCTTCTCTGGGCACCCTGTGCCAGGGCCTGCCCACCCTCCCAGGGAGGAATTCCTTCCCAATATCCCATCTGTCCTTGCCCTCTGTCAGTGGGAAGCCATTCCCTTGTCCTGTTCCTCCAGACCCTTGTATAAAGTCCCTGTCCAGCTCTGTCAGAGCCCCTTTAGGCTCTGGAAGGGGCTCTCTGAGCTCCTGGAGCTTCCCCAGGGTGATCAATCCCAATCCTTTCATCCTTTCCCCATCTCAGAGCTTCTCCATCCCTCTGATTCCCTTGGTGGCTCCTCTGGAGTGGCTCCAGCAGCTCCAGGTCCTCCCTGTGCTGGGAAGCACGTCCTGGTATTCCATCCTCGGCGCGTTCCCCCCTCAGCGGGCGCCTGGGGCTTTGCCAAGGGCACACGGAATTCCAGCCCACGTTCCCGGCCGCTCTGACCCCTCTCTCCCTGCAGGCCCACCCGGATCTCGCAGCCGGAGGACACCCGACAGCCCAACAATGTGATCCGGCAGCCGCTGGGCCCCGATGGCTCGCAGGGCTTCAAGCAGCGCAGATAAAGGCGGATGCGCCGCCGTTCCGGAACGCCGGGCCCCCGGCACGGACACACGGACCTGGGCAAGGGGGACTCCCGGCATGATTTGCACTGTGACCCCTTGGCTCTGCCCACTGTGACCTTCAGCCCCACGCACTGTGACCTCCCCTCTGCACCCACTGTGAGCGGCGATGCCGGCAGGGCTGTCCCGAGGATCCAGCGGGATGAGGAGGGGGGAGCCGGACTCGGGCACCGGGAGCTGCGTGTGCCGCTCGGGTCGGGGCTGGCGCCAGCAATAACGTTTGTTGTACTCGAAACCCCGGCATTTAAGGAAAAAAAAAAGATGGGAAGTGTCCCCAGCCACGCATGTTGTCCTCATCACTTCCAGAGCGAGCTCTGTTTCCAAGGATTTTGGGTTCTTCTGTTTGATTTTCTGTTTGTTTTCTCTGTCTGGGATCGGCCGAGTGCGTGGGAAGGGTTTGACCTGTTTGTGTTAATGCACAGAGGTAGTTCAGTGTTCCCAAAGGAATTCCAATGGATTTCCATGAGTTGAGTGGCTCGGGGTTGACAAGCTCTTGCTTCTCCTTCCGAGGAAGTGGACTCCTGGATCCCCCAGGATACCTCGGAGCCGGACCCGGTCCACGTCTCACTCCTGTGCACGCTCGGCTCCCTTTTCCTGCTGCTTTGAGGAAAAGCTTAGAACACCCCTTGGTTGGGCTCTTTTGTGTCTTGGGCAGAAGGGAATGTGGAGTGATCCTGTGAAAATTCCTGCTGCCTGGCCACAGGGGGCCAGGCAGTGAAGAATTCGGGATATGTGGTGAGGAGGAGTATCCTGGAGCGGAGAGCGGGATGTCCGCAGGGTCGGTACGAGCTGCGTTTGCCTCCCGGAATTCCAGACCCCGGGAACAAACCCAGCCTTGGAGAGAGCCTGGATGATCCCTCCATCTTCAGGAAGGGGATTGTCCTCCTCCAGCTCCCAGGAAGAGGCCGGTGCTCCGCAAGAACAGGGATGTTCCCCCCTGGATGAAGCTGAATATCAAGGGATGAAATGAACACTAAATGCTGCTCTTGGAGGGGACCTGGAATTCCCTGTGTGGTTCCCGGTGGATTCCCAGCAGATTCCCGAGATCTGGGTGCTGCCTTCTGTAGGTTCAAGGGTGAACAAGCCAGTCCTGACGTGGTGTCCGTGCAGGGCAGCACTTCCTGCATGGAAATACAGCTTAAATCCCACAGGAATGGGAAGAGAAAAACTACCTGTGCATCCCACGGATCCGCCGGAGCTCAGTGAGCTCCTTAGGGCTGATTGCAGGGGGGGCAGGATTCCCTGGGGATTTCCTGAGGATTCCTTGGGGATTCCCTGGGGATCCCAGCCCCCAGTGGTTTGGGGGGTCTCAGTTCTCCCTCCGGTGGTCGGGCTGAGCTCCGGGAGTGTGGAAGGACGTCAGCAATAACCGCAGTCACCGCGCCTTTCCTTAACTATTCCCAAACTCCCACTGAATAGCCAAAAACTCCCACCCCACCCGGCTCCCGGGGGGGCTGGGCAGTGTTCAGCCACTGCCTCCTCCAGCACCGGCATCTCCGTGTCCGGCACCGAAATTCCATCCCCGGCACCGAAGCCTCCCCTTTTCCAGCACCGAAATGTCCTTTTCCAGCACCGGGATCTCCTTCTCCGAGCCGGAATTCCTGCCGGGGCTCCAGGACGCGTCCGGCCCGCGGGCAGGGCCCGGCGTTCCTGCGGGAGGGGAGCAGGGACGCGGCACCCGCGCGTTCGCGCCCCGGAAACGTCGCGCCGGAGAGAAAAACCTTTTATAAATTGTATTTTAAATAAATGTCTTTAAACTTTTAAGGGCTTTTGGGCGCTCCCTCCTTTGTTCCTCACAGGGCTCCAGGTTAGAATCCAGCAGGGAGGGAAAAGATGGGATAAAGACGGGGGGGTTCGAGCCAGAAAAGGGGGGATTTTGCTCCAGTTTTAGGGTTGATGTCCCAGGAGGGAGAATGGGGATCCAACCCTGGATTTTAGTTAATGAATGAGTTCAATTAAGTTTAATTGTCTTGTTGCTCCATCCTGTGGCCGTGGCTGTGCTCCATATCCTCTGGAAAAGGACGGGGAGGCTGTGGAGGTGCCTGGGGCAGGAGGATTCCGGGAGTCCTGGAAGCTCCCATGGGCCCCCATTCCCTTGGAATTCTGACTTTTAATTATTTTTAAGTTTATAATATATAAATGGTGCAATCATATGACATAATATAAATAGATATAAATAAATACATATAAATTTATATAAACCCAACTATATACAAGTAAATATCTGTAAATATATAAAACTATATCCTAAAGTGTATAAAATATGTATAGTATATAATACAACAACATAATATACAACATAACATTAATGTATATAATATATAATGCTATAACATAAATATATGGGGGGTGTATATACAAATAAATATTGAAATAAATATAGAGATATAAAATAAATATCAAAATATTTTATATCTACTTACAATAGATATAAATATATAACTCTATAGAATATATAGAATAGAATAGAATAGAATATATTAATTATCTGTGATAGAATACCATATTATACAATACTATATTATATTATATATATAATATATAGTAAAATGATATATCCTATATAATATCAGAGTAGAATATAATACATAGAATATATAGAATAAAACATAAATGTGTAATTATCTAAACAATGATGTATCAAATCCCACAAAGCCGTGAGTTTCTCGTGCCTTGGAGCCGCAGAGCTCCCAGGAGAAGGGTCGGGGCCGGGACGTGGCCGCTCCCCCCGGAACTGGTTCCCAGTTCCAGCAGCAAACTGGGACCAGACCCCGCCGCGGGTCCTCCCGCCCGCCAGGGGGCGCCGCGGACGCGGAAGCGCCTCCCGCCGGCAGGTCCCGCCCGCGCCGGGGCGGCCGCAGAGGCGGCAGCGGGGGAGCAGCGAGACGGAGCGGCCCGGGGACAGAGCGGCTCCGCGACCGGGCCGCGATGGCGGCGGAGCGGGAGGACTACGAGGCCGTGCTGTGCGTGAAGCCGGCGGTGCTCGTGTACCGCGTCCCGCCCAGGGCCTCCAACCGCGGCTACAGGTGCGGCCCGAGCCCACCCCGAGCGGTGTCAGCGCCTCCGGGCGCGGGGGTGGCCGCCCCTTCCCTGCGGGCTGTGGGGGGGTCCCCTCCCTGTGGGCTCTCGGGGGTCCCCCCGGCCATAGGGCAGGGGGGTCCCCTCCTCCTCATGAGGTGTTTGGGGCCGCCCCGCCCTGTGGGGTTTGCGGGGGTCCCCTCCTTGAAGGTGTTTGGGGTTCGCCCCTCCCCGTAAGTTATTTGGGGCCTGCACCTCTCCGGGGGCAGCAGGAACTGCCCCCTAAGGCATCTCTGCCCTTCAGGGGGTATCCCTGCCCCCCGGGGTATCCCTGCCCCCCATCCCAGCCCCACCGGGCTTGTCTCCATCCCTCCGTGTGTTTTGGGGTCCCCGCTCCCGTCAGTCCCGGACTAAAGTCCGTCCTGCCCCGCCAGGCCGTGCCCGGCACAGCTCAGCACACCCAGGAGCTGCTTCTCTCGGAAACCCCCGCGGAAACCCCCGTGGAAAGGGAACCGAAACCTCCCGAGCAGCCCTGGCTGCTCCCTCGAACCCCAGCCCCGCGGCCGTTCTGGGGCAAACGGGAGCTCCTGTGACAAACCCCCTCCTTCCCAGCTCCGGGGGGCTCGGGGGGGCGGCTCAGACGCATTCCCTGTTTTCCAGAGCCGCGGAGTGGCAGCTGGACCAGCCGGCCTGGAGCGGGAGGCTGCGGATCACGGCCCGCGGCAGCACCGCCTTCATCCGCCTGGAGGACAAGACCTCTGGTGAGGGGCGGTCCGTGCATCCCGGGGATCCTGCTGCCCTGGCCCGGCGTTATCCCGCTCCTGTCGCTGTTTTCCAGGAGAGCTCTTTGCCCAGGCGCCCGTGGAGCAGTTCCCGGGGATTGCTGTGGAGAGCGTGACAGATTCCAGCAGATACTTCGTCATCCGCGTGGAGGATGAGAATGGTGTGTCACCACGTTCCTTGGGAAGGCTTCAGAGCCCTCCCTGCCCCTGTTTGGGAAAGATTCCTGCTTTCCAGGGGGGGATGTTCTCTGTACAGGGTGGCAAAGGAAGGAATTATTGTTATGGATGATTACTCCTCATGGGAAGGATTGCTGTTTTTAAGGGCTGATGTTCCCTGCACGGGCTGGCAGAGGGAGGAACTCTCTCCCTCCCACACATCAGCAGGGCTCTGCCCTTCACCAGGAACACAAACACTTGGATTTTCCTGCTCAGTGTTGGAGTGAGGGCACGGGATCCTCACCCTGGTGCCAGCTCTGCTTTGTGTTCCCCTCCACGCTGTGGGAGCACCAAGGAGGTGAAATCCCTGGAGAAGGGAAGGGTTTGGAGTGACCTAATTGTGGCCTTCCCCTGCCTAAAGGGGCTCCAGGGAGCTGGAGAGGGACTTGGGACAAGGGATGGAGTGACAGGACAAGGGAATGGCTTCCCACTGACCAGAGGGCAGGGATAAATGGGATACTGGGAAGGAATTCTTTGCTGGGATGGAATTCCCAGAGAAGCTGTGGCTGCCCCATCCCTGGAAGTGTCCAAGGCCAGGCTGGATGGGGCTCAGAGCAAGCTGGGCTGGTGGGAGGTGTCCCTGCCCCTGGCAGGGGGTGGGATGGGATGATCTTTAAGGTCCCTCCTGGCCTAAACCCGTCTGGGATTCTGTGATTCCGTGATCTCCAGTGCCATGGCTCGGTCTCCAGAGGCCCAGCTCTCCCTGGAGCTGGCAGCAGGCACGAGGCAGTGTGGGCTGGGCTATCCCATCCCTCCTGCCCTGCCCTGCACTCCAGCCCTGCTCCCTCGTCCCTCCCAGGCCGCCGGGCTTTCATCGGGGTCGGCTTCATGGACCGAGGGGACGCCTTCGACTTCAACGTGGCCTTGCAGGACCATTTCAAGTGAGTTTGTGCCTCTCCCTGCTCCTCAGCTCCAGTTTTGCCATGTGTCCCCCAGGAATGTTGCAGGAGTGGGCAGGTGTGGTGGGAAGAGCTGGAAGCTCCCGTGTCCCTGCTCTCCCTCTTTCCGCTATTTCCCAGTCTGCATCAGTACTGTCCCAAACTGGGCTTCCCAGCCCCAAAGCTGGCAAACTCCCTGATTTATTTCCCTTCTTTCACGTGCCACCTGCAAGGGGGTGGCCCTGAGGAGTGCTGCAGCTGCTGGGAATAGTGGGGTTTGGGGAGGGCTGGCTCAGGATCCGTGGGAATGGTCCCCGCGGTGCTGCCGCGTCAGGTGAGGTCTTGGATCACACCCGAAGCCTTTAAGGAGCTGCTGGCGGGCACAGGGGATGATCCTGAGCAGGATTTGTCTGGAGGAGCCTGGGGCTGCCTGCTGACGTCTCCTTTTCCACGGATTTAATTCCTGCAGGTGGGTGAAGCAGCAGAGTGAGCTGGCCCGGCAGGACCCGGATCAGGGACCCAAACTGGATCTGGGATTCAAGGAAGGACAAACCATCAAACTCAACATTGCTGTGAGGGGCTTTTGCAGCTGATTCCAGCCTTTGGGTGGCACAGGAAAGCAGAGGCTTCTTCCCCAAAACCCTCCTGCAGGAGGAATGCCAGAGCAGAGCCCACCGGGATAACGCTGCGTGCAGGGCTTTGCAGGGGGTTGTGTTACAGCTCCTGGTTCCAGAACAGAGTCTGGGGGATTTTGGGGTAAAACCCACCCTTGGTGTGACCCCTCTGTGTGCACCAGCAGTGGGATATCCCAGCACTGCCGGATTTTCTCCCTAAAATAACCCCGTTCGGGATCTGCAGCCGCGAGGATTCGCTCCCCGGCTCTGGCTGTCAATGTGATCCCACCCAAACCCCCTCCTCTCCTTGCAGAACATGAAGAAAAAAGAAGGAGCCCCGGGGAACCCCAGACCACGCCCCGCGGGGCCGGGGGGCCTGACCTTGCTGCCCCCTCCCCCCGGGGGCAGGGGCTGTGGGGAGCGGCCGCCCTGCCCGCCCGGCCCCGCCCGGCTGCCGGGAACGCCCATCACAGGTCTGTGGGCACTGGGAGCCCGCCAGGCTCCCGGCAATCCATCAGGGCCGGGGGAGCGTGGCAGTCGGGGCGGGATGTAACTCCTGGTGCTTGTTTTGTCTCTCCCCAACGCTCCCGGCAGACTCGGTGCTGTCCTGGCCTCAGCCCTCTGCTCCTGCTGCTCCCGCTGCTCCTGCCGCCGATGCCTGGGGAGACTTTGCCAAAGCTTCAGGGTGAGCCTCGAGGGGCTTGGGGTGGGATGGGGGTGCCCCAAATCCCACTGGTTTTGCTGGAAAACCCTACTGGGTTGGGGACACTGCTCCAGCCAGCCCTGACTCTGGGATTCAAAAGCAGCTCTGCTGGAGCCCCAGGAGCGTTTGGACAGCACTCCCAAGGATGAGGGGGATTTTGGGGTGTCCTGGGCAGGGCCAGGAGTGGGACTGGATGATCCTTGGGGGTCCCTTCCAGCTCAGGATGTTCCATGGTTCTATGTGGTGCAGATTCCCCAAGTTCAAGTCCATGGGCAGTTGTTGCTCCGGGATAATTCTGGGCGATCCTGGAGGAGCTGTTTGCTGCCTGGATGCCTTTTCCAGGTCCAAATCCCGTTTTCCCCCTGGTTTTCCCTCTCTGCAGGTCGACTCCTAACCAGACTCAGGGGAACACTGGCTGGGTCCAGTTCTGAGGCCACGAGGGTACTGGGATCCTTGGGATTCCTTTGGGACCAAAGAAGCAGCTTCAGGACACCTCACTCCTGCCTTAAATCCTGCCTGGCATCAAAATGCTGGAATAAGTGCTGGAAAGAAACAACCACGTGCCTTCAAACACTCCACACACCTGTGCCTGCTGCATCCAGGGCCTGGAATTGTCCCCCTGGATCGTGGGAGACCTTCTCCTTTGGGGAGAACCACCCGGTTCATCCCCTCTGCTCCATGACAAGAGGGTGCTCGGGGTCTTCTCAGAGACTTTCTCCTGGATTTTTTGGGCTGGATAAATCCTTCCCTGGGCAAGGAGCATCCTCCTGGAGACATCCCACTTCCCAGACCCACACCAACACCCGCCAAGATGCCGAATATCATCTTGGTGGTTTTCCTGAGCACTTACCTGGGATGTTGGGAAGCTCCAGCCGGGGTGTTTCCGTGCTGAAATCCCTCATTTCTTACTCTGGGAAGTTTGCTTTTATTCCTGCTCTCCTCTGAAGACAAGATTTTGTACTTCTTTCCATGGACTTTTCACTGGGGACAGAACGGTCTCTTGGACAGAGCTGAGATTCCTCCTTAAACAAAGGAATATTTTCTTACCTATTTATACTGAGCCTTTTCCACGTACGAAATCCTACTTTTTTTGTTTTTTGTTTGTTTGTTTTTATTCAGTGCCTTGGATTTTCCTTTTCCAACTGGGCATTTTGCTTTCAGAGCTTCTCCCCGGGCCTGGCAGCAAAGCCAGGCAAGGCTGTAACGCTTCAGAGCCGACAATAAAACCCTTTGGAAGCCACCGTGGAATTTCTTCCTCCCCCCCCAAACCCCCGAGGGGGGACTGGGATGGGCTTTTGTGATTCCCTGTCCTCGGCAGCGCCAAGGAAACGGGAATGGGAAGGGATTGGATGGGAAGCACAACACAACCTGTTGCTTAGCAGTGGTTGGTGGTTCGGGAGGACGCCGGCAGAGGGAGGTGAGGGAGGAAATGGGGGGAAAATGAGGGGGTTTGGGACAAACAGGCTTGGGGGGGGGCGGGATTTGAAGCAGCCCCCGCTTGGCTGGAGGGATCCACGGCGAATAATCCCCAATCCCATCTGCCTGTTCCCGGTAATCCGGAGGAGAAAGGGCACTTTCCCTGGTGGGGGGGTTGGGAGAGAGGCTGGGAGACCCTCTGGAAAGCAGAGCGTGGCTTGGGATGGGATCCAGCCCTTGTTGGGGAGCAGGGATGTCTCCAGCCCCCCCCGGGACGGATTTCGGGCTCGGGTTGGGGATTTCCCGTCGCTTTTCCCTACCGGGGTGAAAAATCCTAAATTACCCGGGAGGGGTAAAATTGCTGCTCCAGAGGCTGCGGCGCGGGGGCTCGTCCTGAATCCCGGCCCATTCCCACCTCCCGGGGGAGGGTTTAAAGCTGCTTCACCCCTCGGCAACCCCGGCTCGCTCCTCCCCGGAGCTTTTCCTGCCGGAGCGAACCCCGCGGCGTTAATGAGCTTAATGAGCGCCGGGGCTTAACGAGGGGAGCGGCTGCCTCTTCCCGGGCAGCTCCGTTCCCGGCTGGAATCTCCATCCCGCCGCCGAGACGGGACTTTCCCACCCGTTTCGCCCGCGGGGAGCGCCGGGGGGTTGGTATCTGTTTATATTTTCCTTCATTTTCCTCCTTCTCGCCGAGAGCCCTCGGGATGGGTTTGTTTCCAAAGGCCGGGAATGCCGAGGGGTATTTTCTGGAGGAGGATGGTGGAATGTTGGCGTTGGAGGCGTTGGGACCCCCCCAGGAAGAGGAGGGTCCCCGCTCGTGCCGTCACGCAGGGAGGGGATTTCGGGCTCGTTCCGACCTCGCATCCGCTTTCCACTCCCAGGAAACGAGTGGAAACAGCCCAAAATCCCGGGAAAAGGGGCATCGGGACAAAAAGGCCACGCCGAGGGGGTGCCGAGGGCTCCTTGGATGCTCCATGAAGCCCGAGGCTGAGGTGGGGTCCCCGCGTCCCTCCCTGCGGGGCGGGAGCGTGGGATGGGGAATGGGAATGGGAATGGCACCGGGAATGGCACCCTGGAAGCGGGGTTGGGATAAAGGGGCCTTTCGGGGTGGGATTTTGGGGTCGCGGCGGCGAATCCGGGCGGGTTTAGGGCCACCAATGCGAACGTGCGGCGGTTTTGGGATCAGTGGAGGGCGAATCTGCAGCAGTTCGGGGGTTGTAACCGGGAATCTGCGGCTCGAGGATGAGGAACTGCAAACCCGCGGGGGTTTGGGGTCACCAACGGGAATTTGCGGAGGTTTGGGGATCACAAGGACGAAATTTGTGGCAGTTTTGGGATTGCAGCTGCAAATCTACAGCACTTTTGGGGTCGCAAACACAAAGTTTTAGTGATTTTGTGACCGCAGCTGGAAGTCTGTGGAGGTTTTGGGATCGTAAATGCAAATTCTGTGGCGGTTTTGGGATTGCAGCTGTAAATCTGCAGCGGCTTTGGGATCACAAACAGGGATTTTTAGTGATTTTGGGATCGTAACTGTAAATCTGTAGCAGTTTTTGTGATTGTAGCTGGAAATCTGTAGAGTTTTTGGGATCATATTTGCAGATTTGTGGCAGTTTTGTGATTGCAATGATGAAACTGCAGTGTTTTTGCTGCCAGAAACAGGAATGTACAGGAGTTTGGGGATAATAAATGCAAGTTTGGGGCAGTTTTGTGATTGGAGCTTTAAATCAGCAGCAGTTTTGTGATAGGAACTGCAAACCTGCAGTGGGTTTGGGACCACAGACAGGGATTTGTGGAGATTTGGGGATCACAAATACAAATGCTGTGGCAGTTTTGGGATTGCATCTGTAGATCTGCAGCATTTTTTGGGATTGCTACTGGAAATGAGCAGTTTTGGAGATCATAAGTGCAAATCTGTGACAGTTTTCTGATTGCAATTATAAATCTGCAGTGGGTTTTGTGATTTTAACTCCAGATCTGCAGCGGGTTCGGGATAACAAAGAGGAATTTGCGATGTTTCGGGATCATAAAAGCAGATTTCCGACAGTTTTATGATTGCAACTTTAAATGTGCATTGGTTTTGCTGTCAGAAACAGGAATTTGCAGTGGTTTTGGGATAACAAAGGCAAGTTTGGGACAGTTTTATGATTGCACCTCTAAATCAGCAGCAGTTTTGTGATAGGAACTGCAAACCTGTGGTGGGTTTGGAATCACAGACAGGGATTTGTGGAGATTTGGGGATCGCAAATGCAAAAGCTGTGGCAGTTTTGGGGTTGCAGCTGTAAATCCGCAGCGGTTCTGCCATCCCAAAGGGCGTCCCTTGGCATGGCCGGGTTGGGGCAGGGAGGCAATTCCAGCCCGGGGGTGGGGAGTTCAAAATACCCCCCCGGAGCGCGTGGGGGAGGCAGAGCCCCTTCCCGAGGGAGCAAAGCAGCCCCCGGGAGCAAAGGGGGCCGTGGCTGCATCCCGGGCTGGATCCCATCCGGCCCCGTCCCGCAGGGGCCATGTCCTCGCTGCTGTCCCTCCAGGAGGAGAACAGGATCCTGCAGCAGGAGCTGTCCCGGGTGGAGGATCTGCTGGCCCAGAGCCGGGCGGAGCGCGATGAGCTGGCCATCAAGTACAACGCCATCAGCGAGAGGGTGGGGCACCAAACCTGCCCTTTGGATCCCCAAACCCACCTTTGGATCCCCAAACCCACCTTTGGATCCCCAAACCCACCTTTGGATCCCCAAACCCACCTTTAGAACCCCAAACCCACTTTTGGAACCCCAAACCTGCCCTTTGGATCCCCAAACTGACCCTTGGGAGCCCCAAAACTGCCTTTGGATCCCCAAACCCGTCCTTTGGAACCGCAAACCCAACTTTCTGACTCCAAACCTTCCCTTCTAACCCCAAACTGGCCATTTGGATGCCCAAGCCCACCTTTGGATCCCCAAATCATCCTTTGGAACCCCAACCCCGCCCTTTGGATCCCCAAACCCGCCCTTTGGATCCCCTAACCCGCCCTTTGGAACCCCAAACCCACCTTTGGAACCCCAACCTCCCCCCCTTTGGAACCCCAACCCCCCTTTGGAACCCCAAACCCGCCCTTTTAACCCCAAACCTCAACCCTTTCTGACCCTAACCCTGCCTTTCTAACCCAAAGCTCACCTTTCTAAACCCAAACCCACCATTTTATCCTCAACCCCCACCCTTTAACCCCCACCTTTTTTAATCCCCACCCCCACCTTTTTAACCCCAAACCCCCCTTTCCAACCCCAAAATCAAGGCTGTACAACCCCCTCCCTCGGCATTCCCAGCTCCTGGCATGCTGCTCCGGTGGGAATTGCGGTGCCTGCGTGTCCAGACCCGTCCTGGCCTGCCAGGGCTTGTCCCGTGGGATGCCCAAAGCATCCCCCTCCATCCCTGTTTTGTTGGTGCTGCTTTTCGGGAAGCAACCTCTCCCCCCCTCCCCCCCCGGTGAATTCCTTCACCAAGGAAACCGGGAATTCTAAAGGGCCCAAAGCGGCTCCTGGGAGACCCAAACTGAGGGCGGGGTGGAATTTTGGAGGAAATCCCTCTGGCTGAGCCTGGTGAGGTACAAAAACCCCGAGACCAGGGAAATATCCCACAGCAGGTTGTTCCCTCCCACCCTTCATCCATCGGCCACGAGCCGGGACGGGGCTTTGCAGAGTCCCCTGGCTGCGAGTTGGGGTAGTTTTGAGAAGCACCCCCAAAACTTTTAATCCCTCCCCTCCCTGTGCGTCCGGGGGTGGGGAAAGTGGAATTTGGTGAGGGGAAGGTGGGATTTGGTGGGGGGAAGGTGGTATTTGGGGGGGGAAGGTGGGACTTGGGGGGGCTTGGCTGTGTCTCTCCAGGATTTGCTGTGGGACCCCCCTGGCTTTTGTGGGACGCCCGGGATTGCTCCGGGGGGTGCCAGCCCTGTGTCCCACCCCTCTCCCAGCTGGAGCAATCCCTGCGGATGGAGGCGGGAGAGCGGGAAGCGGCCGAGAGCCGGAGCCTGGCGCAGCACAACATCGAGCTGCGGAGGCTGCTGGAGGAGGAACAAGCCGCCTACAAGCGGAAGCTCCAGGCTTACCAGGAGGGGCAGCAGAGACAGGCCCAGCTCGTGCAGAAACTCCAGGCCAAGGTAAATCCTTGCCGTGGGGAGCAGGGACAATCTGGTGACACCCCCCGGGGTGTTACCCCCCACATCCCCCCGGCAGGTGCTGCAGTACAAGAAGAAATGCGGGGAAGTGGAGCAGCAGCTGCTGGAGAAGGCGACGGAGCTGGAGCAGGAGAGGCTGACGGTGGGGGGGGGACTAGGGGGGGTCTCCTGCCCCAATTCGCCCCCAAATCGAGGTGGTGGCGAGCGGGATGTTTCCCCAGA
Organism: Myiozetetes cayanensis; assembly: GCF_022539395.1. Lineage (NCBI taxonomy): Eukaryota > Metazoa > Chordata > Aves > Passeriformes > Tyrannidae > Myiozetetes > Myiozetetes cayanensis. The sequence continues at coordinate 6,892,871 of NW_026087499.1, read as the reverse complement.
TCCAGCTGGATGCCAGCGGCTCCCAGCCGGAGGAGGAGAGCAGCAACGAGCTGGAGAATGCCCTGATCCGGCTGGAAGAGGAGCAGCAGAGGTGAGTGGGTGGGATCCCTGGAGGGCTGGGGGGATTCCCGGGAGGGGATTGCTCCAGACACGGTGACCCTCCATCCCTGGAGCAGCAGAGGTGAGTGGGATCCCCAGGAAGGTGTAGGGATTTCCAGGAGGGGGATCCCCTCCATCCCGGGAGCAGCAGAGGTGAGTGGGATCCTTGGGAGTTGGGAGGGGGATTCCCAGAAGGATGCTCCAGCCATTCCCTCCTTCCCCATCCCAGGAGCAGCAGAGGTGAGTGGGATCCTTGGGAGTTGGGGGGGGGATTCCCAGGGGGATGCTCTGGCCATTCCACCCATCCCAGGAGCAGCAGACGTGAGCGGGATCCCCGGGGCAGATGTGGGAGTTCCATCTGTCCATCCATCCCCACCATCCCCACGGCAGGAGCAGCAGAGCGGGGGTCCCTGGGGGGGTGTGGGCATTCCCGGTGGGATGCATCCCTGTGTGCCCCATGGCAGGAGCAGCAGCCTGGTGCAGGTGAACTCCATGCTGCGGGAGCAGCTGGAACAGGCCAACGCGGCCAACGCGGCGCTGAGCGAGGACATCCGGAAGCTGACGGCGGACTGGGCACGGACACGGGATGAGCTGGAGCAGAGGGAGGCCGAGTGGAGGCGCGAGGAGGAGGTCTGGGGGGCCCTGGGATGCGGGGGGAGGGTTAGGGATCCAGCAGGGAGGGATGTGAGGCAGAGGGATGTGGAGATGAGGCTCATGAAAGGGATGCAGGATCACAGATAGGGATCTGGGATGTCTTGCTGGATGTTCCATTTGGGAGCACGGGGGATGTGGCACGTGATGGGAAGGGGATATAATGCAGGGATGTGTCATGGAATGGGATGTAGGACCACTGGGAGGGATGTGGGACCATGGGGGATGTGGCAAGGAAAATTTGGGGGTGCAGGGGAGGTGGCACGGGATGGGAAGGGAATATGAGTCAGAGGGAAGCACCATGGAAAGTGCCCAGGACCACCAGGAGGGATGCAGGGTCATGTGGGATGTTAAATGGAGAATTTGGGAGTGCAGGGGATGTGGCTTGTGATGAGAAGGGGATATAATGCAGGGATGCCTCATGGAATGGGATGCAGGACCAGCAGGAGGGATGGGGGACCAGGAGGGCTGTGACATGGAAAGGGATGCAGGACCACTGGGAGGGCTACAGGACCATGGGGGATGTTGCATGGGGAAGATTTTGGGGGTGCAGGGGTTGTGGCTTGTGGTGGGAAGGGAATACGAGTCAGAGGGGAGCACCACAGAAAGTGCCCAGGGCCACCAGGAGGGATGCAGGCTCACGTGGGATGTTGCCTGGAGAAGAACCTGGGGATGGGACGTGTCGTGGGAAGGGGCTGTGAGGCAGGAGGATGCAGAGATGCATCATGGAAAATGATACAGGACCACTGGGAGGGGTGTGGGGCCTGCACAGAGAAGAATGTGGGGTACAGGGGACATGGGAAGTGATGGGAAGGGGATGCCAGGCAGGTGGATGTGTCCCCGTCCCTCTCCGTGCCCAAGGGAATTGGGGCTGGGGAAGGCAGAGCACTGCGGGGTGATGGGCGTGGCCGGGGGGAATATTTGGGAATCTGGGGAGCGTGGTGTGTCCTCCAGCGAGCACCGAGCCCCCTCAACCCACCCACCCACCCGCAGTCTTTCAACGCCTACTTCAGCACGGAGCACAGCCGGCTCCTGACCCTCTGGAGGCAGGTGGTGGCTTTCCGGCGGCACTTCGGGGACATGAAATCCAGCACCGAGAGGTCAGCGGAGGATCCCTGCCGGGGGGAGGATCCCTGGGGGTTCCCGAGGGCCTCCAGCTCCATCCCCTGCCTCTCCCGCCCCACAGGGACCTGTCGGAGCTGGGGCACGAGGTGTCCCGGGCGGGCCGCGCCGCCCACGCCGCCTGCCTGAACCTGGGGGCCAACCTGCGGCTGGCCGAGAGCCAGGCGGGAGCGGCGCGGGAGCGGCAGGAGCTGCGGCTGGCACAGCTGGAGGAACAGCTGGCGGCGCGGCAGCGGGATGCCGACCTGGAGAAATCCGCCCTGGGAGCCAAGTAGGGAGGGTCTGGGGGTGGGGGAAGTTCCGGGGGTCGCTGTGGGGACCCGGCGCTTCCCGGCGTGTTGGGCGCAGGCTGGCAGAGCTGACGGCGGCGCTGGAGCGGCGGCGTGGGGAGGACGAGGAGAAGGAGCGGGCTCTGCAGTCGCTGACCCTGCAGCTGCGGGAGCTGGTGGGCGCAGCTCGGGGGCGCTGGGTTTGGGGGGGAGAGGGGGGTGATCCAGGACCGGCCGCTGATGCCCGGGGGTGTTTCCAGGAGGCCGCGCGCGCCCGGGAGCCGCCGCCGGAGGAGGTGCAGGCGCTGCGCTCGGAGCTGGAGCTGCTGCGCCACACCCTGCACGACGTCACCCAGGTGCTGGGGACAGCCCGGCCGTGCCCACGGCCGGAGAGGCCCTCCCTGCCTCTGTTTCCCCTTTCCCGCCTCAGTTTCCCTATCCCTTGACTCAGCGTCCCCCTTCCTGCCTCATTCTCCCCTTCCTTCCCTTCCTTGGTTTCCCTTTCCTCCCCTGCCTCAGTTTCCCCCTCCCATCTCAGTTTTCCCATCCCTTGACTCTGGTTTCCCTTTTCTTGACTCAGTTTCTGCTTTCCTTGACACAATTTTCCCTTTCCTTCACTGGGCCTCCCCTTCCTTCCCTACCTCAGTTTCCCCTTTCCCGCCTCAGTTTCCCCATCCCATGACTTCATTTCCCCCTCTCTGCTTCACTTTTGCCTTCCCTTGACTCAGTTCCCCCTTTCCCGCTTCAGTTTCCCTTCCCTGCCTGCTCCCTTTCCCGCCTCAGTTCCCATTTTTCCTGCCTGAGTTCCCGTTTTTCCCGCCTCAGTTTCCCCCTTTCCCACCTCAGTTCCCCCTTTCCCTCCTCAGTTCCCGTTTTTCCCGCCTCAGTTCCCGTTCCCCGCTCCCAGCCGGTCCGTGTCTCCCGCAGGCGGTCCTGGCCGATGACCCCGCGTCCCCCGCAGCGCCAGGGGCGGTGTCCCCGCCGTGTCCCCCCGTGTCCCCTCCCGGCAGTCCCGCCGCCGCCGTTCGGTCCCGGCTGAGCCGGCGGCGGGCGGAGCTGCAGGTGAGCCGGGGACGAGGAGGAGGAGGAGGAGAGCGAGGATGGTGCTGCGGGCTGAGCCCTTTCCCGGCCGCAGGAAGCGCGGAGCCAGGCGGAGGAGGGCCGGGAGGCGGTGGCGGGGCTGCGGCGGCAGCTGCGGGACAGCGAGGGGCGGCTGGAGGCGCTGGAGCAGCGGCTGGAGCAGCTCCGAGCAGAGACCACCAACTGCCGCAGGGAGCGGGAGGAGGCGCTGCGGGAGGGGCTCGGGCTGAGGACACGGAACGAGGAGCTGCGGAGGTACCGGGGAGGGAGGGGAGGGAGGGATGAGGGATGGAGGAATGGAGGGACGGATGGATGGAAGAATGATGGACAGATGGACGGCTGATAGATGGACGGATGGATGATGGGTGGACGGATGACAGAGGGATGGATGGAGGGATGGACAGAAGGATGGAGGGACAGAGGGATGGATGGAGGAACGGATGGACAGACAGGTGTTCCTGGCTCCAGCCAGCCCAGCCAGGCTGGAGCCTGTGCTTGTGTCCATGTGCCTTGTCTATCTATCCCTGTCCATCCATCCCTATCCATCCATCTCTCCATCCCTACACACCTCTGTCCATCTGTCCCTGCACATCCTTCCATTCTGATGCATCTTTCTTGACCCACCTGTGAACATCCCCCACCCATCCATCCCTTGTGTCCGTCTGTCTGTCCATCCATCCATCCATCCCCTGTGCCCATCTGTCCATCCATGCATGCATCCATCTATTCATCCGCTCATCCATGTCCATTTGTCCATCCACCCACCCTGTGTGTGTCTGACCGTGCATCCACCCCTCTGTGTCCGTGTCTCTGTCCATCTGCCCACTCATGTCCATCCATCTGCCCCGTGTCCGTGTGTCTGTCAGGGACCTGGAGCGGGCGGAGGCTGCACTGGCAGCAGAGCAGCAGCGGGCGGGGGCCCTGGAGCAGGAGCGGGCGCAGCTCCAGCGCCAGAACGAGGGGCTCGAGGATTCCCGGGATGAGGCCACCAGGGACGCCCAGAGTGCCCGGGAGCAGCTGGAGCACAGGTGGGGGCTGGGGGGCACAGGAGAGTTCAGGGGGGCACAGATTGGTTCAGGGGGGCACAGGTGGGTACAGGGGGTACAAGTGAGTTTAGGGGGACACGGATAGGTGCTGGGTGGGGATGGGCGCTGCAGTGTCTCCCTCCCCCAGGGGCTGCTCTCTGAGCCCAGGGGGTGCCCCAGAGGCCCCCGGGGTGGGTTCTGCCCCCCCGCAGTGGGTGCTGAGCCCCCGCTGCCCCCGTGGGTGCCCAGCCAGCGGCAGCTGGAGGAGCTGGAGGCGCAGCGGGCGGGGACGCGGCGGGAGCTGCTGGAGGCGCGGGAGGAGCTGAGCCGGGCGGAGCTGCAGGCGGAGCTGGCACGGGGAGAGCGGGACGCGCTGGCTGAGGCGCTGGGAAAGGTGGGAACCCCCGAATTCCAGCACCCCGCAGGGGTCCATCCCATTGCAGCGGGTGCCCCCATGGATGCAGGTGCATCTCTATGAATAGAGGTGTCCCCCATGGATAGAGGTGCATCCCTATGGATAGGAGTGCATCCCTGTGCTGTGGGTGAATTCCCGTGGATTCAGGTGGCAGGAATGCCACATCTGCAGCTGGTACCCCCCATGCCCCAGGTGGCCCCCTGCCTCAGTGACCCTGCATGTTCTTCACACCTCCCACTGACCCCCAGTACCCTCCCCAACCTTCCCAGTCGCCCCTGGCAGCCTCCCAGTGCCCCCCATGCCCAGTTGCCCCCGTGCCCACGCGGTGCCCACCGTGGCAGGCTCAGGGCAGCTGCGGGGAGCTGGCCCTGGCACAGCGGGCGGCGGAATCCGAGGAATGCCGGCTGCGGGACGCGCTGGCCAAGACCTCGGACCTGGCGTCGGGACTGGCGCGGGAGAAGGCGGAGCTGTGCCGGCGGCTGGAGCGGCTGGAGCGGGAGCGGGAGCGGGGGCGGCTGCGGACGCGGGAGCTGCTGCGGGAGCTGGCTCAGCTCCGGGCGCGCCTGGAGCGCGGGCGCCGCGCCGGGATCCTGGAGCGCCAGGGCCTGGAGCGGGCACGGAGCGCGGCGCTGGAGGGATCCCGGGGCGTGCGGGCGGAGCTGCGGGCGCTGCGCCAGGAGCACCTCCGGCTGCGCCAGCACCTGGCACAGGTGGGCATGGGTGGGGGGACGACTGGGAGCGGTGGGGGGTCCGTGAGGTGTGGCTGGTTATCCCTGTGCGGTAACCGGTGCTCCGTGAGGGGTAACTGGAGTGCCCTGTGGTGCAGCTGGGAGTCTGTGAGGGGTAACTGGTGATCCACAGGGTGTAACTGGTGGTCCATGTGTGGTAGCTGAGGCTCTGGGGGGGGGGTAACTGATGGTCCCGGTGGTCCCTGTGGGGTACCCATGGTAGCCGGTGTTCCTGGTGTTCCCTGTGGTGTCCCCCATACTCCCTGTGGCACCTGGTGTTCCCTGTGGTGTCCCCAGTGGTCCCGGTAGCCCCAGAGTTCCCGGTGGTCCCTGGTGGTCCCCGGTGTTCCCTGTGGTGTCCCCAGTGCTCCCTGTGGTTCAGGTGGTCCCAGTGGTCCCGGTACTCCCTGTGGTACCCACTGTTTCTGGCGGTGTCCCCGGTGCTCCCGGGGGTGTCCCCAGTATTCCCGGTGCTCCCCCCGGTGTTCCCGTGGCACAGGCTCTGCAGGCTCAGGGCACGGCGGGCGAGGCTCTGGCGCGGGCGCGGGCGGAGCAGGAGCAGCTGCGGGCGCAGCAGGAGCGGCTGAGCCGCACCCACGCCGAGCTGGCCCAGGACAGCGCCGGGCTGGCCGTGCAGCTCGCCATCGCCCACCGGCACGGCCACCACCGCGACAGGGAGGCCCAGGGGCTCAGGTGGGGCTGGGCTGGGGCGGGGGACTGGGCTCAGGTGGGAGGGGGGAGTTCTACAATCTTGTGGGTGCTGGGATGGATGGGAGGGTTCCAGGCTTGGGTGGGTGCTGGGGTGAGTGGAGGGTTCCAGGCTCGGGTGGGTGCTGGGATGGATGGATGGATGGGAGGGTTCCAGGCTCGGGTGGGTGCTGGGATGGATGGGGGGTTCCAGGCTCGGGTGGGTGCTGGGATGGATGGATGATGGATGGATGGGAGGGCTCCAGGCTCGGGTGGGTGCTGGGATGGATGGATGGATGGGAGGGTTCCAGGCTCAGGTGGGTGCTGGGATTGGGGATGTGGGTGCCAGGGCAGCTCCCCCAGCCTGTCCTGGCAGCGTTCCCGGTGTTGCAGGTCGGAGAAGGAGGGGCTGGAGAGCAGCGTGTTCCAGCTGCAGGCACAGCTGGCCCAGCTCCAGACCCGCAACCAGCAACTGGAGAGTGAGGCCCGGACACTGCTCCAGGCCAAGGAGGCGCTGGAGGGTGAGGGGGCCTGGCTCATGGGACTGTCCCACCACTCTGACCATCCCCATCCTCATCCTCCCCATCCTCATCCTCAGCTGTTTCTATTCATCCCCATCCATCCCCATTCCCATCCATTCTCATCCTCATTCCAGTCTTCACCCTCATTCCCATCTTCATCCTCATCCATCCTCATTACCATTCACCTTTATCCTCATCCCCACCCGTCTACATCTTTATCCTCATCCCAACCTTCATCTTTGCTCCCACCCATCCAGAACTTCATCCTCATCCCCATCTTCATTCCTATCCACCTGCATCTGTCCCAGTCTTCATCCTCATTCCCATCCGTATCCATCCTAATCCTCGTTCCCACCCATCCCCATCTTCATCCTCGTTTCCATCCATGCCCATCTTCACCTTCATCCTCTTCACCATCTGTCCCCATCCTCATCCCCACCTGCATCCTCAAACCCATCTGCCTGTCCCCACTGACTGGGAGCTGTCCCCTGGGGGGTGTCCCCAATGATGGGGGTGTCCCCACTGATGGGGGTGTCCCCACTGATGGGGGTGTCCCCACTGATGGGGGTGTCGCCGCTGACTGAGGGGGGTGTCTCTTCTTATGGGAGGGGTCCCCATAAGGCTCAGGGGGTTGTCCTCACTGTCTGGGGGTGTCCCCCCTGAATGGGGGAGGTTGTTCCCACTGCCGGGGGGGTCCCCACTGATGAGGGGTGTCCCCTGGGGGATGTCCCCACTGATGGGGGATGTCTGACCAGGAGTGTCCCCACTGACCCCTGAGTGGAGGGCATGTCCCCGCTGATGGGGGACTGTCCCCTGTGGGATGTTCCCTCTTCTGGGGATGTCCCCACTGACTGAGGTGTCCCCACTGATGGGGGAGGTGTCCCTGCTTATCTGTCGTGTGTCCCCTCTGGTGGAGGTTGTCCCCTCGTGTGGGGGTGTCCCCCCTGAGTGGCTGTGCCCTCAGCCGAGCTGGGGGTGTCCCGGCAGGAGCGGGCGCAGGAGCTGCGGTGCCGGCGCCGGGCGGTGGCGGCGGCGGAGGCGGCGGCGGTGACAGTGGCCCTGCGGAGCGCCCGCGACTCCCACCGCGAGCAGCTGGAGCAGCTGCAGCGCCAGAAGGTGGGAGCCGGGGGGGGCAAAGCGGGATTTGGGTTCGCGCTGCTGATTCCCGGGGCGCGCTGGGGAGGGGGGGGTGTGAGACGGTGGGTGATGGGGATTCTTGGGGTGTGATGGTGACTGTTGGGACACGGTGGTGGTTATGGGGGAACAGTGCTGATTCTTGGGGTGAAATGGAGGTATTGGATGTGTGTGCTGATTCTTGGGGCACTGCGGGGATTTTGGGGGTTCACTGGTGATTTGGGGGAGGTTCTGGTGATTTTTGGGGTTCACTGGCAATTTTGGGGGTTCACTGCTGATTTAGGAGCTTTGTTCATGATTTCTGGGTTGGCTGGTAATTTTGGGGTTCTCTGGGGATTTTTTGGGTTCACCAGCGATTTTTTGGTGTTGCTCATGATTTCTGGGTTTTCCTGTCGATTTTGGGGTTTGTTCATGATTGTTGGTGTTCCCTGGTGCTGTTGGTGCTCCCTGATGATTGTTGGGTTTCCCTGGTGATCACTGGGGTTCCCTGGTGATTTTGGGGTTTGCTCATGATCGTTGGTGTTCCCTGGTGATCACTGATGTTCCCTGGTGCTGTTGGTGCTCCCTGGTGATCACTGATGTTCCCTGGTGATCGCTGGGGCTCCCTGATGATCGCTGGGGCTCCCTGATGATGACTGGCGCTCCCTGGTGCTGTCCCCAGGAGGAGCTGGAGGCCGAGCGGGGCCGACTGATGCAGGAGCAGGATGAGCTGGTGGCCGAGCTGGCGGCGCTGCGGCAGCAGCACCAGAGTGAGAAGCAGCAGGTGGGTGTCCCTGGTGTCCCCCCGGCCCTGGCCCTGCCCTGTGCCCCCCTGGCTGAGCTGTGCCCCCCAGGCCCTGGCCCTGCAGGAGGAGGAGAGGGCAGCCCTGGCAGAGACGCTGGCAGGGCTCCAGCAGAGCCTGGACGAGGCCACGGCTGAGCTGGAGCAGCAGCGGAGAGAGGTCACCACCCACCATGAGAAGGAGCAGGTGGGTTTAGGGGGGCTCCTGGATCCCCCCAGAGTGGCACAGAGCCCAGTGTGTGCCCCATTGCAAGCCCTATGCTGGGGTGTTCCCCCCTCATGGCAACCCCCAGTGCTGAAGTGTCCCCTCCCGTGGGAGCCCCTGTGCCTTGGGGTCCCCCATGGCCCCCCCATTGTGTCCCTCCATGTCTGGGCACTCCCAACTGCAACTTCCCCATGTGTGGGTATTGCCTGTGGCCCCCCCCATTGCAGCCCCCATGCCTGGGTATCCCTCCTACTGCCACCCCTCATACCTGAACACCCCTTAGTGCAGTCCCCCCCATTCTGGGTGTCCAGAGAGGATTGGGACCCCTCATCTCCCCCCATGCCCCCTCAGCCCCTATTGCAACCCCCACCTGAGTCACACCCCCAACACTGCAAGACCCCTCAGTGACCCCCTTCTTGCAGCCCCCAGTTTCAAACCCCCATCTCCCCATTGCATCCCCTCAGCGATGGGGCTGCCCAACTGTGGTACCTGAGCCTACTCACCCTGTCCCTGCACCCTCTCCATTGCACCCCCTCTCTGTGTCCCCTTCCCCATTGCACCCCCTCCCTGGAACCTCATCCCCATCTCACCCCTTCTCCATGTCCGCATTCCCACTGCACCCCTCTCCATGTCCCCATTCCCACTGCACCCCCTCTCCGTGTCCCCATCGCCATTTCCCCGCCCCCTCGGTCCCTCAGTCCCCCTGTGGGCTCTCAGGATCGTGTCCCCCGCAGTCCCTGTCCTCGGAGCTGCAGTCGCTGCGGGCGCGGGCGGAGGAGGCGGCTCAGACCCACGAGCGGGAGGCGAGGACGCTCCGTGACCAGGCGGCAGCCGCGGCCCAGCAGCGGGACAGCGCCCTGCGGGAGGTGACCCCCTGCCCAACCCCTGCCCGCTGAGCTCCCTCGGTGCCCGCTGATCTCCCCCGGTGCCCGCTGATCTCCCCCGGTGCCCGCTGAGCGCCCCCGGTGCCCGCTGAGCGCCCCCGGTGCCCGCTGAGCTCCCCGGTGCCCGCTGAGCGCCCCCGGTGCCCGCTGAGCGCCCCCGTTGCAGGCGGAGGAGGCGCGGGCGCAGCTGAGGTTGGCGGCGGAGGCGCGGGCGGCCGGACGGCGGGAGCTGCTGGAAGCGCAGCGGGAAGCCCGGGAGAGCCGGGAGGGCCGGGATGCGGAGCGGAGGCAGGCGCAGGAGGCGCGGAGGGCCCTGGGGGATGAGGCCAGGGAGAAGGAGACCCTGCGGCGCTCCAACGAGGAGCTGCGGGCGGCCCTGCGCAGAGCGGAGGGGGAGCGCATCAGGTCAGGGCCGGGGGGGCACGGGGGGCACAAAGTGGGGGTCACGGGGTGGAGCACGTTGGAGGGTTATCCCGGGGTGGGGGTGAGGACTGCGGGGGGGATGGAGCACCTTGGAGGGTGATCCCCGGGGTGGGGGTGAGGATCAGGACACAGGGATGCTCCGCTTGGGATGGGGCAATTGCTCCAGGTCTGGATGCCACTCGGGACAAGGGGATGGAAGTCTGGGGATGGGGGGACACCCGGAATGGGGACAGTTTGGAGCAGGATGCTCAGGATGTGCCTGGCTCAGACAGGGCAATGCTCAGGACGCTGCTGGGCTGGGGGGATACTGGGACCCCCTGGGAGGTGCTTCCAACCCCTGCTCCCTCTTCCCGCAGCCTGAAGCGCTCCGGGGAGGACAAGGAGCAGCGCCTGGCGCTGCTAGAGGCGGGGCGGGCGGCGGCAGAGCGGGAGGTGTCGGAGCTGCGGGCGGCGCTGCGGGACCTGGAGCGCGGCCGCCTCGACGCCCGCCGGGAGCTGCAGGAGCTGCGCCGGCAGGTCCGGGGGGAGGAGGAGGAGGAGGAGGGTTGTGAGGACTCCCCAAGCCATTCGGGGTGTCCCCAAGCTGCCCCCCATTCCCTCCCGGGCCAGGTGAAGGACCTGGACAGCGAGAACAGCAGGCGGAGCAGGGAGGTAGGGGAGCTCCAGGCGCGCGTGGCGCTGGAGGAGCAGCGGGAGGAGCGGAGCCGCCGCGAAGCCTTCGGCCTCAGGAGGAAGGTGGCGGAGAGCGAGGCCGGCACCGAGGCTGCCAGGAAGGAGGTGAGGGGTCCCCAGGGTCCCCAGGGTCCCCGTTGCTTGATGCCCCACATCCCAAAGTGTCCCTCTCCCCTCATCCCACAGCTTGGTGTCTGCTATCCCCAATCATCCCCATCACTCCCTAACTGGTATCCCGTGTCCCTGAGTGTCCCTGTCACCCCACTATTCCATCCCCTGCATCCCTGCAGGTCCCTGTATCCCACTGCTCAATTCTTGGGGGGTCTCCTGTCACTCCATCCCCTCAGACTCCATCACCCTGTGCTCCATCCCTTGCATCCCCATCACCCTGTTGCTGTGTTCCCTCCATCCCTGAGGTCCCCCATTACTCCACTGCTCCATCCTCTGCATCCCTGGAGTTCCCTGTCACCCCATTGCTACATCCCCTTCATCCTTGGGGTCCCCCATCACACCACTGCACCATCTTCTGCATCCTTAGGGAGCCCTCATCATCCCATTGCTCCATCCCTTGGGGTTAAAATCACCCCACTGCTCCATGCTCTGCATCCCTGGGTTCCCCCATCATCCCCCCTTACCCCATTGCTCCATCCCCCGCATTCTTAGGGGTCTCCCATCCTTGCCCATCCCTCCCTCCGTGCTCCATCCCTCTCCCCATGATCCCTCCACTCCCGCAGCTCCAGCAGCTCCAGCAGCGCCTGGCGGAGGCAGAGATGGAATTCCAGCAGCGGGAGAAGGAGCTGGCGCGGAGCCTGGAGGAGGCTCGGGGCAACGAGAAGAAGCTGCTGGCGGATTCCCGGAACCTGCAGCTGAAGGTGGAGGCGGCGCGGGCCGAAGTGGCCGAGCTGAGCCTGCGGCTGAGCGCGGCCCAGGGCCGGGCCCAGGGGCTGGAGGCGGAGCTGGCCCGGGGCGAGGAGCTGCGCCGGGCGGCCGAGTCCCGGCTGGGCGGGCTCCAGGCGGCCCTGCGGAGAACCGTGGGCATGGCCCGGGCCCGGCCCGGCCCCCCGGCCTCCGGTGAGAGCCTCGGCGCTGCGGGCAGGGCTGGGGGAGAGGGGTGTGACCTGCGGTGCGCACTTGGTCACGGGGGTTACCCAACAATCGCCCCATTGCTTCATCTCCTGCTTCCCTGGGGTCCCCCATTGCTCCATCCCCTCCATCCCTGGGTCCCACATACCCTGTTACTCCATCCCCTGCTTCCTTGGGGTCTCCTGTTCCTCCATTCCCTGCATCCCCGGGGTTACCCATCACCCCATTGCTCCATCCCTGGGGGTCTCCCATACACCACTCCCTGCTCCTCCCCTGCATCACCAGCGTCCCACACATCCCACTGCTCCCTTCTTTGCATCCCTGGGCTCCCCAGCCGCTCCATCCCCTGCATCCTTGGGGTACCCCATCCCCCCACTGCCCTATCCTGATGTCCCTGGGGTCCCCCATATCCTACGGGCCCCCCCCACTGTGGTCCATCCCACCCCCCCCGCGTCCTGCCCTGGGTGTTGCTCCCGCTGTCCCCATTGCCCCTGTTTGTCCCCTCCCAGGTGGGGTCCCAGAGGGGTCAGGAAGCCCCCGCTCCTCCCCGGACCCCGACCCCTCCTCCGATCCCGAGGCGGCGCGGGCGGCCCTGCGGGATTTCCTGCGGGAGCTGCAGGAGGCGCAGCGGGAGCGGGTACATCCCCCTTCTCCTCCCTCCCCACCCCCGTTATCCCCAAAATCCCCTTTCTCAGCCCCTTTCCGCCCCCAGGAGGAGCTGCGGGAGCAGGTCGGGAGCCTGGGCCGGCGCCTGGCGGAGGCGGAGCAGGATCGGGATAACGCCAATTCCCGGGCACAGCAGCTCCAGAAACTCATGGAAGAGAGCGAGGAAGGTGATGGGAAGTTGGTTGTTTTTTGTTTTTTTTTTTTTTTTGGGGGGGGGATCCCCCTAAATGCTGAGGTTTGGGGTGATTTGGCCCGTGCTGGGCCCTTTTGGGGGAATCTGGGGCACGGAGAGGGTGATGGTGCTGCCCAGAGGGGAGGATGGTCCCGGGGATTTCCCACCCCATGGCCCCAAAATCCTGGAAAAACGGGTGAAACCTCCGGTGCAAACATCAGAAACCCCAGTAAAACCAGTACAACTGGGAAAACTCCCCCTGCATCTCCTGTGAACCCCAGTGTAGCTGGTAAAAACCTCCATATGTACCCCATAAACCCAAATAAAACGGGTAAAGCCCTCCTGGATCCCCCATAAACTCCAGTAAAACTGCTTAAAACCTTCCTCCATCACTTCTAAACCCCAATAAAATGGGTAAAGCCCTCCTGGATCCCTCATAAACTCCAATAAAACTGGTAAAACCTCTCTAAACCCCAATAAAATGGATAAAACCCCTGTGCATTCCCCATAAACCGCAGTAAAACTGGTAAACTTCCCTATGGATCCCATGTAAATCCCAGTAAAACCGGGAAAGCTGCTGTGCAATCTCCATAAATTCCAGTAAAATGGGTAAAACCCTCATGCATCGCTCTTAAACCCCAGCAAACCCTCCCTAAACCCCAATAAAACTGGTAAAAACCCCGTGAATCCCACATCCACCCCAGCAAAACTGGGAAGTGCCCCGAGCAAACTCCATAAATCCCAATAAAGGGGGTAACCCCCCCGAACCTCCTGTAAATCCCAGGAAAACTGGTAAACCCCACTGTGGATCCCTGTAAATCCCAGGAAAACTGGTGAACCCCACTGTGGATCCCCTGTAAATCCCAGGAAAACTGGTAAAACGCCCCTGTGCAGATGCTGTAAATCCCAGGAAAATGGGTAAATCCCCCCTGCATCCCTCACAAAACCCCAGTAAAACTCCCTTTCCATCCCCCATAAACCCCAGTAAAACCCCTGCAATTCCCATAACCCCCAGTAAATACTCCTCTGGATCCCCCATAAATCCCAGGGAAACCAGCAGACATCCCATTCCCGCCCGTTTTCCCACTGAAGGAGGGCGGGGGCTGTGCCTTCCCAGGGCGTCGTGGGGACCTGAGCAGCTCCCAGGCCGCGCTCCTGCTCCAGGAGGAGACCCTGCGCCAATCCCAGCGGGAGCGCCGGGAGCTGCGGGACAAGGTGGCGGCGCTGGAGCGGAGCCTCCGCAATTCCCAGCGGGAATGCCGGGCGGCACAGGTGGGCACTGCCACAAACCTCTATATCCAGCTGGGAATTCTGGGCAGCCCAGCTGGGCGATCTCACATCACTTCCCAGCGGGAATGCTGTGAGTGGGGCCCGGCCGTGTGCCCGGCCCATCCCGGCTCCAGGCCGGCATTCCGGAGCCTCCCCTGCCCCCCAGGAGCGGCTGAGCGCTGCCCGGGCCGGGGGGGCCGAGCTCTTGGATGCCAAGCGGCGCCTGGAAGCGCTGGAGAGCCGGAGCTCCCGCCTGGAGCTGCAGCGGCGAGTGCTGGAGGGGGAGCTGGGCCGGGCCCGGCGGGCGCTGGGAGAGCGGGAAGCGGAGGCCAAGGAGGCCAAAGAACGGGCGGAGCTGCTCCAGAAACAGGTGTGGCACCTTCCTGGGGAATCCCAGAAACAGCCTGGCGCCATCCCGGGCAATCCCAGAAACAGCCTGCCCTGATCCCAGGAAATCCCACCACCTGGGCTGGTGCTTAATGAGTCCAGTTCCCCCTGAGCCCACTCCTAATCCCTCCAGTTCCTGCTCGGCTCCATCCCAGTCTCCTCAGTTTTCCCAGAATCCCCTCCCATTCCCTCCAGTTCCCCCTGAACTCCCTCCCAGTTCACCCTGTACCCCTTCCCAGTCCCCCCAGTTCCCCCCATGCCCCTTCACAGTTCCCTCTGAACCCGTTGCTGTGGTTTTGGGGTGCAGCTGGCGCAGAGAGAGCAGCGTTCCAGCACATTCCAGCTGCTCAGTGCCCCGCTGGAGAGCGACTCCAAGGGGGATTCTCCGAGCTCTCCCTCCGTGTCCGATGGTTCCCTGCTCCAGGAGCGGCTCCAGCAGCTCCAGAGCGCCCTGACCGCAGGAGAGCTGGACCGGAGGATGCTCCAGGTGGGATGGGCACCCCGGGGGGGACAGGGGGTGGGGGGACACGGAGGTGTCCCCACAGGGGATCTCGGGGGTGTCCTGGTGTCCCAGAAGGGGCTGGAGGTGGAGTGGGATGGATGTTCCGGGGCTGGAGGTGGGATGGACGTTCCGGGGGCTGGAGGTGGAGTGGGATGGATGTTCCGGGGGCTGGAGGTGGGATGGATGTTCCGGGGGCTGGAGGTGGGGTGGATGTTCCGGGGGCTGGAGGTGGGGTGGGATGGATGTTCCGGGGGCTGGAGGTGGAGTGGGATGGACATCCCGGGCGCTGGAGGTGGGATTCCCCCCGCGGTGCCGGCAGGACGGGCTGGAGGCGGCGCGGCGGGCGCTGGCGGAGGCGCGGCAGGAGAAGGGAATGCTGCGGGAGCAGCTGCAGGGAATGCGGGAGCAGCGGGAGGAGCTGCAGCGCTCCAGGGACCGGCTGGAGGAGCAGCTCCGGCTGCGGGTGAGGGGGGACCCCAATTCCATGACCTTTGACCCCGGGCAGGACCCTCCCAGCACCCTCTGCACCGTCCTGGCATCAACTCCCAACCCCCTCTTGCACCCATCCACCCCTTTATACATAATAATATAATATAATATAATAGTTAAATGACATATAACATATAACATATAATATATAATATATATTTTATATCAATATATAATATAAATATATAAATTAGTCTCTATTAGTATATATTATAATCCATATAATATAACAATAATAATATAAATATACCATATATTATATATATGATGTAATTATATATTTTATCTTTAGATTAATATAATTTATAATATATATAGTGTTTTATATAATTATGCAACATATTTAAAATATGTATTTTGTAGAAATACGTACACTACATAAATACTATATATGGTAGCATATATGCCATTATAAATTATCCGTGTCTGTTTATATTATATATTTTCTGGTTCTATTTATGTTCACCTAGAAATATAATATGTGTCTATATAATTAATGAAATATAAATTTATTAATATTATAGTAATATATTCATTATATATATTTATATACACTATATACATATATAGTGTATATATACATGTATATATTATGTACAATATACAAAGGTATATACAAATATTTATATATATTTTATATATTTATCTATTTAATGTATATTAAATAGATAATTAATACATCACATATATACATATAAAGTATATATTATGTATAATACACAAAAGTATATAAATATATAATAAAGATATAACATATGCTATATACTATATAAAATCTATGTACATATGTATTTTCTGGATTTATATCCATTTAATATGTTATACATTATTTTATAATATATAATTCTATATATAATATCTGATATATGATATATAATGATATTACATATTATATATATTATATATTATGCTACATAATATATGTAATATACTTATTTATAATACAGAATACATATCATATGTATTATGTAAATATTATGTAATATATATGCTATATATGTATCATTATGTAATTATATTTACTTTTATATTTTATCTATTATAATATGTATTATATATTTTATAGTTATATATTATTATATAATTATTTATCCTAGTCCATACCATACATACTCTATGCTCTATAAAATATTACATTATATCCTTTTTACGTGTTATACACAATATACAGTGTATAGCAATAGCCAGTGATAAATTTTCCCGGATTTATGGATGGTTTTCTATGTTCTGCCCATGCTCCAATCCCTGTTTCTCCTGTGTTTTGTCCCCAGGTGCCGCGGGAGCAGCCGGAGGCTCGGGATGAGTCCCTGCGGCTCTCGGCGGGGCTGGATCGGTCCCTGGGCAAAGCCGAGCGGGAATTGGCCGAGGCTCGGACGCGCATCCGGGACCTGCGGGTGGGTCACCCTGCCCTGGAACAGCCCCATCCCAGGCCTTGGGGCAGGACGGGCTGGGCGGCTCCTTAGGGAGCTCATCCCGGCGGGAAGGATGCTGGGGGTGGCACTGGGCTCATCCCAATTTGGGAAGGATGCTGGGGGTGGCACTGGGATGGCACTGGTCTTGTTTTTGGGGTGCTTCTCAGTTTACATGGATGCTGGGGCTGGCACTGGGAGGGAGCTGGGCTCGTTCCAGCTTGAAAGGAGGTGTTGGTGCTTGTACTGGGATGAGGGTGGGTTCATCCCAGCTGGAAGGAAGGTGCTGGTTGGTACTGGTTGGGAGTTTGCTGAGCAGCTTTTGGGGCTCATCTGTTCCCGGTGGGATGCTGGTGCTTGTACTGGGATGGGGGTGTTTATGGGGCACTTCCCAGCTCTGGGAGACACTGGAGCTGGTACTGGAATGGGGGTGGGCTCTTCCCTGGGCTCATCCCATTTTGGGAAGGTGCTGTGCCTGCCCTGGGGGGGTGCTGGGCTGTGTTTGGGGTGCTGGGCTGTGTTTGGGGTGCCCTGCCCAGTTTTCGGGGTGCTGTCCAGGCGCAGGTGTCGGTGCTGGAGCTCCGCTCTGCTCCCGGTGTGGGATCGTCCCCGGAGCTGCAGCGGGAGCTGGAGCGGCTGCGGATCGGCCCCAGCCTGGAGGAGCAGGTGAGGAGGGACCCCCGGGGGGCACACTGTGCCCTCCTCCCTCCCTCCAACCTCTCCCCATTCCTCGCAGATCGCGCTGCTGAAGGAGCAGGAGCTCCAGCGTCACCCCCCCGGGATTTAGGGATGTCCTGGGATACCCACAGGGACCGGCACGGCCCGTGGATGAGGGGGAATCCGTCCCCATCCCAAATCCACAGCAGACACTGGCACAACTCATCCCAGGGATGTGGGAGATCCTTCCCCATCCCAAAATCCACAGCAGACACTGGCACAACTCATCCCATGGATGAGGGGGATCCATCCCCATCCCAAAATCCACAGCAGGCACTGGCACAACTCATTCCATGGATGAGGTGGATCCATCCCATCCCTGCTCCAAACCCACCACGATTTTTGCCTCAAACAGCTGCACTTTTCCAACGAGACGACCAAACTTGTCTATTTTTGATACAATTCGGGGACTCTTGGACAGTTTCCCCATTTTCCTATTTCTTTTTTTAACAAATATTCCCTGGTTTTACTGCTGGAAGAACCACCTGGTTTATTCCTGGCCCTCCAAGCCCCACCACTCACCACATCCGACTTTTCCCCTTTTTCTAACCCCAAACTCCCTGGATTGGTGGTTTTGAAGGCTTTTTTTAGGAAATAGTAGGATTTTTTAATGGCTATTTTTGGAATTGGGGGGTTTTTACTGGTGCTACTGGGCAGCTCGAGGCTGGAAAACCCACTGGAATCCCCGATCCTTGGCATTCCTGGCACGAATAAACGTGGATAAATCCAAACTTTTACTGGTGCTACTGGGCAGCTCGAGGCTGGAAAACCCACTGGAATCCCCGATCCTTGGCATTCCTGGCACGAATAAACGTGGATAAATCCAAACTGGGAGCTCCGAGGGGATTTTTTTGGGGGGAAGGTGGCGATTTGGGATGTCCAAATGCGGGGCTGGGTGGGGCAACAGGGTTGAGTCGAGTCCTTAAATAATAATAATAATAATAATAATAATAATAATAATAATAATAGAATCAATGATAAGAAGTAGTAATAAATAGCAAGTGATAATAGTAACTGCCCCTACAGATGAGAAATACACCCTATTAGGTGGGAGATGCACCCTGTAAGTGGGAGATACATCATATAAAGGGGAAATGCACCCTACAGAGGGGAAATACACCCTACAGAGGGGAAATGCAACTTCTAGAGGGGAAATTGCCCCTACAGATGACAGAGAGACTCCCTATAAACTGGACACACAGTCCCTCCGATACAAGTCCTGTAGGAGATACTCACTGTGTATGAGAGCAGCTCACTCAGCAGTGTCCCAGAGCTGCACCCTACAGAGGGGACAGAGCAGGGGTCCTGTGGGTGACACACACCCCCCACAGAGCAGAGACACACACTGGGTGCCAGAGACCCTACAGAGACACCTGGCAGCCTACAGAGGAGAGAAACACCCTAGAGAGGAGAGAAACACCCCATGGACAAGACATGTGGGCTGCAGAGGAGAGAGACAACCTGTCAGCAAGAGGGAAACACTGTATATGAGACACACCCTATAGACAAGAGCTGCACCCCACACACAAGGGGGACAGGCTGTGGACTAAAGGCACACCCTACAGACAAAGAGATCCAAGATATAGGAGAGCTGCACCCTACAGAAAAGGGACACAGGCTGTGTGGAAGTGATACACCCTATATATATGAGATACACCCTATATATGTGAGATACACCCTATATATGTGAGATACACCCTATACATGTGAGATACACCCTATATGTGTGATACACCCTATATGTGTGATACACCCTATATATGTGTGATACACCCTATACATGTGTGATACACCCTATATATATAAGATACACCCTATATGTGTGAGATACACCCTATATAGGTGAGATACACCCTATATGTGTGAGATGCACCCTATGTATGTGTGATACACCCTATATGTGTCAGATACACCCTATACGATTTCCTATAAGGACCTGCAGAAACTCCCCACACACACCCCCCAAACCCCCCCCAGCTCACCCTGTTTCCTAGATGGAAATCACCCCCCAACTTCCCCCTTCTCTAGGGGACCTGAGACCCCAGGAGAGACCCACCCACGGTGCTTTCTGTAGGGGAACCATCCCAACCCCATCCCAACTCCAACCCCAAACCCCCTTCATCATCCAGAACTCCCAGAACTGACCCCAAACAGGTTTATCCTGTGCTCTTTCTGTAAGACCCCCCCCCAAATCAAGACCACTCCAGATCACCCCCCCACATTGCCCCCCAGCTCCATATCCCCCCAAACCATCCCAAAATAACCATTTAACACCCCTCAAAACCCTTTGTTGTCTATAACTCCCAGTACTGACCCCAAACAGGTTTATCCTGTGCTCTTTCTGTAAGACCCCCTCCAATTAAGACCCCCCCAATTACTCCCCCACTGCTCCATATCCTCCCAAACCCACCCCAAAATAACCATTTTTACACCTCAACCCCCCTCTATTGTTTATGACTCCCAGAATTTACCCCAAACACATCCATACTGATCTTTTTTTCTATAAGAGTTCCCCAAATCAAGAACCCCCAGATTTCCCCCCACTCTGCTCCGTATCTCCCCAAACCCGCCCCAAAATAACCATTTTACACCCCCAAAATCCCTTTGATGTCCATAACTCCCAGAATTGACTCTAAAATCTTTTATCCTGTGTATTTTTTCTATAAGACCCTCCCAAATTACTCCCCTGCTGCTCCACATCCCCCCCAAACCCACCCCAAAATCAACCATTTCACACCCTCCAAACCCCCCCTCCGTAGCCCTTCCTCCTTCAAATCACCAGAACCCCCCACAAACCCGGGAATCGTCCCCAAAAAAAGGAGCCGGGAGCCGCAGTTGGTGTGGGATCGTCTCTGTAGAAAACTCCGGGGCCAAACCCCGCCCCTTTTCCAATACAATAAAAGAAAGTCATAAAAAATAATAAATCCCCCCCTTTTGTGTTTGGTTTTCCTTTTTTGGGGGAAGGAGTTAATTCTTTTTTCCGCGCACAAAAAAAGAAAATAAAAAAAAAGGTGAGAAAAGGCTCTTTCCACCCTCGGGTTGGGAAAACCACGGCCAGGGATGAGGAGTGGGATGGGGTGGGGGGAGACGGGATGCACGTGGGGAGGGGCGGGATGAGGGTGGGGAGGGGCGGGATGCGGGTGCGGGATGCGGGTGGGGACGGACGCGGGTGGGAAGGGGGTCCCCCCGCTCAGCAGCCCCCGCAGCTGCGGGCGCAGGACGCGCCCACGGTCTGGCAGAGCCCACTCGTGGCCATAACCCCGCACTTGGAGAACTTGTCCCGGCACAGGTCGGCTGTGGGAACGCAGGGATCAGCCCGGGAAAACCGGGACAGGAGGCAAAGAAAGTGCCCCTGACGGGGGTGGGAACGGGGGGATGATGGTGGGGGACAATCCCCCCCCACCACAAAATAGGACCCTGCGCTCCGGGATGGGCAGAGACCGGCACGGCTCGTCCCGTAGGGGAGAGGAGCCATCCCTATCCCATCCCCTTCCCCATCCCATCCCCATCCTCTTCCCCATCCCATCCCATCCCATCCCATCCCATCCCATCCCATCCCATCCCATCCCATTCCCCATCCCATCCCCTTCCTCATCCCATCCCCTTCCCATCCCATCCCCATCCCCATCCCATCCCCATCCCCATCCCATCCCACCCCATCCCCATCCCCATCCCCATCCCATCCCACCCCATCCCCATCCCCATCCCATCCCCATCCCCATCCCCATCCCATACCCATCTCCCCATCCCATCCCCATCCCCATCCCCATCCCATCCCCATCCCATCCCTCCTTCCCCATCCCTCCCTTCCCCATCCCATCCCCTTCCCATCCCATCCCCTTCCCCATCCCCATCCCACCCCATCCCCATCCCCATCCCCATCCCATCCCCATCCCCATCCCCATCCCATACCCTTCCCCATCCCATCCCCATCCCATCCCCATCCCCATCCCCCATCCCCATCCCCATCCCATCCCCCTCCCTTTCCCCATCCCCTCCCCTTCCCCATCCCATCTCCTTCCTCATCCCATCCCATCCCCATCCTCATTCCCATCCCCTTCCCCATTCCCTTTACCATCCTCATCCCCATCCCAAAATCCACAGCTCATCCCACGGGGGAGGGGGATCCATCCCTATCCCTGCTCCCAAAATCCCCAGTAGGGACCACCACAGCCCATTCCATGGAGGGAAATCCACCCCCATCCCAAAAATCACAGCTCATCCCATGGGGAAGGAGGATCCATTCTCATCACCATCCCCATCCCAAAAACCACAGCCCATCCCATGGATGAGGAGGATCCATCCCCATCCCCAAACCCACATCTCATCCCCTGGAGGAGGTGGATCCATCCCCATCCCGAATTCCACATCTCACCCCCCGGGGGAGGGGGATCCATCCCTATCCCTGCTCCCCAGATCCGCAGCACACTCCACGGGAGCTGCTGGAGCAGCTTGGATCGCCCAGCGGGATTTTTCCTTGCTGTAATTCCCGGAAAAGGGGTGCCCCGGGCAGGGACGACGCCGATTGTTCGGGTCCCCCCTCACCTCGCAGCAGCTCCTCATGGGCGCACACGGTGCGGACACAAATCTCCTTGTTGATGACGTAAACCCGGCGCAGGCTGGATGGGGAACGGGATAAAAACCATGGAAGGGGTCGGGCGAAAGCAGGGGGGGATTCCCGACCTGTCGGGGAGGGGGTCAGGGAAGGGTTCCCCCCCTCCCCTCTCACCTGTAGAAGCAGATCTCGTTCAGGCACTGCTTGCAGGGCTTGTGCACCGAGTAGAGCCGCGTGCAGGGATACTGCTCCTCCCGGCAATCTGCGGGAAAACCGCCTGGGAATTCCCCGCACAGGGGCCCGAGTGCCTCCCCCACCCCGCCCCAAACCCACACATCCCGCTCCGGAGAGGCTCGAAGGCAGGATGAGCCCCCCACCCGGCATCGACACTCACCGAGGGGTCCCGGCTCCGTGGGCTCGGTCTCGGGGGCAGCAGCTGAGGGGGGAGAGGAGGGGGGAGGAAGTTTGGGGATGGACCAAAAGGATCTCAGCGGCCTTTCCCTGGATTTTAGGGCGGGAGCGTCCTGGTGTGGGCACGCGGGGGTGGGGGCAGAACCGGGATAAGGGAGCAGGGGGAAGACCCCCCGGTCTTGGGATTGAGGGGGGCGGGGGGGCTGTCACCCACCTTGGGGGGTTGTCACCCACCTGGGAGTGCCGTCACCCACCTGAGAGGGCTGTCACCCACCTGAGGGGACTGTCACCCACCTGCAGGGCTGTCACCCACCTGGGGTCGGGGCCGGCACGGTTTCCTGCTGGGATTGCTGCTGGGATTGGTACCGGAACTGCTCCTCGGGGGCGCGCGGGGTGACATCTGCCAGCACAGACACAGAGCAGGGGCATCCCAAAACATTCCCGCCCCATCCCGCCCCTCGGCACCACCCCTTCCCCCCCCTTTCCCAAGGATCACTCACCGTGGTAGTCGTAGTAGTCCTGAATTTCTGGGGAATAAAACGAAACCAGAGGCTGAGGGGGGGGGGTGGGATTTTAGGGAGAAAACTCAACCCATCCGGGCCAGGGCTGGGCAAGGAGCTCCCTAAAATGTGGGTGGGAGCGATGGGAAAACAGCTCTGGACGTCCCAGGGATGACCTGGGAACATCCATCGGGTGTGTGTGGGGTAATTGATGAAGGTTTAATGAGTAATTTGCAGCACGAGCGAGGGGAGGGGGAGGGGTTACCTGGTTGGGAATTTAAGGGGCGGGAGAACAAGGATGGAGCAGAGGGAAAAGAGGGATCAGGGTGGGGGAATGTTTGGCCGTAGAAAGCAGAAAATGAAGGGGATCAAAAGCATTCCCAGTGCAGGGAGCTCTCACCTGATTGCTGGTCGTACTGGGAATACTGGACTGGCTCGGGATAGGTGATTCCCTCAAACCTGCTGTACTGTCCCTGCACCAGGAGCGCTGCTGGGACACGGGGGGGTCACCAGGGGGGGATTTGGAATTGGCCGCTCCAAAAATCCCACCCCTTTGCCCTCTGGGTCCCGGGGAAGGGCAGGGAGAGGGAAGTGGCTGCTCAGGCAGGGAGGAGCAGCAGCAGCCCAGGGTTCCTGCACCATCCAGCTGGGGCTGATCCCATGGGATCCACGGTCCTGGAGAAGGGTCCGGTACCCACTGACCCCAGGGATGCTCCTGACACGGATGGCACCCCCTGCATCCCACTGGGAGCCCACCCTGCCGTGGATCCAGGGGGAAAACGGGATCAAAATCCAACCTGGATGAGTTGAAGGGATCAGAATGTTGGGAGGGGGGATCGGATCACTCCCATCTCCATCCCCATCCCTATCCCCATCCCCACGGATGGCAGGGATCCATCCCTGGACACAGGGACCCTTCTATGGACACAGGGACCCTTCTATGGACACAGGGACCCATCCATGGACACAGGGATCATCCCCATCCCTATGGATGGCAGGGAGGGATCATTCCCACCCCTATCCATCCCTGGACACAGGAATCCACCCATCCCGGTGCCAGGAGCATCCCTGAGCTGGGATCGATGGGTTTTCTCTCCCCTCCCCCTTCCCTTGGCTCTGGAATGTTTTCCACGTGTCCCTGGCTTTGTTTCACCCCCAGTTTTCCAACTCCACCCCCTCCCTCCCTGTTCCCATCCCACCTTTCCCGGCCCCTCGGGGGTTTTATCCCAGTTCCAAAGTGCCAATTCTGTGCCACCTCCAGGAGGTGCCAGAGCCCTCCTGACTCCCAACTCTGAACAATTCCCGGCCTAAATATACGGAATTTGGGGTTGATTTTTGGGAATAACGGGCGACTGTCCCTTTGGGAGTGGTGACACCTCCTGCTCGTCCCCCAGACGGTGCTTTGGGACCAAAAACTCCACACTTTGCACCCTAAAAAAGAGATTTTGGAGGCTCAAAAGGGAGGTTTTGGTCTCCAAAATGGGATTTTGAGAGCTCAAAATGAGGTTTTGGATCAAAAAAAAGGGAGCATTTGGGTCCATAAATAAAGATTTGGGCTCAAAATCTGGGGATTTGGAACACCCAAACCTGACTTGGGGCCTTCCAAGTGGTGCTTTTGGGCCTCAAAAGGGTGTTGAAGGCTTAAAAATTGAGGTTTGTACCCTAAAATGGGGGTTTCAACCACAGAATCAAAGCTTTGGACTCCAGAAAGGAGGATTTGGGACATAAAAATGAGGCTTTAGGACCTAAAAATAAGGTTTCTATCTCTGAGAGTGGGGTTTAGACCCCAAAATGAGGGTTTAGACCCTAAAAATGAGGCTTTCAGATCAAAAAATAAGGGGTTTAGCTCTAAAACTGGGGTTTATGACCCCAAAAATGAGGGTTTAGATCCTAAATATGAGGGTTCTAATTACAGAAGCAGAGCCTTGGACTCCAAAAATGAGGATTTGGGACCTAAAAATGAGGCTGTGGGATATAAAACCAAGGTTTTTAGCTCTAAAAGTGGGGTTTAGACCCCAAAAATGAGGCTTTGGGACATGAAAAGAAGGGGTTAACTCTAGCAGAGGGATTTAGACCCTAAAAATGAGGGTTTCAACCACAGAATCAAAGCCTTGGACTCAAAAAATGAGTCTTTGGGACCTAAAATTGAGGGGTTTAGCTCTAAAAATGGGGTTTAAACCCCAAAAATGAGGCTTTAAGACCTTGAAATAAGGTGTTTAGCTCGAAAAGTGGGGTTTAGACCCCAAAAATGAGGCTTTGGGACATGAAAATAAGGGGTTTAGACCCTAAAAATGGGGATTTGACCCTAAGAATGAGGTTTTCAACCACAAAATCAAAGACTTGGACTCCAAAAATGAGGCTTTGGGACCCAGAAATAAGGTTTTTAAGCTCTAAAAGCAGGGTTTAGACCCCAGAAATGAGGGTTTAGACCCCAAAAATGAGGGTTTAGATCCCAGAAGTGAAGGTTTGGCCCCTCCAAGACGAGTCCTGGAGTTTAAAAATGAGGGACTGGGTGGTAAAAATGGGGCTGTGGAGCTGGAAAAGGAGGATTGGGATCATGGAATAATTCAACTGGTCCCAGGGAGGGGACACTCACCTGGCAGCCACAGCACAAGGAGCCCCGTCCCTCTCATCCTGATGGAACCGTGGAAGAGTCTGGGAAGAGAGGGAACACCGAGGGATCAGGGGAGAGGGTGCCAGCAGAGCCCAGAGTGGAGGTTTGGGGCTCCTTTCCTGGGATTTCCCACCCAATTCCTTGGGAAAGGGTTTGTTCCAGGGGTTCCCGTGCTGGGAAATGCAGAGTTCACTCGGGTGGATCTGAAGGGGTGTGGAGAGTTGGGGGAAAAATTGGGATTTTAGGGAAAATCCCAGCCTGGGCTTTGGCAGCCAGGGGCACTCCTGCTTTCCTGGAGTTTTCCAGGCCTGCTTTTGCTGGCAGGAAGATGGGCCAAGGTTGGGAAGAGCTGGGATGGCAGGAATGGGACTGCCCTGCCCCTCATCCCGAGCCAGATCCAGGGGGACAACTGAGGGGAACAGAGAAATCCTGCCCAAAAACATCCCAGATCCTGGTGGGATTGTGGCTCCAGGCCTGGCACACTTGGGAGGGGGGGCAGTGGGACTGGAGGGACCATCAGCTCCCAGGGATCCCATCCTGGCCATCAGTGGAATGTGGCACATTCCAGGGATCCCATCCTGGCCATCACCAGGGTGGCACATTCCAGGGATCCCATCCTGACCATCAATGGAATGTGGCACATTCCACAGACCAGGTCTTGCCCCATCCCAATAATTCTGTCCCATAAAACTTTCCAGCCCCGGTGTCCTCACTGCCACCCCAGTCCAGCCCCTTCCCAGGACCAGCAGCCCCAGCTCCTGCCCCAAACCCAGAGCTGTGTCCCAAAAATCCCTCCTGGTCACTGTGTCCTCACCAGCACCCAGGGACCACATCCTGCCCCACCACCAAGGCCCAGCAGCTTCCAGGGACTGTGTCCTGCCCCAAATCCGAGAGCCATCTCCCAAAAATCCCTCCTGGCCATCGTGTCCTCTCTGTCACCGAAGCCCCTTCCAGTCACCACGTCCAGCCCCACCACCAAAGCTGCCTTTTCTGCTCACCACGTCCTCCAGGTCACCAAAGGTGCCTTCAGGGACTGTGTCCTGCCCCAAACCCAGAGTCATCTCCCAAAAAACCCTGAGGGTCAGCACGTCTTCCAGATCGACCAAGAGCAGCATCCTCTGGGGATCCCACCCTCACCACCTCCCAAGGACAGCACCTTCCATTGTCCATCCTGCCCCAGGCCCAGAGGGTGGACCTTTTGGTCCTCAGGGCCACCCGAGGCCCCTTCCAGGGGCTGTGTTGTCACCGTGACCAAAGCACAGCCTCTCGTGGCCACCACATCCCCCCCGGCACCTCCCCGTGACCAGACCCAGGCCCTGCCCCACCCCAGGCCCCAGAGTTCCCTCCACACCTGGCTCAAAGCCCTGGAGATGTTGGGAAGCAGCTCCCAGACCCTTCCCAGCCCTGGGGAACCCCCAGGGTTGGTCCCCATGGAGCTGGGACGAGGTGACCGCTCAGCCCTGGGGGTGCCAAGGAAGAAACCACGGCCCCCCCATCACCACCCCAGGGTGGCACTCGGGGCCCTGTGGTCCCCACTGCTTCTCACAGCCCAGCCGTGGGTTTAGCCAGGGCTGAAGGAGTGCTGGGATAACTGGGATAACAGGGATCACGGGGATCATGGGCGGATGGGTGGGATCAGCACGACTCTGGAGGCTTTGCCGGGCCCTGGGGCTGCTGGCAGAGCTTGGCTGTGGGACAGGGGCCAGGGGGGATCCAGAGGGGCTGGAGATGCCCATCCTGGCCTTTGCTGCTTCTGCAGGTACCAGAATCCCATGGGATTCCAGCACTGACATCCTGGGGCTCCAAAACCGCCTGATCCAGGGCCTGTATCCCAGCAGGAGAGCTTGGGGCAAGGCTGCTGGGTGGATGGATGGATGATGAATGGATGGATGGATGATGGATGGATGGATGGATGATTTCCCACCTCCAGAGTCATCCCACTCCATCCCCTAACCATTCATTCCCAAGGACCTGGCCTCACAACTCGGGATTGACGTCCCCTTTTCCATCCCAAATGCCCCTGATCCAGGGCCTGTATCCCAGCAGGAGAGCTTGGGGCAAGGCTGGTGGGTGGATGAATGATGGATGGATGGATGGATGGATGAATGAACTCCTACCTCCAGAGCCATCCCACTCCATCCTCCCGCCATTCCCAAGGATCCAGCCCCAGAACTCAGGATCGACCTCCCCTTTTCCACCCCAAAATCCTCCAGCAAAGCTTCTCCCTAGCTCCAGTTCCCGGGACTCCCCCCGGACACGGCGCTCTTGGCCGGGCTCTCCCGTTTGGCCGCGGGACGGGGACAGTCGGTCACGTCCTGCCCCGACGGCGCTTCCAGCGGCTGCTCCCGCCGGAGCCCCCGGAGCGGCCCCGACACTCCGGGACACCTCAAAGCCACCAACGCGGGGACGGAGCCACCTCCGCCCTCCTCCCCCCCATCCTCCTCCTCCTCTTTCCCCACCATCCCCTTTTCCGGGATGAGACCCGAGATTCCCTCTTTCCCAACGCTCCGTGCAGGGGTCCGGCGGCTCCAACCGCGCCAGATGTTTTTGCAACTCCACATCTGGGAACAATCAAGCCCGGGGAAGGAACAGCAGAGTCCCTTTCATTCTGCTAAACCCCACCTTCTCCCAGCCTTTTCCCCCTCCCCCAGCTGCTTTTTTCCCCCCCATTTTCCTTTCTTTTTTTTTTTTTTTTTTCCCCAGTTGCCACAGAGTGGGAAGAACAAAGGGAATATAAAAGGACTCCCAGTTTTTTTGGGCCCTCGCCCAAAGGTACAAAACTCGGTGCCCCCACCCCCCGTTTTTCACACCTCACGTTTTCCTCAGGGTCCCGTCCCCTCCCAGATACCCAGAAATAAGAAAATAACCCTTCTCAGGGTCTCTTTCCAGCATGGAAAATTAAAAATAAATGCACGGCTTCCTTCAGGTTTAGACTGAAGGTTTTCAGCTTAAGGGTATTTTTAGACTTTTTGGAAGTGGTGGAAAATCTCCTCCAACAACTGCCAGGGCTCCAAAATGAGTGTGTCCCCCCTTCCCCCTCCTCCCCCGCCCCCGGCTACTGTTTCTTCAGCACCCCAAAATCAAGTAGGGTTTGCTTTTCGGGGATTAAAGAGTTCAAAGCAGCTTTTCCGAGCGGCCCCAGCCGATCGAGGTTCTAAGGGGATTTTGGAAAGCCCCAGAAATGGGGTTTTACCCCCCTCCCCCCTTGGCTGCTGGGGGGGGGGTCCCCAGAATTCCTGGGAATGGGGGGAGGGGGGGGTCTCTCCCGCCTGGTCCTTACCAGTTGGTGCCGGCTCTGCCTTTTCCCACCGCCTTGGTCTCTTCTCTCTGCTTTCCAAAAACTCTGGAAATGAGAGTTAAAAAAAAAAAAAAACCAAAAAAACCTCCTACCTCCAACATGGGGGCTCCGCTGGGTCCTAAAGCCGCACCTGAGCCGGCCCCTTCCTGCTCCAGCTGCCGCCTGCCAGGGGAAAAACCGGGATAATAATTCAAAATGATGGTCAGTGAGAGCTTCTCCGTGCAAAGGGCTCGGGCTGGTTGGGGTTTTGCTGTTTCTTCGTGTTTTTTTTTTTCTCGGTTGGATGAGTTTTAAAGCCGTTTAAGAGCAAGGAGGGAGGAGGATTCCGTGCAGCCCCGGCACGGGTCGGGCTGGGATTTGTGCTGCTGGAAGGGGGGCAGATCCAAGGATCAGGGCAGGGAATTGTTGTATCATCTCGGCAGCTCCTGGAAAAAATCAAACACACCCCAAAATTTGGGCTGTTGAGCCCCCCATCACCCCCCTGATCCACTGGCGTTAGCACCTCACCTTCCTCCGGAGCAGAGGATGCTGCGATCCCGGGGGATTTGAAGCTTTATCCCGGGATAGAGGGCGGGAAAAGGCCAAAATTCCCCTTTTCCCCCCAAGGCTGAGGGAGGGCAGCCCCTGGGTGGGCTGAGAGCCAGCGCTGCTGCCCCTTTTCCCTGGATTGCTGACGGCGTTCCGGAGGGCACGGGATACCGGCGGCATCCCGGTAAGGCCTGGGATGATCCCTAAAATCCCCCCCGAGCCTGGAGGTGCCACAGAGCCCGGAGCTGCGGGATGAAAACCTGCGGATTTTTAGGTGTAAAACCAGCGGGGGGCAAACAGGGGGTGCTGGGATGGCGGGAAAACGGCTCTGGAGATGGGAATGGGGATGAGGAGGCTCGGTTTTCATCCGCGGGTCAGGATTCCACGCAGCCCACGCTGGGTTGTGCAGCAGGGAGAGGGGCTGACTGCTCCCAAAACCAGGAACACGTGGATTTTCAGAACAGACAGGGTTTAAAAAGGTGCTCCCTGCTCCTCCCGAGCCTGGTTTTCCAGGCTGAAGGACCGATAAAACCATCCCAATGACTCCAAACACGGCTGTTCCCGGCCCCCAAATCCAACATGATCCTCATCCCAGCCCTGGTAACCTTTATCCAAGGGCAGGAACTGCCCGTTAATAATTAAATGGACTTTACAACCCCCCCCGGGGGCGGGAACACCCTCAGAATCCAGCCAAGCAAAACACCCCGGGGGGTGGGAGCGGCGTGGAAATTCCAAGGGGTAAAGGAGCCCTGGGTGCTTTTGCTTTGAAAACTGCCAAGAACGGGCAGAATTCTCCGAGATTTTGGGGGGTGTGGAGGTTTTTTTTAACTCGAGA
Source organism: Myiozetetes cayanensis (assembly GCF_022539395.1). Classification (NCBI taxonomy): domain Eukaryota; kingdom Metazoa; phylum Chordata; class Aves; order Passeriformes; family Tyrannidae; genus Myiozetetes; species Myiozetetes cayanensis. The sequence goes on along the minus strand of NW_026087499.1, from coordinate 6,862,740 downwards.
AGTCTGGTTTAATAACTGCAGCCTTGGCTGGGATTTCAGGAAACCTCTTACCTCTGCTTGTGCCTCATTTCCTGACCTAATCCCCAGCTCCCGGAGGGCAGAGAGGCCGCCGGCGCTCCGAGGGGGAGAGACTTTCCATGGAGACGAGTTCCTTCAAGAAGCAGCCCCTGAGCCGAGAGCCAGGCTGGGAGGCAGCTGGAAAATCCTGGGAAGGGGCTGCAGGCAGCACAGCCCCCTCCCTGGGGATCGGCTCTTCCCCTCTCGGGATGTGGCGTCTCCGTCCACTCGGCCGAAGGAGCGAGCTTTGGGAGTCCTGGCCAGGCCACCTGGGCTTTTCCAGCAGTGGTTGTTATTTTCTAGGAAATTCCAGCTGGAAAGAGGCTACTCAGCTGAGTTTGGGCTGCTGGAATCCCAGCGGTGTCATCCCTGGCTCCACTCCCTGCTTTCGAGCATCGGAGCAGCTTCCAGCCGGGCTGGGGAATGAGGTGACCCTGAAACCTCTTCCCTGTTCCCACATTCCATGGAAACTCCCCTGTGCCACTCCCCATCCATCCCCACAAAGCAGCACAAGGAAGCAGTCAAGAAAATAGTGTTAATTTATTAGACAACACCCCCCACGGCACCGTCCGGAATCCAGGATCGGCGCCGTCCAGAACCTGGAATTGGCACCATCCAGACCCTGGGATCGGCACCTTCACCCTCCCCACGGCTTTGACACCTCGAGCCATCGGAGTGCAGTTAAAAAATAAAGAGATCTGGGGTGTGTTTTAATGCTACAAAGGTCCCAGCTGGAAGCAGAAGTGCCCTGCGGGAGCATTCCAGGCGGGAAAGGGGCCTGTGGGATGGAGCAGCATCCTTGGCAAGCTGGGAATGGGGTCTGTAAACTTCCTACACATCTAGGGAGGGCCATGGAGGGGAGTCACAGTGACATGGACACGAGGGCCGGGGGTGCCCTCGCTGGGAGAAGATCAGGGACCCTCTTCCATTTTTGGGACGCGGCATCGCCATCCGCCGGAGTTTCCTCGGAGTGAGGTTTCGGAGCCTTGGCCAGGCCACCTGGGGTTTTCCAGCCATAATTATTATTTTCTAGGAAATTCCAGCTGGAAAGAGGTCACTGAGCTCGGTTTGGAGAGGAGGAGGGAGGTGGAATTCCGCTGTGGAGCGGCACCGGCACCCAGCGCAGGAGCGGGACAACCCCCGGAGGAAGAGCCACACCGCTTCCTCCTCTTCCTCTGGATCTCTCCCCCCACTTTCTCCTCCACCACCTGCTCCTCGTGGGATCACCATGCCCATGGATCCAGTGCCGAGGGTGTCCTGTGGGCTCCCGCCCGCCGCATCCCTCCTTTTCCCGGGATAAATCCAGGCCGCTGTCCAAGGGCTGGCGGCAGGGGGGCCCCGTGCCCGCTATCTCAGGGCCATGGACATCCTGGGAGTGGCAAAGAGGGGCTCGTGGAGGGGGGGCCAGCCCGGCTGCTGCTGGCTCAGCTCCTTCTCCAGCCTCTTGAAGAGCTTCTTGGAGGCTTTTCTGCGGCGGAAGCGGCGGAAGCAGCTGAGCAGGCCGTGATCCAGGGCGGTCTGCAGCACACACGGGCGGGAAAACAGCCTTGGAGAGGGGGTTTCTCGGGAGAGGGTGGAGCTGACGGCGAGGTCAGCCCCGAGCCCACCCTGGGACAGACCCAGGGGGTCCCACACGCCCCTCCCGGACCCACCTCCAGCACGAAGGCGGCGAAGAAGTTGAGGGCGGCGATTCCCAGCAGCAGCAGCTTGAAGTTCAAGTCCTCGATGCCCTGGAGCTTCAGGAGGGTTTTGGGGAAGCCCAGCGGGTAGAGGGTCAACCAGATCATGAGGCCAAACAGCAGGATGAGGACGAGCAGGAAGAGCACTGAGGGCGAGAGGGGAGAGGGTGAGGAGGGGGAGGAAGAGGAGGAGGAGGAGGGGAGGGCTGGGGGGTAGCTGTGCCCACGTGGCACCCTCCTCACCGTTGGTGTAGAGAGGCTCCCGGAAGGGGTATCCCTTGGACATGGCCACGGCCAGGATGAGGTACTGGAAGCCCGTGACGCAGAACAGGACGGTGTTCTCGTAGTTGGGCAGGTTCTGGGGGGCTGTCACCGTGCTGTTGAGGGGGATGTACCTGAGCCACAGGGGAGACAGGAGAGGGTCAGCTGGGAAGAGGTTTCCCGTGGTTTTCCATATTCTCCATCACGGTAAAACAACTGCCTTGTGAGGGGCAGAGGAGGGGCTGGCACTGAGCTCCTCTCTCTGGTGACAGGACCCAGGGAAGGGCTGGAGCTGTGCCAGGGAGGGTCAGGTGAGATCTCAGAGAAGGTTTTCCCCCAGAGGGGGGTTGGCACTGAACAGGCTCCCCAGGGCAGTGTCAGAGCTCCAGGAGGGTTTGGACAACGCTCTGAGGGACAGGGTGGGATTGTTGGGGTGTCTGGGCAGGGTTAGGAGCTGGACTAGTGATCCTGGGGAGCCCTTCCAGCTCAGGACATTCTGTGATTCCATGCCTGCTGCCAGGCAGCTGGATGAATCCTGGATCCCAAAGCCAGGACAAGCACCTGGACTCCATCACAACCTCTGTGCCATTCCCGTCGCTAAACCCATATGGAGCCACAGCATATCAGGAAAAATTCCTTTACAGAAAGGGCTCTACAGCACTGGCACAGGCTGTCCAGGGCACTGGTGGAGTCACCACCACTGGAAGCATTCAGAAAACATCAGGATGTGGCACCTGGGTTAGTAGTGAATGTGGTGATGGTGGAGAAGCACCACAGCTCCTCCACATCATTCCCACTCCTAAGGAAAGGAAGGTTTAGGTTGGAAATCAGGAAAAACCCCTTCCCAGAAGGGGCTGTAAAGCTTTGGGAGGGGCTGCCCAGGGTGGTGGTGGAGTCCCCACTCCTGGAAGGGCTCCAGGATCGCGTGGATGTGGCACCTGGGGACACGGTTTCATGGTGAGCAGGGGTGGACTCAACGCCCCTAAAGCCGCGCGTCCAACCTCACCAGCCCCACGAGCGAGGGCTCTGAGCCTCACCAGCTCTGTGAGACGGTGATGAAGTAGCTGAGGACCTGCACGGTGATGAGCAGGGCTGTCTGCAGCAGGAGGCTGCCCAGCACCAGCACGCTGATGAGGGCACCCTGGGGACGCTCCACGCCCAGCTCCTGGGAGGGCCCCGTGCGGCCCATCAGCACGGCCACCGTGGTGGTGATGACCAGGTCGAAGAACAGGAACTGGAAGTCGCTCAGGTTGGTGTTGATCTGGGGAGGAGAAGGGCCTTGAGCAGGGGCAGGTTGAAAGGCAGCAGGGAGGAGGTGATGGGGAAGGGCAGGGCTTTGGGACTCACCGTGTAGAGCAGCAGCACGGACACGAACTGCACCAGGCTGTACAGGGCCATGTACTTGAAGACACCAAAGGAGGTGACCAGCGAGCACCTGCCCTCCCTGCAGGGGGAGATTCACAAAGAACACCCTGAGCTGGAAGGGACCCCCAAGGATCATAGATCCAACCCCTGGCCCTGCCCAGACACCCCAACAATCCCTCCCTGTCCCTCAGAGCATTGTCCAAACCCTCCTGGAGCTCTGGCAGCCTTGGGGCTGTGACACTGCCCTGGGGAGCCTGTTCAGTGCCAACCACCCTCTGGGGGAAGAATCCTTCCTGAGATCCCACCTAATACTCCCCTGGCAGAGCCTCCTGTCACACCAGACCAAATTTATGCAGCAGAGATCCAACCCCTGCCCCACTCCAACAAAAGGTGGCATTTCCGACCTCAACCTGCCACATTCCTCCCAGTGAGGACACATTTAGTCACTGCAGACCCACCCAAAAACCAGCAGCATGAGGAACACGTGAAATGTGAGACCTGATCTCGGCTGGCACCTCCCAGGGCCATCCTTCCCACCCCAACCTGCCTGGAATGCTGCCATCCATGGTCCCCAGCCCACACTCATCGGGACAAGGTCCTTCACCACGTACATGTGGGGCAGAGGTGCTGACACCCAACCTGACCCTGCCCTGCCCCATCTCCAGGCCATTCCCTGTCCCCAGGGAGCAGAGCTCGGTGTCCCCTCACCCCCCACCAGCCCCCCCCTCCCCCAGATCATTCCAGCCGGGCCCACAGGAGCCGTTCCGTGGCTGTTCCCCCCCAGCTCACCGGACAAGCCTGGGCACACACTCGATGTTGGCCAGGCGGGAGGTGAAGGGCGAAGCCACCGACGCCTCGGCCTCGGACAGCGAGATGCCCACGTCGGCCGCCCGCAGCGCCCCACAGTCGTTGGCCCCGTCCCCACACATCCCCACGCAGTAGCTGCACACAAGGAACCCACCCCACCTCATCAGCACGGCGAGGGAATGCCTGGAGCTGCCCAGGAAAGCCACTCCAGCCCTGGGAGTGCTCCAGGCCGGGCTGGACGGGGCTTGGAGCCAGCCGGGATAGCGGAAGGTGCCCCTGCCCACGGGACTGGATGAGCTCCCAGCCCAACCCATCCCATAATTCCATGGCTGACCCCCTGCCCCCCCACCCCTCCAGGCCTCACTTGAGCTCCTGCAGGCTGCACACCAGTTGGGTCTTCTGCTCGGGCAACATGCGTGCAAACACCGTGGCTCGGACCAGGATCTGCCAAGGACGGGACACTCCGTGTCCATCCCGGAGCACCCCGGCCCTGTGCCCAGGGGGAGCTCTGGGAATGTCACACCCCCATCCCTGTGCCCAGGGGGAGCTCAGGGAATGTCACACCGACCTCAAAAAACACCCTCTGGGAATTTTGTTTTGGAGCTGTGAGGACACAGTGGGAAAGCCCAGGGAGGTCAACCTCAGTGGAGGGTCCCCAACCCCACTGGAGAGTTTCCCAACCCCAACTTGAGGGTTCCCAACCTTGTTGGGGGATTACAAACTCCAACACAATTTCCTTGTTGGAGGGTCCCTCAACCTCACCAGAGGATCCCCCTACTTTGCCAGAGGGTTCCCCACCTCAGCAGAGCACTCCCAACCCCACCAAAGGATCCCCCAACCTTGATGGACAACACTCCAACCTTGCTGGAGGATCCCCCAACCTCACCAGAGGACTCCCAACCCCACCAATCTTGCTGGAGACTCCCTCAAGCCCACTGGAGGGTCCCCAACCTCACCAGAAGGATCCCCAACCTCACGAGAGGGTTCCCCAACCTTGCTGAAGGACTCCTCAACATTCCCAAAGGATCCCCCAAGCCCACTGGAGGGTCCCCAACCTCACCGGGGGGGTTCCCCAACCCTGGCAGAAGGTTCCCCAGTCCCCACAAAGAGTTCCCCAGCCTCAATGGAAGACTCCCCATTCTCATCCCAGGGCACCCCAACCTCGCTGGGAGCATCCCCAAGCCCCACCAGAGGGTTCCCCAAACCCCATGGAGGGTCTCCCAACCTCCCCAGAGCATTCCCAAACCCCACTGGTGGGTTCCCAACTCCTCCAGAGGGTTCCCCACCCCACCAGAGGGTTCCCCCCAGGCTCACCTTGGGCAGCAGGTCAGCAAAGTGCTCACAAACCACCTGGAAGGATTTCCCATTGAGGGCAAAGTGGCAGGGCTGGGGAGGGGGGGAGGAGCCATCCCGCTGCTCCAGGCCCTGCCAAGGGAAAAGAGCTCCTTGTTCTCCTTCCAGTCCCTGCAGAGCCCCGGGATAATGGGCTGAGCAACCTCCCCAGGGCAGGAGGGAGAGCAGCTGCCCTTCAAGCTCAGTTTCAGGGATATAAAAGGGGGTGTTTTGGATAAAAAGCTTGTTTGATGGAGCTCTTGGTGCCAAGCCTGGAGCAGGACCCAGCATCATCCATGAGGAGCGGGTTTGGAGCCCCAGCTCCAGCCTGACCTGCTCCCAGGGAAGACAGGTCATATTTCCAGGCACATAAATGGTGATATTTGGGATAAAAAGCTTGTTTGGTTGAGCCCTTCAGGGCAAGGACCTGGAAGCATCCACGAGGAGGATTTTTGGAACATCCTTTCCAGCCTGATGTGCTCCCAGGAAGAGACAAGAGCAGCTCAACTTCTCCTCAGGGAGGCATTTAATGAGGGCCAGGATCACTCCCTTAATTCCCTCTAAGGATGATGATGCTGGAAAACCACTCCCCATCCCTGGAATTGCCCAAGGCCAGGCTGGATGGGACTTGGAGCGACCTGGGCTAGTGGAAGGTGTCCCTGTCCATGGCAGGGGGTGGAATGGGATGAGCTTTGAGGTCCCTTCCAACCCAAATCATGCTGGGATTCTGGGATTCCCGTGACTGGGGGAGAGACTCCATTTCTTAGAAATAAGGAAGGAATTCCTGGCTGTGAGGGTGGGCAGGCCCTGGCACAGGCTGCCCAGAGCAGCTGTGGCTGCCCCATCCCTGGAAGTGTCCAAAGCCAGGTTGGAGCCACTTGGGCCAGTGGAAGGTGTCCCTTCCCTCGGGGACACGGGATGAGCTTCCCGGTCCCTCCCAGCGGAATTCACCCTGGAATTCCATGCAGGAGTGAGTGCCTGGGCACTGGGGGCGTGTGCAGGGGTCTCACCTCGGGCTGCTCCTCGCCCTGGGAATGCTCTGCCGGCAGGAACCGCAGCGCGGCGGGTTTGTCGTGGCCGGGCGGGGAGGCGGTGACGAAGATCACCCGCTCCTTGGGCTCCACCATGCGGCAGCTGCGGGCCACGTTCATGGCTGTCAGCATGTTGTCCCCTGCCGGGAGAGCACGGATTGGGCTTCTGGGGCTTCCAACCCGCCGCGTGTCCCCTCCCCGGGGGTCCCTCTGCCTCCCTGTGTTTCGGGGCACAGCTCCAAACCCTCGTGCTTTCCCCACTCCAAAGAAAAGCAGATTCAAATCCTGCTTTCCTGGCCGCAGCACACCAGGAGTTGACTCTGTTCCCCAACTCTGATCCTTGAAATGGGGGGTGTTGGCAGGAGATCGACAGTTGGGCGATCGACAGCCAACCCAGGAGCTTTTCCACACAAAAACCTTCCACACCCTGAGCCCACCGGCCCTTTGAGCATTCCAAGGGCAGGGACACAACGACCCCGGGTCCAGGAGTCCCTGCTGTGCCCCCACAGCTGCTCCAGGCCACAGGTTCCTGGTGGGAAACCCCTTCAGGCCTTGCACGAGCCCAAGGGCTGTCGGTGTCCCCGCTCCCAGATCACCTGTCACCATGACGGGGCGGATGTTGGCGTTCCTCAGGAGGTGGATCATGGGCGCCGACTCCGGCTTGAGGACGTTCTTCATGACCAGGAACCCCAGGAAGCTCAGGTTGCTCTCCACGGAGTCCCTGGTGGGACACAACGAGCCCTTCAACATCAACACCAGGCACAGAGGATCAGTGGGTCTGAATGGCTCCAAATCCATCTGGGAGGCAGCCAGGAATTCCTTTGGTGTGGATTAGGGTCTAATTCCTTGCAGGCAGCAAGACATCCTTGGGAATGCTTGGAGCAAACAAGGTGTAACGGGAATTGGCACCAACCTGGGGAGCTGCAGGGCCTCCTCGAAGGTGCCCACCGTGCCCAGGGCTTTGCAAGCCAGACCCAAGACCCGGAACCCATCCGTGGTGTAGTGTCGGAGCATCTGGGAGAAATCCAGGGGCACTGGAAAAGCGAGGCCAGAAGAGCTCCTGAAGGAAGCCCAGCTCCTAGACCAGCTGAGGGGAGATGGGCTCGGGATGCTCAGCCAGCCCCCAGCCCCATTCCCGGGCTTCTGTCTTCCTATTTCCTTCCCTGCACACGGCTGGAGCTGATCCAGAGCCCTGTGCCTCTGGGAAGTGCCCCAGGGCATCCCTGAGGATAACTCCCTGCAGGGATACAGACGCTGGAGCAGCGGGACTGGTGAACCCCCATCTCCCAGTACACACCAGTGTCCTTCCTGCACAGACTGGCCACCATCTCCGGGGCGCCCTTGACGTAGACGTGGGCCGGGGCTTCTCCGGGGAGTTTCACCAGGACACTCATCCTCTGGAAGGAGGAGGAGAAAGGGAAACGCCGGAGGATTCCAAGGGGAGACTGGTGCTTCTGCGGAGGACAGGGAATGTCAGGGCCAGGAGGAACTTCTCCAGGAGGAACCTGTCCAGGAGGAACCTCTCCAGGGCTGTGAGGAGCAGCCACCCTTTGGGCTGCAGACCCAGCGGTCTGGGAGCCGGAGCCGCTCTGCTCCACGGGATTACCCTGTCCCGGGGCTGCTCTTCCTCAGGGGGAGGTTTCACCACAGCCAAGACCTTCATCCCAAACTGCTGGAAGGCAGGGAGCTCACCCTCCTCCTCCTCCTCCATCGTCTCCAGGTGCTGCAACCAAGGCAGGTGCTGGGATGGCAAAGCCCCACCAACCTCAAGGGGGGTCTTAACTCCCCCCAGTCCCGGCAGGGCAGGATTCCTGCCTCCTCCCTCCCTGGCTCCCCACCCCGTGGCTCACCCAGCCGGTGGATTCCAGCATTTTGAGGTCCACGGGGTCCCCGACGAGCTGTGCCCGCAGCAGGGCCAGGCTGTGGCAGGTGGCCAGGGCATAGAGCAGGGGCCCGGCCGGGAGGCACCGCGGCTCGTGCACGATGGGCAGGAACTGGTTGTTCTCCAGGGGCACCACCCCCCACACGTCCAGCCCTTCCTCCGTCAGCGTTCCCGTCTGCGGGGAGAGCCCGCGGTGTCCCGGAGATCCCTCCAGCGGGAAGGGGAGCCCAACCCCGCCCCGCTCACCTTGTCGAAGCAAACCAGGCGGATCTTCCCGCACAGGTTGATGCGGGGGGGGCTGATGCAGAAGATTCCCTGCCTCTTCAGCCTGTTCTGGGCATAGATGGTGCCCACGGTCATGGCAGCCGGGAGCGCCGGCGGCACGATGACGGTCACCAGGTCCAGGGCGCGGATGATGATCTGCCCCACGGGCACCTGGCGGGGCAGGAAGGACAGGGCTGGGCATCCCCCACATCCTGACGGTCCCAGTGGATCCCGGGGGATCCTCCAGCTCCCCCTGCCCTACCTTGTTCCTGACCAGGATGAGGATGCTGTACAAGGTGCCGACTAAAGCTGTGCCAGAGGGAGAAGAGTTACCGGGAGAAGCCGAGGGAGGGGGTTCAACCCTTCCCCAGGAGTCTGGATGCTCCCAGAGGTGTCTCCGTGCTCAGACCTACCCAGGACGGCGAGGAACAGCACGAACTTCACGGCATCCTTGTAGAACTTGAAGCTGACGGGTTTGGGGTAGAGGATGGAGCTGATGAGATCCCCCTTGGCCGTGCAGAACCCTGCAGGAAGGGGCCAGGGGGTCACCGCGGATCCATCCAAGGGTGCGGATCCATCCCAGCTTCCCTCCTTGATCCATCACCTGTGCGGGTCACCACGGCCAGCACTTCCCCCCCCACGTAGGACTTGGCCTGGATGACGTGTGTCCCGCAGAACAGGGTGTGCCTCCGGTGCTCCTCCGGGGAATACACGGCCCCGGCCGCCTGCGCCGCCGCCGGGAGAGGCGTCTTCATCACCGGCACGCTCTCCCCTGGGGAAAGATGGGGCTCTGTCACCCTGGGGAAGCAGGATCCGGCCAGCCTGCACGGGAAGGGGCTGTCGGAGGGTGGCTGAGACACGAGGCTCGTCCTGTCCCCCGGAATGCCCCAGGAACAGGGGGATGGAGGCGCTCACCCGTCAGCATGCTCTCATTGACCATGCACTCGCCCGTCAGCAGCGCGGCGTCGCAGGGCACCAGCATCCCGTCCCTGGGAATGCTGATGCAGTCCCCTGGCACCAGCTCCACTGAGCTCACCACTGCCTCCTCTGGAAAACAGCGTGGCCGTGCTCAGGCGCGGCATCCCAAGGCCATCCCAAGAAGTTCCAGGCTGGAACTCTGCCCTCACCTCCGCTGGGCCGGCGCACTCGGACACCCACCGACATCCTGGCCATGGCCTGCAACGTGCTGCTTTGCTGGCAGAGAGGGAGGGAGGGAGGGAGAAGGTAAAACCATCCTAAAAACACAGCAAAGCATCCCCGGGTCTGGTCTCAAAGGCTTGGGATCAGGGATGAAGGACAAGGAGAGCCATCCCACCGCTGGACTGTGGGTTGTCCTCACCCAGCTGGGCTCAGGGGCAGCTCAACACCAGCACAGAGGGCAAAGGGCAGGAAAAATGGGCTGTTTCAGAGAGGTGCTGATCCCACCAACCTTCCTGGTCTCGTAGAGGGACAAGCCCAAGGAGATGGTGGAGATGAGGAAGATGCAGGCAGCATAGTAGTAATAGGCATCACACACCCACAGCACGATGCTGAACACTTGGAAGATGTAGAAGGGATTGAGCACCTGGAACAAGGGAAAGAGAAGCTTTGGGAAATGGGGAGAACTTCTTCCAGCCCTCTGTGAGACCTCCAGGTTCCTGGGAGGTGGGAGAACTTTCTCCAGATATCAGAAGACCTCCAGGCTCCTTTTGAGGAGGAGAGACCTTCCTCCCTCCTGGGAGGTTGGGAGAGCTTCTTCCAGCCCATCATGAGACCTCCAGGCTCCTTGAGGGACAACAGCTCACGTGGAGAAGCTGGCCCTTCCTTGGGGATAAACCAGCTGATGTCCCATAAACCCTCCCTTCTCCCCAGTTTTCCTCATGGATGGTGCTCCTGAGGATGCCCAGCCATCTCCACAGCTACCTGGGGGTGCTCCTGTCCCAGCCAGGACGGGTTCCCTCCAGGGCTGTACTAGCTCTGCCTTCTCCCAAAGTCCTCTCCTCCCTTCCCAAGGGCCCACAAATCACTTGGAGTGAGGGACATGGAACAAGGAATGATCTGCCCTGGGAAAGCCCACTCCTGGGAAGCTCAGCCCATGGACACCCACCCACCTCCTCCACCAGCAGCCTCGCGTAGGACTTGACAGGCACCTCGATGAGGTTTGGGCCGTAGATCTTCCTCCTGGGAAGAGAAAAGGAGAGGGAAGGAAATCTGCCCTTGGGAGAAGCAGCATTCCCACTCCGAGGGTGCTGCCCACACCTCCGTGGGAGCCTGGTTAGGCAGAGAAGCCAAGCCCAGGAATTCAATCCCACCTGCTTGGCCGGGGTTTTGACACAAGGCAAACCCAGGCTCCGGGATCTTCTACTCCTGGAAGAGCCTTGTGTGCTCCCTGTGCATCCCACAGGGATCCCTACCTAGTGGTGTGGTCTTGCTGGTCCAGCCCAGGCTGGGAGAGGTGGAGATCTGCGCAGGTCCAACCCTCATCCAAGACGCTGGGAAGGAAAAACGGAGAGACGGAGTCAAAATCAGCGGGAACAGTGGAACAAACAGCATGTCCAGGTCCCTGGGAACATTAAAAACCCCCTTGGGAAAAAGGAGAGTGCTGTGTTCCTTGGCCTCTACAGCAGCTGGTGAGTGCCAAGGAAAGCCAACAAAAGGGGCTCAGTTCGGAGCGCCGGGAGCGTCCGGAGCTGCCAAACTGCTCCGTCTGGTTCCCTGTGGCCGGAGAGGCACCCACAGCCCGGGGCACGGACCCGCCACGGCACGGGCTCCAGGAGGGACAATCCAGAGCAGGGCTGGGGCTTCCAGGGAGTCCAGGAGGACTCTGAGGGGGCTGAGGGAACCAGGGCAGGGATGGAGAGGGGCAGGGCCCGGGAATACCTGACTTTGCAGAAGAGCTGCCGCCGCTCCAGCCACACGTAGCGCATTCCCTGGAACAGGTAATACCTCAGGATGTTCTTCTGAGCCCGCAGGGACGGAAAAGAGAAGGTGTTGGTGGGGCTTTAGGGTGGCCCACGGGAAGGGAGAGGGTTCCTGGCGGTGTGGGAAGGTCCCAGGCATCACCTCCTCCTTCTGGTGGAGCCGGATGGTGTCCCTGCTCTCCTCCTCCTCCGACACTCCGATGGCGATGCTGCTCCTCCGGTCCTCCGGCCGCGCCCCGGGGTGCTGCTCCAGGCTGGCCAGGGGGACTGAGGCTCAGCCCTGCCCAGCCAGCCCCTCCCCCAGAGCCCCCTGAGCCCGTGGCAGGGCCAGCCCCGCTCACCTGGCCTCGCCCAGCGGCTCCAGCAGCACCCGCGTGGTGAAGCACTGCCCAAAGTGGTCCTGGAACACAGGCACGGGTGGGAAGGGACACCGGGACATCCCTGCTCAGCCCACAGGGAAGGCAGGGAGGCCCTGGCCACCCATCCCAGGGGATGGAAGGGTGGGTCTGGGGATAGTGAAGGGAGATTCAAGGCCCGGTTGGCTGGCAGGGAAGGGGAAAGTGCAGACTAAGGACTAGGAATTATTCCTGGATTAACAGGATAGTATCGTTATTAGTAATAATCAAACAATGATATTATATAATAAATATGCTACATAACATATATTTATGTATTACTAATACTGACAGCAATATAAAATATAATGGCAACATGATGAGAATATTTTTATGTATAATGATGAAAATACGATCATGATGATAATAATTTGCTAATAAAAATTCCTGGAACAACTTGGTGCTGGGGCACCCTGATGGAAGCTGGGGTCCCCTGATGGAAGGAGATGCCAGACACGGAGAGGGTGACCAGCAGCAAGGACCATTCCCAGGACCCTGCTGGGAGCCCAAGCCCAGATCCATGGGATCCCAGCACAGAGAAGGTTGGAAGGAGCAGAGCTGGGACCCGCAGGACTCACCCTGATGATGACCCAGTCGGCCTGGCCCAGGGCACAGGGTTTGCACTTGGCCTGCACTTCCAGGCTGGGCTTCCAGTGGAACAGGAGCAGGAGCAGCCCCGCGGTGAGCACGGAGCCCACGTGGCACAGCAGCACCCGCCACGGGCGGCTCTGGTACCCCGACACCTCCTGCAAGAGAGTGCCCACCTGGGCCTGCCTGGCCACGACAGCAGCTCAGATTAACACTGTCAGGCATTAAACCCCAAATCCAGACAGGTCCTGGCTCAGAAAATCAACTCAAATTAACATTATCAGCCATTAAACCCCAAATTGATAAAATCCTCGAGCTTCCCAGCGGGATTTAACCCCAGGCAGGTGACATCCAACACCTCTGAGGGTGGAAAACCACCGCCTGGTGCTGGTGTTGTGGAAAGCACAGGGGTTTTGTGCCATCCCGAGCCTTCCTTCCCCTGGAGAATCCCCCAGACCTACCATGTGGGATGGATCCGGCTGCAGCGTCCCGTAGCCCGGCCGTTGGCTCCCCAGCAGCCTGCTGGTGTCTGCAAATCCCAGAAAAACAGGGAAAAGGGTTAACGAGAGGGGATCCAGCCTGGTCACCGGCTCCCAAGCAGCCTGCTGTGTGCAAATCACCCTCAAAATAGGGAAAATGGATAAGGGGAGGTGATCCCGGGGTTATTCCTGAGATGCCATCCCTGGCTCATCCCAAAGGCGGCTGGACCTGGCGGCTCCCGGACACGCAGCCCGGGATGCTGCGGGAAAGGGACACCCCGCGCTGCCCCCGGCACCCTCCGGCCGCACGTGACGGTCACGGGAAGGAGCCCCGGGAGGGAACCTGGCGGGATCCCAGCGGCTTTCGGGAGCGGGGCTGGGACGCGGCCAGGCCGAGCTTTCCAAGCCGCTTTTCACGCTCCTCTGCTCCCTGCGCCACAAAATCCGCCAGTGCCCAGCGCTCGGCACCTCCGCTTCCTGCCGGGCACCCCCGCGGCCATCCCAGGCGGAATTTCAACCCTCACCCTCTGGGACGTGAAGCTGAACCTGCTTATCCTCTAAATCCACATCAGATGACAAGTCCTGGCATTCCCAACTCCAGGATCTCTGTTTACTCCCTAAATCCACGCTGGATTACAAGTCATGACATTCCCAACTCCAGGATCTTTGTTAACCGCCTAAATCCGCGATGCATTACAAACCCTGGCATTCCCAGCTCCGGGATCTCTGGTTATCCCCTAAATCCACACCTGATTCCAAATCGTGGCATTCCCAACTCCAGGATCCAATCCACACCTGATTCCAAATCATGACATTCCCAACTCCAGGATGTTTGCTCATCCTCTAAACCCACACCTGAGCACAAATCACGGCATTCCCAACTCCAGGATCTTAAAGCAGCCGCGGGATGATAACACGTGGCACAAACACCAAGCCGGGAGTTTGTTCCCACTCTTTGAAGGCGCCGGGAATTCCCTGCCCGGGCCGGGTCTGGGTTTCAGGAGCGCACTGAGCCCGGCTTAACCATTTCTGCGCCGGGGGGGAGCCCGGACATCCGTTCCCTGCTGGAAAAGCCACTCCGGCGGGATTCCTGCCGCTCCCTGTCTGATCCCAGAGCTCGTCGGCAGGTGCCAGAAGCAATTCATTCAGAGCATTCCCCGGTTTTGAGGATCACCCGGGTCCGTCTCACCAGCTCCCGAATCGCAGCAGGGGCCGCTCCAAGGGAGAAGTTTTGGGATGAGGAACTGGGGGATGAGCCCGAGGGAAACCAAAAGCTCTCCCGGGAGCCAAAAAACCGACGGAGGGATCCCCCTGCCGCATTCCAGGTTTAAGGAAGGCGGGAGCGGGCCAGGAGGAGCCGGAGCCGCCCTTCCCAAGGGCAGGACAAAGGACAGGGCGAGGGGGGGCCTCGCCAAAGGCTTTTCCCGAGGGGAAAAGTATCCAAACAAGCCGAAAACAACCCAATTCGCTACCCGCGCATTCCCGGGGCAGGATGGGAAGCGGGAAGCCCGGCCCATCCCTCTCCTGGAGCAGCAGCAGAATCATTCCGGCTTCCTCGGATCCTCAAAGCAGGGAATCTCCCGGAGGAGCAGAGCTCGGCCGGCCCCGCTCCCGTGGATTTCTCACCTCCCGCTCCCATCCCGGCTGCTTCCCGAGCCTCGGCGCGCTCCGAGGGCTCATCCCAGCGGAGCTGCTCCCGCCCGGGCTGGCATCTGGGATCCATAGGGTCGGCATCACCTGCCCACGTGGCCGGGAAGCCTCCGGAGGGGCGGGAGCTGCGCGAGCGCCTGGAATCGCGGCCACACCTGGTGGGCAAACAGGAGCCGGGACAGCGGGACGGGCCCGCGACCGCTCCAGGGGCTTCTCCCGCAGCCCCGGCAGAGATCGGCCTCCCTCTCTGCTGGGAAAGGGGGATCCGGAGCGGGATAACGGCCAGGAGAGGCTGGAGATCCTCGGGAAGGTCAGAGATGCACCAGCCCGGCTTGTCCAGGGAAAAGGGGAGCCGAGGATCGGCACTGACGCTGGATTTGCACAAAAATCCCACTGGGAATCCTCCCAGCTGCCTGGCTCCGAGTCCATGCTCTGTCCTGCACCTTCACCACGTGTTCCTGCAGGCAGGGGATGGGGAAAATGTGGGATGAAGATGGTCGGGATGCTCCCACATTGCCCACATGGCCTGGCAGGGAGGATGAACACTCTGACTCCGGAATGTGGAGCTGGAACCTGGAGCCCACTGGAACCCACGGGCCTTGTAGCTGGGAATCCCCTCTGGAGCAGCCCCAGCCTGGCTGGGAAGCGGCTGGGAATGCCAGTGCCAGTCCTTGTCCCGGGATTTGGCCCCAGATAGACGTGCACATGGAAAACAGGCAGATGCTGATCCCATGGACCTTGTCCCCCAGCTCCCAAGCCCCTTTCTGGAAGCAACAAATCCCAAGGGGGCTTTGAGGTCTCCCTCTGCTCCCACGGTTCCCCACAGATGGTCAGGACTTTCTGGGCAGCACCATCCACCCAACCATCCACCCCTCCATCATCTCCCATCCATCCATCCCTCCATCCATCTCCATTCATCCATCCATCCATCTATCCATCCATCCATCCATCCAGGAGGTTGCACACAAGTTGAGGAAGATCCCCCCATGGAAGTCTCTGCTCCAGAGTGGGGTCTGGCTGTTGGGATGGGCTGGGCAAGGTCAACCTGTGCCCCTGGAGATGGGGACACGGAAAATCGGGATGAGGCCAAAGCAAGGAAGGAGGGATGAGGTGGGAAAACAGAGTTTGGGTCAGGAAGGGCGAGATTGGACTCCAGACAATTTTCCTGAGCAGCTCTGGGAGGAACTGGGATGAGAGGTCAGTGATTCTCCTGCCCTTTCCACTGAGCCAACATAAACTCCTCCAAGCCAACAACTCGGAGCCATCCACAGCGGGACACACCAGAGCAGACGTGTCTGCCCAGCCCACCGGCTCCTCCTGCCACGGAGCAGAGCCAGGAAAACCGCCCCAGGCTGGGATACACCAAAGGTGAGATAAGCTCCATCCAAGGGGGTCACAGAGATCAGGATCCAGACTGGAAATGCTGGGGCACTAAACCCTTGAGATGGGCCAGGGAGTAAATTCCTTGGAAGCAGCAGCCATGTCCACCTCAGACTGCTTTGGGTTTGTAGGGAAGGATCATCTGGGACGAGAAGGTGGCAGCGTTTGCTTCTCCATGTGCTGAGGCCCCAGTGATCTGACCCTTCCAACCCTTCCAGCACGGCAGGATCCTCCCCTGCCCTGACCTTCCTGGAACCCGGTTTTGCAAGAACTCTCCGGCTGCCAAAACCACCTGCCGAGCCGGAGGAAGCACCTGCCGGAACATCCTGCTTGGGCAACTGCTGGCAGAGGGGGGAGGGAAGGGGTTCAGACCCAAATCCAGCCTTTCCCCCAAACGGGTTAAAAACAGGCTCCTCCATCCCCCGGGAGAGGGGGCAAAAGGGGGGAAGTTCAAACCCCTCAGGGTGGCTTTGCTGCAGATCCAGAGGAGGAGATGGAGAAGCGGGATCTGAGGGACGTGGGTGAGATGGTGGGGACAGGGACAGACGTCACCCCCCCTTCCTGCCCAGGGCTCTTCCTCCTTCAGCCCTGGAGACCCTTCCGTGTGCCAGCGGGGCCGGTTCCAAGGGAAGCGGGCAAAGGTTTCCCAGCACAGGCTGAGCCGGTTCTGCATTCCCGGGAACGAGGATCGCTGACAAGGCACGGAGCCTCCGAGGGCTTCCCATCCTCTTCCAAATGCCTGGATGCCTTTTTCCTACCCAGCATCCCCGTTCCATTCTTTGTCCATGCCAAAACCCCTGGGATTGCTCAGGAAGACAACGAGGTCCTTCCTCAAAATCCAGCCTGGCCTCTGTGGTGCCGATGGGAGACCCCGCCAGGGATGCTCCAGGATGGGCCCAGAGCATTCCCAAAATCCAGGCTGGAGCAACCTGCTGGCAGGGAAGCAGCTCCCGGTGGGCTGCAGGGATTGGGAGGTCTTGGAGCATCCCAAAGCCTGGGATTTGTTCCCCCACGGACTGATTGCTGTGTCCCACGGGCCGGAATTCCGACGGGACGCAAAGCCAAGAAGTTGTCCCTGGTTAAGTTGTGGTGTCATGGGAGCCTCTTCCAGACCCGGAGCCCACTCAGGGGGGGATCTGGGATGTGATTCCCATCAGCTCTGGCACCACCCGGATCCGAACACCCAGGGCCCCACCCGCAAATCCCATGGGAGGGAAGAGAGGGCACAGCAGGGAAAAGAGAAGGAAAAGGGAAATAAGGAAAGAAAAAAGGAAAAGAAAAATGTGAAATAAGTAAAAAAAGGCAAAGGGAGAAAAATGAAAAAGCGAAATAAAGAGAAATGAAATAAAACAAAGAAAAATTAACAAAATAAAGCAAAATAAACGAGAAATGAAGTGGGAGAAAAAGAGGAAAAACAAACTAATAAAGTGGAATAAAGAGAAATAAAAGAACAAAATACAGGAAAATAAAGGGGAATTAAAAAGCCAAATGAGGCAAGAAAATAAAGCAGAAAAATGAAGTGAAATAAAGGAAACAAAGCAAAATAAAAAAGCAAAATAGCAAAGTAAGAGACTCAAAAGGAAAAAAAAGCAGCAAAATAAAACCAAAAATGAAGCAAAATAAAATAGCAAAATAAAGGGAAATAAAGCAAAATAAAGCAGCACAAAATAAAAAGAAAAGTAAATTAAAGCAAAATAAAAAAGCCAAGTAAAGCAAAATAAAGTAAAATAAGAAACTGGTAAAGCAAAATTAAACCTCCCAAATAAAACAAAATAAAAAAAGCAAGATTAAGAAAATAAGGTAAAATAAAGCAAAATTTAAAAGCTAAATAAAAATAAGGGAAAATAAAGCAAAATATAAAAGGAAGAAGCAAAACAATAAAGTGAAGGAAAGCAAAATAAAAGGGTAAAAAGAAAATAAACCCCTCAAAATAAGGCAAAATATAAAAGCAAAATAAAGGAAAAGGAAAATAAAAAGCAAAACAAAGGAAAATAATCAAGTGAAATAAAGCAAGATATAGCAAAATACAAAAGACAGAAAACAAAATAAGAGGCCAAAAATAAAGCAAAATAAAAAATAAAGCGGAATGGGGGAAAATACTAAAGGGAAATAAAGCAAAATAAAAAAGAGAGAAAGTAAAATAAGACCACCAAAATAAAGTAAAATAAAAAGTAAAATAAAGGAAAATAATAAAGTAAAATAAAGGGAAATAATAAAGAAAATAATAATGCAAAATAAAGCAAAATAATAAAACAAAATAAAGGAAAATAAAGGGAAACAAAAAAGGGAAATAAAGCAAATAATAAAGTAAAATAAAGTAAAATAAAAAAGGGAAGTAAAGCAAATAATAAAGGAAAATAAAGGAAAATAATAAAGCTAAATAAAGGGAAAAATAAAGCGAAATAAAGCAAAACAAGGTGAAAAAGCAAAAAAAAATGAGGCCAAAAATAAAGCAAAATAAAAAAAGCAAAATATAGCAAAATTTAAAAAAAAAAAAAAAAAAGGCAAACCAGAAAGCAAATTACAGGGAAATAAACCCCGAATAAAGCAAAATACAAAGCAAATTACAGCAGAATAAAAAAGCGAACCGATGGGAAGCCCCGCTGTGCCCCCTTCCCCCCGCACATCCCCCACTCCCCCCGCGCCTGCAGCGACCCCGGGCCCCCAGAACTGCGGCGGGGGGACCCGGCCCGGCCGGGGTCCCGGGCCCCCTTTCCCCCGAGCCCCCTGACCTGAGCTCATGGCGCGGCCCCGGCCAAGGCGGAAAGGGCGGGCCTGGAGCGGCGGGAACGGCGGGACTTGTAGTCCTGCCTCCCCCAAAGCGTCTGCAACCCCAAAGCGTCTGCAACCCCAAAGCGTCTGAAACCCCAAAGCGTCTGCAACCCCAAAGCGTCTGAAGACCCACATTGCTCCCCCCCGCAAATCATCCCCCCCCAAAACGTCTGCAATCCCAAAGCATGTGCAATGCCAAATCACCCCCCTAATCATCCCCCTGCCCGCAGCGTCTGCGACCCCAAAGCGCCCACCCCCGAATCATCCGCCCCCAAATGATCCACACCCCCAAAGCGGCTGCAATCCCAAAGCATCTGCAACCCCACATCACTCCGCCCGCAAATCATCCCCTTCCAAAGTGTCTGCAATCCCAAATCACCCCCTAATCATCCCCCCCAAAGCGTCTGCAACCCCAAAGCGCCCACCCCCCGAATCAGCCACTCCCCAAATGATCCACAACCCCCAAAGCATCTGCAACCCCAAAGCATCCACCCCCTAAAATGA
The DNA here is from genome assembly GCF_022539395.1 of Myiozetetes cayanensis. Classification (NCBI taxonomy): domain Eukaryota; kingdom Metazoa; phylum Chordata; class Aves; order Passeriformes; family Tyrannidae; genus Myiozetetes; species Myiozetetes cayanensis. The sequence continues at coordinate 6,843,394 of NW_026087499.1, read as the reverse complement.
TCCACACCCCCTAAAGCATCTGCAACCCCAAATCAGCCACACCCTAAATAAATCATGCATCCCACCAGATCATCCACACCCCCCAAATCATTCACAGACCCCAAAGCACCTGCAACCCCAAATCATCCACACCCCCAAATCATCCCCCACCCAGAGCATCCACCCCCCCTGGGCTGGCCCCAAAAACAAGGGGGGCAACCCTTCTGGGGGAGGCAGGGAGGGACAGACCACGAGGGGGGGATGAACCCCCAAAAATGCACCGGGGTCTGCCCCACAAAGGGGGTTGAACCCCAAATCTTGCAGGGAAATGGAATAGGCTCTGCCCCTCAAAAAGGGCCTTTGGACCCCAAATCTTACAGGGAAATGGACCAGGCTCTGCCCCCCAAAAAGGGGCTTTGCACCCCCACATCTTACAAGGAAACTCACTGGGCTTTGCACCCTCCCAAAGAAAAGGGGCTTTGCACCCCAAATCCTGCAGAGAAATGGGCCAGGCTCTGCCCCCCAAAAAGGGGCGTTTGAACCTCAAATGTCTCAGGGAAACACAGTGGGCTCTGTCCCCTGAGGGAGGCTCTGCACCCCCAAAAACCTCCCCCGAGACCTGGCCCAGAGAAGGAGTTTGAACCCCAAATCTTGGAGGGAAATGCACAGGGCTCTGCCCCCGAAAAAGGGGTTTTTCACCCCAAATCCTGAGGGAAATGCACAGGGCTCTGCCCCCCAGAAAGGGAGTTTTCATCCCCAAATCCTGTGGGGACTCATGTGGTGCTCTGACCCCCCAAAAAGGGGTTTTGCCCCCCACAGTTTGCAGGGAACGACCCAGGCTCTGCCCCCAGGGAGGGTTGTACCCCCAAATCCCTCCAGGAAACCCATCAGGCTCTGCCCCCCTCCCAAGTGTTTTGCCCCCATTTCTCTCCCCCCTCACAATTCCCACCTGGAAACCCCCTCTGAGGGAATTCCAAAGCCAGTACTGGGGTGCAGACCCCACAACACCCCTGGATCAGCCCCCCCACAACCACACCTTGGCTTTTAGGGGGGCTACGACTCCTGCCAAAGCACTGTCAGGAAAATCCAACTGCCCATCCCATCCCATCCCATCCCATCCCATCCCATCCCATCCCATCCCATCCCATCCCACACACCCAAACCCCATCCCAGACACAGAACTTTGGGTTCCTTGCACAGGAAGGGAGATCAATCCATTGTCTTCTCCACAGGTGAGGTGGATTTTGCCATTGGAGCAGGAAAACCTCAGGCAGGGCAGCGAGAGGCTTCGGATTCCGCTGTGTTTCCACCCGAATATTCCCAGGAAACAGGCCTGGATTCGAAATGAAGGCGGCAAAAACCAGTTCATTTTGTCCCAAAAAAACAGTGGGAGAGGACAAGGGGGTATCACAGCTCTTTTTATCCGAGCTGTTGATGAGCAGCTCCTTGGATGTGAGCAGGGAATTGGGATCATGGAGTGCAGGGATGAGAAATAATCACAATATTATATCATTACAACGATAAAGTCTCATTCTAATGGGATTAACAGCATCTTCCTGGGGGATTCCCCATCCCAGGAGCCACGTGCAGGACCAGCACAGACCCAGCTTACCCCGAGACACAGAAATTTGGGATAATTCAACCTGGATTTTCAGTGGGAAATCTCCGCCTTCCACGTCCCACACCAGCCCTCAGGAATGAAACCCTCGGGCCCAGGGAAAAGAAAGTGCAAATGAAAACAGAAACACCAGGTTGGTTTCTGGAGGCAGGAATGAGCTCTTAGAGGATAAAAAACACATGGAAAAACCAGCAGAATTTCTGGGATTGGTCTGTCCCACCTCAGTCCTCCTTTCCTGCCTCCTGGCAGTGTCCTGGTGGACATTCCCAAGAGGTTTCACTACATTTAGGCCAAAACCTCATCGATTAAACAGCAGAGCTGGACCCTCCCAGGACAGCAAACAATTCCATTCTTTCCTGGTCCTTCCCAGGAGGGCAAGGAATTCCATTCTCTCCTGGACCCTCCCAGGAGTGCAAACAAAGAGCTGCTCTGAGCGACAAACCCACCCAAATGTCCCCAGTGTGAGAAAAGTGGAGGTAAAACCACACTTGTGTGAGAGAAAACAGAGAGGTTCAGCCCTAATAAATCCCATTTCATTAGGACTTGGAATAAAAATTCCTTAGGACTTGGAACAGAAAGCTCCTTAGGACTTGGATTAAAGATGGGGATCCCAGCAGGGTGGTGACAGACGCCTTGTTCCCAAGGGATTTTATCCCATGTCAGCTTCTGATCCTCACTTTGCTCCTCCCTTTGGGATTTCAGAACCAGGATTGCTCCACCATTCCCTTTTCCCAGCCAATTCCATTCTTTCCTGGACCTTCCCAGGATGAAAAGAGCTGCTCTAAGCAACAAGCCTACCACAACTATCCCAAATTTGAGAAACTTGGGGTAAAACCACACTTGTGTGAGAGAAAAGAAAGAGATTCAACCCTAATAAATCCCATTTCATTAGGACTTGGAGCGAAAACTCCTTAGGACTTGGAATAAAGTTCAGGATCCCAGCAAGGTGGTGACAGAACTCCTCGTTCCCAGTGGAGCTGCCTCTGGGATTTTATCCCATGTCAGCTCCTGATCCTCCCTTTGGAATTTCAGAACCAGGATTCCTCCACCATTCCCTTTTCCCAGCCAATTCCATCCTTTCCAGAGCCACCCCAGCTCCTCCAAACCCCCCCTGCCCTTGGGGAGGTTTAGGATTCCACAGCATCATTCCATAATAAACCACCAGCTCTGAACTGTTCTTTCCAGTCTTTATTGGAAGTGCAAACCTCTGGGAAGAACAGCTCCCTGCTTGAAGCTCCTCCAGGTGTAAGTTGTGTCCGGGTGGAGCCCCTGTGGGGTTCCAGGGGGGATCCACGTGGGAATCCAGGGAGGTCCCACGAGGGGATCCACGGAGGTTACGCAGCCGTCGCCTTCTGCTTGTAGGTTGCCATCATCTTCTTGATCTCAGCAATGGCCTTGCCAGGGTTCAAACCCTAAAGGGAGGAGCTGGTTAGTTCCTCTGGAAAACCTGGAGCATCGTCCCATCCTCCCTCCCCCTCATGCAGGTGGCAGTAAACTCCCAAACACGCCACCAATGTGCTGCTACTCAGAAGCCTTTGGCAAAGGAGTTGCTCAACCACCTTTTTTATCCCTAAGAGCTGGAGGAAAATGTGATGTCGTGCTTCCTTTCAACCACTGGGAGGTTCCAGGATGGATCCCAACTCCCAAATGTGCTGCTGCTCATGAAAAGAGCTGGCAGAGGAGCTGCTCAGCCCCTCTTTGCCCCAAAGCCTGGACTCCAGCCTAACTTAGGCTCCACCTGCAAAGCTGGTTGAGGAGGTTCAGGACACACCAAGGGCCAGCTGGGACACTGCCCCAGGCAGGCTGGGCATTCCAGGGAGGTCAGGCTGTGCTGACCCAGCTCTGCTCCACTCCAGCCTCTGTTTCCATGGAGCAGCCTGGAGCAGAGCTGGGAGCTCCCCTGGAGCAGCAGCACCTCCCTGGGCCTGGACACAAACACCCTCTCGGCTCTGGAGCTGGCTTTGGTCAGCACTGCCGGGATCAAAGGGGACAAGGAGCCAAAGGGACTTCAAAGAAGCTCAAGCAGGACTGAATTCCACATTTTTATGGGACTCCTGGAGGCAGGCTTGGAGCAGCCTGGCAGGGATGGCATGAGGGAGGTGGAATTGTGAAATAAAAGCTGGGTGTGGAGGCACTGGGGGGGTGAACAAGGTCAGGGCACAGCATGGAAATGCTCCAGCTGAGCTTTCCAAAGGTTCTCCTACAAAACAGGCACCCTTCACATTGCAAAGTCCTGCAGCACTGGTGTCAAAGCAAGCAATCCTAAGCCCAAAATGAGAGGGGGATCCTGTGTGGGACAGGGAATGAGCAGGAATTACCCCTGGTGCAGATCCCACCAGGTCTTCCACGCTGATCAAGCCAGCCAGGATTAGGGAATGTGAGTGGGAACGTGTTATTACCCATAAATCTGCCTCACATTTCAGCCCAAGTGCTGTTTCCCTACATTCCTACAAACAGCCAGGTCTTGGGTTTCACCTTCCCCTTTAGCTGAGCTCTGGGTCACACCAGATGATGAGCCAGCTCCCTAAAAAGGGAGGAATTATGGGCTGTCAGGGAACCACTCTGGAAAAATACCCCCCCAACTGAGCCTGCAGTGCTCCTGACAGACACACCCACCCAGATCCCAGGCATCTCATCTTCCCCACACTTGTGATCCACTCAAACACTTCCTGTCATTCCATAGCCCCAGGAATGACTCCACCACCAGGTGCAGGGAAAGGTTGTCTGGAAACCAGCAGAGCTGCTGGGAAAGCAGAACTCCATCAGCAGGGTCAGATGGGATGTTGGGAAGGAATCCTTCCCTGGGAGGGTGGGCAGGCCCTGGCACAGGCTGCCCAGACAATCTGTGGTTGCCCCAGCCTTGGAAGTGTCCAGGGATGCTGCTGGAGCAACCTGGGCTGGTGGAAGTGTCCCTGCCCGTGGCAGGGGTGGGATGGGATGAATTTAAGGTCCCTGCCAAGCCAAGCCGTGTCAGGACTGCCCCTGAGGACACACACCCACCTTGGGGCAGGTCCTGGTGCAGTTCATGATGGTGTGACAGCGGTAGAGGGAGAAGGGGTCCTGCAGCTGTGCCAGCCGCTCCTCCGTGTAGTCGTCCCTGGAGTCGATCATCCAGCGATAGGCCTGGAAAACACAGGCACTCACACACCAGGAGGTTCCAACCACCTCACACAGGAATTCTGGGCCAGGGTGGGATTAACACCCTCTGCAAACACGTACTGGGGCCAGAGGGACCCCCTCACCTGCATGAGGACAGCGGGGCCCAGGTACTTGTCCCCGTTCCACCAGTAGCTGGGACAGCTGGTGCTGCAGCAGGCACAGAGGATGCACTCGTAGAGCCCGTCCTGGGGGGGCACAGCACACTCAGTCCCTGCAGGAACTGCTCCCAGGGGCACTGCCCCAGCACGGGCCTCCCTCTGGAATCGGCACACGAACCTTCCCAGGGGGCAAGTGCTGCTGGAGCAAAGCAACTGAAACAAGTCACACAAAATGCCCCCAGCCTGGCCCAGGACCCCCAGCTCGGGGCCAGCAGGTGGGATTTGATGGTCCTTGCAGGTCCCTCCCAACTCAGGACATTCTGATCTCACGCCCCACAGAACACAGCAGTGTTTGTGACAACAGGGGGAAATGTGGGACCCGGAGAAAAATGTGGAAGTTGCTGGATTTTCCTGCATTCCCTCCTTCCTTCCAGCCTGTCCCAGCGAGGGAAGGGACAGGCAGGTCACCAGTTAACAATTCAGGGCTGTGTTAGAGAGAGAAGGAAGAGCAAAGTCTGCCCAGCAGCCTCTGGGAGAGCTCGGAGCTTGTCCCTGAGAGCATCCCCAGGCACGGGAACAGTGCCAGGCTGCAGCCATCACCCCATTTTTACACACAACAAGGGCTTTTTCTTTCAGGCACAGAGGAACACAGAAGTCATTCAGGTACTTTTTAGTTTTGCTTATTTCTGATTAAGAAAAAAAAAATCAGTCTAGACAGAACAGAAATTGAGGAGCTGAGGGTCTCCAAAGTCTCTTGGCAGCTCCTCAAGCCCCCCAAACTAAAAGACAAGAGTCCAACCTAACTTCATTAAAGTATCTCAAAGTTATTCTGGAAAAAAAGGCTCCTTAAATTCGGTTTTGGAAGATCCCTGATGCTGGAACTCCCAGCAGCTCAGAACAAGCCTTTGGAAGGCCTTGCCAAGAGGTAGGTCAGAGTTACCGCCCCCCTCCAAATTTGTCTCATTTCTAATTGCACCATTTCGTAGGATTTACAGAAAAAGATAGAATTTTCCAGCTGGCACCTTATCCAAGTTTGTCCTGCACACAAAGGAAGAGCAAGCTCAGCACTGAGATGAAAAGCAGGTTCCCCAGCTGTGCCAGGGGCTGAGGCAGCTCTGCCCTCCCTTCCAGCTTCCCTTCGTTCTCCTTGGATGAGAAAGGGATTCCAAGGAGAGGGCAAACCTCTTCAGTCCTTACACACGGATCAGATAATGCTGGGAAGTGGTGAAGGAGAAGGAATTGTTGCCTTTGGATAGAGATTCTTTCCCCCTGTGGTTGTTCAGATGTCACAGTCACTGTCGACATCTGGGACTGGGCTATTATGGGATGTCACTGCAGACACACACAGTGGGATCCTCCCAGAGATCTCTGCAGCTCAGGTTCTGCACTGAATCCCCTTTAACCAGCCTCCCTTTTGGCTGTTCACATCCACCTCTGCTTTCCCAAAACCCAGGCCTGGAGCCTCCTCAGTGACAGCACCACTGTGGAGCAGCTTGAGCTGCTGGATCATGGAATGATGGATCCATCAGGGCAGCTCAGAGGGGAAAAACCTGCTGATTTCCTGATACTGACTGTGGCAGCCAAGGAACCCACCCCAAAACTCACCACACTCTCAGCTTTTTAAAAAGCTCTTATGGCCCAGCTGTTCCTCAGACACCCTTCAGTTTCCTGGAGAAATTCTGGATCAGCACCACCAAAAACATCCCCTCAAAACAACTCTCTGCTCAAGACAGACACCCAGAAACCTGCCCTCACGCTTGTGCCTCCACATCCAAAAGCACTTGGCTTTTGCCACGGGTTTTCCAGGTTGTAAATCCCAGCAAGCAGCAGCATGAGGGCTCTGGGTCCCCACAGCAGAGGGTGTCAGTGGCAATGAGATCACAGTGCCTGGGGCAGCCACAGCTCCCTCTCCTGAGCCAACCCCCTCCCCTGGGGGCAGGTCCCACCCCCGCCAGGCTGCAGCAGCCCTGTGCAATTGGAACCTGCTGCACAGTAAGGTTTAAGCCTGGTCTTATCTGGGAGGGGATTTAAGGGTGGAAAAGGAAGCAGTGACCAGTTTCTGACGGTCTTCTATGGACTGCAGGTACTGCTGCTTGCCCTCCTTGGACTTGTCCTTCTTCTTCAGGTACGGCTCGATGGATTTGTACTGGGCGTAGAAGTTGCTCAGGTCCTGCAGCCACAGAGCAGAGAGGTCACATTTACTGAGCTGAATTTTACACAGTTACAGAACACCCTGAGCTGGAAGGGACCCCCAAGGACTGAGTCCAACTCCTGACCCCCAACAATCCCTCCCTGTCCCTCAGAGCGTTGTCCAAACCCTCCTGAAGCTCTGGCAGCCTCGGGGCTGTGACACTGCCCTGGGGAGCCTGTTCAGTGCCAACCACCCTCTGGGGGAAGAACCTTTCCAGAGATCCCCTCTAATCCTCCCCTGGCAGAGCCTCCTGTCACACCAGACCAAATTTATGCAGCAGACATCCAGCCCCTGCCCCACTCCAACAAAAGGTGGCATTTCCGACCTCAACCTGCCACATTCCTCCCAGTGAGGACACATTTAGTCACTGCAGACCCACCCAAAAACCAGCAGCACGAGGAACACGTGAAATGTGAGACCTGATCTTGGCTGGCACCTCCCAGGGCCATCCTTCCCACCCCAACCTGCCTGGAATGCTGCCATCCATGGTCCCCAGCCCACACTCACCGGGACAAGGTCCTTCACCACGTACATGTGGGGCAGAGGGTAGATTTTGGTGACCTTGCTGAGATCAGAGTCGATTTTTTTGATGCAGGCCAGCGTGTTCCCCCCTCCAATGTTCATGGCACAGGAGCCACAGATGCCTGAGTGGGAGAAAAGCAGCAAAGGGTTAAATTTACCCTCTTAAAGAAGATCCTCTTGGCCCCAAACATGGCCCTGGGCTGTCCTGCAGAAACTCTACGTGAGAAGGAACACGCAGGAGTTGCCACCGGGCCAAACATGTTTTTACTTAAATAAAGACCAAACGCAGGAGTCGCTTTCATCAAAGCCCAAACACATTCTCAGTGGTGAAGCTCCTTCCACAACACAAAACAAGTGGCTTGGACACCTCATGGCTTTCAAATCATTCATTAGTTGTGAGTTTTTCGGGAGGGGAGAACACTGAGTTTTGCTTAGAGGTCTGAAGCACGAGGTTGTGTCGGTGTGAGGCAGCTAAAAATAAGATTATAACGTGGGCAACTGATGCATCTTCATCAGTTATGGAATTACAGGATTGCTGGGGTGGAAGGGGCCTCTGGAGATCATCCAGGCCAACTGCCTGCCAAGGCAAGGTCACCTGGAGCAGGTGACACAGGAATGGGTTTGGAATGTCTCTGGAGAGGGAGACTCCAGGCCCTCCCTGGGCAGCTCTGCCACCTTCCACCGAAAGGATTTCTTCCAGATGTTCAGGTGCAACTTCTGGTACTTCAGTTTATGGCCACTGCTCCTCATCCTGTCGTGGGGCACCCTGGGAAGAGTCTGGCACTGTCCTCCTGGAGATGTTTTTATACGGATTGTATGGATTTATATGAGATCCCCTCTCAGTCTTCTCCTCTCTGGACCAACCAGGCTCAGCTCCTGCAGTCCCTCCTCATCAGAGAGGAGAAAACTGGTCAACAGCACCCCTGACAATCAGGACTATTCACCCAAATCCCTAAGGCAGGAAGTTTTTTGGTGCCTGTGCAGAGCAGTGCCAGGAGCTGCCAAAGGAGAGGGGACAGACCCTGCCCAGAACCAGCAGCATAAAACAGCCTAATAAATAGATTAATTGACACCCCTAACGACCTCCAGCAACAACAGGATCAGCTGAAGCCTGGGAAAGCCAAGATTTACAGGAAAACCAGTGCAGAAGTGTCCCAGATACTCCTCCTGTGAGAAGGGGCCAAACCCTGGAAGGGCAAAACTCGAATTCCAGAGGATCTGAGCCATCCCAGCTGATGTGAGCCCAGGGATGGCACTGACAGCCAGCCCTGCTGCCAGGTTCCCCTGGCACTGCACCAAGGCTCTGCCTCCCACTGCAGAAACAGTGACAAGTATTTTCCAGCCAGGGCTGCAGACTCAGGACCACGTGCTCCCAGCAGGAATGTGGGAGCAGGGCTGTTTTTTGCCCTGCATGGCAGGAAAGGGGCAAGATCAAACCAGCCCAGCTTGAAAATCTGTCTTCTCCAAGGAAAGTATTCAGGGCAATGAATTCCAGCTCGGGAATCTTTTGGCTATCTAAATATCAGACAGTGAGAGCAAGCATTCCCCGTGGAATTCTTCCACCTGCTATGCAGATTCCAGAGGAAAGGGCTGCGCTGGAGCTTTTCATTTCCACCCAAGTCAAAACATCTTCAGGCAGCAACTGGCCTTAAACTTCTCCTCCTTGCAAACCCACCTCATTAAATCCAAAGCCGTTCCACAAAGGAATGTGTTTCACAAGCAGCCTCCCTCCCTGCTTTCCCACAGCTCAGCATCCCAGCGTGACCCAGGAACCAGGAGGTTTTTTACAGGGAAAGTCACCCCGACAGGGAAGTTTTAATGCTGATTTGTACCTGCAGGAGAAGCAGCCACCACATAAAACCACTGGCTGCCCTTTTCCTCAATCAATCCCTGGGCTTAGTCAAAGGGCCAAAAAAAAGATTCCTGAAGCTATTCCTAGAAGTCCTAAGTACTCTTCCAGTTACAGCCTGTCTTATTTCCACAGCAGCACCCAAACAGCCCCTACAACTCCTTCCCATCCCGCCTCTGCCCCCTCAGTCTGGCTGCTGCAATCTCTCCCTGGATTTGCCCACACAGCCCAGCACTGGAGGGCAGGAAGATGAACCGGGACAGGAGAGAAACTGGAACAACTGGGGCTGCTGGGAGGCAGTCCTGGCTGAGCTGGGTGATTACACCCTCTGAGCACGAGCTCTGACTTTACTACTCCATTCACTGAGCTCTTTCCTACACACAGGTGGGAGAGCAGAGTTTTCCAGAGGTTACACAGCCACTCTCAGCACCAAACAGTGTTCCAGGCTGGAAGATCCCTCTTACCTTCCCTGCAGGACCTGCGGAAGGTCAGGGTGGAGTCCATCTCGTTTTTAATCTTGATCAGAGCATCAAGCACCATGGGCCCACACCTAAACCAGAAAACAGGGTCAGTTCATCTGGATAATCCCCCCAAACTCAGGATTTGGAGCAACTACAATTAATGCACGTTTTTTGGCAATCACAGGCAATACAACAGAGATTTCCTAATGAGGGTGGGAGTCAAACCCTTCCTTCTGCCGATGCCCTGAAGGCTCAGACAGCACAACTCAATCCCTTGTAGGGGTGAGTGCTTTGTACTGGTTCTCTCTGCTTTTGGGTCAGGCTTTAACAAGTCAGTCTGTCCCCATTAGTCACAGGAGACACACAACACCAAACAGTCGTGGACAACTTATGTAATTTTCTCTACAGCAGACAGGGCAACACCCAGAAATTATCCACAAAAATCCGAGTCCTCTGTCACGGGGTTTTTAAGGAGGGGCTGGGGAAGTTGTGTGTGGAACTCCTGGAAAGGGCTCGGGGTGAATTCCTGGGGCAGGAGCACAGCACCAGCTGCAGCTCAGGGAAATGCAGGACGTGTCCACGAGAAGGTTTCTGCACCACAGGGAATCTGAACCCCTTCCCAGAATCCCAGAGAAGCAGGAGCTGTCTTGGGGATACCACAGCAAAGTGTGCAGGTGGTTCCTTCCTGTGCCAGGGCCTGCTCACCCTCACAGCCAGGAATTCCTTCCCAATCTCCCACCTAAGTCTCTCCCCTTTAGTTCAAAGCCACATCCCCCTGTGGGATCACCTGCCCATGTAAAAAACCTGCTCTCCCTCTTTTTTAGAAGTCCCCAAAGCTTTCCACATAAATGAAGTTTATTGAAGTCTTCAACACAACTCAGAGACAAAGACAGAACCTCACGAAAGACCCAAAACAAAGTGACCATTCCCTGCTGGGACACTGGCACTCAGGGCACAGTTTATTTGTCACAGACAGGTGAGGGAGTGACAAACAACCCCACAAAACCACAGTAAAATCTGCTATATAACTGATTATATTATCAGGGAATTTGTATTCATTATATTAAAAATACATATTTTTAAAAATGTTATATGATATATTATATAATTACGTAGAAATATATTATATAATTATACATAAATACATAATATGTTCTATAATTTTATAGAAATATAAAACACATTATATAATTTTAGAGAAATCTATTCTATTCTATAAAATTTCACAGAAATATAAAATACACGATGTAATTTTAGGGAAATCTATTCTATATTATAAAATTTCATAGAAATATAAAATACATTACATAATTTTAGAGCAATCTATTGTATTCTATAAAATTTCATAGAAATATTAAATACATGATATAATTTTAGAGCAATCTATTGTATTCTATAAAATTTCATAGAAATATGAAATACATGATATAATTTTAGAAAAATCTATTCTATTCTATAAAATTTCATGGAAATATGAAATACATAATATAACTTTAGAGAAGTCTATTCTATATCATAAAATTTCATAGAAATATAAAATACCTGATATAATTTTAGAGATATCTATTCTATATTATAAAATTTAATAGAAACATATCTTAAAACATTAAAATATATAACCCCCAAAACACATTAATTATATATTACCAATAAATTATCTGCAAGAACAAAATTATTGTCCCTTAATCACCGAAATTTATTCCCTTATCAGGAGATACCATCAGTGTCCCCTGTGCTGAAGAGCTGCTCTGGAACAACGGAGCAGCACTTTCCAAGCTTTTACCACTCCCCGGAGCTCAGTGAGCTGCTGACACTTTTAGCACCTGGAAAGAGCTCTTCCCGCAGGGAATACTCACTTGTTGAGGTCCACCTCGTAGGTCTGCATGCGGGGTTTGTCCCCGGCCTTGTCGGGGTCCCATCTGTAGATGGCGAATTTCTTGAGGCGCGGCGCGGCCGCCGCCGCCGTCTGGGCCCCCCGGCACTCCTGGATCCGCGGGGACAACTGCCCTCAGCTCCCTGCACGGGGAGCAGGGGCACAGCAGGCAGCACTGCTTTGTGTTTGGGGGTTTGGAGAGGGTTGGGAACATCCTGACACGGATTTGGGGGAGTGGTGGAACCTGGTGGTGCAACCCCCCCCGTCTGTCCCGGGGCTCCCTCCTGCACGGGGCACTCAGATAATCCTGGAATTAAGGGGCTCCCACAGGTGTTCCTGCAGGCACCGTGGCCTTTAATCCCTGAAGGCTCTCCCTGCCCCCACATCATCACCTCCAGCAGTTCCTAAACACTCCCCACCCAGCTCCAGGCCATCAAACCACCTCCTCCCGCTATTCCCCCAGGCAGCTTCTTGCTCCTCCAGGCCACCTTCCCATCTCACTTCTCCCTAAATTACCCCACATCCCTATTCCTCCTGTTCCCGCGCCTCTTCTCAACTCCCTTCTGGTGCATTTTCCCCCCCTCCCACTTTCCTATCAACCTTTATCTCTCCCTAAACCATTCCCAGACCCCTTCCTGTTTCTCTTTGCCCCCGGACCCTCCTCAGCATCCCCCTCACTAATCCTCTTCCCCCCCAGCTCACCCCCCTTTTCCCACCCGCTCTTCCCACCTTTTAGCTGATCCTGGCCCCCCTCCTGCCCCACAGCCCCTGCCCCTTCTCCCACCCCTTCCCTCCTGCCCACCCCAACTCCACACATTCCCCCAACTCCCTCTGCCCTCTTCCCATCTTTACCGCATCCCGACCCCCTCCTGCCCACAGCCCCCTCCCTCCATCCCCTCTCCCACCCTCACCTCCTTCCCTCCTGCCTATTCCCAAATCCCGCATGCCCCCTCAGCCGCCCCCATCTCCCTCCACACTGCCCCCAGCCCCCCCTCTGCCCTCTCTCGCTCCTCCCCGTGCCCCCCCGGGTCCCCAGCGCCCTCACCGCCCGCGGCCCGGCCCGCAGGAGCCGTGTGGGGACGCGGTGCCTCAAGGAGACTCCGAGAGCGGCCGCCGCCATCTTGGCGCTGCGCAGTTCCGAGCCCGCCGGAAGTGACCCCGGCGCCGCCATGTTGTGCGCTGAGGGGGGAGGCGGGCGCCCCTCCGCCATCTTGGGCGCGGCGGCGGCCTCAGGGCGGGCGCCATGTTGAGTGTGGCGCGCCCTGCGGTACAAAGCGGGGTGGCGGGGCCGGGACGCCGAAATCCCCCTGTTTTTTTGTGTGTGAATCCCACAAAAGTGACCCCTTGTTTTTCTAATCGTTGATTCCCAGCCTCATTGCTTTTGCACCGAGGTGCCCACACCCTCCCCTCACGCCCCAACACCAAGCGGGGCAGAATGGCGGGTGCGGGGGGTTAAAGAGTGACCGAACCATTGGGTTCTCTTATTGGGGTTGGAAAAGCCCTCGCAGATCGTCGAGTCCAAGCTGCGACCGATCACCCCCTTGTCACCCAGACCACGGCAATAAGTGCCCCGTCCTTCCCTTAAACACCTTCAGGGACCGTGATTCCACCACCTCCCTGCGCAGCCCCTTACAAAACAATGCCCCCCCTCCTCTGAGGGCTTCCCTCCCTTTCTCTCACGATTGTTACCCGTTATTATTTAATTCCACGACTTTTTCCTCACAGCAAGTTTATTTATTAAGTGAATTGCGAGCGACAAATGCTGAAAAAGCCGCTGGGGGCAAAGGTGGAGGAAGGAAGAGAACAAGGAGGAGGAGGGGGAAGAAGAGCAAGAGGAAGAGGCAAAGGTCTCAGTATTGTCACCAAACAAGTTCTTTTTTAAAAAGGAGTTTATGCAGCAGTGGGGGGGAAATGCTGACAGATTTAATCCATGGAATAGATAAGGGATGACAGGCGAACTATGGGTGATGTCCATATGTTAGAGAAACAAATTAAAATTTGGGCCTTGATGTACTTTAATGCTCTCAGACCTGGGGGAGGAAGGTTAACAAAGCTGAGGAGAGAAATTTACTGTTGGGACCTGAACACCAGGAATGCAGGATTTGTAAAGCACAAAGGCACAGAAACCAGAGATGAAGGGGAAACCACCAAAGACCATTACTGAGACTTTCCCTATTTGTGAAAAAGATAATAAAAAGACAGAAAATCTGGACTAATTAGGATGAGAAGCAAGAAATCAACAACCAATAGAAGATAGAATACTAATTAATTAAGAGTAACTTGTAAACCAATGGACACCAATTTCTTCATTTGCTAAAATGTATAAATAGTTAAAAGTTTTAATAACCGATGTACATGTTTTGTGGGGTAATCCCCATGTACCTCAATGTTGATTCATGTTGACTTTCTAGCCCAACAAATGGTTAGAGGGTTTATTTCATGATTTTTGGTGAACATGGTTGTTTCTTGAACACCTCCAGGAATGGTGATTCCACCACCTTCCAAAAAGTTCTACCCTTCCAAAAAAATTTCCCCCTCACCCCGCTGAAGGCTCCCCTCCCTTTCTCACATAATTACCGCATATTATTATTCATTTTCACGCCTTTTTCCTCACAGCAAATATATTTATTAAGTGAACCACAAGCAACACACACTGAAAAAGCCACTGGGGAGGAGGGACGAGGGAGGAGGGAGAAGGAGGAGGAGGAAGAGGAGAAGGGGGTCTTGCTATGGTGTGAAGTGCCACCACTTGAAGGCGAAGGCTCGCCGCTGGACGTTGGTGCCGCAGCGGACCTCGCCGAGGCTGCCGTGGTAGGAGGCCACCTCCTCCAGGAAGCGGCAGCTCAGCCCCAGCGGCTCCAGGAGGGAGCGGATCCGTCGCTCCAGGCAGCATTCCCCCGCCGTCACGGGGCCGAAGGGTTTGGGGATGCCCAACTCCTTGGCCAGGACGATCATGGTGACCTGCAGGGTGGCACCGGGGGACATCAGCGGCGTCGTGGTTGATGATGCCCAAGGAAGGGTGTTGGTCACCCTCCTCCATCAGCCTCAGCCCTCAGCCCATCAACTCCAATTTTTGCAGCCGCCCTCCCATGGAATTCCAAATCCAACATGATTTTCCCCTTTTTTATCATCAAAAGCCACCTCACAATCACAATTGCACCGCTTGGAGAGGGGTTTTGCCTAAAACCCCACTGCAAGCAACACAAAGCCACAAAGTATTGTTAGACCTGTTGGGTGGAGATATTTCCTTTCTCTAGACAGCTGATTTTTTGGGGGATAACTCCGGGGGTTCCTCCTGGCTGACTAAGCTGATTTCTGGAGAGGACCTGAGGAGTGGGGATCCCCTCACCGTGTTGGGGAAATAGGGCACAGCTTTGCCCTGCTTGTCGAGCTTGAAGAGGGTCGGCAGGTCAATGATGTCCTCCTCCATCAATCCCAGCTCCTTCTTGAGGATATCCCTGTTCCAGTCGATGCAGCGCTGGAGGGGGTGGGGAAGGGCAGGTTGAGGGGGGACACATGTGGGCACAGTGCCCAAAACCATATCACGAAGGAGAAGAGCCAAAATTCAACACCTCCCTTATGGCTTTGGCACCATCCTGGGGCAGTTTTTGCAAGAAACATGAATTATTACCAAAAATGTCAGTTATTACCTGGACATACTGGTTCTGCTGCGCCAGGTTGTCATTGGAAAGGACCTTGTTAATGGTGACTCGTTTTGTGTCTGTCCCCGAGTACCCTGAAAATGCAACATCCCATCAAAATGAAGCCTGGCTTAGGATGGGCTACAGAGATGGATAAAGTCCCCCATATCCCAGTTTCCTGAGCTTGGAATAAGGCTGTTGGAGTCACAATTCTTAGTTTATTGGGAAACTGAGGGAGGGAAAGGTCTGCCCATTGGAAAGAGCACTGGAAAGGTCTTGTCATCCATCTTTCTGTCCACAGGAATCATTAACTGCTGAATTTCTCCAGAGCATCCACCTCCAGGATTTGGATCCACCCCCTGGCTGGGTCCTCTCAGTGACCTAAAGGGACCCGTGGAGATATGGAGACGTGCTCCCAGCCCCATCACGGATCAAAATCCCAGAGAAAGGATTCCCAAAGCGACAAAACGGTGCTAATTTGGGTAACGTGAGAGCCACCAGTTGTCCCACTCCGTGCCGGAGCTCCGCTGGCATTTGGAGATGCTCCATCCCACCAAGCAAGCATCCCCTCCACGCAGAGGGCTTTATCCCTGCCATCCCACTCGCTTCCCAAAATAGACCTTGAGGAGGCTGGGGGTGGTGGGTGGGCATCCCGTTTGCCAGCTGTGAAGGACAATGGGGTGGGAAAATATCCCCATGTGACCCCCGAGTCCTGCCTGTCCCTCCGTCCGGCTGCTCCAGCTCAGCTGGCACCAAAGCCCACCCAGAGCCACCCACTGGCCCCTTGCCTTTGAACATGGTGGCTTCTCCCTGGCCTTCCTTCTGCTTCTCCCGGAAAAGCTTGTAGCATGCAGCGGGACTGGCCATCAGCATCCGGAATTGCTGCAGGAAGGTGGAAGGAATCACCCAAAGGGAATTTTCCAGAGCCTCGGAAAAGTAAGGGACTTACTTTTGCAAAGAACGTGTGCTAAAACTCTACAAATTAGGTGTCTTTGCTGCTATTTAAAGCCTTTTTTTAATGTTTGGAGGGTTTGTGGGGAATGTAGGGGCATAAAGATTCCCTTTTTGAGTCATCCAGGTCAAGGCTTGGTTTTCCTGAGGGAAAAGTCTTGTGTCAGGGTTTCCCCGAGGGAAAAATCTGTATCACAAGCAGCAAAAACCATGACAGGGGAAAGAGAAACATTCTGGAAACACCTGGGAGAAGCTGAGCCGCTGGGAATCTTCAGGCTTGTGGATTCATATGGGAATCTTGAGGTTTAAGTTTCTTGGACTACCCGTGTGGACATTGTTTTCCTTCTGTTTGTGTTAATTCTGTTCAGATCCCTCATTCTGGGGACAAGAGTGAAACCCAAACTGCTTGGGAGTGCCAAAGAAATGAGTTTTGGGGTTTTTCCTCGAGGTGTCCTAATGGGATTAGTACCTTGGAAGAGGAACACCCAAGGGATGTGGGATTTTGGGGTACCTTTTTGTCCGCGGCGGGCACGAAGGTGAGGAACTCGTTGACGTTGCCCACAGCCAGCCAGTCAGAGTAGAGCTCCACGGGAGCCTGGACTCGCTGGGCGTGGAGGAAATCCCTCACCATCCTGGTCATCCTCCTGCCTGCGGATCTGCCAGTGAAATCCCCCAGAGTGGGAACGTGAGGATCAGGGTTTGTCTATCAATGTGTACTTGGACACCAATGGCCACCAAGGTGGAGGAGACTGAGCATGCCCACCCCTTTCACAGCCACTCAGGGAAGGTCAAATTAACCCAATTTACATGATTTTGGTGACATTTGGGGGCTCTGGTGGTTCCTTTGCTCCCAAAGACGTGTGTTCCCCATGCCTTACGTGGGGAAGCTGCTGCCGATGAGGATCCTGCCCAGGGGATACTCCTTCCCCCCCACGGACACGGGCGGACTGACCTCCAGGTTGCCGAAGGAGTCGAGGCTGGTGATGGCGTCAAAGAGGGGCTCCTTGTGCACGTACCCAAAATCGGAGCCCTGGGAAAAGAGGAATCACTGCCCTGAGTCCCTCCTGGGTAAAACCTCCCAGGTTTTATCCACCGGTGGGAGTCAGACCTGCTCCGGTGGGTAAGCACAGCAAGAGTGAGGCCTGTCCGTGGATGAGGAGAGGGGAAAGGAGAGGCAAGAGGATAAAGGTCTCTGGGTCACGGAGGCTCGGGAATAAACGGCAAAATCCAGGAGCAGAGCTGAGGTGTTGAGATCCCAGATCTCTGCTATTGCACAGCCAGCATCTAAGTGTCCACATTAGGCTAATTAGCACTAGGGCAGCCCCGGAGCGGAGCTTCTGGATGGCTCTTCCTGAGTGGGATGAACTCCAGCCCCTGAGGGTGAGTCTAAGAGCCACCCAAAGGGCTGCACGGCACTTAAATCCTGCTTAAGCCCTGATTTCCAGGTCTTAATATGTCTGGGACTGAGGGTGTCGTGCGTGCAGGGTAATTAACTCTTGGCTGGGATGTGCCAAAGCCCAAGGGGGAGATTGTGGAGTTAAAACAGGGCAAAAATGGCAACGCTGGGACACAGTTCCTGCCGTGGACCTGTCCTTGATCTCCGGTTTGGGTCAACGCAGGCTTGGAGCTCCCGGCAGCCCCTGGGACCAGATCAGGTATCTGTTAGGTTGGAGTTAAATCCCAATCACTTATCAGGGTTGGGTTTCCATGGGGATAAACCAAATACACAGGTCGGGGAAAGTGAGCAGGGAGACCTGAGAGCACTTGACTTCCATCTAGAAATTCCTTCTTCCGACTGAGGGTGTTCGGAGAGGCCGGGATAGAGAGAGGGCACAGCTTTCCCCGAGGCTTCCCGTGGGGTTTTGGGGAGCATCTGGGGGATGGCTGGAATCAGCTCCTTTCTCCGGGCGCATGAAACACCTGCTCCCAGCTTGTTGCAGTTTAATAACCCACGGAGCCCCTTCGGTTTCAACTGTCAAGGCGCTGGTTCATCCCAGGTTTGCGGGTCACATCCAAGTCCTATCAGTTCCACGCTGATTTTGAGGGGCTAATTCCCTCCCGGCTCCGTTTTCCCTGGCGCAGGGTCCCGGGACTTAGGGCTTGGCCGGGGTGTGAGGAGGACCCCGTGCGTGCTGAGTTTGGCTCAATATTCCCAGCTGGAAAATGAGATTGGAATGATAGCGGTGGGGATTAGGGGAGGCTTCAAAGCAGAAATCGGAGAATAATGTGTTAGCGGCTCCCAAGGCTGAAATTGCTTCCCTAAGTAGGCAGCAAAGCAGTTCCTAAAGAGGGCAGATCCGAGCGGGCGCCGCTTATTCGCTCTTCCCACCCGCCCGATGAATCCGGGACTCTACGTACTCATGTCAGGCATGAGAAAAGATGGATTTCAATGCTCCTGAAAGCTCTTCACCTTCCCCAAAGTGACAAAAAAAGTGACTCGTCCTCTTCTCCCGTTACTGGCGGAGAGAGGATCTGGGCTAAGGCTGCTGCCAGCGCCCGCTGGGAGTGTGGGACAGCGATTCCATGGCTATTTGGGGGTGTCCTGCCCTTTCTGCATGGTGGGATCTCAAAGGGATCATCTTTTTTTCCATGCTTTTCTTTGCTGGGCTCTGCCAAGACTCCTTCTGCTGGGTGACTGCCGTCCCGGCACGCCCTGCCCATGGCTGGCCCTTTGCCTTGGCAAAGAAGCCCCACAGGGATGTTGTTGGCAGCTTGTTCTCTTCCAAGGAAGTAAATTGACCCCTCTCGTGCTTCCCTTTCCTCTCCTACTCGGAAGCTGCTGGATGTTCACAGGCATGGAGGAGGAAAGGAAAAACCAGCCCACCACTGGGATGCTGAGGGTGAAGAATTCCAGCCCCAGAGCTTGGCAGGAATCTTTCACTCCCAGAGGCGTGAGCTCCTCCTTTCCTCTCTCACCCAACACCTTCCATGATCCCTGCTTTGAGGGGGAGCAAGGGTGTTGGTGAGCTCCCAGCTGGGAGTGGATGGGATGGTATCTCCAGGCAGAGCTTTTAAACTCATTTTCCAGGCAATTCCTTGTGTGGCCTCCAAGGAGCCAAGTGCCAGGGGGATTTTAGGAGTGGGGAATTATGTCAGGAGTAAAACCTGCAAGCTGCTCCTCAGGCAATGCAAGCAAATTCTTCTCTTACCAGCAGCTCCTTGACGGGGAGTTGCTCCATCCCTCTATCCCGAGGGGAATCCAGCACCACCGGGAAGCTCTTCTGGGGAGCGTGGGTGTAGCCAAACTCAATCTCATCCTAAAGAAGGGAGGAAATCCTAATGGGGCACAGGAGGGAACAGCTTTTCCCTGTCTCTGGAGCTCCCCTACCTGCATCCAGCGATCCCCACGGTTGGTGTATCCGAAGCAAACCTTCAGCTTGCAGCCGGCCTTGGTCACCAGGCTCTGGATCTCCTTGGTGAACAGGTAGTTGTCCTTCATGCTGGGAAAAGGGATGGCAGGAGGGAAGGAGGTGAAGGATGGCTATTCCTCTGCCCAGTCTGTGTCTGGGACTGGTGTGCTGGGAATCTCCTCCCCCGACCGTACCTGCAGAGGAAGACGTTCACCGGGGCCAAGGTGTTGGGGGTCACGATCCACGGAGCCACCCGGAACACCACCGTGTCCGTGAAGACTGGAGTGTGTGGGACACCCTGAGGGAGCAAGCGGCAATCGGGGTCTTTCCACACACCCAATACCCTTCCCCTGGGGTCGTTTTTGGGGTTAATTAGTGGGGATCGCTCTCCATTCCATCCCCATCCCCTTCTCCAGGATAGCTGCAGCAAGGCACCCCATCTGCACCCCTTCCCTGGAGCCCCCAGACCTCAGCCAGAGTCTCCAGGAGGCTGACATGGATGGAGACCAGTCCGGAGAAGGAATCGTCGGGAAAGCAGAGCCCCTCGACGAAGAAGTCGAGCTCAGCGGCCCCGCCAGGGTAGGACACGGCGTGGAACAGCTTCCTCCGGCCCAGCACCTGCACATAGCGCTGCCCAAAGAAGGGATCTGCAAGGAAGAGGGGAAAATGGGACAATGCCAAGCTTTCATTGGTGCTCCAAGCCTATTTCCTTGTGCAGGAGGACTCATGGTCCCTCCTCCTCCGTGGAGATACAACTTTGTCTGTTAGAACCACCTTAAAACAGGACTGAAGGATTTTGCAATTTTGTCATGGACAAGGAGCATGAGGAAAAATGTCTTAGCCTTTCCTTGGATGGAGCAGCCACTGGGAAGGCATTTCATGGAGAAAGAGGCAGAGGAGGAGGGCAGGAAGGACTTACTCTGCACGTGAAACACCCCAACTCTGTCGGCGTCACGGACAGAAACAGAGAGAACGATTTCGTACCCCCGGGGCAGGCGCTGGGGCCCCTCCGTCCTCAGCACCATCTGAGACATGTCTGCCAGATCTGGGGGGGCAAACAACACAATTAGGACATGCCTTCCATGCTCCCTCCTGGAGTATGCACCTCCTTCCCACAAACTCTGCTCTTCCCTCGCCACCACCCTTTGCAACCTGGCAAAAACAATTGCTTTGCGTGGCATTAAATGCCGAAAGGTTCCTCCGTGTCCAGCATGTCCAGCAGCTGGTGGAGAGCAGCTGGTTCCCCAGCAAAATTCCATCTCAGAAAACGTTCAAGGGAGGGGAAATCATGGAGGATTTTTGGGAAGCTCTGTTACCTTCCTTGTTGAACACCTGCTCGTTGTCACAGTCGGACACTGGAGTGGAGGGAACCTCCCTGTCACAGCCGACGAGCAGGATGGCCCCGTGTCCCTCGGGCCCCCAGGTCCAGCTGGCCTGAAAGAGCCCACTGAGCCTCAGCAAGCCCAGCCTCAGGCAAGCCCATGGATTTTCCAGGTGGAGGGAGAGGGGTTACCTTGTTGGGGCTGTTCCTTTCCACCACGCCGTCCTGATCCGCGTCGACGTCCAGAGAGATCCCTGGATGGACAGGATGGATTTCACCCAACCATCACCCCAGGGCATAGCCAGGTTGGGTGGGAGAAAAAGCCCCCCAGCCCTGGCAAACGTGAGTCCATCTCTCCCCCCACCCATCCAAGGGATCAGCGAGGTGAAGATGGATTGTTGCACCCAGGAGCCTCCGTACTCACCGATGCCGGTGAGGAAGACCCCGGCTTGGGTGATGGGCTTCCCTTCCTCTCCATAAAAGCTGACAGTGACCTGCAAACCCCCAGAACCCGCACTGGGGAAGGACGTTCTCCATCCATGAAGGTCCCACAGCCCAGTGCCCCGTGGCTCACCTTGTTGTCGTTGACCTCGGTGCTGGCCTGGCTCATGCTGAACCTCAGGACTGTCCCCTCCTCCAGCGGCCACCGCGTCCCACTGCCGGGGACCGGCTCGGCCTCGGCCCGGCCCCGCCACACCACATCCACGCTCACCCCCTCCGTGTGCTTCACCCCGAAGGAAACTGCCCCTGCTGGGGCCGCCCTGCCAAAACCAGTCCATGTTTTGAGAGGGTTGCACCGAAAACGCTCGGCTCTCACTGCAATTAACTCCACGGTCAAGAGCGGGCACGCCGGCGTCACCACGCTCACCACCGGCACCTTCTGCCCTTCCCTGCCCCCCTGGGAATTTAAGCTGTCCTTTTTTTTTAGGGCAGAAGATGCTGGTTTAGCACAAGGAGTGTTTGAGCCAGTGCAGATTAGGATCTATAATAATCCCAACTGAGCTGCTGGAATTGGGCTTGGGTTTAATGCCCTTCGATGGAGAAATCCCTGTTTGTTTTCCAGCCAGTGTCTAACAGCTCATCACAGCACCGTGGTCACTCCACTGAGAGACTTTTCCACGGGAAACTCTAATTTGGGGCTGATTTTATCCAGCTAATTTGGGGGTGATTTTATCCAACCCCAAAGCTGTCAGTGCTGCACTGCTCCCAGTCCGATGTGCCCTTTCTCTTCCCCAGCCACTCTGAGCAACTCCTGACCCTCTCCTGGCTCCTTTTCCTGAATTTCTGCTTCCCAGCAGAAGATGCTGCTTTAGCACAATGAGTATTTGTGGCCACTGGTGTAGATTAGGATCTATAATAATCCCGGTCTAATTGGTGCTGCTGGAATTGAACGGGGGTTTACACTTCAATGGAGAAATCCCTGTTTATTTTCCAGCCCAGGCAAACCCGTGTTTACCAGCTCATCACAACACTGAGAGATTTTCCATGGGAAACTCTAATTTGGGGCTGATTTTATCCAGCTAATTCGGGGGTGATTTTATCCAACCCCAGAGCTGTCAGTGCTGCACCGCTCCCAGTCCGATGTGCCCTCGCTCTTCCCCAGCCAACCCGTGCAGCCCCTTCCCCTCTCCTGGCTCCTTTTCCCGAATTTCCCAGTCTTTCCAGGTTATTATTTTTGGGCTGTTGCCCCGACACCCGAGAGCTGGTGCCGGATCCCCGTTACGGCTTCATTGCTCAGATGGTTTCTGGATGCCGACGGTCCCACCAAACCTGCACCGTCGGGAAGGGGGGGAGGGAGGAAACCTGAGCACTCCTTTGCTCCTGCCTGGGTGTTTCTGAAATTGTTAAATTACTTTTAATTATACATGGACAAACTGGTTCGGTTTCCTTGTTTCTTGGTTTTGGGAATCCCACCAGGAATTTGACCTGGAGAAATGCCAGGGGAGCTGTAACTCTGCTGCTTGGCTTGAATATCAAGGGGGAGATTTGCAAAGCCTGCAAAGACCAGAATTAACCCCGAAATGAGCTTTTAAACTTTTTTTTCCCTTGGGGGGAATAATTATCCTGAAGTTCAACACCGGGGTTGTCTTAGGGAAGGGGGTGTGGGGATTTCCCACTTGCCCAAGACACGTTTTTGTCACTAAATCTTGTTTTCCTTCCCTCTCCCAGCTGCATCCCTTCCTTTGCACTCCGTCCCCGTGGCTCCTGCTCATCCCTCCGCTCTCCAGCAGCATTCCAAGATGACACTGGATCAAACCCAGCGTGGGCTCGGGGTAAATCCTGCCTTGTGGAACTGGGGATGCTCGAAGCTGTCCCGGGATTTGTGCAGCCCCACAAAGCCCGGGGGGGATTCTGCCCATGGAAAGGGGTTTGGGGAAACGAGGAGGGGGTATTGGCAGCAGGGGTGGAGGGACTGGCAGCAGGGGTGAAGGGATTGGCAGCAGAGGTGAAGGTGAGGAGGAAGGCTCAGGTGCAGGAGGGAAGGGGGGGTGCCCCACTCACCCATGGACATCGGCGTGGACGTGGCAGCCCAGCACGCACAGGGCCTCGATGCGGTTGCCGAGCTGCAGGCGGAGCGTGCGGCCCCCCGGCATCTCCACGGACACGCAGGGCAGCACCGAGCCCCCCGGGCACCCTGCCCCTTCCCCTGCCTCCCACACCACCCTCCTCCCCTCCGCCGAGCGGGGCCGGGCTCTGCGATGGCTCAGGATGACACTCGGGATGACACTCTTGGGATGACACCCGGCAGCCCAAAGGCAGGGGAGGCTGGATTGGACCCTCTAAAGCCTCGGGAAAATGATCTCCGAGGGGAGGGAAGGGATGGAGAGGGAGGGCAGCTGGCCTGGAGCCTGCTCAGCTCCCAGCCCTATGCAAGGAGCTCCCCCAGCTGTCCCCAAATCCCTGCACCATCTCCGTGACCCCAAACAGGAATCAGCACCATGGGGGTGATTTTCCAGCAGTTTGGATTTTGGCATATCCGCCCTTTTTTGCTCTCTAGGGAAGATCTCTGGCTGCTCTTGGGAGGCAGAAACACAATTTCCCAGCCCTTAGGCAAGAGCAGAACTCTCCCTTTTTTTTCCCCAGCTTATTTTCAAAGGGAAACCGGGAACCAGTTGCTGCTGAAGGGAAATCAGGGTGGTTTTGCCACCCCACGGAGCACGTCGGGAGCAATTGCTGCCCACGCAGGCGTTTGAATCCTTTATTACCATCCAACTAAATATTCATTTCAGAACCCAAACTTCTGCCCCAGATTTTGGAAGCCACAAGCAATTAGTGACAAGCAGAAGCGTTCAGGGTGATGTTCCCTATTTATATCCCTCTCGGGCTTTTCTTTTCCAGTCCTCTCTTCCCTCTGTGGCCGAGGTGCAGGGAATCATCTCAAATCCAGCTTTCCATCTGAAAGAAATCCTGCCTTGGGTTTTTTTGGGTTTTTTTTTGCCACGACCTGGATAAATGCGAGCGACGACATAGAAAAGGGGACAGTTTTGCTGCTTTTCTGCTTTTGCAAAAAATGAGATTTTGGGCAACGGGGAGACTTTCTGAAACAGTAAAAATGTTCTCCCTGAGCAATGTGAGAAAATAGAACCCACCTGGCTCCCAGGCTATGCCAAGAACATTGGGAATTTGGGTTAAATGACCCCCAGTTTAGACATCCCGATCCAGGATTTGACCTGGAATATATTCCAACTTCCGAAAAGCGTCTGGTTCATCTGTACAACCCTTGTCTCTTTAAACCACCAGGAGTAACAAAACACTCCTGAAAGAGGAACCAGAAAGAGAAATCATTTAGAAAGAGAAAAAATAGAAAGAAACCAAAACCATCTCGTGTTTGCCCCAGCAGGTTCTGCTGTCAGCCCTGCAGGAGAATTATTTTCCCTCTTTTTACCCCCAAAACAGCTGGAATTGCACAGGCAGGGATGGCCTCACCTCCCTGTGATCTGTGGGCTGGGGAAATGGAGGTGTAAAATCATCAGTTTGAAAGCAAATTAGTGAAAAAACAGCTTCTCTTTCATCATTTTCACTTCCCAGTTCCTGCCCCCCAGAGTCTGGTATTTCAGTTGTCAGGGAGGAGAACAAATGTTATTTAAATCCTCCTTTGTTTAAAAAAACCCAACAGAACCCAACCCCAAATCCCTCCCATCTCATGCAGACCCCAAGGTTTCGGCATTCCTTGGGAATTTTAAAATCAGCAGGATTTTGAGCTGGTTTGTGTTAGTGATTTATTTATTAATGTATTTATAGCCCTCTTGGTGTGATGGTGCTGGAATTTGCCAGGCAGAAGGAAAACTGTGATCCCAGGGATTGAAACCCTGGTGGTTCTGGGCATTTTTGGGTTACCCTGAGGCATTTTTGGGCTCCCCTGAGGCATTTTTGGGCTCGTTTGTGCTTCCCTGGGAGGAGGCAACAAAACAAAAGAGAGGAAAATGCCCTGTTTGGGGGCAAAACAAAAGGAGGAGCTGCTGGACTGAGTGGGAAAGAGGTTGGAAGAGCCCATTTCCCCTCCACTGCACTGGTCTCTGAGGGTTTTTGGCAGCCAGGTTTGGTCTTTAGAAGCCATGTGGGGTCTTTCAAAGCTTCTTGGCATCTTGGAAAGCCTTTGGGGGGGCGTCTTAAAAATCTTTTCAGAGTTTTTGCAGCCCTTCTGGGGTCTCCTAAAGCTTCCCAGTGACTTACGACCCTTTGGGATTCTTTGCCAGCCATGCAAGGTCTTTATAGGCTTTCTAAGGTCCTTGCAAGGCCTTGGGGGGGTCTCTTAAAGCTTCTTTGGGGGTCTTTGGAAGCCTCTGTGGCTTCTCAGAGTCTTTACAGCTCTGCTGAGGTCTCCTAAAGCTTCCCCATGACTTTACAACCCTTTTTCTTTGCCTCCCATTCAGGATCTTTCCAAGTTTCTTGGGTATCTCTGCAAGGCTTTTGGGGGGTCTTTCAAAGCCTCTTGGGATCTTTGGAGGTGATTTTGGAGCTGCTGGTGTTGGGAACAGGCACAGGGACCTGCCTGTTTCCATCTCAGCGAAATCGTGGGTGGGTCTGCCCACGGTTTGTTCAATCAGCCTCCGTTTAGGCTGCAAGGATGGGGGGTTTTCTGGGCTGTCAGGTGGGAGATCAGCACCTCCCAGGACACCCAGATACACCTGCACATCCGCAGGGAGATGGCTGGAGGCTCGTGCTTCACTTGCCTTTAGTCGGGCTGCTCAGAGGAATTCTCTGCTCCCGTCTTGGAATCAGATCAGGAGCTGCTCTGCAGAAACTTCCCCGCTGCTGGTGGAGCTCTGCCCGCCCCGGTTTCCAGGAGCTGGGCACAGATCCCAGCTCCTGGGTTTGCAAGTAGCCCCTCAGAGCTGATCCCGGAGAGTTTTCCCTCGAGCGGCTCCTCCCCGAGGAGCACCCGGGCAGGAGCCGCTCGAGGGAAAACTCTCCGGGATCAGGGTCCCTGGTGGGGATGGGGGGAGGATTTGGGGTCATTCTGTGGCTCCCTCGTGGAGGCACGAGCCTGATTCCAACGAGTAGGAGGGAAATGTTCCCCCGTGGAGCCCTTTCGAGCTAACCTTTCATGTTTAGGAGGTGCAAACAGGTGCCCGTCCCGAGAGAGAGCCACGAGGCGCGCTGCCTGTTCGTGCCCGTTCCTGCCCGGAATTTTGGGAAGAGGCAGCTCCGAGGAGGCCAAACCAACGCAGTGGGGAGGATGAAGGCAAAGCTGAGCCCACCCCTGGCGTTATTGCTGCCCCGGAGAGGGGGGATATTCGCAGGGATATTTATAGGGCAGCAAAGTTGAATGCAAAGCTGGGGCGGAGCGTGGGCAGGGTGAGCACGGGGGGGACGTGCACGGCTCCAGCCCCGGGCGGCAGCAGTTTTATGGGATGCTTTGGATCCTGGATTATGGTATGAAGCCTCCCTGCAGGCAGACGCCTGTGCTTTGTGGAGGGGAAAGGACAGAAGGGGATTTTTTTGGGGCGTTCTGGTTGCAGAGCCAGGAGGTTTTCCAGGATTGACACCAAAAAGCTTTTTTTTCCCGGTCCAAACCAGCATCTCCCCATTATTCCCTGGCTTCCAGCTGGGATGGGGAGTGCTTGGTGGCCGTCTGGGATACTCCAGCCCTGCTGTTACAGCTATGTGCCTAAAGAAAATAAACCCTCATGCAAACCCCAGCGGGACTTGATAACTGGTTTGATGTCTTGCCCTATTGCAAGTAATTAGGCTGACACGGCTCTTAAAAGTTCCTGCCTGCAATTAGACATGCAGAGTAATAAATAAGGGGTAATTATCGGCTTAGGGAGATTATCAAACTTTCCTTGACAGAGTGGTGGTGCAGGATGGGCGAGAAGAAACGCCCCAGAGGGATGGGATGAATGGGATTCCCAGGGGAGCACTGAGAGGGGCCGGGTCAGGCTGGGTCGTGCCTAAAACCAGGCTGAAGTTGGGCAAAAGCCAAAGTCAGGCCCAAGAGAGGGCAGGCCGAGCTGCTGCAGCTTGATGGACAGGCAGGATCCCATCTGTCATGTCCCAGGGATCTTAATAGCAACTTTCTCAGGGCAAGGTGTTATTAGGAAGAAACACTCAGCCCTGAATGGGCCAGATGACTTAAAATGCTCATTCTCCCTGTGCACGGGCATGTCGGCCTAATAGCAGGTGGAGGAGGAAGAGGAGGGCAGTGGAGGTCCCACCCAACCCACACAAGGTGTTTGGGGCCTGCCCCAGCCTCTGCAGGGACCCAGCGCCCGTGACTGAATGCGCTGGAGAAATCCACCCAAACCCGAAAGGGCCGTGAGCTCCGGGCTCCCTGTGTCCATCCTTCCCCCATGGATGGGATCCCAGCTGGATTTGGATAAATGCTCCAGGTTCCGTGTCCATCCTTCCCCATGGATGGGATCCCAGCGGGATTTGGATAACTGCTCCGGGCTCCCTGTGTCCATCCTTCCCCACGGGTGGGATCCCAGCTGGATTTGGATAAACGCTCCAGGCTCCGTGTCCATCCTTCCCCATGGATGGGATCCCAGCTGGATTTGGATAAACATTCCGGGCTCCCTGTGTCCATCCTTCCCCATGGATGGGAGGGATCCTGGCTGGATTTGGACAAACGCTCTCTGCTGGAGGCTCACTGGGAGCCTGAAACCACCGTCCTCGCCCTCCCTCCAGATTACAGCCCACAGCAGCCTGACCCGTGGGGATTAAGGTGTGTTCCCTGTCCGGCACTGGGAACCAGCCGAGCAGGATACGGGGCTCCAATCCCAGCAGGCAGCAAGCTCAGCACTGTGCCCAGTCCAAACCAGTGGGACCAGCAGCCACCAGTGGGGAACCCAAGCTGCAGCTCCTTCAGGAGAGATGCTGCCGTGGCCAAACTTGTCCTCAGAGGATGCAGGCAGCTCCTCACCTGCTTTTCCAGCTCTGCTTCTGCCCAGCTCCAGGTTTAGGGATCCACGAGGTCCTTGAGAACCAACACAATTCACAAATCTGGGAACACACAGAGTTTGAGTTGTGCTGGCATTTGGAAAATGGGGGTTTATCTGGAATCTCCAGCGAGGAGAGCTCGGTGTTCCCCACCGGTGTTCCCCACCGGAGTATCCTACTTCTCCTCCAGGCTCCCACGGATTTATTAAAGCTCTTCTTGCATCCGAGACACAGAGCTGGGGTTTTGTTGCTGCAATTAAAGACGGAGGGAGCCCTTTAATGTGTCCTGGCTGGGAGATGTGTAAAGCAGCTGGTTTGATCTCCCAAGGGAACGGCTGCTCCTCCGGCGGAGGACGCGCCGCTCGCTGCCCTGCCGGCGACTGGGCCCCGACTCTGCTCAGCTCACTTGGACCTTCCCGGCTTCCAAGGGGTCCTGCCACTCCCAAAACTGGGTTCCTCTTCATTCCAAAACTGGGTTCCTCTTCATTCCAGCCCTCTCCTGCCCATGGCATCCCTAAGCTGAACACATCACCTCGTAAGGATGAACTGTGTGGCAAACGGGACACTCTCTGTCCCTGTGTTTTGCCTTTTCCTCCAGCTGAGCTCCATCCCCCAGACCTCCTCCCCACCTCGACAAGATTAACCTTGCCTGGCTTCCCTCTTTGCAGGCAGGCAAATCCTCCTGGGATGGCCTGGAGAGAGATGGCTATCTCCAGTAATGCCACCTTCCAGCAGAGGGGATGATTCCCGTGGGACCTTTGCCCAAAAAACCCCAATCCCCTGAAACACAAGTGAAACAGGGAGAACTTTTAATTTCCACGGGAAGCCTCTTGTTGGTTTGTTGTTTCTTGTCTTCCCCTTCCCTGCCAAACAACCAGTTCTCCCTGTGCCCGTTTCTGCCTGTCTCCCGTCCTCGGGACTCGTCCTGATGGGAAGCAGCGACCTGAGCAAACATTTCCTTTTGCTCAGCTTTGTTCAGCCTTTGCCCTGATGCTGCAGCCCAGGCCGTGAGTCACCCGTGCAGAGGCCCCACGGAAAATTTGGGTTGTTTTAAAGCAAAAAGCTTCAATTGCAATGATAGTATTGTAATAACCCCAAACAACCACCTCGGAGGAGTAATGCATGTTTAATGCATTAAAGCCTGGAGGAATTAGATGGAGCTGGGAAGGGATGAAAAGGGGGAGAAGAAATGCCTAAGAGCTCAGTGCTGAGCATCCCAGGGCAGGACTGGGTGTCACCTCTGCCCCGTGTCCCCTCCCTGGGGCCGCCCTATCGCCTCCATCTCCCCGAGCGGGGCGGCAGCTCGTTGGGTGCTGGAGGTGCTGGAGGTGGAGACCGGCAGGGTCCCCTGGCCGAGCCCCGTCATCGAGGGAAGGAGGAGTTAAATTCCCCTGCCTTTTAATCCAGTCCTGCTGGTTTCCCTGCACAGCCAGGCAGCAGGCTCCTTCCCATGCGGGCACACCATGCCCCAGCCTCACGTCATGCAGATGTCCACCAGCCACGCCACCTACGGCGTCTGCGTGGTGGGCACCGAGGTCTTCCTCGACACGCGCCGGTAAGGTCGGGGTGGGGGTCAGGGTCGGGGTCGGGGTGTTCCCATCCTTTGCCACAGTGCTGGTGGGGTCTGGAGGAGCCCAGTGGTGCTTTGGAGAAGGGAGGGGAGCTCAGAGCTCGCTTGGAGCCCACACGAGGAGCTGCTGCAGCGCCCGGCGGGGCCGTGTCCCGCGGGGCGTGTCCCGGGGGTGATGTCCCACCGGCAGGGACGCCGGCTCTGCCGAGGCGTCGAAGCGTCACCGAGCCGTGATGGTTTGTAGGCAAAGCCCGAGCACACCCCGGCTAACCCTGGGTCTATTTCTGGCTGTGAAAACATTGGGCAAGAGCGATTCAAGCTCAGCAACTTGGAGCTAAAACGGGCTGAAGGATAAAACCTGTGGCTCAGGCTGAAAAAATCCACTGGCGCATTTTGCCCGGGCAATTCCAGGAGAGGAGATCCTTCCGGAATTAAATACAGGGGTTGGTTTATTGGTCAGATACGAGGCTGTGTCTGCCCTGCTGTTACAGGGCATTATTTAATAAATCATGATTATAATGATACAGACAGGACAAGTCAGTTGGCATCACAGCCAGGGCAATTATTGGGGTTGTGTGTTGGTGCCGGGCCAGGATGTGTCGTCGTCCCCCTCCAAGGGCTTTGCACTGAGCTTTGCCTGCCCTAAAAGGGTCTTATTTTCTCCCTCAGCCACACGGGAATATATAAAATCCTATTATTTGCAAGTTTTTTTCCTGGTTTGGGACTCAAAGCGCGCTCTGATCTATTTAAACATTGGACCTGAGCCTCAAAATGGGCTGGTTTGGCTCCTCTGTAGCAAATTTGAGCTTTGGACCAAAAAAACAGGTGGTGGATGCTTTTTCCACTAAAAAAATGGGATCATTTTATTTCAGGACAGCACCAGCTGGGGGAAACTTGGTGAAGGATGCATCAAGTTTTGACCATGGTTTGGGCTGTCTGTTTTGGGGTAGGAAATGGAGTTTGGTGGGAATCCGTGATGGTGACATGGGAGGGCTGTAAAAACAGGGCAGATAGACCCAAACTGGAGGAGTCACGATATCCAACAATGTTCAGGTGGGTTTATAACCAGGGCAGTAAAATCAGGGCAAATAGACCCAAACTGGAGGAGTCATGGTATCCAACAATGCTCAGGTGGGTTTACAACCAGGGCTGTAGAACCAGAGGAAAGAGACCCAGACTGGAGGAGTCACGACATCCAGCAGCATGCAGGTGGATTTATGATGTTACAACGATGTTAAGGATGGGGGATGTCAAGGGAGATGATGCTTTAATCTCTCTGTACAAGCTGCTGCAGGCATCAGGGATGCCATGCCAAGAGCAGCACCGGGAATAAATCTCCTCTGTCAGTTTTTTGATGTTCTCCCTTTTGTTCCTGCTGTTGAAATTTCCCACCTCGTGCCTTCTCGGAGGCTCCCGACGGCAGACAGGTCGGAGCACTCGTGCTCCTGGGATGGAGCTGCTGGGGCTGTAATGAGCAGGTAGGCAGCACTTCAAAGGCTGCCAAAGGATGTCATGCAGGTGGGGTGTGGGTTCTCTGTGCTCGGATTTGGGCTCCCCTCCAAGTCTGAGCATCTCTCAGCTCAGCAGCTCAAGGGGTGGTCCTGCAATAACCATCTCCCCGGATGGTTGCCATTAAAAATTATCCTGGCTCTTTGTCAGGGTTTCGTCCCAGGATGCTGAAATTTTGGGCATTTTCTGGGTGTTGTGGAGGGAGGTTGGATGCCCAAACTTTGGCGATTCACAATCCTGGCTTAACCACGGGCGGACGTGCTGGAGCTGCAGCAGGAGCTCTGCTTGCCCAACACCACCACAGAGATAATGCATGGAAAACTCAACCATTTCGTCATCCAAAGATGGTTTATGAGCCCTTTCCACCCAGTTAAGGCTGGATTTTAATTCCAGGTTCAAGCAGAGGAGAACTGGAGGGACAGCTTGGTCTCTAACCCAATCCTCTGTTTCAGATCTACCCCCAAAGCCGCCACGTCATTCGACGTCCACGCCACCTCTGCGGTCACGGTCCACATCATCCACAGCCCCACGACAAAGCCCATGATTGACTCCAGGTGGCCCCTGGACCCCGACATCGAGGTCGTAGTGACCATTGATGTCACCAGCAGGACCGTCAATGACAATAAGGTCAGCTGGGTTTCCAGGCACCGAAAACAGAAAAAGGAGCCCAATTTCCCGGGAAAATGGAGAGGGTTCTGGGCAGCCTCTGAGTAGTTGAGTCAGTGCTAAGCAGTGCTGACATTGAGTTTGTTTTTCATGGAAAAGAACTCCAACCGAATTGTGTAATTAACATGTACCAAAAATGAAACTGAGAAGGAGGAGATCCCCTCTTGTGCCCTCCTGGTGACACGGCGGAGGCTGCAAAAGCCAGTGCCAGGCAGCAAAAATCCTCCAAGATTCACTATTTCCATGCCTGTTTTTGTGCTGAACCAGGCAGAAACAGTTTGGGGGAACTATGATTAATGGAGGATGGTTTGGGTGAACCCTCCAAGGTCTGGCTGGTTGGTCAATGTGGGCAGTGAGGAGCCCTGCTCAGCTTTCCGGGACGTGGGCTGTGACATCGGGGTGTTTTGCAGGTTAAGATCTCCTACTACGGCCGGGAGGGCAACGAGCTGGCGGTGGCCTGGCTGTACCTCACGTGTGTCGGTAGGTGTTACACAAACCCCCGGCCAGGCCTCGCTGGTGCCGAGATCTGGTTGGGTTGGTGGGGTGGGAGTTAAGTGGGGGGCACGGGGAGGAGGGTTGGGTGTTCACCGATGCTGACGAGCAAGAGGGGAACAATTAAAATGTTATTGCACTGCCTTATATGGTGCAAAAGAGAGAGGCTGGGCCGGGTCCCCACCCAGCACAGCCCGAGCATCCTCCTCTGCTTGCCAACACCGTGCACTGGGCCAAGAGGATCTGAGGGAGAGCTCCTCACCCAGCTTTGCCTGGCGCCCTCCTCCCCCTCGACCTGTGTCGCAGTTAGGGGAGAGCGACTGGCACCCAAGTGTTGTCTGACCTATTTCAGAAGTTTAGGGTGAGGTGAATCATCCCCTCCAAATGCCTGTTTTTCCCTGCTGACTACAAAGGGAGTCTAGACAACCAGTCTGGATGCAGAGGCCTTCCACTTGGATGGATTAATTACCCTAAATTTGGGATTTTCTAAAGCACTCACATGATACCTCTGTCCTTAAGTCATGAATATGCCTCCCAAAATTGGGCCTGAAGAGGCTGAAGGTTTCCCACGTCCCTCAGCTGATGGGTTCCACTGGAGCCATCTGGGGCTGCCATGGCCACAGGGCTTCTGCCTTACAAATGTTCTCCTCATGATTAGATTTGGGCTCTCCTTCCCAGCTTCTCCATGTCCTCCTCTCTGCTCAATCCTGTTATTTTCCATATGTGGTGTATCCCACTCAGAGGAGGTTTTTTATTAGGATTAAGGTAGGGTTTGGATGAGGTTGCTGGTAAACCTCTGCTCTGTAGCAGCAGAGGCAGAAATCTGGGCCAAGGACAGGAGGGAAAGTCCTTCTCAAATGCTGCATCAAGCCTTGGAATTATTTAGGTGTTCACTCAGCCACAGGGAATAATAAATAAAATTAAAAATAAATATGAAATTGGTGAAAACATAAAATGCACCATAAAATGGGGACATCCTTGCTGGGGGAACCAAAATGGGAGAAAGCAGCTGGAAATCAAAGGGGGGCGGCCATGAAAACACCATCGGGTTGGATTCTCTGTCAGCATTTTGTTGGAGAGGTTGGGTCTGGAGCAGCTTTGGGGTGTGAAGGTGGGGTTGGTGCTGGATGAGCCCGAAAGGGCACCAGGAGCTCATTCTGCTGCCCGTGGTTCCTTCTCTCGGTGTCTCAGATGTGTCCCTGGACGTGGACTGGAGCCGGAGCGGCCGAGTGAAGAGCAAAGGGAAGGACAAGGTAATGAGGAGCTTTGTTGGAGAGTCAGTCCCGGTCTATCCATTTGGAGTCTTTTCCTGAAAATCTCCAGGAAGGAGAGGGACTTGGGTGGTGTCTGAATTAGGGCAAATAACCTGGGAAATCCTCAACCTACTAATTGAGGAGGAAGAGACTTTTTTTTCTTATTCCGTGCCAAAATTCCCTACGTCTCCACTCCAGCCCTGAGGATCTCTTAGGACAAAACCCTCTGCTCTTTCTTCCCTGTCCTTTCTTCTTTCTTTTCCTTTTTGCACATGAAACAGGCCACTAAATGAGTTTAGCAAACAGCCAGAGACCTACCCCTTTGGCAACAAATCTGCATATGCCCAAGCACTTAAGTTGGGCTAATTAAGTGCAGCCCAATCAACGGCGCAAATCGTGCATCGAGATGGGACGTGTCTCTAGAAACGGTGCAGCCTTGTCCAGAGGAGGCCTGGCAGATACTTTCTGCCTGGTCAGAAGATAAGATCTCTTCCAAGTAGTCTTTGCTGGCCCTGCTGGAAGCTGAGGTTCGGAAATGCAGTGCCTTGAAAGCGTCACCGGTGTTTGGGTTGTGCTCCAAGCGGGGAGGACAGCAGGCGTTCCCCCGGGTGGTGAGGAGGATGGGATGGGGGGAATCTTGCTCCAGTCCTCTTTTGGTGCTTCTCCTGCAGGCCAAGTGGACGTGGGGCCCGGATGGACAAGGTGCTGTGCTGCTGGTCAACTGTGACCGGGACAGCCCCGGCATGGGGGGGCCGGACAGCGGCCAGGTGGACATACGGACCCCTGCAGGTCAGTGTCCCCCACAGCCTGAGGGGACCCAGAGGGTCTCACTGGGGTCTTTCCCGCTTGCAGCACCTCCATCCCCTCTCTCCACGCCCCCTCTCTCCATCTCTCCCCACGCAGACCTGCAGGACATGTCCATGATGCTGCTGAGGACCCAAGGGCCCAGCGCCACCTTTGATGAGTACCAGGTGGTCCTGCACGTCTCCGAGACAGACGCGGATAAAGTGCGGGTTTTCCACGCCATCCGTGAGTATTCCTTCCTTCCTGTTTTCCCAGATATCCAAGCATGACCCCAATGTGAGCAAAGTCTAAATTTTCCCTTCATTGGGGCACTTCCATTTGCTGCAAACACTTGTTTAGCCCCAACTCCTCCGCTGTGGTGGAAGGTGGGGCCACATGGAAAAAATCGACT
This sequence comes from Myiozetetes cayanensis, assembly GCF_022539395.1. Taxonomy (NCBI): domain Eukaryota; kingdom Metazoa; phylum Chordata; class Aves; order Passeriformes; family Tyrannidae; genus Myiozetetes; species Myiozetetes cayanensis. The sequence continues at coordinate 6,808,313 of NW_026087499.1, read as the reverse complement.
GGGGAAAAAGATCACAAGAAGGCTTTTCTCCACGGGGCTGATGAAATTTTGGCATTCCCGTGGAGCGGAAAGCCCAGCTCGTCTGTGGCATGGGCAGTGACCCAAACCCCAGAGCTGCCCATCTCGTTCTGCCTTTGAACAGCTCCATCCCCGGCAGGTCCCCGCCGAAAATCAGGTCGGGGAAGCCAAGGGTATCATTAGATACTTAACTCGAGCCACGCACCTTGAAAGGGTTGGACCTGAGGGTACGGAGTCCTCTCTGTGCCAGGGAGATGCAGAGTGTTCCCGGAGAGCAGGAGGCACACCTGCTGCCCTGCCACCTGCACGGCACCGGCCTCGCCGGTGCCTCCTGCCAGCCCCTCCAGCGGGCTGGTCACCACTCCTGGGTGGGTGTTTGGGTGTTTCTGCAGGCAGTGACTCACACACCCACTACAAACCCGTGTTGGGGCCCGACAAGCTCTCCTATGTGCTGGACCACATCGGCAACGGGGAGAACACCTTCTACGTGGAAGGGTTGGCCTTCCCCGACAGGGGCTTCTCTGGGCTGGTCTCCTTCAGCGCCAGCTTGCTGGAGGTCCCCCACAAGGTAGGTGAGGTTTGCCCCATTCCCTGAGCCCCCAGTGGCTGGGATTCCCAGCACTGCTCCCTGCTGGTTTTGCCCCTCACAGAACTCCCCGGGCACGCCGATTTTCACGGACACGGTGGTTTTCCGCGTGGCTCCCTGGATAATGACGCCCAACACCCAGCAGCCTCTGGAGGTTTTTGTCTGCAGGTAGGAGGGATGTTGCCCCATTGCTCTCCTGCCTTGGGGGACTCTTCAAGGAGGCGTTTTTGGCCCTTCTTTGCTGTGCAGCAACAGTGGGGTGAGCCAGGCTTTGTGCATCCATTACTGGGGGCACTATTTGGGAGTGGAGCCCGATGTCACTGCTGTTGCAGTGCCAAGGAGAGAGGCTGGAGGGGCTCTGCAGGTCCTGTCCCATGCAGGACTCTTGCCCAGCCTGTTTGGGAGTGAGGAATGGGCTGCATGGTTGGGGCTGTGGGAACTTCTCGTGATCCTACTCCTTGGTCCCCCCCTCTCCCTCCAGCATCAAGCAGGGCTCAGACTCCAACGAGGCCTTTCTGGAAGGGCTCAGGGTCCTGCTGAAGAAAGCCAACTGCAAGCTGACCATCTGCTCGGAGCAGGACACCCGGAGCGACCGCTGGATCCAGGTCATCAGTCCCTGCTTGTTCATCAGTCCCTGCTTGTCCATCAGTCTGTGCTTGCCCATCAATCCATGCTTGTCCATCAGTCTATGCTTGCTCTCTGTGGCTCTTCTAGTCCCTTACAGGCTCCTGGGGGACATGAGGTGTCACTCCCATGGCTGGCACTCCCTGGAGGGACTGGCTGCTTGGGAAGCACTTGGGTGCTGGGAGATAGAGCAGGCAGCTGGGAACCAAAGCCCAGGGAAATGCTGCTGGTGGTGGAAACCAGCACGGGCAGAGATGGTGTCCAGGAATCCTGGAACTAGAATAGGGACACTGGAAGAGGGACCTCATGGAGCGCTGCAAGAGGGACCCCACTGCAAGAGGGACCCCACGGGATTTTGAAGAGGGAACTCATTTTGGGAAGGACCCCATGAGATACTGCAAGGGGGACCCCATTGCAAAAGAGGCCCTGTGGGACTTTCAAAGGGGGTTCCCACTGCAAGAGAGACCCCATGGGGCTCTGCAAGAGGGATCCCACTGAGAGGGATCCCATGGGAGCATTACAAGGGAGACCCTATTGCAAAAGAGACCCCGTGGAACTTTCAAAGGGGGTCCCCACTGTGAGAGGGACCCCAATGCAAAAGGCATCTCCTGGGGCTCTGGAAGAGGGTCCTCACTGCAAGAGGGATCCCCTGCAAGAGAGAACCCCAGGGGGCACAGCAAGAGGGATCCCCACTGAAAGAGGGGACCCTCAGGCTGCACAGAAGGGTCTCCCCTGCAGGAAGCCCCCCCATGCACCCCCAGGAGAACTCGGGTGGGCCAGTGGGCAGTGCCCTCCCTGTCCCAGAGCCCTGCCCCTCTCCCTGCCCCTTGTGGCCCGTGTTGCTGCCCAGGGCTGTCCCGTGCTGGGTGGGGTGCCACCCCAGGACAGCGAGCTGTGGTTCAGGGCAGGAGCTGAGCTTTGCCAGGCTCACCCCATTTCCTGCTCCACCCTCCCCACCGTCCCTGTGGAGATGCCTATCACCCTGCCCGGGGCCTTCCTCCCCTTCCTCCTCCTCCTCCTCTGCTTCCCACCACAGGATGAGCTGGAGTTTGGCTATGTGGAAGCACCACACAAGACCTTCCCCGTGGTCTTTGACTCTCCCAGGAACAGGGGATTGAAGGATTTTGCCTTTAAAAAGATCCTGGTGCGTCGATGCATCGAAAGCCCCTTTTCTCCCCCCGACCCCCCCCCTACGGAGGGTCCTTGGCACCACCTCCCTCCTCCTCTTCCCCAGGGCCCCGATTTTGGCTACGTGACCCGTGAACCCCCTGGGAAAAACGTCACCAGCCTGGACTCCTTCGGCAACCTGGACGTCAGTCCTCCGGTGACGGTGCGGGGGAAGGAGTATCCCTTGGGAAGGATCCTGATCGGCAGCCCCCTGCCCTGGTGAGGAGCTCCAGCCCCGCCTCCGGAATGTGGGGAAGCACCGAAAATCCTTGCCTGGGAAAAGTGGCACCTCTCACAGAGGAAATTTGGAATCAAAGTGGGAATCAGAAGCCAATTCCCAGCAAATCCCAGATTTAACAGGCGAACCACGTCGCCGTCCCTTCATCCCTTCCAAAACGCTGCCCCCCTTCCCAGAGCCGCGGGGTTTGCTCCCATCCCCCGGCACTTCCAGGCTTGGAATTGTTTCCCCGAGTTCTTAAAGAGGGGAGCGGGGAAATGCTGGGAAGGGAGAAACCCCGGACAAGGGGAGGTCGTTTCGCTCTGGGCAGGCGGTGCCCGTGGGGGCAGCAGCGCCGCAAACCCCCCGGAGGAGCGAAGTGGGGTTGGCCCCGCGTGACCGACGCGCTGCTCCCGCTGCTCCCGCGGGTCCCGCCGGCAGGGAAAGGGCATTTTCCCGGCTTCCCCGGGCCCCTAATTATCCCTAATTAGCAGGGGGTTAATTAATGTTTTCCCAGCCTGCTGCCGTCTGTCTAAGAAAACTTCGCCCCCGCACGGAGTGCAGCAGGAGGGGGGATTTGGGAATCGCGGGGATGGGGGAAAATAAAACCCAAAGGAGCCCAAGAACAGGGCACGGAAGGCACCCACTGTCTATAGATATCGATGGCCTAGATACATATTTATAGAGAGAATGGAGGGATATATTAATATGCATTATATAAGGATGTATATTTGTATATATTATATATAATTACATGTTATATATCATAATTTATATATTTATATAAGTTATATATATAATTTACATATTATGTTTTATATTTATATATAATATTATGTAAAATTATATATTAATACCTTATCTAATGTAATACATATATCATGTATAATATAAGGATATATTAATATATTTTTATATAACACAGGAATATATTAGTATATTTATATATAATATAGGAATATATGAATATATTCCTATATATGAATATTAATATATATTAATAGGCCATAGATATATAAGGCCTAGATATATATTTGTATATAATATAGAGATATACTAATATATTTTATATAACATAGGGATATATTAATATATTTATATATAATATAATGATATAGTAATAAATTTTATATATTATATAGGGATATAGTAATATATTTTTATATATAACGTAGGGATATATAAATATATAATTACAACGGGTAACATATAATAATATATAGCATAGTTCTAATAATATATAACATAGTTCTGATGATACATAATTGAGGTATTAGGTAGATATATCTGTATTAATGTAGAGTAATATATAATTTATATTAATTAGATCTATTTTGTATATATAATATATATAAACATCCATTCATCTGCACATATATAAAATGAACATAAATTGTATCTTGATATGTATAATACAGTTGGACTATTCCAGCAGTCTCTTCCCAGTGTTTCCCATGAAAATTGGATGTTTCTGCTCGCCCCCCGCCCTCGCTGCTGAGGGCAGGGTGGGGTGAATTTCGGGAGGGGTGCGATGGCCGCCGCCGTCTCCTCCTCGCTGTGCCTGCAGGGCCTCGGGCCGGCGGATGTCCAAGGCTGTCCGGGATTTCCTGTTCGCGCAGAAGGTGCAGGCGCCGGTGGAGGTTTACTCGGAGTGGCTGAGCGTGGGCCACGTGGATGAATTCCTCACCTTCGTGCCGGCCTTTGACAGGAAGGTACCGAGCCCTGGGGCCGCCTCCGCTCCCGCTGGGAGCTGAACCAGCCCTTGGTGGGGCTGCTTGGCCTCCACGGGCAGATGGGGGTGCAGTTCTTTTGGGGTGGCTTCCTGGAAGGGGAGAAGTCCGTGGGTGGCATCCCATGGTACCTGGGGCTGGATTTGGGAGTGAATCCGCAGGATGGGGGGATAGAACAGAGTGACCCCCGGGCTCTCTCCCGCAGGGATTCCGACTCCTGCTGGCCAGTCCCAATGCCTGCTACAAGCTCTTCAAGGAGAAGCAGAGGCAGGGCCACGGGGAAGCCACACAGTTCATTGGTGAGGGAGGGAGGACATCCCTGGCGTCCCTTCCCAGTGTCCCTTCCCAGTGTCCCTTCCCAGTGTCCCTTCCCAGTGTCCCTCACTGCTCCCACCCCACTCAGGGCTGAAGGACAGCGAGAGGAGGAGCATCGACGAGATCCTGGCGGATGAGTCGCTCAAGAGCGACAACAGGCACGTGCAGGTGGGTCTGTGAGCCCTGGCCGTGGGGGGATCCGCTCTCCTCCCTTCCACGGCACTGCCGGCTCATTCCTGGGGACAGAGATCCTGGGGAATGGCAGGAGTGGGCAAGGAGAGCAGCCAGGAAGGAGCCAGGCAGTGCTGGTCGCCCCAAGCCCTGTGTCCCTCTGGGAGATGCCCCAGGTGACACAGAGGGACAGCTGAAGGACCGAGAGGTTGCTCGGGTTGGGGATGCAGTGGGGGTTGCTCAGAGGGATGGGGTGGGATGCAATGGAGTGGGTGAGGATCCGGGCAGGATGCAACAGGACCCCTGTGTGGGATTTGAGGGGCTGGGATGGCCCAGGGTGGCAATTCCAGGTCCCTTTTTTTCCCCCAGCACTGCATCGACTGGAACCGCAACCTGCTGAAGCAGGAGCTGGGCCTGAGCGAGCAGGACATCATCGACATCCCGCAGCTCTTCATCCTCAGGGGCTCCCGCGCCGAGGCCCTTTTCCCGGACATGGTGAGGCCTCCGACCCCTCCTTCCCCACACACCCCGCCCCTGCCCCGCCCCGAGGGGGTTTTGGGGTGGGGTCTGACCGTGTTTGGCCCTGCAGGTGAACATGCTGGTGCTGGGCAGGCACCTGGGCATCCCCAAGCCCTTTGGGCCCATGGTGGGCGGGCAGTGCTGCCTGGAGCAGCGGGTGCGGGAGCTGCTCGAGCCCCTGGGCCTCACCTGCACCTTCATCGACGACTATTTCTCCTACCACGTCCTGTCCGGGGACGTTCACTGCGGCACCAACGTCCGCAGGAAGCCCTTCTCCTTCAAGTGGTGGCACGTGGTGCCTTGAGGGGACAGACCCAGGTCCTGCCACCGGGGGATGAAGGTGATTTGGTGCATCAGAAGATGCACCAAAATAAAGGGGTTTACCAATAAAGCTTCATGAACACCAAGGGTGCAGCTCTACCTTGTCTCCCATCCTTCCTGAACACCGAGAGTGCAGCTCTCCCCCCATCTCCCATCCTTCCTGAACACCGAGCTTGCAGCTCTCCCCCATCTCCCATCCTTCCTGAACACCGAGGTTGCAGCTCTCCCCCATCTCCCATCCTTCCTTCCCCTGCTCTTGGCTTGGAAACATCCTTTGAACCCTATTTTTAAGCATGGCACGTGGGTCTGTTTTGGGAGCGGGGTGGGGGGTTTGAGGGACACAACCACGAGGCTGCTCTGGGGTGCTCAGACCTCCCCCCACGATTAAAGGGTCTTACAGTCCCACACTGCAGGTTTGGAGCTGATAATGCCCTCTCAAATTCCCTGTAGTGGCCCAAACCCACTTCCTGCTGGGCACCCTGGCTGAGGCCCCCCCTTCTCATCCAGATCATCTGACACCTTTTCCAAGGAGAAAATTTCCGTCTCCTTCACCCTGACCGTTCTTTGTCTCCCTCTTTTCACTGCCAGCGGAGCGCGGCATTTCCCCGTGCCTGGCACCAGGAACTGAAACCAACCCGTGCCGCGGGCACGGCTCAGCCTTGTGTAACCTCGGGAGCTATTCTGGGGCTAAACCCACTTATTTTGGCCAATTTGCTTTCCTGGGAATATTTCGGAGGTGTGACAGCACCTCCACTTCAACCTCCTGCCACTCAGTGAACGGCGCTGGAGAGGGATGCTCCCCAGAGGGTCACCCATCCTACGGAACACCCCTTTTTTGCCTAAAAAGCTGCTTTCTGAGCCCATTTTCCCCTTGAAACGCTGCTGAGCGTTTGCCGAGCCCTGAGGAGGGATATTAAGTTCCAGCGGCGCGTGACCCCGCGGGGAGGTGGCGGTGGAACAGCTGCGGGACAAAGGGCTCTCCCACGCCGAGACGAGGATTTAATTAAAACAAAGGCGATTAAACCCGCCGAGGGTCAGGCGTCCCTCAGGTGACATCCCCACCCCTCGCAGCACCCGGAGGACAGGGCCAGCACCTGCAACCCTCGCCTAAAATAAGAATGAAAGGCAATTGTTCGGGCTAAACAAATAAAACCCTTCAGAAGGAGAAATCAGCCCCCGCCGAGCGCTGCGCTGGCACAGCCCCAGCTCGGCTCCGGTGTCGCCCTGAATATTTCAGTGCGTGGGTTTAAGGGTGACCGCTCGCATCAGCGTCTCTCTGTGCTAACGGGGGGCCCAACCCCACCCCTGGGCTCCTTAACAAGCGCCTCTGACCCCGGGGGTGTCTCGGGGTCCCCCCGCTCCGAGCCGCGCTCCATCCCCGGCGGCGCGGCCGGACCCGCGCACGCCCAGCGCGGCTCGCAGCCCGGAGGTGGGATTAAACCAGGCTTTGGCTGATCCCCTCCCAGCCGCCAGGCTTTATAAATCCCCTCGTGCCAGCCCGCACAGCACCCGAGGGTGCCCCTGGGGCCGCCGCGATGGCCCAGCAGCGCCGTGTCCAGCTGTCCGTCCAGCGCCCCACCAGCACCGTGTGCGTGCTGGGCACGGAGCTCTCCCTGGATGTCGCGGGGTAAGCGCAGGGCACGCTCCGGCTGCTTTTCTAACCTCTCTTATCGCTCTAATCAACGTGTAAAAATAGCCCAGAGCGGGGAGGGGGAGACGCTGCTGCTCTTGGGGGGTGTTGCCAGGGGATACCGAGGACGGGGATGCTCCAAATATCACAGCGGGACAGGGACCCCTCCCGAGGGAATTTTGGGGTGCAAAAAGCCCCGGTGGGAGCTTTAACGCCGAGTTTCACATCCCGGCCGGGATCCACCTGAAAAATGATGAGTATTTCCGTGTTTTGGAGGAATGCGGAGAACGAAACCATCCCTGCGGGGCCGACCGGGCGACACCTCCCGCCGCCGTTTCTTTGGCTCCAGCCCCAAAATTTCGGGAGCTTTTCCAGCAGCAGGTTTTGCTTTTTGTTCCCTTAAAAACCCGGCTCAAGCCGCAGCAGTTTGGGGGCTTTATTTTCCCGAATGCCTCCAAATCCACTGCCGGAGCATCCCGCCCGCCCCGGGGTGGGTTTTGCCCTCTTCCCGAGGGATGGATCCATATTTCCCTTCTCCCGGGAAGGGATTTGCACTCCTGGGCCCATCGCCCGCGGCCTCTTGCGGAGTGAAACGAGCTCCGACCTGCCCAACCATTAAGGATTTGCTTCGTTCTTAAGGGATGTCACCGGTTAGGGCTCGTTGCCGGTGGAAATGCAAATATTTGGGATGCCCGTGGCAAAAATCCACCCCGAACAGCTCCAGGGTTGTGCCGGGACGGGATATCTCAGGATTTATCACAGCTGGGTTTCACAGCCCAGCGCTTTGGATAAAGCAGTGAAATGAAGGGAAAGCACAAATCAAAAACGGAAATGAAAATTTTTCAGATGAAAAGTTGTAAATAAAACCCCGGAAATTAAAAAAACACAACACATACACACACAAAACCCCAAAAAACCCAAAAAACCACAACAAAAAACCACACAAATGTTAAAATTTCGAAATACAATCCAAAATAAATTTGGAAGTAAACATTAAAACAAACAAACAAAAAAAGATAAAATGGAAAAAATTGTCATACCTTTTTTTTTTTTTTTTCATTTTGCAAAATTTCTTGTCACGAATATTTCAAGATTTGGGACGTTTTGGGGGGATTATTGAGTTGAATTTTATGGGATTTGCTACCATTTCCCATTAGGGGACTGGCTGCATTTGCAGCTCTTCCTGCAGTGGGATATCCCTGCATTTTGTGCCTGTTGGGGGTTTGCTGCCGCCAAGATCCCGGGGTTTGTTCCCGTTGCCTTTTCCAGGGCTCGTTGCCTCCGGCAGGATTTCCCTGATCCCTAATCGCCTTTGGCGGGATTTGGTGCAATTGCCTTTTGCAGGATTGGCTGTAATCCCGTTTTGTGGGATTTGGTGCCACTGCAGGTTCCAGGATTCGTTGCATTTTGTGTGACTTGTTGCAGGATTTGTTCCCTATATTGGAGGATTTCTCCCAGTTTCATATCCCAGGACTTGTTGCAGTTGCATTTTCCGGGAGTGGTTGAATTTTTCAGGACCTCTTTCCACTCTAAATGTCAGGATTTGTCCCATACTGAAGGATTTATCCCCATTTCATACCTCAGGGCTTGGTGAAATTATATTTTTCTGGGAGTAATTGTATTTTTCAGGACTTTTTGCCATTCTAAATATTGGGATTTGCTCCATATTGAAGGATTTATCAGAGTTTCGTCTCCTGGTACTTGTTGCAGTTATATTTTCCAGGATCAGTTGCACTTCCCAGGACTTTCTGCCACTCTAACTCACAGAACTCGCTGCACTTTGAGGGATTTATCACAATTACACCCCTCAGGACTCTTTGCAGTCGCGTTCCATGAATACTCAGGAAGAGTTCAGAAACATAGTTAGGCAGAAAGGAAATTAGAGAGACAAAGGCATAATTTGAACTCAATCCTGCCACTTCTGTCAGGGATAATAAGAAGTGCTACCACAAATCCATCAACAACAAAAGGAGGGGCAAGGAAAACCTCCATTCCTTGTTGGGTATGGGGGGCACAGAGTCAGCCAAGATGAGGTCAAGGCTGAGGTTTTTAACACCTTCTTTACCTCAGTTCTCAGCAGTCAGACAGGTTGTCCTGAGGACAGCTGGCTTCTGGAACTTGTAGACAGAGATAAGATGCTGAACAGCCCCCCTGTAATCCAGGAGAAAACAGTTTGTGACCTGCTGAGCCACTTGGATCCTCACAACTCCATGGGACCCGATGGGATCCACCCTGGGGTGATGAGGGAGGTGGCGGAAGAGCTTGCCAAGCCGCTCTCCATCATTTACCAACAATCCTGGCTCACTGGAGAGGTCCCAGATGACTGGAAGTTGGGGAATGTCACACCAATCCACAAAAAGGGCCAAAAGGAACTCCAGGCCTGTCAGCCTGACCTTCGTGCCTGGCAAGGTTACAGAGCAGATCATCCTGAGTGCAATCACACAGCACCTACAGGATGGACAAGGGATCAGAGTCAGCCAGCAAGGGGTTAGGAGGGCAGGTCCTGTTTGACCAACCTGATCTCCTTTTATGACCAGGGGACTCCCCTGGTGGATGAGGGCAAGGTGTGGATGTGCCTCCGTGGACTCCAGCAAGGCCTTGGACACCGTCTCCCCCAGCACACTCCTGGAAAAGCTGCAGCCCAGGGCTTGGACAGGGCACTCTGTGCTGGGTTAGGAACTGGCTGGAGGGTCCAGAGTGGTGGGAACGGGGCTACATCCAGTTGGGATCCGGTCACCAGTGGTGTCCCCCAGGGATCAGTGCTGGGCCCAGTTCTGTTTAATCTCTTTATGGACGATTTAGATGAGGGGATTGAGTCCACCATTAGTGAATTTGCAGCTGACACCAAGCTGGGGGGTGTGTTGATGTGCTGGAAGGCAGGAGGGCTCTGCAGAGGGACCTGGACAAGCTGGATCCATGGGCTGATTCCAAGGGGATGAGGTTCAACCAGGCCAAGTGCCGGGTCCTTTGGCCACAACAAGCCCCGGCAGCCCAAGGGCTGGGGACAGAGGGGCTGGAGAGCAGCCAGGCAGGGAGGGAGCTGGGAGTGTGGAGGGGCAGGAGCTGAACATGAGCCAGAGTGTGCCCAGGGGGCCAAGAGGGCCAAGGGCTCCTGGCCTGGCTCAGGATCAGTGGCAGCAGGAGCAGGGCAGGGATTCTTGGCCTGCACTCAGCGCTGGGGAGGCCACCCCTGGAGTGCTGTGTCCAGCTCTGGGCCCCTCAGGTCAGGAAGGACATGGAGGGGCTGGAGCAGGGGCAGAGAAGAGCAAGGAGGCTGGGGAAGGGACTGGAGCACAAGTGCTGTGAGGAGAGGCTGAGGGAGCTGGGGTTGTTGAGCCTGGAGAGGAGGAGGCTCAGGGGAGACCTCAGCACTCTCTGCAACTCCTGACAGGAGGTTGTTCCCAGGTGGGGGTCGGTCTCTTTGGTCTCTTCTCCCAGGAACCAGCAGTAGGACAAGAGGGCTCGGTCTAAGCTGTGCCAGGGGAGGTTTGGGTTGGATATTAGGAAGGAATTCTTTCCAGAGAGTGTGCTCAGCCATTGGAATGGGCTGCCCAGGGAGGGGTGGATTCACCATCCCTGGAGGTGTTTAAGGACAGGCTGGATGTGGCATCAGTGCCATGGGCTGGGAACCACGGCAGAGTTGGATCAAGGGTTGGACTGGAGGATCTCAAAGGGCTTTTCCAAACCAGCTGATTCTGTGATTCTGTGATTTTCCAGGACTTGTCTTAATTCTAAATTGCAGGATTTGTTCCATATTAAGGAATTTATCCCAATGTCATGTGACAGGGTTTGTTGCAGATGCATTTTTCAGGACTTGTTGCAGTTCTAAATTGCATGTTGAAGGATTTATCCCAGTTTCATATCATAGGCCTTGTTGAAGTTGCATTTTCCAGGGGTAATTGAATTTTTCAGGACTTGTTTCCCTTCTAAATGTCAGGGTTTGTTCCATATTGAAGGATTCATCCCAATTTCATATCCCAGCACTTCTTGCACTTGCATTTTTCAGGACTGGTTGCATTCTTGCACCATTTGTTGCTATTCCAAATTTCAGGATTTATTCCATATGGAAGGATTTATCCCAGTTCAACATCCCAGCACTTGTTGCACTTGCATTTGCTAGGATTATTTGCATTTTTGCACCACCTGTTGCTATTCCAAAAGTCAGGATTTGTTCCACACTGAAAGACTGACCCCAAATTCACCCCCCAGCACTTGTTACCGTTGCATTTGCCAGGATTAGTTGCATTTTCCAGGACTCAGAGCTGCTCTAAACTGCAGGATTTGTTCCACACTGAAGGATTTTCCACACTCTCACACTCCAGCACTCATTGCACTTTCACTTTTCAGGATTCACTGCTTTTTGCACCACTTGTTGCTGTGCTAAACATCGGGATTTGCTCCCTATTGAAAGATTGATCCCGAATCCACCCTCCAGCCCTTGTTGCTGTTGCATTTCCCAGGCTCAATCTGCCTTTCCCCCTCTTGCTGCACAATTCCTTGCATCCCACCGGCCTCCCTGCACACCTCAGGGTGTCCCCTCGCTGCCCAGGGCCAACATTCCAGGGATCCCCCCCCTCACTGTGCTTCCCACCCCTCCCAGCTCCGCTCCCAAGGACGCTGTGGCCTTCCACGTGCAGGGCACGCCGGGGGTGAAGCTCTACGTGGTGCACGACTCCCAGAGCATCAAACTGCCCTCCAGCGTGGCCCGCTGGCCCCTGGGCACCCACCCTGAGGTGCTGCTGGCCATGGACACCCTCAGCAAGGACGTGGGGGACGAGAAGGTGGGTGTGGGCGCTCCGGCAGGACCCGGTGCGTGCTGGCGCCCGTGCCGAGCTCCCGCTCCTCGTTGCAGGTCAGGATTTCTTATTTCAGGGAGGCCGGAGGGGTCCCCGTGGGCAGGGCCATGCTGTACCTCACCTGCGTGGGTAAGTGAGGGGGACACCCCCACGCTGTGCCCCTGGGGGGGTTTCCCCTCCGAACCATTGTCCCTTTTCCCGCAGAGGTCTCCCTGGATGCCGACACCGGCCGCAGTGGGGCCGTGAGCAGGACGCTGCTGGACAAGGTACCAACGGGGAGGGGGGATCCCTGGGATTGGGGAGGGGGTGGGATGGGGGGTTGACCCTGGGGGGACACCAGGTACACCCCCAAAGCTGCTCTGTCGCTGCCCTCTGCGAGTGGACAGAGGAACAAACGTAACCAAGGGTCATGGATCGAGATCAGGACCGGGAGAGATCCCTCACCCATCACCTCCTGGAAACCAGACCCAAACTGGGGACAGGAACTGAGTTATTACTGACCAGAGCAGAGCAGGAGAATGAGAAGGGAAATGCACCCTAAAAACACCTCCCCCCACCCCTCTCTCCTTCCCAAGCTCTCCCTCCCCCCTCCAGCGGCACAGGAGATGGGAATGGGGCTGCAGGTGGATTTGACCCACCCTGGCTCTCCCTGGGCTGCAGGGGCTCAGCTGCCTTTCCCTGGGCTTCCCCATGGAATCTCAGGGGAATCTCATCCCTGGTCTCTGGAGCAGCTCCTGCCCCTCCTCCTGCCCTGCCCTGGGCTCTGCAGATCTGTTCCTCTCACGTATTCCCATTCCTCTCCTCTCTGTACCCAATTCCATGGGGGCAGGAACCTTTTCCTTTTGGCTGTGTTATCCCAGAGGGGTTCCCACCACCTCTGCTGGCTCAGCCTGGAGCAGCTGGAATTGGCTCCATGGACCCCAAACCCCCGCTACCAAACCCTGTCACACCAACCCAGCACGGGAGGATTGTGGTGACACCCCCACCTTGCTCTGTGTCCCCCTCAAGGCAACGTGGACGTGGGGTCCTGATGGACACGGGGCCATCCTGCTGGTCAACTGCGACCGCGACGATCCCCAAGCGGAGACGCCGGATAACCGGGACACGGCCATCCGCTCCTACAACGGTGCTCCCATGCCCCAAACAACCCACCCTGTTCCTGGTTTTCACCCAAATTTTCCTTCCTAACACCCTTTCTCCCTTCCCCCCCCAGACCTGAAGGACATGTCCCAGATGGTGCTGCGGACACGAGGGCCCCGCACCATCTTCACCGGCCACCGGCTCCTGCTCCACGTGGACTTCAGCGACTCCGATAAAGTGGGAGTTTTCTACGGTGGCAGTGAGTGCTCAGCACGGGGATCTGGACCACAGACCCCCAAATTACTGGGCTTCAAACCAAACCCTTGAGGCAGAACAAGGACTGCATCCCATAGGGGAGGGAGGGTTTATTCATGGCACGGTGGGATTTTTTTCCACCACGGGGTTAAATGGGAGTTTTCGGAAGGTTTTAGGCAAAGAAGTGTTGAAACGCTGCAGGACAGGGGGTGACTGTTCAGGGGGCTTGTACCCACAGACAGTGTGGCACTGGAGGAGTACAAACACGTGCTGGGGGGCTCCAAACTCTCCTACACCGTCAAACCCAGCCGGCACCAGGAGGAAAGCGTCTTCTACGTGGAGGGACTCGCCTTCCCCGACGTCGACTTCTCCGGCCTGGTGGCTTTCCACGTCACGCTGCTGGAGAGCCCCGAGAAGGTACTGCCTGGGGGGGGTTGGGATGAGCCATAACAGGGGGGAGCAGAGCCCAGATGGTTCGTCCCCCCCTCCCAGGGGCTGCTGGAGACCCCCATCTTCACCGACACCGTGGTTTTCCGCGTGGCTCCGTGGATCATGACCCCCAACACGCTGGCACCTCTGGAGGTCTTTGTCTGCAGGTGGGTGTTGGGTGGGTGGCTGAGCCCTGTCTGGTGCTGGCTCAGCTCCCACATCTCATTTTTCCTCCCAGCGTGGATGACAACAAGGATTTCGTGGCAGCCGTGAGGGCTGTGGCTGAGAAGGCCAAGTGCCCGCTCACCGTGTGCCCGCTGCCCGAGAACCGCCACGACCGCTGGATCCAGGTGGGTGCCCACCCCCCTCCTCCACACAGCAGCTCCAGGAGGGCTCTCCTCGACCTTCTTCATCCCTTCTCCAGGATGAGGTTGAATTTGGCTACGTTCAAGCCCCCCACAAGACCTTCCCCGTCGTCTTCGACTCTCCCCGGGACCGGGGGCTGAAGGATTTCCCCATCAAGAAAATCCTGGTACCAGCCCCTTCCTCCTCCCCTCCTATCAAGGCAAAAAGCTTCACAAACCCATAAAAATGAGGATAAATGTTTTCCTTTCTTGCATTTTTGGGGCTGGGAAGAGCCAGCACGGGGTGGTTTGGGAGCACTTTGGGTGCCAACAGCTTTATTTCTTTGTTTATCACAGAAGCTGCTGAGCTGGGAGGGACCAAAAAGGCTCGAGTGCAATCGTCCTCATGTCCTCCTTTTTCCCCTTCCAGGGCCCTGATTTTGGTTATGTGGCCCGACAAGCTCCAGAGGGAGCTTCTGACCTTGATTCTTTCGGGAATTTGGAGGTGAGCCCCCCCGTGACGGTGAGGGGCAAGGAGTACCCCCTGGGCCGCATCCTGATCGGGAGCAGCTTCCCCAGGTGAGAACCAGGACGGAGGGAAATCCCCCCAAATGGGGTTTCACGCCCCATTTGAGGTTGGTTGCAAGCAGAGCATCCCTTTGGGCACCCCAAACTGTGAGTTCCCTCCCCGGTCCCCCCCAGATTCGGTGGCCGGAGGATGGCAAAGGCCGTCAAGGATTTCCTCGTGGCCCAAAAAGTGCAGGCGCCCGTGGAGCTGTTCTCGGATTGGCTCCATGTCGGCCACGTGGATGAGTTCCTCAGCTTTGTCCCTGCTCCTGATAGGAAGGTAACAGATTCCAGGGGGGAAAAAAGGTGTGGTGGGACCTTTATAACCCCAAAAAAATTCCTCCCGTCTCCCTCCGCAGGGATTCCGTCTGCTCCTGGCCAGTCCCAGCGCCTGCTACCAGCTCCTCAAGGAGAAGCAAGAGGAGGGATACGGAGAGGCTGTGATGTTCCAGGGTAAGGGGAGGGTGGGAAATGGGACTTGATGGGCTTAGTTTCCCTTTTTCCTGCAAAACTTGCTGGGGGGGGAAGGATGTGCCCTGAAAGTCAGGGCAGAACTGAGCGGAATTAATGAAAGGCTGCATGGATTTGGTTTCCCAGCTGGGGCTGGAGATGCTGCTGCCCCTGAAATGGGGGAGCTCCTGGATCAGACCCGGCAGTGCTATCCCAAATGTTCTGAGGGAGGGATTCCTGCCGGGCTCTCTGTGCTGCAGGGCTGGAGGAGGTGCCCAAGCCGACGATAAACGAGATTCTGACCAATGAAGGGCTCCGGAAATTCAATTGCTACGTCCAGGTGAGGAAGGAGAGCAGGGGGCTCTTTTCCACCCCTCCCTCCATGTCCTTCCATCCCTCCAGCCCTCTCTCCATCCCTCCACCCATCCCTCCCTCCATCATCCACCCACCCCTCCATCACTGTGCCTCAATCCATCCATCCATCCATCCAACCACCCCTCCCTCTGTCCCTCCCACCCATCTGCCCACCTATCCCTGTGTCCACCCCTCTATTCCTTTGTCCATCAACCCTCCTTCCATCCTCTGTTCACCTCTCCATCCCTCCATCCACCCATCCTTCCTTCAGCTGGCTGCCCATCCCAACATCCAACCCTTTGTCCCTCCATCTCTCCATCCCTTTCCCTCCCTTTATCCCTTGATGTCTCCATGCTCTTATCCCTCCACCTCTCCATCCCTTTGTCCATCTTTCCCTCCCTTTGTACCTTGATTTCTGCATCCTTTTGTCCATCCCTTTGTCCCTCCATCTCCCCACCTCTTTGTCCCCCCATCTCCTCATCCCTTTGTCTCTCCATGCCCTCATCCCTCCATCTCTCCATCCTTTTGTCCATCTTTTTCCCTCCATCCCACCATCCCCGTTTCCCTCCCTTTGTCCCTCCATCTCCCCCTCCTTTTGTTTCTCCATCTCTCCATCCCTCAGTCCCTCCATCCATCCCACTCTCCATCCACTCCTCCCTCCGTCCCTCCAGAGCTGCATCAGCTGGAACAGGGACATCCTGAAGCGGGCACTGGGCCTGGCCGAGCCGGACATCGTGGACATCCCGCAGCTCTTCCACGGGGACGTGGCCTCTGGCGCCGAGGCCTTTTTCCCAGACATGGTAACAACCACCCTCCCCCTGCCCCTGCCCCGCCCCGGGGGGGGTTTGGGGTGGGGTCTGAGCGTGTTTGGCCCTGCAGGTGAACATGCTGGTGCTGGGCAGGCACCTGGGCATCCCCAAGCCCTTCGGGCCCGTGGTGGGCGGGCAGTGCTGCCTGGAGCAGCGGGTGCGGGAGCTGCTCGAGCCCCTGGGCCTCACCTGCACCTTCATCGACGACTATTTCTCCTACCACGTCCTGTCTGGGGAGGTCCATTGTGGCACCAACGTCCGCAGGAAGCCCTTCTCCTTCAAGTGGTGGCACGTGGTGCCTTGAGGTGGTTTCAGCACCAACCCTCCTCCTACTCCTCCTCCTCTTCCTCCTCCTCCTCCAATCCCACCCCCACCCCTGCAAGTGCCTTCAGTGTTGGAATTAAAAACGGGCTGTGGTTCCTTTGGAGTTTGCTGGGGGATGTTTTTCTGGGGGTTGTGAATCTTCCAGCACAGGAACAAATGTTCAGCTGGTTAAACTGGGAGGGGGAGTAGTGGTGAGTGGGGTTACAGAGTCCCTGCCTTGCTGTCAGTGCCAAAATGCACATGGGCACGTCCCACATGCACAGACATCACGGAATCATGGAATGGGTTGGGTTGGAAGGGACCTTAAAGCCCATCCAGTGCCACCCCCTGCCATGGGCAGGGACACCTTCCACTAGCCCAGGTTGCTCCAAG
Organism: Myiozetetes cayanensis; assembly: GCF_022539395.1. NCBI lineage: Eukaryota > Metazoa > Chordata > Aves > Passeriformes > Tyrannidae > Myiozetetes > Myiozetetes cayanensis. The sequence goes on along the minus strand of NW_026087499.1, from coordinate 6,791,235 downwards.
CCCCGTCCAACCTGGCCTGGGACACTTCCAGGGATCCAGGGGCAGCCACAGCTTCTCTGGGCACCCTGTGCCAGGGCCTGCCCACCCTCACAGGGAAGGATTCTTTCCCAGTATCCCATCTATCCCTGCCCTCTGGCAGTGGGAAGCCATTCCCCCTTGTCCTGTCCCTCCAGCCCTTGTCCCCCAGTCCCTCTCCAGCTCTCCTGGAGCCCCTTTAGGCTCTGGAAGGGGCTCCAAGGTCTCCCTGGAGCTTCTCTTCTCCATGTGAACAATCCCAGCTCTCCCAGCTTTTCCCCCTCTCAGAGCTGCTCCATCCTCTGATCTCTTGGTGCCTCCTCTGGACTCTCTCCAGCAGCTCCAGGTCCTCCCTGTGCTGTTCCCAGGGCTGGAGGCAGCTCTACAGGGGGGTCCCACCCCAGGGGGCAGAGGGGCAGAACCCCCCCTTGCCCTGCTGCCCATGCTGCGGGAGCAGCTCCGGGCACGGGGAGATTTTTGGGATGGGACATGTCCAGCCTGGGAGCAGAGCCCGACCCTCCCCCCACCCCGGCTCCCCCCTCCTGTCAGGGATTGCAGAGCCAGAAGGTCCCCCCTGAGCCTCCTTTTCTCCAGGCTGAGCCCCCCCAGCTCCCTCAGCCCCTCCTGCTGCTCCAGCCCCTTCCCAGCTCTGTTCCCTTCCCTGCACACGCTCCAGCCCCTCCGTGTCCTCCTTGTCCGGAGGGTCCCAGCGGTGCCCCCGGGGCTGGAGGTGCCCGGGCCGTGCCCAGCACAGGGACGGGCCCTGCCCTGATCCTGAGCCCCCCCCGGGCCCATCGGCCTCTTCCCCCCGGGCACACCCGGATCGTGTCCGGCCGCTGCCACCGCCACCCCCAGGGCTGTCCCGGCTTTCCAGCCTGGAGCGTTCCACGGGTTTGTCCCGACGCAGGTTCAGGACCCGGCACTTGGCCCTGTTGAGGCTCCCCCTTGTCCCTGGATCCAGCCCCTGAATTGGGGTTGTCCAGGAATTCCAGAGGGGGATCCACAGCCCTCCCCTTGTCCATGATGGAGTCACCCCCCCACACACAGAGGGAACTCCCACACATTCCAGAGTTCCCGCCCTGCGGAATGTTGAAGGGACAATTTGGAGCAGGAATATTTTGGGATGGAGGTGGTGCCACCCGATGGAGTAGGAATATTTTGGGATGGAGGTGGTGCCACCCGATGGCAGGGATTGGGATTCCAGCAACTACTCGTGGGGCCTTTGGGGAAAGGAAGGGAATGGGAAAATCCAAAACAGTAAAGGAAAAATTTCAAAGTGAAAAGTCTTAAGTAAAAAGTGATTAATAAATAAAAAAAATTAATATATATCTATTGAAAGTAAATGTTAGAAATTAAAAAATGTGAAGCAAAAATGAAAAAAAAAAAGAAAGTAAATGGTAAAAATTTAAAAATTTGGAAATGTTAGTAATGAAAAAAAAAATGAAAATAAAGATGAAAATTCCAAAATTGAAATTAAAAATTGAGAGAAAAATACAGTTTCAAAAATAAAGAAGTCAAAAGTAGAATGTAAAAAAGCAACAAGTTAAAAATGGGATAGAAATTAAAAAATAAGAGGAAATAGAAGCATCACAATGAAAAATAAAAAAATAAAAGAATCTTAAAAAGAGAAATTAGAGCTAAAATGAAAAAACTAGGTTACATTAAAACATAAAAATAGAAACAAAAAGTTTAAAAGTAGCATCAAAATTAGAACTAAAAATGAAAACATTAGGGTAAAGTAAAATAAAAATAGAATTTAAAGATAAAATTTAAAAGTAAGACAGAAAACCAACAATAATTTAAAAAATGCAATAATAAAAATTCAAAGATTTAAAAATAAGGATAAAAATAGAAATAATTAGAACTTAGAAATTTAAAAATTGAAATTAATTTTTTTAAAATTAAAATTTCAAAAGTTAAATTTTAAATCCTTAAAATTAGAAAATCAGGACTTAAAAAATCGAAATTTGAAAATGAAGGAAATGAGACCTTAAAAACGAACAATTTGAAATTTTAAAACTGACACACGAGGGCTTAAAAAAAACCAAACCCTAAACTAATAAACTGATATTTCAAATTTTTTTAAAATAATGAAGATTTTAGAGATGAAAAACCTTGAGATTTTAAACGTGAAAGGTGAGAAGGGAAGAGCTGAAAGGGGAGCCTGAGGAGCTGCCCCGAGGGAATGGCGGGGCCGGCGCGGGGTGGGGGTGGACACAACACATCCTTGATTTAAACATTTACTCCAAGAAATATAAAAGCCCCGAGCCCATTCTGGCCCCACCCCCGGCCTCCCTGCTCAGGATCTTCCCGGCTCCTCCTGCTTCCAGAGCATTCCACGAGGCTGGAAAGCCTCTGCTGGTGGCAATGACCCAACACGAGGCTATTTTTGGGGGTAAAAGTGGGGTTTTGGTGATTTCCCCCCCCCCCATTTTATTGGGGCTGTGGCATCCTCTGGTGCCACACCCCCCCAAATCCTAAATATTGCTAAAAAAGCGGAATATTGGCCTTTCCTGCCCAGCTGCTCTCCCTGGCCTGGATATTTCCTTTCTAACACCCCACCCCAAACCCCCCAAAATAACTCCCCAAGCCCCAAAAATGACCAAAAAGCCCCTTTTTTTTTACTGCAAACTCCCTGCCTGGCCCGGAGCATCCAGCAGGAGAGTGGGAAGGACCTAAAAACCATGGAATGATTTCCAAAGAAACCCTAAAAATCTGCACAATCGAAATAAAGCGAGAGTGGAAATGACCGAAGGCAGAGCCGGGCTCTGCTCCAAAAGGCACCTCGTTTCTCCAGCACAGTGCACGGCAGGGGAGGAGGGAATTCCGGCTGATCCCAGGTAAAATCAGGAGCGAGGAGTAAAGGAAATTCAGAATTCCAAGGAAAATATAAATCCTTCAGGACTCCCCTCTTCATCCCTGAGATCTCCCTGCGCCAGCGGGGAGGGGAGCCCTGGAATGATGCTGGGAATGGGGTTGGCCCTGGGGGTGGGGGGGGTGATATCCAGGTCCTGGCTCCCTCCGGATGCTGGAGGGCCGTGTGTGGGATATCCCGAAAATTATAGCACCTAAAGTAAGGAAAACCGGCACCAAAATGGGAATCCTGGGGACAAAGGAGGCGTTTGCAGCTGCTCTTTAGGGATCCTGAAGCCCTAAAGGGATCCCGAGCCGGGATCAGATCCCCACTTTGATCCTGAGCCCGCAGCCGGGGGTAGTCGTGGCCGGGAAAATGGGAAACAATTAAAAAAAAAAAGATGCAGAAAAATACAAATAAAATACAAATAATTAAAAACAAGACCCTACAAAACCAAGCCTGGATGTGCCAAAAGATCCTGCTACGGTCGGGAACTCAAGAAGCTGGGGGGAGTGTGGAAATAACACCCCCCCCCAAGGTTTTGGGAATGGGAGAACAGGGAGTGAGAACGGCAGCGGGGTTGGAAAAGCGGGATTTGGGGGCCTGGGGGTCCCTCAGATGGTGCGGGGGTTGTACTCGGGGAGCTTCCGCAGCTTCTCCTTCTCCGCATCCGACTCATCCCGGGCGATGACCAGGGAGTGGGCATAGCCCATGGCCACCTGCAACAGGGACAGGGACACTGAGACACAGCCCAGGGGACACTGAGACACAGCCCAGGGATACCTGGAACAGGGACACTGAGACACAGCCCAGGGGACACTGAGACATGGCCCAGGGACACCTGGGACAGGGACAGGGACACTGAGACACAGCCCAGGGCCACCTTGGGGGGGACAGAGGACATTGAGGAATGGGGCCCATGGACACCTGGAGGGCCCCACACCCTCCCTGCAGCACCCCATGGGTGTGTTGAGCTGTGCACGGCCTCAGACACCACATTTATTTACACTATTTATTTCAAGAGAGGGTTCCTCGAGTCCTCCCTTGACTCCCACAGGTGTGCTGAGCTGTGCATGGCCTCAGCTGCCCTATCCATGTGAGGGGGTCCCTGTGCCCTGCCCCAGCCCCCTGTGGGTGATCCCCCCTCACCTGCTCCGTGTAGATCCCATCCAGGGTCTTCACCTCTTGTGCAGCCGTCGATGATTTGGGCTTGTGGTCTCCGTACCCCTGTCAAGAGCATCCCATGGAGAGGGGGAGAATCAGCCTGGGCTTTGGGAGCAGCCAGTCCTTCCCACTGCTTGGGGGCTTTTTGGGGTGTCCCTGGGCTGGGGGTCCCCAGGAAACCCTCCTTACCAGCTCCCCAAAGGTGGGGGAGGGCCCCCAGCTGATGGTGCTCTCGTCGGCGGCCACGATGATGCTGCTCTTCCTGCAGAGGGTGCAAGGCAGGGTGAGCCCCTGAGCCCCCCTCCACCCCAAACCCCAAGGAACGGGAATGTTTCTTTGGAGCTCGGACTCACCCACAGGCCAGGCTGCGGATTTTCCAGCCGCAGAGGTCCTGCACAGCCTTGGGGTACATGGTGGACTCCCGGGACGTGTTGGTGGCCCCCCAAAAGAACAAGCCACCTGCAACATTGCCAGTCAGGTCACGGCACCCCTGAGAATTCCCAACAACCCCCAGGAACCCTGGGAGCCCCGACCTGTCTCGCTGACGGCGAAGGAGCAGGTGTATCCCGCGTAGATCTGGGTGGCTCCGCGGCCCGGGAAGTCAAAGAGCTTCACCAGCCGTGGCACCATCTCGTCCTTCTGCTCCGCGTGGCCCAGGCGCCCGTAACCCCCGAACCCCCAGGAGAAAACGCGTTTCTGGGAGTCCAGGACAAGCTGGGAGTGGGAAAACAGCGGCCACCACCGTCAGCAGCTGAGACCCGACCAGCTCGGTGCAGGTGGAGGCACAGCAGGTGCAATAAATGGATTTATCCTTAGGGAATCCTAAGGTTAGGGTTTGGGTTGGAAGGAAAAGGTTAGGTTTGGGTTGGGTTGGAAGGAAAAGTTGGGAAGTCCCACTTGTTCCACCCCCCTGCCATGGGCAGGGACATCTTCCACCAGCCCAGGCTGCTCCAAGCCCTGTCCAAGCTGGCCTTGGACACTTCCAGGGATGGGGCAGCCACAGCTTCTCTGGGCACCCTGGAAGTCCCAAACCTTAAAGAAATGCTGCAAATATTTATCTTTATCCACAGGTTGCAAACCTGCATCCTTAAACAGAGGTTGCAAGGACTTATCCTTAAATCCCTACTGCAGTCCTCAAATGGAGATTGCAAATCTGCATCCTTAAACAGAGGCTGCAAGGATTCATCCCTAAATTCCTGCTTCAAGCCTGAGATGCACACTGCAAATCGTCCTTAAATGCAGACTGCAAGGGTTCATCCCTAAATTCCTGCTGCAAATCTACATCCTTAAATGCAGGTTGAAAGGATTCATCCCTAAATTCCTGCTGCAAATCTTCATCCTTAGCTGCAGACTGCAAGGATTTATCCTTAAATTCCTGCTTCCATCCTTGGATGCAGGCTGCAAGGTTTTATCCTTAAATTCCTGCTTCCATCCTTGAATGCAAGGCTTTATCCTTAAATTCCTGCTTCCATCCTCGGATGCAGGTTGCAAGGTTTTATCCTTAAATTCCTGCTTCCATCCTTGAATGCAAGGCTTTATCCTTAAATTCCTGCTTCCATCCTCGGATGCAGGCTGCAAGGATTTCTCCCCAAGCTCCTGCCGTGAATCTCCATCCTTAGATGTCTCCCTGCAAATATTTCACCTCCCACACCCCCTGCCAGTGACCTGCTGGTGCTGGGGGCACTGCTCCTCACCGTGTGGTTGGCTCCACAGGCCACATCCCGAACCACCACGTTGGGCACGGGCAGGATCTGCCCATCTTTGGTCTTCTCGATGAAGATCCCCACGCGCCGCGGCACCAGCTCGCAGTCGTACTCGATCCGCTGCGCCCGGGCGATGAACTTCCCGTCAGAGTTGTGCCCTGTGGATACAACACCGGCATAAAGATGGGATCCCTCCCCTTCCCACAGCTTGTTATTCCCATCAGAACCCCCATCTCCTCCCGCAAACCCCGATTTCCAGTGCTGGTTTCACTGCGGCCTCTCGGTGGCTCCCACGGGGACATCGAGGCGGGAAGTTTTGCCCCTTTTCCCAATCCCCTAAAATCGGCCCCAAAACAGCCCCGTACCCAGCTGCCCGTACTCAGGGCACCCAAAGGAGTAGAGGTTTCCTTTGCAATCCATGATCATGCTGAACTCTGCTCCACAGGCCAGTTTGGTGATGGGCTGCCCGTTGTACATGATCTGGGGGAAAAGCGGGGGGAAAAAAAGGGTTAAAAAACCACAGAAAAAAGGCAAGGTGCTGAATTTCCCAGAGGAAATCCCCAAATCCTCCAATCTGGGGGTTTGAAAACTGAATTTCAAGAATTCTTGCTTTTGTTTTCCCACTGCTGCTGGAAATGCAGCCCGTAATGTTCTCGTATCCCGAGGGGGTTTGGGTTTTATTTGGGCTTTTTTTTTTAATGAAAAACCCACCAAACTGCTGTTTTTTCACCCAAACCCAGGTGGATGGAAGCAGGGAAGGAGAGGCCATACCTGGGTAGGGCTGGGCACGGCGTCTGTCTGGTTCCCCAACCCCAACTGCCCCATTTTATTCTCCCCGAACGCAAAGACGGAGCCGCTCTCTGCAACAGAAAACCAGCAACGTTCTGGGGCAAAACCGGCCGATTTCAAGCAATTTGCCCCGAATGCCAAGCTTTTCCCCCCCAATACCTGTGAGTGCCAGGGTGTGGTTGCGCCCACAGGCTGCCAGCACGATGGATTCACCCCCCAAAACCTCGATGAGCTTCGGGGCCTCCACGCGCTTCGTGTCCCCGTGGCCCAACTGCCCCTTCTCATTGCGACCTGAGCCAAAATCACCGTTTTTAGCAGCCTAAAATCGCTCTTTTTAACAAAGGATGGAGCGTCCTGGCCTCCCAAGGGTTTTCCTGGAATGCATGCCGGTTTTCTTGCCACTCACCCCAGCTCCAGAGCTTGCCCTCAGAGGTGATGAGGAGGCTGTGGGCGGCGCAGGGCCCCGACACGACGCTGCGCACCTGAATTCCTGAGAGACAGCCGTACCTGTGCGGCCCCCACAAGTTCTGGCCCAGGTTCCTGTAGGCAACTGGGGGCCAAAAATTAATTAGGAGAGGGGGTTAATCAAGGAGGACATGAAGCAAATGGAAAGACGTCAGAATAGGCGGAGAAATTGGGTGTGAAAGCGTTAAAAACGAGCAGTTGGGCCCTGCAGGAGTGTCAGTGCACACCAGGTTCTGCCCTCAAATTCAGATGTGCAACTGTGACTGCTCCCCTCAATAATTAACTGATCAATCAATTGATTAATCAATCAGTTAATTAACACCACATCAAAATAGGGAGAAAAAAATTGGTTATAAGTGCCTCAAAAAAGGCAGCGTGTTCACTTGCTTTGCAGGAGATTCAGTGCACACCAAGTTCTGCCCTGGACTAAAATATACAACTGTGATGTCTCCCCTCGATTAATTAATCAATTAATTAATCAATTAATTAATCAATTAATACCTCCTAAAATTAAGGAAATCAGTTATAGTGTAAAGAAAATAATTAATTAAACACAAAGTAGTCCCAAATACATGAAAAATTGAGCAGCATGTTCACTTTGCTTTGCAGGAGATTTAGTGCACCCCAAGTTCTGGCCCCAAATTAAGACATGCAAGTGTGACTCCTCCCCCAGCTAATTAATTAATAAAATGAACTAAATCTAACCACATTAAAATGAGCAGGAAAATTAATGAACTGTAGGTACATCTAAAGTAAGCACTGCCTTAATGTTGCTTTGCAGGAGATTTAGTGCACCCCAAATTCTGGCCCAGATTAAGAGATGCAACTTTCATTCCTTCCCCCAATTAATAAATAGTTTTAACAAATAAATAAATAAATAAATAAATAAATAATTAAAATCGATTCAATAGAAACATATAAAAAGTAGCAGAAAAATTAATTAAACATAAGTGCAAAAATAAGTAGTGTTTTAATCCAGTGCACCCCAAATTGTGGCCTAGATTAAACTGTGCAGCTGTGATTCCTCCTCTGCTTAATTAATAAAATTAATTAAAGATAAGTATGTAAAAATTAAGCAAATTAATGAAACATAAATCCATCAAAAATAAGCACTGCAATAATTTTAGCTTTGCAGGAGTTCCAACGTACCCAAAGTTCCAACCCAGATTGTGCTACACAACTGCAAATGAACCCCCTCCAAAATGATTCATTAATTAAAACTTTAATTAAATATTTAGGGATAAAAAAGAGCAGAGAAATTAATTAAAATATAAATACGTCCAAAAAAGTGCAGGTGTATATTTTGCTTTGGAGTATATGGGGCACCACCCCAAGTTCTGGCCCAGTTTATGCTCTGCAACTATAACAAACAACCCTCCTAAATAGTAATTAATAAAAATATTAATTACATGTAAAAGCATTAAAAATAAGCAGGAAAAATTAATTAAAGGCAGAAGAAATAAGCCACGTCTTTATTCTGCTTTGCAGAACTGGGGCATCCTGCACCCCCAGCTCCATCCCAAATTAGTACATGCAAGTATAAAAGAAATCTCACCAGAAAGAGTAATTAATTAAAATATTAATTAAATATTTGTGCAGAAAAATAAGCAGAAAAATCAATGAATACATGAAAGCATCCAAACTAATCCAGGTGTTTGTTTTGCTTGGCAGGAGACCCAGCACACCCCAAACTCCAGATCACGATCCACAACTGTTTTAACCTCCCCAGATATTAATTAATCACAAATTAACTCTGAATTAACAACAATTAAGCAAACCAGTGTTAATTAGGGAGGTCTCAGTCCCTCACCCTGCTGCTTAGGCACTTCTTTGCGGCCGATCAAGTCCCAGTTGGTGGCTCCGAAAATGAGGAGCTGCCCCCGGCTCTTGGAGCCCTCGAGCTTCTGTGGGGACAAGGGACAACGTCAGGGACATGGGGACATGGGGACATGGGGACAAGGGACAACGTCAGGGACAGGGGGACATGGGGACATGGGGATAATGGGGACAGGGGGACATGGACAGTGGGGACAGGGGGATGTAGGGAATGTGGGGACAGGGAAAACGTCAGGGACATGGGGACACTGGGGACATGGGGATGTAAGGACAGGGGACAATGCCAGGGACACGGGGACACTGGGGACAGTGGGGACACTGGGATGTAGGGAATACGGGGACACAGGGCAATGTCAGGGACACAGGGACGCTGGGGACAATGAGGGACATGGGGACGTAGGGAATGTCGGGACACCAGGAATGGGGAGGATGTGGGGGACATTGGGGACATCAGGGATGTGGGGGCATGGGAACATCGGGAATGTGGGGGTACGGGACGTCAGGAGACATTGGGGATGTGAGGACATCAGGAATAGGGGAGATACAGGGGATATGAGGGACATGGGATCCCAGGGGGGGATGTGGGAGACCTGTGGGGGACATGGAGGACGTGGGGGCGGCAGGGACGGGGTGAAACGAGGGGGTGGATGCTTTAAGGGGTGTGAGGGAGGGTGCAGGGGTTGCAGTGAGGGCACAGGGGTGGAGGGCACAAGGGGGGCAACAGGGGTGTAAGGGGGATGCAGGGGGTGTAAAGGGGTGCAGGGGGTGCACTGAGGACACAGTGGGGATGGACAAGGGGGTGCAACATGGCACAGGGGGATGCAGCTGGAGGCACAAAGAGGGGGTGCAACAGGGGGTACAGGGGGGGCTGTGGGGGCACGTAAGGGGATGCAGGGGGTGCAGTAAGGGCACAGGGATGTTACGGGGGGTGTAAAGAGGGTGCAACAGGGGGTCACGGGGGGAGGCTCAAAGAGGGGTTGTGATGGGGCACAGGGGGATGCAGCTGGAGGCACAAAGATGGGGTGCAATGGGGTGTAAAGGGGGAACGAAGGGAAGGCAGGGGGTGCCACCACAGGGGTCCGGGGGTGCCCCCCTCCCTCGCTCCCTGCCCCGGCTCACGATGCGCTCCTTGCTGTGCTCGGGCTCGCAGATGACCACGCTCTGTCCCCGGGCGCCTCCGCCCGCTCCGGGCCCCGCCGCGGCCCCGCTGGGCCTGCCGGGCCTGCGGGCTCCGGGGCTGCCGTCCCGCGGCCGCCGCTCCCGGGGCGCCTCGTCCTCGCTGCTGCCGCCGCTGCTGCCGCCGCCGCCGGGCCGGGGCCGCCGCCGGGACCCGCCGCCTCCCCCGGGACGCCGCCGCCCGCCCGGGCCCGGCCCCGCGCCGGGACCCGCGTCCCACGGCGGCCCCGCCGCCTTCCTGCGGGGCATCGCTGCGGGGCACACAGCGGTACCGCACCCGCCGGGACACGGGGACACGGGATGGGGGGCACACAGCGGTACCGGACACCGCCGGGACACAGGGGACACGGGATGGGGACACGGGATGGGGACACGGGGGACACGGGATGGGGGGGCATGGAGGGACATGGGGGACATGGGATGGAGGGCACGCAGGGACACGGGGACATGGGATGTGGGGACACGGGGACACGGATGGGTGGGACACGGGATGGAGTGGGACACGGGATGGAGGGACACAGGGGGACAGGGGAGGGAGACCCAGGATGGGGGCACACAGCGGTACCGCACCCGCCGGGACACGGGATGGGGGATAGAGGGGGACACAAGCGGGGACACGGGAGAGAGGAAGAGGGGGACCCACAGTCGGGGGGACATGGGGAGATACAGGAAAGGGGGTGGGGAAGATGTCCGGACAGGGGGACACAGGATGGGGAGAGAGAGGGACCCCAGGTAGGGGTACAGGGAGAGGGACGGGAGAACGAGGGGAGGGCTGGGGGAACAAGGGGGAGTGGGGAGAGAGGCTACACTCGGGGGACACGGGTTGGGGAGGAGAGGAGGGACCCACAGTGGGGGGCACAGGGGAGGGATGCGGGTGGAGGAGGGGGATCCCTAGACGAGGGGGACAGAGGGGAGGGACAGAGGGGACAAGGGGGAGGTGGAGGGACAAGGGAGGTCACTGGAGGGACACGGGGGAACAGAGAGAGGACCTCCAGGTAGGGGGACGGGCTAGGGGAGCGATGAAGGAGAGGGGGACACTGGGAGATGGGACCCCTGGGACGGGTCAGGAGGGGGACACGGGGAGAGAGAGAGAGAAACCCCGTGGCGGGGACACGGGAGGACACTGGGGAGGGGGAGAGCAGGGAGGAGGGGGGACACAGGAGGGTAAGGGGGACACCCGGAGGGGAACACGGTGGGGGAAAGGGGGGAGAGGGAGGAGGGGGAGAGGGGGAGATATGGGAGGGAACACGGAATGGGGGAAAGAGGAGACCCTCCTCCGGGGCCCAGTTGTGCTGGGAAGGGGGAATTTGGGAAGGGGGAAAGGAGGGGGTTGGAAATGAGGGGTGCAAGGGGGGCTGGAAAAGGGGGCTTGGAAAGGGGAGTTGGAAATGGGAGGCTGGAAAGGAGGTATTGGCACCAGGGGGTCAAAGGAGGGGTGCAAGGGGAGATGGAAAAGGGGCTTGGAAAGGGGCGTCTGGAAAGGGGGATGCAAGGGGGTTGGAAAGAGGGGTGCAAAAGGGGGCTGGAAAAGGGGAGGTTTGAAAAGGAGGGCGAATGGGGGGTGTTGAAGAAGTGGGGTATTGGAAAGGGGGACTTCAAAGCAGGGACTGAAACGCGGAGGTGGAAACGGGGGTTCTGGGGGCCCAAAGGGGAGTGGAAAGGAGGGGTTTCAAATGGGGGTGTGGAATGGGGGTTGCAGAGGGAAGATTTGGGAGGGGGAGGTGGCGGGGTGCCAAGGAGGTTGTAAAGGGGGTACAAAGGGGAGGGGGATGGGGGAGGGGCGGAGAGCGGGGAGACTTTGCAACTGGGGGGCAAAGAGGGGGCTGAAGGGGGTGCAAAGAAAGGTGTTCCGGGGGTCCGAGGGGGGTCACAAAGGGGATCCACGGCAGGAAAAGGGCCCGGAGACAAAGGGCCCCCAAAGGGAAACGGGGGCAGCGGAACACGGTGGGGCCCCCTCTCTCTCCCCGCCTTTCCCCCCACCTGCTCCTGGGGCCTCCGCCCCCTCCATTCGCTATTTGGGGGGTGTGTGGGGGGTTGGGTTTATATTTTATAGCGCCGCGATGAAATTTGGGGAGGGGGCACAAACCCTCCCCGGGGTGTCCCCCCCTCTCTCCATCCCTCTCTCCTCTTCCCCCCGCCCTTATCTTTGGAATCCCCATTTCCCGGGAACAATGGGATCTCTGTCTCCCCCATCGCACCACGTGGATCCGCCTTTTTAATTTTTTTTTTTTTAAATCTTTTCTTCCCCCAATCCCTTCCCCTCTTCCTCCTCCTACCCTCCCCGAGCCCCTTTAACCCCCATTCCAAACCTGGTTTTAGGGCGAAAGGTGCAGCATAAAGAAAGCAACCACTCGGGGCCTTTGCACTATTTTTGGTGGTGGTTCCTGTTGCAGGAAAAAAAAAAAAAAAAAAAGGTAATTTTTTCTCTCTTTTTTTTTTTTTTTTTCTCTCGCTTTTTTTTTTTTTTAATTTTTTTTGCCTCTTCCCCTTTTTCCTCCCTGAAATCCCACCCACCAGCTCCACTTAAAATGTAAATATGAGCCTCCCGAACCAACGGGACAATACAAAACAGAAACACATGGATGGGCAGGAAAAGGGGGAAAAAAAAAAAAGAGGAAAAAAAAAAAAAAAGATCCTCCATCCTGTTTCGGAGAGGAAGAGGCTGAGAAGTCCAGCTCCATCTTTAGGGCTGGAAGACTTCGGGAGAGCAAAGAATTCCTGGAAGGGATTCCCCTCCCACGTCCTTTGGTGCTGAGAGAGAAATTTTGGGGCAAATTCGGGGAATTTTGGCAAAGGGGAAATGCGCTCGCTTGGCCTCGGTGGAAAGAGGGGTTGGAGTTTTTTGGTCGAGGAAAAAAATAAGTGTATTGTTTGTTGGAAAGGGGTTTTCCCCCAGGAAATCAACGCCGGTATTGCCAAGGGTTTTTTTTTAACCCTAAAAATATAAATGCACGTATTACAAAGGGCTTTTTTTCCCCCAAAATTAAATTTATCTATTAAAAAAGAAATTCCTTCCCCCACAAAAAAAACACATGTATTGATATTCCCCCTCCAATAAATTAACTTACTACCCCTATTGCAAAATGGATTTCCCCAAAAATAAATGAACGTATTGACAAGGATTTTGTTCCTCCCTCCCCAAAAAAATAAATGCACGTACTAAAAAAGGGTTCCCCCCCCAATAAATGCACATATTACAAAATGGGGTTTTCCCTCAGAAAATAAATACACGTATTACAAGGGATTTTTTTGCTCTTCCCCAAATTGAATGCACATATTAAAAATGGGATTTCCCCCAAAATTAAATGCACCTAGTAAAAAAGGGATTTCCCCCACTCCCCAATTAAATATATATATTGCAAAAGGATTTCTCCCCCCAAAAAAATAAATACACATATTGCCAAGGACTTTTTTCTCCCCAAAAATTAAATGTATGTATTCTAAAGTGGGGGTTTTTTTCCCCCAAAAAAATATACAGAGGGCGAGGGGATTTTTGCCCCCCCCAATAAATATATATATATTTATGTGTATATGTATTCATATATATATATGTAGCCAAGGATAATTTCCCCCTCCAAAAATAAATGCACATATTACAAAAGACTCCCCCCCCAAAAAATTTACATGTTACAAAGTGGGTTTTCCCCCCCTGAAAATTCAATACCCAGATTACAAAAGGGTTTTTTTCCCCCCCCCCACAAAATTAAGTACTTTATATAATTTACTGCAAAGGCTCTTTTCCCCTCCAAAAAAGCCCCAAATGTACCTATTGCAAAATGTATTTTTTTCCCAAGAAATAAATCCATTTGTTGCCTTTATTCCAAAGGTTTTTCCCAAATTAAGTGCCCAAATTGCCTGGTTTTCCCCCAAAAAAGAAAGGCACTTATTGCAAAGTGTGTTTTTCCACAAGAAATAAATGTTCATGTTGCAAAGGGGTTGGTTTGGGGTTTTTTCCCTCCCCCCCACCCCCAAAATAAATCCAAATATTGCCTTTATTGCAATTTTTTCTCCTCACCTCCTGCCCCTTTCTTTTTAACCAGGAGAAAATTCCCTTGATTAGATCGAGGGATTTTGGCAGGAGGGGAACTCGTGCAGCCCTTGGAATTTGTGATTGATTGGGAGCATTTGACTCATTTGCAATATTTGACTGATTCAAAATCTGTGATTTATCGAAAATATCTGATTAGTTCTCAGTTTTGGGTGGTGTTTTCCTCTCTGATTCCGCTGCAATATCCCATGGATTTCCGGTGTCTGATGCAATCCCAAGTGCTGATGCAATTTTGGGACCTCAGCCCACAGGATTCCGGTGCAAACCCACCCCCAAATCCCCCCCAAAACACGGGCAAACCCTTGGAATTCCAGAAAAAAACCTCCCAAATGCTCCCAAATTCCCAATTCCCGCAGTACTCACAGAATTACCCCCCGAGCATCTCGGCCCAGCATCACTTCCAGGAGCAGGGGGGGAAATCGGGGTTCTTCAGGGGTTTTCCATGAGCTCCAGAGGGATGGGATGGACTGGGATGGATCTCTGGGGCTGGGACCCGGCTGCTTATCCCTAAAAACGGCCTTTTTTCCCCCAAAAGCCGGGCTGGGTTTTATAGGGTGGGTGGGAAGAGCTTGGGGCAGGTTGGGGCAGGCCTGGCCTGGAACGGGTTTTTCTTGGGCTTGGGAAAAACTGGTTTTACCTGATAATTCCCAGGGGAGTCTGGAATGGGCAGAGTCTCACCTGGGATAACCTCGGCCTTGCTCAGCTCTCCCCACTCCCACATCCAGGGCTGGGGTATCCCTGGCTGGGATGTTTGGGGTATTCCTGGGTGGGATATCCCTGGATAGGGATGTTTGGGGTATCCCTGGATGGGGATGTTTGGGGTATCCCTGGATGAAGATATTTGGGGTATCCCTGGATGGGTATGTTTGAGGTATCCCTGGATGAGGATATTTGGGGTATCCCTGGATAGGGATGTTTGGGGTATCCCTGGGAATGGAGATGTTTGGGGTATCCCTGGATGGGGATGTTTGGGGTATCCCTGGATGGGGATGTTTGGGGTATCCCTGGATGGGGATGTTTGGGGTATCCCTGGATAGGGATGTTTGGGGTATCCCTGGGAATGGAGATGTTTGGGGTATCCCTGGGAATGGAAATGTTTGGGGCATGCCTGGATGGAATGTTTGGGGTATCCCTGGGGATGGGGATATTTGGGATGCAGCCATAGAGTTTGGAAAAGGGGGTTTGCAGCAAGAGCCCCTGGAAAAATCCAAGTATCCTGGGAGAGGGTGGCTGTGGGAAAGGAATGGGAATGTCTGCCAGGCGTATTTGCCTCTTCCCCACAGCAGCGAAAATATCCACCTGGATCAGGTGGAAAGGGATGGATGCAATCCAAGCAGGGAGCAGGGATTCACCTGGATCACGTGGAAAGGGATGGATGCAATCCATACAAATCCCTTTCCATGCTCCTTCTGCAGCCAGGTGGCACCTCCAAGTTTTTTATGGAATTACTGCTGCTCCAGGAGGTGATTTATCCATATAAGTTGAACTTTCCCGAGGATTTTGTGGTGGGAAGAGCAGGATTTAGGCTCTGGCTCGGTGGGATGATGCAGGCAGGGGGGGTTTTCTGGGAATAGCACACCTGGGAGATGTGGAAGGAGCAGGGATGAGCTGGAAGCTGGATCCAGGTGCATTCCAAGTTCCACGGGTGGGTTTGTGCAGCTCTGAGGGAATTCTGGATGGAAAACCAGGGAGCAAATGCAATCCAGCTGCTCCCCTGGATCCTTCCAGGTGCTCCGAGGGATCCGGCACCTCCAGCCCAGGGCTCGGGGAGTCACCCAGGGCACATTTTGGGGCGTCCACACAAAGTATTCCCAAAAACCCCCTTTGGAGAAGCTGGGAAAGAGGGGGCAGAGCTTTCCCGGGAAGATGCCCATCCCTGGGTGGGCTCCAACCCCACAATTCCGTGGATCTTTATAGAAATACAGATATATAGAATTTAAAAATATCCCCCCAAAAAACCCCTCTGGAAAAGCTGGGAGATCTCCTGGCGGTGTCCCGGAGTTTTCCCGGGAAGATGCCAGCAGGGGGCATCGCTGGGTCGGCTCCATCCCCCTCATCCCGGAGATCCCTGTCAATTTATCCATATATTAGAGATATATTAATGCAGAATTCTTACATTTAACTGAATAAATTTAAATAGAACCGTTAGTTATATTAATTTATTTTAATTATTAATTTATTTTATTAATATATTTATTATTAATGTGTTTTCTTTCTATGTGCTATATGCTAATATGTGCTATAATTAATAACATAAAATAGATACATTAAAATTTAAATTATATCTTAAAATTTATTTTAATATGTTGAATATATTAAAATCATATATATTAAAATTTAAATATATATAACTCTACGTGTTAAAATATATTAAAAGAAATTAAAATATTAGTATGTTTTATTTATACTGTATATACAATACATGTAAACATGTAACAATGAATCTATACAACATATGCATATAAACAATAAATCTATAAAATATATGTATATAAATATGGATGTGTTAAAATGAAAATATATTGAAATAAATTGAAATATTAATTATAAATATATATTATATATAATATAATAATATATAGTTATAAATATTAATATAAAATATACGTTTCATATTAAAATATATTAAAATACATTTAAACTTATAAAAATAAATATATATAAAATATTTGTGTATATAAATACAGATGTGTTAAAATGAAAATATATTGAAAATCCATATAAATAAACTGAGATATAAATATATAATATAAATATAAGAATAAATATCAATATATAAAAATAAATATGTAAAAGGTACATAGGTGTTTTAAAATTATATTGAAAATACATTTAAATAAACTGGGATATAAATATATAAATATATTATATAAATATAAGAATAAATATCAATATATAAAAATGAATATAGGAAACGTACACAGATGTGTTAAAATTAAAATATAGTGAAAATAAAATAAACAGAAATATAACTATATAACTATATAATATATATAATATAAAAATAGATATGAAGATCTAAAAAGACCTTAAAATAAAGATCTAAAAATGTATATGACAAAGTGTTGAAGTTAAAACCTATTAAATCGAAAGACACCGAAATACAAACACACAAACATACAGAATAGGTACAAAACACATTTAGTTTTCTAAAAATAAACATATCAACACACCCCATCCCTTCCCTTCATTTTTCAAAGCCAAATACTTCAAGTTCCTCCCAGATTCTCGCTCCACGCCCCTAAAAACCGGTTTTTTGGGTTCCCGCCCCAGCTCCGGGAGGGCCCGGCCCAGGGAGGGGCTCGTTTGCATTAATTTGCATAAATTTACATCAATTTACATGGGGTTGTGTGTCGATCCCGGGGCAGGATTGGCAGGAGGAGGCTCCGGGAGCATTCCCAGAGGAGCATTCCCAGGGACAGGGACCGTGGATCCGAGGTGTTCGTCTCCCAAACATTCCAGAGGGGCTTTCCCAGAGGGATAAGGCTCTGGACCCGGGATCCATGGGCTGGATGGAATCCCTGTGCCCCCCCCCCCGAGCATTCCAAGGATCTTCTGGGGGAGCAAACCCACTTGCATGGACTTTTCCAGGAATTTCCTGGATTTTCTTCCCAGCAAGGAGCTGGAAAACCACCCTAAAGCCTTGGATAATTAATAGCTAAACCTAATTATCTATTAGTTAATCAATTTTTATATCCATATAAACCACCCTACACCCTTGGATAAGTGTGGAAAAAATATTCCAAGGTGTGTTTTTGGGGGGGCTCTTGGCTGGTTGTGGCACAGGACCCGATCCCAGGGGGGATAATGAATGATCAGTCCTCATTATCCATTAATTAATTTATTTTTAGATGAATACAAACCATTAAACCCGATTATCTACTAAGTAATTAATTTTATATTAATCTAAGCCATCCTAAATCCTTGGATATGCGTGGGGAAAAAAAAGTTCCAAGGTGTTTTTTGGGGGGGCTTTTGGCTGGTCGTGAGGACAGGACCTGATCCCGGGAAGATAATTAATAATTAAAGGTCATAATCTATTAATTTATTTTTAGATGAATATAAACCATTAAACCTGATTATCTATCAATTAATTTAATTTTATATCAACATAAACCACCCTAAATCCTTGGATTTGTGGGGGGGAAAAAAAACTTCCAAGGTGGATTTTCGGAGGGGGGGCTTTTGGCTGCTTGTGGCACAGGACCCGATCCCAGGGTGGGGGGATAATTAATGATCACACCTAATTTTCTATCAATTAATTAATTTCCCCTCCTAATTAAGGCGTTCTTGGAGGGCATTGCTGGGGATTTGGGGCGTGCCCAGCCCTGGCTGAGTCAGTGCCACCAGTGCCAACGTTCCACCTGCCGGCAGCCACCACCGCTCCTTGCTCCTGCTTTTCCCGAGCCCAGGGTGAGTTTCTGGGGATGTGTCCGTGGATCCATGTCCGGGGAAAGTTCTGGGAGCGCCCAGAGGTGGATTTAGGGGGTGGAATTCCTTTTATCCCAAGAAAACGGGGCTGGGAATGAAACATTCCCGGCCGAGGCTGATTCTCTGGGATGGGAGTCCTGCCCATCCCAAGTGCTTTGGTGTGGGGGCACCGGGATCTTTCCAGGAGGTGCTGGGGGCACCCATGGAGTGGGGTGAATCCCAGATTTCCAGGGGTGCTCTTTGCTCCCGTCCCTCCTTCCTGGGGCCTTTGCTGAGCTGGTTTTTTTGGGGATGCAAAATCCCCCTCGTTCTTCCGGCGGGCCTCGAGGGGCTTCCTGCCAAGTTTTTGGGGTGGGAAGTGGAAGGTTTGGAAATGAAACTAAAACCAAAAAAACTCCCAAACCAAACAAAAATAAACAAACAAATCTAAAAAACCTCTTTAAAAAATCAAAACCAAACCCCCAGAAAATCACTTTCATTCCCAGGCAACACCCAGAAAAATTCACTCCAGTTCCCAGGAAAAAAAACAGAAAAACCACTTTAATTCCCAGGGGAAAAGAAAACAAAACAAAAAACCCCAAACAAACAACAAGCAAAAACCAGAAAAATCACCGAATTCTCAGGAAAAAAAAAAAGAAAAAAATCAGTTTAATTCCCAGGCAAAAAAGCAGAAAAATCACTTTAATTTCCATGGGGAAAACAAACAAACAAAATCCACCAGGAAAAAGCTCTTTAATTCCCAAGAAAAAAAAAAAAAAAACACCAGAAAAAAAATCACTTTAATTCCCAGAGAATTCACTTTAATTAATGATTATTTAAAAGATGCTTTTACTGCTTCCCAAAAACAGGTTGGGAAGAGTCTCCCCCTTCCAAATATTGGGATAACAGGGATAAAATCCTCCCCACCACCATCCTGGGGTCCTGCTCCTGCTGAAGGAGGTTCTCTTGGCTCAGCCCACTATCCCAGGAAAAGGTGTGTTGTTGTTTCCCTGGAGTCACCTGGAGGGCACCGGGATATATTTATATATTTATTTCTTTTTGCCAGGCTTGTTGGGCTGGTTTGGAGCTGGAAAAATCCCCACAGCTCCGGAGTTTGTTTGCAAGGGGCGTTTTCCAGCAGGGTTGGGCCCTGTACCGGCAGAAAATTCCTTCCCAGCCTGGAAAACACGGATGAAATAGGTAAAAGGGTTGTATTTTATGTCAAAGATGTTGCATTTAATTCAATCCAATCCTGGGTGGGCTCTTCCTGCTGCCTTAAATTCCCTTTTTTTTTTTTTTTTTTTTGGGGGGGGGTTGGTAAATGTTGCTTTTCTGGAGGATTTTTTAGGATGTGCAGGTGGTGGTGGGAATAACTTGGAATGCCAACGTTTTCGGCCGGCAGTGGATCCCTTTTGGAGGTCAAATATCCCGGGGAAAAAAAAAAATCTGCTTTGCCTGGAAACTTCGCCTATTTTGGGGCTGTCCCTGGACATTTCGGCCTCTCCCTCTCCTTGTTTTCCCCCTTTCCCCTCTGGAAGCGGGAGGGTTAACGGGATGCTCCGGCCTCCAGCGGGCTGCGGGAGAACGGGATCAGTCCCGGTGTGCCGGGATTCGGGAAGCGCGGCCCGGGAAGAAGAGCAGGAGAAAGAGGAGGAGGAGGAGGAGGAGGAGGGGAGATGCTGCCCAAAATCCCGGCATCCCTCGCTCCAGCCGCTGGACCGAGCCGAGCGGCCGCCGGGCTGGGCCCCGGGATTTGGGAATCCCGGGGGGAAGCGGCGGCGCCCGGGGGGATCCCCAATCCTGGGCATCCCGGCCAGGGGCGCTTCGGGAGCCGCCCTCGCGCGGCACGGGCGTTTTCCCTGGAATTCCCTGCCGGCCGCGGCCCTGCGCGGATGTGGATACAAAGCCCGAGGAGCCGCGGCCTTCCCAGGTCAGCAGATTCCCGTTTTCCCTTCCCTCTCTCTCCCCCCGCCCCAGATCCAAATATCCAGCAAGAAATCCATGGATAGCCGTATATCCATATAGAAATCCATAGGTTTATCCCATAATCCCGCCGCGGGAGGACACCCTTCGCTTCCCGCAGCCGTCCCTGCTTTCATTATCCACGCAGAATTCCCTGGAGTTTGGGTCCATTTTATACGGATAAGGAAAAATAGCGAGGGATGGGGGAGGGAAATTCCCCCCCGCCCCGAGGAACCACCCACCTCATCCCACCCCCCAATTCCTGCCCTGTTTTCATCCCGGTTTTTGGTTTTCTCCCAACTCGAAAATCCCCGCCGGGAATTGCAGCCCCTGTGGGAACGCTGATTATTTTAGGCAGGTGGGATAATTGGGGCAGGAAATAAGGGCATTTATCCCTCTTCCAGCGATTTTTTTTTTGGGGGGATATTGGTCGCGTTGGGGTGCAAAGGTGGGAAGGGGCTGGAATATTATTCCCATCATTTGCACCACTTTTATTTTTGAATTAATTAATTGTGCCTTGGGGAGGGAGGGACACAAGTTGCAAAGAGCACATTTTTTCCCCAAAATACCAGGAAAAATATACGGGAAATACCCTTTTAGGGTAAAAATCCCAATATTTGATGGGATGCTTGAGTGGGTGTTTGGAAAACAAGGAGAAAAATTAAGGATACTGGGGAAGGAGGAGCTCAAATCCATTGGTGGCAGCACCTGATGCTGATTTTTGGGCAAAATAAGGTGTGGTTTCAGCAGAATAAGGTGATTTGGGGCAAAATAAGGTGGTTTTTTGTAAAATAAGAGATTTTATGCAAAATAAGGTGGGTTTGGGGCCAAATAAAGTGATTTGAGGCCAAAATAAGATGATTTTATAGAAAATAAAGTGATTTTATGCAAAGTAAGGTGATTTGGGGGCAAAATAAACTGGGGTTTGGGCAATATAAGGTGATTTGGGGGTGAAATAAAGTGACCCCAGAGCTCTGGCAGGAGGAAAAATCACTTCCAAAGGGTGGGATAGGTTTTAATTTGGAGCTTTCCAATAAAGCAAACCCCAAATTATTGGGAATTTTGAGCTGGAAACAATAATAGGGGGACAAAACCACCCATTATTTCTTTTTTTTTTGCTTTTTATCTTAGTATTTCTGAGTCAAATTCTTCTCCTTTCAAATTCCCCTCTGGGATAGTTTTGCAGTGGATGAACTTTGTAAAGCAGGGATTGGGATAAACATGGAATTAGGGAGTTTTTTGGCAATAAATGGCTTTTCCCCCAGATTTTTGGGGTCTCTCTGCGAGAAATCTTTGCAGAAAGGACTGTAATTTTTCTTATTTAAGGGCCATAAATCTGATTTTTCCTGACTTTTCCCTGGTTTTCCTTTAATTCCTGTTTCTCGTGGCATAAGCTGGACCAGGGGTGGATTTTTTCTGGCTCATCAGAGGCTTTGGAAATGAAAAGAAAAGGAAAACAATGGCAGTTTTCCAAGTCATGGGATTGTGAGCTGGGATATTTGTGGGATATTTGCCTGGAAAAGCCACTTCAAGGGAAAACAGGGGTAAAAAAGCTTTTTCTATAAGTTGATGCCTTTCCCAGAGTTCATTGAAAATCTAATTCTAAAACTACCTTGAATTTTGACTTCTCATGGATTTTTTTCAGGGCCAAACTCTTCCTTTGGCAGTTTATTTTCTGGGAAAACCCATCTTTTTAATTTTATTTTTGGCTTTTGAGGGGGAAAATTCTGTATTTTGCCTGTTTTTTTAGGGACCTTCCCCATGTTTTTGCCATCATTTCCTTCCCGCTGCTCCTGGGGCTGCCCCTTGTTCCCACCCCCACCAATCCCAACCACATCCCAGCTCCTGATTTAGGGAATTTCTGGGGACCCTGAATGGTTTTTCCTCACTGGAGCCCTCATTGAGAGCCTCAGACCTGCTCAATTTATTCTCTGGAAAACTGGGAAAGTTCCTTTGGTTCATTTTTAACTGGGGTTTCATGTGAAAAGGATTTTTCATTTCGGAATTGTTTTTATTTCCAGTTGTAAATGATTTTTTTTTAATCGTTTCAATCACTTGAGGTTATTTTAATGTTTGAGTAATTTCGATTTTAAAATTAGTTTTCAATGCAAATTTTAGTTTTCCATGTAAATTTTTTCCCCCGCCTGTATTTTGTTTTTAAATGTAAATTCTGTTTTCAGTTTAAACTTTGTTTTCCAGTTTAAACGTTGTTTTCCAGTTTAATTTTTATTTTCGAATTTAATTTTTCCTTTCCCATTTATCTCACCATTTAATTTTTCTCATTTCATTTTTTTATCTTTTTAACTTCCTAAATTTAATTTCCTTTTATAAATTTCATTTTTAACTTTTAATTTTTTTATTAATATTTTACTTATTGTTTTAAAAGATTGGGATTCAGGAGTGAAAACATCCCTGTTTTCCTCCTCCATGAACTCCTCCCATCCCAGAGACTGGAAAAAACCTGAATTAATTCAATTTTTATCAAATTTTAGTCGGTTTTTATATCGATTTTTATCAAGGCGATGGTGGAAAATCCCCCTTGGAAGCACAGCTGGGATGTGGGAATTAATGTGGAAAAAAGGGAAAACTTGGGAGAGAAAAGCGAATTTGGATTCCTGTCCCCCCCCATCCCGTATAAATAACTCCAGGTTGTTCCTCCCTGGGATGGACGGGGTGGGATGGGGAGAGGAGCTGATTCCCAGGGCAAATCCTGCTGGGAGATATCCCTGGGGGATGGGAGAGCCCTGGGAAGCGGCTCCTGGATCTGGGATCGTTCCCGAGCTGGGCGCTGTTCCCACCAGCTGGGCCCTGTCGCTCCATGGCCCGGCTAAAAATATCCCGCTGAATCCCGGGATCGGGATGGGCCTGGCACATGATCCTGCTCCTCTGCCTTCCTCTGGACCCGGCTCTGTTTGTTTTCCCTCCCCGCTCCGGTCGGGAAGGAGATGGAGCTGCTGCCCCCAGGATGCTCCTTCCCATGGAGAGGTCCCAGCAGCTCCTGGAAATCGAGTTTTCCGAGGCTGATGTCACATCCCAGCATCCTCCTTGGATCCTCTCCCATGCCCAGGTCCTCCCTGGATTGTCCTGCTTCCCGGTTTATTCCGAGGGATCTCCCTGGGAGGGTGGCTCATCCCCTGGGATGCATTTTTGCTCCCAGGATGTTCCTTTTCCATGGAAAACGATGCGAAGAGACCTTTAAAACCCAATCCAAGGGTTGTTTTGGAGTCGTGGGAGCCGGAAAAAGAACCAGCCTTGGGATAAATCGGGCTTTGGGATGTGGGATGGGAGCTTATGTCAACTGGCAAAATGGGAAGTGACCTTTTCCCTCCCAGCTGGATAAATTTGGGATGGAGCCGCAGCACTTCCCCCTCCCACTCCCCTCATCCCATAGGGAAGCCGCTGGATTGCTGGAGGGACGGATCAAACCAGTAAGGAGACCGGGAGCGGGATAAACCTGGCAGGACCTCTTTCCTGGGGCTGTTTTTCCCAAGGATTAAGGATTCCAGACTTGCTTTGCTTGTTTCTCCTGCAGAAATAGGGAATGGTTTTTTTTCCCTCAGCTCCGGGGCATCTCCTGCTTTCCTCTGGGAAAGGCACCACATCCCTAGGGATAAAACCTGGAGCTTGGAAAAGGGGCAGAGCTGGGAATCTCCTGCTCCCAGGCTGGTGGGAAGCAGTTGGGTGAGGTGGGAGCTTGTTCTGAGCACCAGGAAAAGAATTCCAGGAGGAAAACCACCCATCCCTGGGTCCCTCTCCCAAATAAATCCCAGTTAATGTGTTTGTCGGAGACAAGGGGCTCGTTGGAAGAGTGGTTGGAAAAGGGGATTTATTCCTATTTTTTTTATGGCTGGAAAAGGGTCAGGTGGGATTTGGCTCCGTATTTTAGTGGGGTTTGGATCGGGATGGGATTGGGATTGCTGAGCACTTGGAACCTGAGGGGTTACACCATCAGCTCAGACACGTGCTGGGGGTTTATAGCCCATTTTCCAGGGGGAAATGGGAATCTGGGAGGTGATCCCAGCCCTCAGCGCCCTCCTGGTCAGCTCCAGGCCCACAGATATGGATTTCTATTCTTATTCTTCCAATAATTATCATTATTGATATATTTTTATATCTCTCATGGCCCCAGAGCTCTGTGAAAACCCAAACCTGGAGCAACTGCATTTATAGTTATTATCATCACTATAATTATTATTATCATTACTATAATTACCATTATTATAAAGACAATTTGGTATTATTTCATATATTTTTACATCTCTCTGTGGCCCTGGAGCTCCATGAAAACCCAAACCTGGAGCAATTCCAGCTCTGCATTTCTATTATCATCACTATTATCATTATTATCACTGTTACCATTACTGTCACTCTTATCACTATTAGCATCATTGTCATTCAATTTTAGGGTTATTTGATAGGTTTTTGTGGCTCTCTGTGGCCCTGGAGCTGTTTGTCCCACCTGGGGCACTTCCACCCACCCTGTGCTG
Organism: Myiozetetes cayanensis; assembly: GCF_022539395.1. Classification (NCBI taxonomy): domain Eukaryota; kingdom Metazoa; phylum Chordata; class Aves; order Passeriformes; family Tyrannidae; genus Myiozetetes; species Myiozetetes cayanensis. The sequence continues at coordinate 6,766,326 of NW_026087499.1, read as the reverse complement.
CAGCTCCACCAGGATTTTGGCCCCGGGGGAATAAACAAATCCCAAATAAACAGATCCCAAATCAACAGCTCCCATATTTTGAGATCACCCTGGCTTTGGGCATCCCCTTATCCAGCATTTCCCAGGGAAAATGAGGGAGGAACCATCTCTTGAGGGGGGTCACGACTCTTGGGAGCAGGGAAGTGGCATCCCTTGGACATCCTGCTTCCAGCAGGACCAAATTCCTCTCATTTGACCCCATTTCCCCCTTTCCAAGCTCTTCAGGTGACATTTTCCTCCTCTCCATCATCCCTTGGGAATTGGGAGGGTCCCTGCTCTGACCTTCCCCTTCCTCCTGGTGACCTTGCAGGGCATCTCTGGTTACGGGAGCGGATGAGCCATCGATCCCAAGGAGGCTCTTTGGCGCTTCCCACCCCCCAGCCCTTCAAACCTGCGGGATTTGCCATCCAGGGGATAAATGTCCCAAGCAAACCCAGCCCTGGCAGCAGTCTCCCGCTTCCTTCCCAGGTTTTGCAGCGGCTGGAGCCGGATCCCTCCCACCTGGAGTCTCCCAGGGATGGATTTGGGGGCTGAGCTTCCTTTTCGACCCCTTTTTCCTTCTCTTCCCCCAGGAAAAACTCGGGAACGGCCCAGGCGGAGCATCCGGCCCCCCCTCGCCATGGCTTCGTCTGAGCTGCCCCCACATCCTGCAGTAGGTACTGTCAACCCTCTGGAGCTGGGAATTTTGGGAAGGGGATCCCTATCCTTGGGCAGAAAGGAGAGTTCATCCTGCATATCCAAACTGGAGCCTCTTGGAATTTTGAGAACACTCAGGGCTGTTGGATCTTGCAGTTTTGGGGGGGTGGGGACTCCCTTCTCCATCCCCCCCTTCTCCGCCCCCCTTCTCCATTCCTGTCTTCCCTCTTCCATCCACCCCCTCTCCATCCATCCCCCCTTGCTGGGGTATCCTGAGTGAATCCCACCTTCTCCATCCCCCTTCTTTTCCATCACCTGCCTCTTCATCTCCCTGTTCCTGGGGGACCCTGAGTGACACTGGATCTCCCCATTCCTGTCCTTCCCTCACTTCTCCATCTGTCGCCCCCTCTCCTCCATCTGCTGCCCTTCTCCATCCCCTTCTTGTTGGGGGACCCTGAGTGACACTGTGAGTCCCCCCTTCTGCATCCATCCCCTCTCTCCTCCATCCCCTCCTCTCCTCCTTCCCCTTTTCTCCATCTCCTCCTTTCTAGGGGCCCCAGAGTGACATTATCTCCCCCTCCATCCTTTCCCCCCCTTCTCCATCGATCCCTCTGCCCATTCCATCCCTCCTTGCCCTTCTCCTCCATCTCCCCCTTCTCCTTTCCCCTCCTTTCCCCTCCATCCCCTCCTTTCCCCTCCATCCCCTCCTTTCCCCTCCATCCCCTCCTTTCCTCTCCATCCCCCCTTTCCCCTCCATCCCTCTCCCCTCCTCCCCGGTCCCCCACTCTCCCGTTTCCCGTGTCCCCCGCTCCCATGTCCCGTGTTCCTGCGGCAGGAGCTGCGGTGCCCCCCGAGCTGCCCAGCCCGGTGCCCGCGGGCAGGGAGGACGTGGGTGAAGCCTTTGACTTTGAGGACAGCGAGGAGGAGGAGGAAGAGGAGGAGGAGGAGGATTCCGTGGCTGATCCCGGGGGGGACGTTGTTCTCCGGGCCCCCCCGCGCCGCCGGCGTGGGACCAGCTCCGGGGGGGGTGAGAGCACAATTCCCGCCGTGTCCCCGATGTCCCCAAGTTGTCCCTGATGTCCCCTCCGGGTCCCCTGTGGGTGTCAACACGGCCTCTCTTTGCTTTTCCTCTCCACAGAGGGGCTGGTGCCGGAGACCCAGGAGGGGTAAGTGGGGTTTTGGTGGGATTGTGGAGGGGTTTGGGACAATTTTGAGTCCCTTGAAGGATCTTTGGGGGAAGTCCCCTCTGTTTGATGTCGCAGCCCGGTGCTGTGCCTCAGTTTCCCCGCCTTCTCCCCACTGCAAGGGCGGGTATCCCTGGGATTTTGGGGTGCACCCCAGAGCCCTGGGAATCTTTGAGGGCTTTGGTGGCATTTTGGTGGGAATTTGGAGGTATTTGATGTGGTTTTGAGTCCCTTGAAGGACCTTTGGAGTCTGTCCCCTCTGATGTCCCAGCGTGTCCTTTTAACGAAACAAAACGTTTTACTAAGGGAGGGCAGGATAGAAAAAAACCCAAACTCCTCCTCCTGAATTATTACAACTTCAAAATTAGGAGGCTTCAGGCCAAAAGGTGTGGAAAAGAAAAATAACAGCTCTTTACTAACAAATATATATCTATATTTAACAGAACAGAACAGGCTACAGCACCATTACCAAAGCTTTCAATGGCACAATTCAGTATTTTCTGCCTCGGCTTATTTACAGCCACAGGCAGCAGGGGGCTGTTCCTGGGGCACAGAGGGATTTCCCCTGGCAAACGTGGGCTCCCCAGGATGCCAGGAAAATGGAAGGAAATTCTCCAAACGACACTGGTCTAGATAAGACAGGGAGCAGCTCCTCAGTGAGTGCTCTTCAGCTGCTCACTGGCGTCCCTGGGGTTTTACCTGAGTTTTACAGTTTTATAGTTCTAATCCATCCCATCTGAGAACTGTTCAACCTCAGATCTTCCCCCCCTGCCCCCGGTATTGGCCACAGATCTTAAAAACTCCAAGGCATCTCCCACAGGGCACCCAGGGAGCTCCCTCCAGGCAAACAGGGCTCCCACACTTTACAAAGGGAATTCCCCCCCGGCACTGTGTCCCCTGGGCTCGGGAAGGGGTGCCTGGTGGGCAGCAGGAGCTGGAGCAGGCAAGGGACAAGAGCCAGCAGGGAAGGGGTGGGTGGGGAAGGGGTGGGTGGGCTCGGCTGGGGGAATGCACAGAGCAGGTCATGTCCCAGAGCACTCCCCGCACAGCCCGCACAGGGTCAGGCAGGTTGAACCCCTCCCACTCCCGTTCTTTTCCAGGGATATCCCCTTTTCCCCCCTCCCCACCCTGGCCTGGTGCCCTGGTTTGGCTGCAGTTCAGTGTAAGCCGTTCTGTTTGGGGTTCAGACTCCTCGGCCCAGCTCCCTCCCCCGGGGCCTCGGCAGGAGGAGCAGGGGGTGCCCCACCCTGGCAGGAGGAGCAGAGGGAGCCCCACCTTGGCAGAGAGAACCATGAGCTGTTTTTCAACAGGACAGTCGCTCAGGCCTGATGTTTCTTTTGTCCCAGCAGAGGCTGTTGTTGGTGTGGAAAATTCACCAGGGAGTGTGAGACTGTAGCACTCAGCCTGGTGCTGAGCCTCCCTTGCCCTGACTTTTCCCTCTTCTCTGGTGAAGGGGCTGCAGGCAGGGGAGCCCCGGGGTTTTGGGGTGCAGCTGCAGCCCTTGGGGGGTGGATTTTGGGTGGGTTTGAGTTCCCTGAAGGATCTTTGGGGCCTGTTTGATGTCTCAGCCTGGTGCTGAGCCTCAGTTTCCCCAACTTCTCATCTTTCCAAGGCTCTGCAAGCAGGGGTGCCCTGGTGTTTTGGATTTTTAGGGTGCACCCTGTAACCCTGGGGGTCTGTGGGGACATTGGTGGGGTGTGGAGGGGTTTGGGGGGATTTTGAGTCCCTTGAAGGAGTTTTGGGGTCTGTCCCCTCTGTTTGATGTCTCAGTTTCCTCAACTTCTCCCTGTTGCAAGGGGAGGGATCCCTGGGATTTTGGGGTGCACCCCCCAGCCCTGGGGATCTGTGAGGGCTGTGGGTGGTGGGGGCTTCCTCCAGCCCCCAGCTGGAGGGGATTGGGGAGAATCCCCTTGGGATGACTGTTGAAGTGGCTGGTTTCCTCCCCAGCTGTGGATCTGGGGGGAAAAGCTGGAAATTTGGCTGCAGGGAGGGCTTGTCCCCCTGGCAGAGCAGGAACAGGGTGTGGGGAGAGGGACAGGAACCCACCAGGAATGGGGGGGGAACCCTCTCCCTGTGCTCCCCAGTGCTGGCACACCCCCTGCCCTGCAGCAGCACATGGACTGAGGTTAAAAAAGCCAATTTTGGGTGTTTTGCATTATCTTTGAGTGTGACCCTCAGACCAGGGACCCCCAATACCATGAAGAAGCAGATGGGGGGAGGGGAGGGGACACAAGCTTTATTTTGAACCTGTGAACCCCTGGCATGGGAATAGGGGTGGGGAGGAGCTTGGCTGCAGCCAATCCTGAGGGATTTGCAGCCTGGGATGCTCCCTGACCCTCCCTCCCCACAGGGCCCCGGTGAGGATGAGCAATGGGGAGGCTGGGGGAGACCCCCACACCCGCACCCAGACCTGGAAGAGGGAGAGCATCTGCCGAGGTGGGTCCAAAGGCTGGGACAACCCCCCTGCCAAGGCTTGGGAAGGATTTCTCCAGCCTGGGTGCTGAGCCAGCCCCCGGGGGGATTTTGTCCCCCAAAGGTGAGCGGTTTTCCTTCCCGGAGGTGGAGGACGACGTGATCTACGACGACGTTCCCTGCGAAAGCCTGGATGCCGAGCAGGATGGTAGGGATAGACCTTCCCCCACCCTTTCCCAAGGGCTAGGAGCCCATTTTCCAGCTGGATAAACTGAGGTGCTCAGGGAAGGAGAAGGCCATCCTCAAAGAGGATGTGGAGCGGGATAGCTGAGGGAAAACCAGTGGGATTGGGAGGGAGGTGCGAGGGTTTGGGGTGTCTCTGGGTGGTCCCTGAGGAAGGGAATTTGCCTTCCTGTAAGGAAAAGGAGCTGGATTTTCCTTGGCAGGAGCAGGGAGGGAGAGGAGCCTGATCTATGAGGAGGTGCAGCGAGGAGAGGGGTCCCGGATCAGCGAGGATTTGGGCTGGAGCTCCAGTGAGTTCGAGAGTTACAGCGAGGACTCTGCAGAGGAAAGCAAAGCCGGGGCCGAGCCCACCAAACACCGAGCGTCCTTCCAGCCCAAGGTAACCTTTGCATCACCCCTCTATGACCTTTATTGTTGTTTTTCCCTGGGTTTGCTTGTCCAAAGGCAGTGGAGCACCAAGC